>NC_060138.1:260456805-261081805 GCF_021461385.2 Schistocerca piceifrons
CGGAAGGAGTTGATTTCAAAGTTAATTCGGACATCCTAATCAGACTGTCCATGGTACCTCTACTTTGTTTCTGACGATAACCGGCATCATCCTATAGAAAATGAGAGGTATTATCCCGCCCAAATCAGAGTCTGTTCTCTACCTGCAGCAACCTCATTGTCGACTAGATGTTAAGCCCTCACGTTCTAGTTGTATTCTGAGGTGGGCAGCACTTAGGAGAACACAACTCGATCATAACTCGTCTTCTTATTCGTCAACGAACAGTGCACGAGGCAATGGAAACCCGAAGTAACAACGTAGGTTTAAGGAATTTTTCTCAAAATTTGGTCCAGATGGGAGGGAGTCAGTAAATTTTAAATAGTAAGACTGAAGAGCGATCAGGCAAGTCCCTGTTTCCTCTATCCCACTACGTCACAAGGAAGCCGTTTCGAAAGGTTATATCGACAATTCTGCAACGACCGTTTGGTATTAGTAACAATACAGTGCGCAGGCGTACCCATGGAGGGACTGTATTTAATAAATGCTGTAACACTGCACGGACTACAGAAATTAGAAGCTCATGTAACTCAAGGAAGAGACATACAAAACAGATACTAAACTACCGTGCGCTACGCAGCACCGAAACCGATTCTTAGTCGCCCCGTAAGGCAGTTGTTGCGATGTTTCGGATAAGGGTACTTCCCACATCACAAGCGCTGCTCGCTTTTCAGCCACGCTAAAATACGTTGTGTTTTGACCGTTTTCATCAACACTGGCTGCAACATTCAAAGATAACGAAACTCTACTGGTTTATACAAAATCGTAACACGATAAGTATGTAGGAAGGAACGTGATTTCGGCCGTCATTTCATTTCAGGTGAATTCCCTATTTTTCCGTTCCCAAAAAACGCACAAAACCCATAAATTAAGATTGAAACATTTTATCGAAATAGAATTTCGAATATTAACTGGAGTCAGGCATCGACGACCATTTATTTTCGCTTACTGTTCCGAGTTATCTGACGCTCGTAAAGCAACTGGGGTTCGTTAATGCAGCCACTGAATCGCATTCACGCGGAAGCTATTGTGGAAAAATTAACATATAATATGATTTTAGTAGCATTTCTTTGATCGCGTGGCACACTCGAAACCCTAATGAACTAAATGCGCCCCACCTCCATTTGTTATTAAGTGGTCGTTGAAAATACGTTCGCAGAATACGGGACAAAATTGAGTTGCTGTTTGCGGACGGCAATTTGCGTGCCCTTGTGCCTAATTAGTCAATATAAATTTTGCACAACAGATTACTGCGATTGTTTGTTCACGATCGCCCCCCAGGCAAATGGGAGTGCTCACGCGTTAACAGATCAACGGCAAATCTCATTGTGAACTAACCTCGGAAATCAGGAGGTGAAATGACGCGTGTTTGCACTGTACACTTTCGCTGTGTCCAAAAAGAGACATATTAGGCGTGGCGTGATTATACTGGCAAAAGGGAAGCCATTGACTGTAACTGCCGTTTGATTACCTTCCTCCATTCCGTATTGAATGAACCCACCGTCATTAATTCGTATCAAAGTCACATGGACATGCTCCAGGTGTAAATTTAACTATTCTATTAGAAATTGACATGAATTATTAGTTATATTTCACTCGCTGGTATGGAATTTTTCTCTTACTTCTTGTAGTCTAAAAATGAAAAATTCATAACAAAAAGGAATCAGTCCGCTGAAGCTGGTCGTAGAATGACTGCAATGACCTTATTCCACTACTGTTGAAACTATGGCTTTAAGTTTATAATTTTCCTACCGAGCAATATATATGCGATTTTTGCTTAGTAGGAACGTTCGTAGATGTTTTAAAATCATAAAATTACGCAGTACACTCGGTGTGAGATGATCCGGGACAGGTTATGAACGATGGGTACAGCTGCTACCATTGTCTACAACACGAATTTGTAAGCGTCTCTATGGCAACACCTGTTCACAGTTCTACACACGGTTATTGCTCTAGCCTACAGCTATCAAGCCGTCTGCACTTCGCTGTTCATGCCAAAAGCGCTACGAATTGACTCGACCGTAGGACTGGCTTAGTAGTAATGAATAAATGAATTAAAACTTCAAGCACAACGCGGCATTTTTTCACACGTCCCACTGTTCACGACGTCACACTCTTGAACAACATATCCTACAATGTGTAGGTTGTTTTAGCAGCTTGAGCGGACACCGTCTGCGAAATATTTTGCGGATACAGTTGGTAGTAATGGAGTAATAAATTTAAACGTCATGCACGCAGCAGCATTTTTTCAAGCATCTCAGTATTTAAAACGTCACATCTCATTATCTATGTGTCATACAATGATATAACAGATAAGTTCCGGGTCATAAGTGGACACTGTCAGCAAAATGTGTTGCGAATAGTGTTACTTGTAAAGAAGTGATAAATTGAAACGTACTAAACAATGCCACAGTTTTCACACATCTCGTCTTTTATGACGTCAAATCCTCTGAACTATGACAGGTGGATTTTACCCCTCCCCCCACCGACTACTGAGTGACAGTAGGGTACATGTGTAACAATTTTGGTTGAAATCGGTCCACTGGTTTAGGACGAGATGTAGAATATACACCTCGTCTTAAAGGACAAAAGGAGGTCCGTCTTCTCATTGTATATATGTGTAGAATATTCACTTACATACAATGAGGTGACGGACCTCCTTTTGTCTGACGTAGTGAAGCAACTCGACGTAGCATGGACACCATAAGTTGTTGGAAGTAGCCAACAGAAATAGTGAGACTTGCCGTGAGCCATGCTGCCTCTATGACAGTCCACAATTGCGGAAGTGTTGCCAATGCAGGATGATGTTGTGCACTATGTGACCTGTCGATTATGACTCACATCGGGCGATCTCGGTGGCCAAATGTTTCGTTCGAATGATCTTAAAACGAGTCGCGAATAACTGTGGTTGAGTGACAAGGAGCATTGCAGCCATAAAAATTCCGTCGTTGTTTGGGAGCAAAAAAATGGCTCTGAGCACTATCGGACTCAACTTCTGAGGTCATCAGTCCCCTAGAACTTAGAACTACTTAAACCTAACCAACCTAAGGAAAACACACACATCCATGCCCGAGGCCGGATTCGAACCTACGACCGTAGCGACCTCGCGGTTCCAGACCGCGCGGCGACTCCGGCCGGCGTTTGGGAGCATGAAGACTTTAAATGGCTGCAAAAGGTCTCCATATTGGAAATGTTCGTAGTGCGTCCCACTCGGATCTCTGCGGTTACTTCACGCATTGCTGCTTGTCTGTTAGCACCGACAAATCGACGTAACCGCCGCAGCTCTTGGTCGTTAAGTAATGATAATCGCCACTGTATTGTCTGTGGTGAGAGGCACTGCCCGAAATTTGGTATTCTTGGCATACTCTTGACACTGTGGATTTCGCGCTTTTGAGTTCCCTAAGCAGCTCGTGATCTTGAGGTAGCGTACTCGCTTCCCGCGCACGGGGTCCCGGGTTCGATTTCCGGCTTGGTCAGGGATTTTCCCTGCTTCGAGATGACTGGGTGTTGTCCTCATCATCATCATTCATACCCATTACCGTCGGAGGAAGGCAATGGCAAACCACCTCCGCTACGACCTTGCCAAGTCGGCGGTGCGGGTCTCCCGCATCGTTCCCTAAGCCCCTCCGAGTATGGGACCTCATTATCATCAACTATTTTCGAAATGGAATGTCCCATGCGCATTACCTTAACTGCCATTACGCGTTCAAAGTCTGTTAATTTCGTCTAGCGGCCATAATCACGCCGTACACCTTATCACATGAATCAGATGAGTGCAAATGACAGCTCCGCCGCCTCACTGCCCTTTGATATCTTGTGTACGCGATACTATCTCCCTAAGTGGATGTGTTTATGGGTGCCCCATGACTTGCCATCTCAATGTACACATCCACTGTAATGTGTGGATTACAGCAACGCTTGGTACTTGGCGTTATTACCTTACTAGTTAGTTGCAAATCATGTAATCGTCAGTTACAGCGATTTAATGTTCTCACATAAAACAGAGGCGACGGAGTATAACATTTTCAGGTTTGTGCCTGTAAGAACAAACGTTGGATGGTTTCTGACAGTCCTTTCAGCTCAAAGTGGCACCTACCCACCCCATTCTCTCGACCCTCCAATATAAAACACTCTCTGCAGTGTACCTGAGGTCTTTATTTATACTAACATTGTCAGCAAGGAATGGAAAACATGTAAACAAGCCAAATATAAGAAGCTGCTTCTTTATATTGGCGCTTTGGTAGGACAAGGATCATGTAGTTCCAGTGGAGTCAGGGTTTCACAGTATGTGGATGTACAGGTAACTCGTAACGAGTGAACTATATAGTTGTACGAGATGTCAATAATGTAGCAGTTCCTGTAGCTGTAATTCTGTGCCATTTCGACAAATACGACACGTTTTGATACAGTGTAGACATGTGCGACTACCCCTGTTTGTCCTCGGTTGAGGCATAGAAATTTCAGATGCAACCGGTTCTCACGCTTCTTTGTCAATTGACAGGTACAATAACGTGAGAACATTTTAAGCAGTATGCATTATTATCTTTGCAGATACATAGTGCACAGTTAGGTTTACCTTCGTGTTATCATTCTTCTGACTTTTTTTATGTGAACCATCACAAATTCCTCTCTTGTGTCAAATACTTTATCTCAGAGTTGCAATAATTTGTTGGACAAATTGCAATCTCTGCCTTCCCCTACGAGTTTTACCCTCTACAGTGTTCAGGACAATTGATGCCTATTTTGACGCCTCAGAAAAAAAAGAAATAAAAACCATTTCTCTATCAGTACATCCACCTGAACAGGCTGTTGCATCCACCACTAAAATTTCTAGCCTCTAATAGAAATTGATAGAAATGTGATTTCAGCTGATTTTTTCACAACCGCTTTAAATAGAGGGATTGGACAAAACGTGGAAGCATGGCGAGTAATGCGTGGTTGAAGATAAAAGCAGATGCCAGCCGAGCCTACATGTTGCATCGTTGTATTTGAACTCGAAAGGCATGTGTGTCGTGTCCTTTATACGCTGCAAGCGTCAGTCGTTGTCAGAACAGTGTTCTTTGCGGCTGTGAGTGCATCGTGCCGGAACTAAGTGAATTCGAAAGTAGGCACATTTTTGGTTCCCTTATGTTTCGAGCTTCTGTAATCAAGGTAGCCGAAGTGATGTTCCGAGTGGCACTGCGTCAGGGAAAGCGAAAGCGGAAAAATATCGTCAGATAAATCACAACGTCGACGAAAGTGTGTGTAGACTGATCGTCATGGAAGGTCACAACATTGATACGAAGAATAAGACGACGACAGCTGCAAAGGTCACTGGAAAACTGACTGTCGCACTTGCGATTGCTGCCAGTAGCACGAAGTGGACTCCATGAGTAAGGAATTGCAGGGTGAGCTGCAATCCATCACTCATCGGTCATGCAAACGTCCCTAAAAGGACTATCGAGCAATTGAAAGAAGTCATTTGATCGTATGAGTCTTGTTTTACTCTGTTTCCAACTTCTGGCCATGTTTACGTCCCAAGAGTAGATCATGGTGGGCATTAGATGATTTGGGCTGCCATATAATGGTATTTCATGGGTTCCAACTTTACTGCGCAATGAAGCATTGCTGCCGAGTGATATGTTACCATTTTTACTGATCAGATAGTTCAGTGGTATAATGTTTGTTCGACAGTGGAGATGTTGAGGACCAGGACCCCTGATTACACAGCTCGAATCATGCGCGAGTCCTTTCTTGAGTACGAGGATAAACTGTCACATCTGCTTTGGCCATCACAGTTAGCAGAGCTCAATATTGTTCAGCCCTTGTGGTATTTTGAAGAGAAGGATGCGTGGTCGCTACGCACCTCACCATTGCTACATGAGCTTGCCACTAGTTTAGAGGAACAATGGAATAAGTTTCTCTGGAAAGCCAAATATGAGCTATATTTACCCATTTACAGACGACTGATGACTGTTTTGACTGCCAGAAGCGTTCATGCACTGTATTAGTCAAGGTAAAATGTTGTTTCGTGGGGTTTCCATATTTTTGTCGATGCCCGTGTACATCAGCTATAAGACAGACACAAATAAATTTCAGTTGGAAAAATATACCTGGCTGCTATAAACCTGCATGAAATAAAGTAAATGCGGTTTCTTGGTGGTACAATTCCAGAGTTCAAGAAATGTTCAAATGTGTGTGAAAACTTATGGGGCTTGACTGCTAAGGTCATCAGTCCCTAAGCTTAAACACTACTTAACCTAAATTATCCTAAGGACAAACACACACACCCATGCCCGAGGGAGGACTCGAACCTCCGCCGGGACCAGCCGCACAGTCCATGACTGCAGCGCCTAAAATCGCTCGGCTAATCCAGCGCGGCGATTCCAGAGTATATTCGTAGATGGTTTCATGTGAAGTGTTTTCTCTGTACGTAACAAAGTAATAAGTGAAATTAATACTGTCTCTACAGAGTTACGAACATAGTTCATTTAGATTTTTTTGTCAATGTAACAATCTTGATTCCTAGAATACTGCCGTAATGGCGCCTTTAGCCTTTATAGCAGATTTACACATTATCATGGTTTGAGAGACATTCTTACAAATATTACACTGTGGAATCTGAATATATGCTTAATCCAGAGCACAACAGTTCTAAGAATGTCTCTCAATTCGCGATAATCTGATGATATTCAACAAAACCGAAACGCGTCATTAATGCAATACTTTCGCAGCCAACGCTGCTTTATTAAAAACTAATTTAAATGAACTACGTTCGTAATTCTGTAGGAAGAATTTTGTAAGTCACAGAGAAAAAGCACCTTACGTGAAACCACCAGTATATATCGGGTGTAAATAGTCTACTCAAACCACTAAGAGAGAAATAGGGTCAGTAGCTGGTATACAAATAGAATTGTGCTCGTTATAACTGCAGTTTCTGAGGTGCCTTATGCGTGCTGAATGGAGCTTCGTATTGCCGTTGCGACTGAAAGCGTGAGAGGCTATATCTGCTTGGACGAGCACCTGTTTCATGCAGATTACCTCAGAGCGGCGGCAAAAAAAAAAAAAAAAAATTGGCGCTTGCTAGGCATGGTGCTTTGCTCATCAATGGTTGAACAAGGGACAATGAAGAGCCGGTAAACAGGCGGGCAGGAGAATGCGGCTACGCCCCCCACTGTACAATGGCGCTATCGCACGGTGAGCCGCAGTTAGGCCGGGTCGGCATACAAAGCGGTTGGCGCGCTGAATGTACAAACAGCGAGACAAAGCTGCGGGTCAACCGAGATAGCCACCGCCCCTCGCACCACTCAGCTGTCCGACCGCTGCGCCGCCAACTCTAAGGATTCCGTACATTGTATTGCTCGCACTAGTTTTGCGGCAATGCGTTCATCGGCCACAGGTTATAGTATTTGTGAGAGCACAATTGCCCTCTGCGGCGGCGTTTGGACCTGACTGAGTTCTGTACCACTACAACTGGACGCTGATTATTCGCTGGATGGTCGAAGGCGGTCAGGGTTCATGTCATATCCTCGTACTGCCTGGCCTAAATAAATTACTGAAGAGGCTTCCTGCAATCCAGATTTTACGTTCTGTTCGTGGAACTGCTGACTTCTGCTGTTTAACCGATTCAACTGTATGGTGAAAGAGCTGTATTGTTGGTCTATGGAACATTTCGGTAGGCAATATGAATCAATCCACAAAGGAATTAAATAAACCAGCTGTCGGTGGGCATTCGTTAAATCAAAGTGGAAAGACGAAAATTTGTGCCGGGCTGAGATTCGAATGCGGATCTCCTGCTTTCTAGGCAACTGGCCGATCACCTATTCTTTTCTTCCTGGCTTTTTAAAGGGAGGGTTCCGGGCAAATTGAGCAGAGGTTGCAACTCGAGCCCCAGCCACCGCGTCCCGTTCCCTCCATCCAGGAACCATGGAAAGGGTTCAAATGGTTCAAATGTCTCTGAGCACTATGGGACTTATCATCTGAGGTCATCAGTCCCCTAGAACTTAGAACTAATTAAACCTAACTTAAGGACATCACACACATCCATGCCCAAGGCAGGATTGGAACCTGCGACGGTAGCGGTCGCGCCTAGTATCGCTCGGCCACTCCACATACAATACGACATAAGTTAGCCCTTTCAGTGATAGAAAAGACAGGTTTGTGCTCGTTCATTAAAAACAAGTATATGAATGACATCGTCTATTAAACTTAATTTATTGTATACTGTCTGCAGGTCGGGTGACTTGGGAACAAGCAGAGCTGTGAAACAAATGGTTGAACGGAAGGACACAGGAAGCTCACACATATTCCTTCGGACAATAGGACGGGCCAGCCGATTCCTGCGCTAATCCCGGGACTCGTCCGCGAGCTGGACCACCTGCAAAACGGGAACACGTGGCCGGCATCCAGGCGTGAGCAAACGACCAGGTCAACGAAAAAAGACAAGGCAGCAGGTATTCGCGTACTTTCCTGCGGACTTAGAAAGAACGTCCAGAAACTTCGATCTGGATTCTAAACTGCGATTGGTCGGAGTTCAGAAACGAGCGCCTTGCGGAAAGATGATTCGACACACAATGTTAAGGGTGAGAAAATACTTCGAGCAGCAAAAGACGAAAGGAAATTTCTTCGGCTGTAATTTTGGTGAAGTACAATTTTGCTGCTATCTCACTGAGGCGAGAAGTTCTGAGATTATAGCTTCTGATCATTACGGTGATCTTTTAATAAAACAAAAAAAATAGGACCAATGCTGTCTCTCCTTCCAAGTATGTCGTGGTGCACAGGACACTCCATGGAGTCGCCAATCAATAAAGTGAGTTTACATTGGTGAATAAAGTGTTCGAATTCATTCTGCACTGAGGTTTCACACTGCTTATTTACGTTCAAAAGGCTCTGAGCACCATGGGACATAACATCTGAGGTCATCAGTCCCCTAGAACTTAGAACTACTTAAACCTAACTAACCTAAGGACATCACACACATCCATGCCCGAGGTAGGATTCCAACCTGCGACCGGAGCAGTCGTGCGGTTCCGGACTGAAACGCCTAGAACCGCTCGGCCACCGCGGCCGGCTGCTCATTGGGATAGTAGTTAGTAGTTCCCTCTTGCTATTTAGTACTACGGGGGATGTCAGTTACAGATCGTGATTATGTTACGGGGAAAAATATTTGTTCGGGGCGTATGTCCTATGACGCTTGTTCAAGGTCATTGTCGATCCACTTACTCATATTTTTTTTATTACAGAGGGTGACTAACCTTCTGACCGAACACGCTGAGCTACCCTGCCGGCATTATAGGGTAGAGCCATACAGTTTAAGGGCCAGTATTAATGCAGGGAGAACCTGAGATTTGTAGTCATTATTTAGTTTCTTTGAAATTTTTTATGATGAATAAATGTGTTAAAATCATGAAATTTATCCTTTAGTTGATAGTATTTTCCTGTACCAATTAATCATGTATCTTTTGTACATTTTATAACTTACTCGTTAAAAGAGGGACTGGATTTTGTCGGCTTATCGTGACATTCTACCGTATTCAAAGGATAAGATTACGAAATGGGTAGGTTATCACACGACAATTTACATGATTAATGAGAATAACGTACTGCAACTGGGGGACCTATAATGTCAGGGCGACTTCAGTAGCGGTGAAATATGCATTGCGAAAATTAACAGTTGTACGTATTCATGGCAAGTTTCCGCCATCAGAAGCCAGTAGAAGAAGTGGACGTCCGATAGATATGCCCTTCCGTTCTACCACGAGTTTCACAGCTCTGCTTGTTCCTCAGTCACCCAACATGCAGATATTATATAATAAATTAAGTGTACTAGACTATGTCAGTCACATACAGGTTTTTAATGAACGAGCACAAACCTGTATTTTGTATCACTGAAGGGGCTATATACGTCGTATTGGAGGTAAACGCGGTTTGTAAGTTGTAAAATAATGCCCCCTTACAATATATTTTTCCTGCTTTACTTTTTTTATTATTATGAATGCACCGAGAATAGCAGGAAACCGACAGCTCGAGGAGGAAAAGGGAGCGGCAAGTCTCCAGACTCGGTGAGACTATGATGGATAGTTTTAAGTAGAAGAACATCATGATGATTAAATTTCTAAGAGTGGAAATGGCTTGGAATAACTCCTCACTGCAGTAACATCCCTCCTCTGGTGTGAGTGAAGAAAGACACTACAAAGGAAACTGGAGAAAAATTGTCTTATTTGGGTTTGCGGGAATCTGCTCAATGGCTTTCATTAAGTAAGTGTCAAAAATCAATGACACATTTCTCGCCGTCAGCAAAGAAGCAGTAAACCGCGGGCCCATCATTCCGCGTCATGGAGCTCGTCTTCGTTTGTTGGAAGTATGCAAAGTCCGAAAAGAGAAACAAGTGAGGTGGCATCTGGTGATGAGTCGTATAGGTTATTAGGGCTAACATCTGCAGCCAAGCCGCAGACCAGACGATGCTCGTCCGTGTCCAGAACAACGCTCACGACAGATAAAAGAATATCTGCAATGCTAATCCTGTGAACGTGTGACAGGTACACTAGCCTCCCATTGACCGTAAGGTACCATGCAGATTGGACGTCAGTGGCAAGATAAGAAGCGCACAACGATCGCCAGATGGCACGCCTGTCGATGTGGGGACTCTTCCCCTCAACCACTTTCGGTGACCTGTGCTACTGAAGAAAGTCATAGATCGCCTTCGTGGATGTCAAGCGCTTTGACAATATCACAGTATTGAAATAGCTTGAGTAGAGAATGTAGGAGGTAAAAGAATTGCGCCGGGACGTTCAAAGCTGGACAGGGTCTGAGAGAGAGGGTGGTTCAAGGACCTCCAGCAGAAGGCTAGTAAGGCACGTAGGGCAACGACGCCACTTCATCACTTGCGAGCTGAGGAAAGGGCTGACACTCTGTAAGGGGCACGATACAGGCAAACTACTCCTGCACCGTGGAAGCGTGAGGATCTCGTACTTTATCTTGAACAACAAGCCGAGGCAAACATATTAAGCCCGTTCCATAGCCGACGGTAGGCCACGGACAGTAAAATATTAAGTGACTGTGTCACATGGGGGATACATGAATCCAAATACACAGTTACATTTTGTGTTCTTTGCAAAAGTCTGAGGGCTCTAAACCAATGGTCTAGGAGCCCAGATCGTGGTTTGGACAGCACTCGCCGGCAGTTGTTGGCAGTTGTGCGCCACAGATCATTTGTGAAATTCAGTCCTAAGCATCGGATAACAGCAGCAATGGAACAGAGCTGTCGACAGGAATCCCTGCACTTTTTGCGACGGCGCACGATTTTTGGACTTCAAGACAGCTACCTGAAGTTTCGCCGTAGGTGGAAAACATGACAGTGGCTCCCAGACTTTAGTACCGCTGTGGAGAAAGATGACGAGATTGTCTGCATAAGCGGTGCAGCTGAAAGCATGACCAAAGAGAAACAGGCGTTGACGGAGGCTTCGGGGAAACGGTTCCATGGCGAAAAAATACGTGTAGAAAGTGGGCAGCCGCGACGCACTAAACGACAGATCAAGTTTGTAGGAGAGAGATGGCCATTGTAGAGTACATGAGACGTAGCGCTATGGAGGAGACGAGCTACGACGTCGATGGTAGTATTAGGATATTCTATATTCCAGGTAATTGTGATCAATCCAAACGAATGCCTGACTGAAGTGAAGAGCTGCCTAAGTCCAGGCACACGACAAGCGTGTGCAAGAGCGATTAAGTCCGATAGTGACAGAGGGCAGTGCTGATGTTACCGTCACCTCACAAATAAATTGTCTAGGGGAAACGACATACTGGGCTGTCCGCTTAAACTGTACCGCCAAAAGCCAGTTTAAGATCTTTGTGTTGCTATTTAACAATGTCAACGGACAGTAATAGCATATATGTGATACACGCCGTGACTTGTGGGTGGGAATGAGCAGAATGACGAGGAAACCGTCTGAGATCTGCACAAGAAGTTACATAAGGTCCCGACAAATTTCCGTCTTCATCAGCGCCATTAGGGGCGAATTGCCAGATAAAAGTTTAGTAGGAGGCCATCAAGACCAGGTGACTTGTTCGTAGAATCCGCATGGATAGCGTCATGAATTTCGTCCTTCTTGACGTTGACAACCAGATCCAGCTTTGCATCGCCACAAACTGAACCAAAGGAGTATCAGGAGATTACAAAAATTTTGACAGGATGGTGACGTAGTGCAGAGTACAGCGTAATATAGTGGCCATGGAAGGTAGACCCTACGTCTCGGTGGGTATCTAAGCGCAACCTGTCGTCAGTCATAACAACATCAAAGTCACCACGTGGGGTAGCCGAGCTGCCTAGGGCGCCTTGTCACGGTCTGCGCTGCTCCCCCCGTCGGAGGTTCGAGTCCCCCCTCTTGCATGGGGGTGTGTGTTGCCCTTAGCGTAAGTAAGTTTAAGTTCGATTAAGCAGTGCCTTAGTTCAGGGACCTATGACCTCAGCAATTTGGTCCCATAAGACCTAACCACAAATTTCCAGTTTTTTTCCAATCAATGTCTTCCGACGATGCCGCCGTTCTGCTATCACTTGGCACATGTATGGAAGCTCCTAGACTAACCCATTCCCTGTGCATACCCTGACCATAGCTACTTCAAGCTGATATCGAAGAAGGGATATAGGATGTAAACTGTTCCTTGGAACGATTCACCATTTTCTGACGCTCTGGTAAATACAGCATTATAGCACAGTCGCAGAAAAGTGTAAGTTAAAAATCCTGGGTTCATCGTAACGGTGCCGTGACCTTGCTTCTATAGCCAATCAAGATTTTGTGGAGAGCAGGCATTGCGAGAAGGACCCTCCATCACAGAGCAGACTGATACGCATCAAGGCATCGACAACAAGCTGTCCACAGGGTGTCAATGAACCTCCGGCAATTGGGTGAAGTAAGATAGAAATGTTCAGTTTCCATGGTCCCCTGCCGCACTACATCCTTTGGCTGCAGAGATTGATGGTAGAGAAGTGTGCGTCATGATCAGAGAACACAACGTGTCACACTTCAACAGCCTGCTTCCCACCGACCATGTCACAGGAGATACAAACGTGATTGGAGAGACTGGAAGAATGATTAGTGAAATGCGTAAACCACAGACGATCACCGTCAACTTGTCCCAAGACTCCACATGTTTGAGGTGCAGGAGCTCTGCCGCTAGCGTCACGCACGAAGAGTGACGCGGCAGTTTTGGTGCCTGGGAGGAGCTGAAGTCGCCTCTAATGTTCAACGCATCCTGCCGACCCACGAAGAGGAGCGTCACTGCCTCGGGAAAGAAAGTAGGAAGTTCGGGGCGGCGACCGAACCAGGTGGCGCATAGACGTTCATGATCCTGACACCACTAAACGTGAGCGTCATATCTCTGCCATCAGCTACATAGGCAACCGTAACAGCGAGGATACCGTCGCAAAGGGGGATCACCACCCGACTACCAATAGGAGAAGCTTGGGAGACGTGATTGACATTGACTGTGGCTATGAAATAAGTTTGAGAAGCTGCCATTGTCAGGAAGACAGGTGATACGAACACAGGGGAAGCACAAGGAGCTCTGTAATTGGCCCCGTGGAAATGCACCTCACTGTGACAGAGAGGAGCCGATTCCACCAAGATGGTTCCATCGCTCTGTACATCTCCAGAATATCCATTCTTGCCATCGACGTCGTCCACTCAGACACGTCACCACTCTAGTTTTGTGGAATACTGTCATAGGTACTCCTACAGATAGCATCTGACACAGAAAGGGAGGCAATCACGTCAGATGCAGGCGGTGGAAAATTGGTATCAATATATAGAAGCTGTCTTGAGACGGATGTTGGGAGAGGCATCGCTTCATCCGGTGCCAGGGCGTCAGAGGACGGCGTATCATCAATAAGAGGGTCGTCATCCTGTGCACATATCCGATGGAAGCAGTCATCACAAGGGGTACGGCGTTGTCTCTTCCTTTTCCTCGGCGACCATCGGTTCCTAAGATGTTGTTTTGTGTCGGGTGGCCGACAAGCGGCCAGACAGGAGAAAAGCGGAGTTCGGTACAGCTCCTTGGTCATGAAACATTGGATCGGGACAGTCGGCTTGCGTCCGTTGAAGGCCATCGCCCGTTGCCACTGTCTCCGGCGGCAGTGTAGGAGAGAAAGGAAATACGTCCATCGCAGTGTCGAGAGGAGTCATCGCAGCTGCCGACTGATTCAGAGGGGATGCAGCAGGCAGCCCCGCTGCGGCCGCGTAAGATAGAGGGAACACAGTGGGCGCCTCAGGGAAAGCGACGTCTCCCATCGGCATGTGGACGTCTATGTCGGAGACATTCAGAAGGAGCATGGCCTTCCTGGCCACATCCAGAGCAATTGGGCGTTTAGCCATCGTACATGACGACGGCCCTACAGCCGACAATAACCAAGTAGAAAGTCACTTGTTTTCCCAGTTCAAATTTTATCTGACGGACACCATTGATGACAGGCTAGTTTTGGAACGTCTTGCACGCTTCAGCACCTTGAGTGACGATATTTGCTGTAAGGTATAACGGCAGCCACCACAACGTCCGACGGCACCTCAAACGGAGAGCTCAAAAACTAGTGTGATCAACCACGTCAGTGCCTCTATGGCCATCCGAGTAACGGAACTGGAGAACATCATAGTGGGGCCGCACAACGTCGATGCACAGCTTTTCATTTGCCAGCTTAATGTACACAGCAGTACCGATGATCGAAGAATGAATTCCAAGAACGTCTTGCGGTGGTTGACGTATTTGGTCCCGTATAAACCTTTCTACTTCATACGCCTTTGCTCGTTCATGGTCGAAAGGAAATGTTAGTTTCATCTTGGCTTGAACTCTAAGAAAAGCCGGTGCGCGGAATTAAGGGAACGCAAACTCGCTCGCAAGCAGTAGAACAGGCGAGACGCAAAGAAAGCGTGCTCGCGTCACCACTGCCGAAGGCAGACTGTCCACTGAACCATTCGGACACCGTAGTCATCGCAACTGCATGGACTACCTAAGCACGACATATTCTAAAGAACAGGAATCACATATATAATTAAGACAAGGACGGTCAATGATCACTTAAGTGCGGATGCACCCCAAGCTCGAATTCTTGCTGGATTCGGCGAAATGCCGCGAGTTATAAAAAATTCAGGGCTAGCTGCACTACAACAGTAGCGTGTGGATTAAGTGAGAATTTGGGTCTATCAGGAGGCGTGGTAGGGTTGTGCGTTCAGGTGCGATGACCGCTGTGTACGGATGGCACAGGCCCCGGGCTACGAACCCCGCCCTACCTAACCTCCCTATCTACCCTCCCCACCTCCTCCGTGCACTAATAAAAAAAAAATCGCGCAGTGCAGCACATCTGCGTAGTTAGCAGGAAACACTGTTTCGAATCACGATTCGGCACAAATTTCCAAGTTTCTACATTGATTTGAATCAACGCCCATTGGCAGCTAATGTCATTAATGCGTGGCCCATTTATACACAGTTAACCTTGCTTCCTGCAGTTCGTATAATGGACGACGATTTGACTTCTGAGGGATACGATGAAATGTAGTCAACTCGTGCTTGAGACTCAGGGGGACATCCACTTCGAGGAATGTCATTCACACTGCCTGTCTAAACCTTCTACAACAGCTAATTATGCTTGTTTTTGTCGATAGTACCGTCCCATACTGGCGTCGATGAATACGTTCTCGCAGATTTGGATCCTACATGCCAAATGACATTTGCTGTTCTGTTACCATTTTTATGTACTCCAAGTCAACAACAAAGGAGAAAGGGAAAAAGCTTTGAGAGCTACCGAACATTTGACAACGAACCGTGATACCCCAATAGTTTCCCTGTAGTAATTTTTTGAAAAGACATCAGAGCTTTATGAGCACCCTACTTTACTAAAGATCAACAAGTCAACAACAAAGGAGAAAGAGAAAAAGCTTTGAGAGCTGCTGAACATTTGACATCGAACCGTGATACCGTAATAGTTTCCCTGTAGTGATTTTTTGAAAAGACATCAGGGCTTTATGGGCACCCTCCTTTACTGAAGATCAGCAAGTCAACAACAAAGGAGAAAGGGAAAAAGCTTTGAGAGCTGATGAACATTTGACAACGAACCGTGATACCGTAATAGTTTCCCTGCAGTGATTATTTGAAAAGATATCAGGGCTCTATGGGCACCCTCCTTTACTGAAGATCGATAGAAACCCAAAAGGAACTTTGGCACACATAAAGCTGTGCAAACGTAAGCTGGCTGCTGTATTTCTTCATGTAATGGAACGAGACTGTCTGTTTGAAATAAAGAAGAAAATAAAAAAAGAAGAAAAGCCCATATTTTCACAGCTTGTATTACTAGGACAACTTACAGATCGCATTATAAATACAAGGCAATTCAGAATTCCTATTACACAGTCATAGGTGTTGTAGCGGGAGTTCAATGAGTTTGAACGAACGTCAAACTGTACGATGCAAGGGCATAAATCCACTCATACCTGTGTGCGTTACAACACACAATCGAAGTGGAGACCACGAGTTTCGTTGCCTATGAGCAGAGCTGACACACAACGTTTTCACCATCTCTCTGTACACAACAGTCGGAACATCCTACCTGTCTTTCAACTTACGATAGAAATCCACTCCTTGCCAATAGACGCCTTCGAGAATCGCAGTGTGAATGTTCTCATCATCTGAAAAATCTGTGAACGCTCTTAATCAGTTCGCGACAGCCTGCAGATTGTCAGTTCCAGTCGATGTCGACGTCCATGACCTTGCTTCCCGATTAGCATCATCCACATCTGTGCAGTATCAGTAAAATTGTAGGTCTTGGGATAGCGTCTTTGATTCATGGTTCTTTTCCGTACCGACGATGATATACCATTTGCTGAAGGATGTTGTGAACGCCTTTTGTAGTCTTACGGGAGTGCGGGGTAATGACCAGAAATGTCGCTTACACAGTTTGCGAGGATTTGAAACTGTTGAAACTTCATGGGCTTTGAAGGTCACCCGATATCGATCGTTAGGTGTTTTGATTGACAGTAGTCCGCTAAAGATGGCTACGATAAGCTGGAAGTCTGTCAAGGATAAGATTCAGGTAGTAATCATTCAACACGAGCGTCGCAGCCTCTCACTTCTTCATAAGGTCCGGGCCAAGGAAACGTATGTGTTATGTAAGGTTTATTTTATTGCATAAATCTTTCCACTTCCTGCGATGATGTACAGCAAGCTGCAAAATTTAACTGGCAGGTTTATCTGGCGCAACTCTATATTTCACATGCGTTATAGGATCATAGCGCGCCCCCGTTTGCTAGGAGGTTTGAGCCTCCCTGACATTCGGGTTAAAGATTCTGCCTTATTCATCCGTCGCACCGTTCTACCATATCTACGCGCCACCCAGTCACTTACAGCTCGCCTTCATGACTGTATCCGACCGGTGAGTTTAACACCTCCAGTAGATACTGGTTGTTGTTGTTGTGGTCTTCAGTCCTGAGACTGGTTTGATGCAGCTCTCCATGCTACTCTATCCTGTGCAAGCTTCTTCATCTCCCAGTACCTACTGCAGCCTACATCCTTCTGAATCTGCTTAGTGTATTCATCTCTTGGTTTCCCTCTACGATTTTTACCCCCCATCCTGCCTTCCAATACTAAATTGGTGATCCCTCGATGTCTCAGAACATGTCCTACCAACCGATCCCTTCTTGTAGTCAAGTTGTGCCACTAGCTCCTCTTCTCCACAATTCTATTCAATACCTTTTCATTAGTTATGTGATCTACCCATCTAATCTTCAGCATTCTTCTGTAGCACCACATTTCGAAAGCTTCTATTCTCTTCTTGTCTAAACTATTTATCGTCCACGTTTCACTTCCATACATGGCTACACTCCATACAAATACTTTCAGAAACGACTTCCTGACATTCAAATCTATACTCGATGTTAACAAATTTTTCTTCTTCAGAAACGCTTTCCTTGCCATTGCCAGTCTACATTTTATATCCCCTCTACTTCGACCATCATCAGTTACTTTGTTACACAAATAGCAAAACTCCTTTACTACTTTAAGCGTCTCATTTCCTAATCTAATTCCCTCAGCATCACCCGACTTAATTCGACTACATTCCATTATCCTCGTTTTGCTTTTGTTGATGTTCATCTTATACCCTCCTTTCAAAACACTGTCCATTCCGTTCAACTGCACTTTCAAGTCCTTTGCTGTCTCTGACAGAACTACTGGTAGGATTAGTTATAAATTACGGCACGTTAAGGAACTTTTTCTTGCAGTCAGTTATTTAGGAGAAAATATTCTTTCCTAAGCGAATCTCTCCCTAAATATGCTGTTAAGCAACTGGCAACTTCCTCCTTTGTGGAAGTCCTGTCGCCAGAAACGAATTGGAAGGTTGTTTGATCTATCGTTAGCCTCCCGATTTTCCCGATGGAAGTGGCGTCCTCATAGTACCAAGTTGGTCATGATATTGCCCCTACCAAAGTGCGACTTTTTCGTATTGGCCTTAACGTGACGGATCGTTGGAATCGTTGTCATGAAACTGATACATTATATCATTGGTTGATGTCCTGCGGTCATGGCAACTGGAGATAGATTCACCGACAACTTGCTTTTCTGCACAGAAGGGGACATTCTCGGGGGAAATTCTCGTGCGTCCCGATTCAACTTCTTTCCCCGATCGAAGATCAATGCCATCATGTGGCTTCTTGGACATTATGTCCACTACATGACGGTGAGTCGATATGACGCACATCCGTGTGCCTTTTCCCAATACATGGCAACAGCCCATTGGACCTGGCTCAGGATGCCCCGTTATCGAGAGCTTTTTTCTAAAATGCTGTATCTTGTTTTTCTTCGACACGAGTTGCATGAGTTGAAATTCCCCCCTTTTTTGTGGACACTCTTGTTTGGATTTAAATGTTACACGATGTGGAAGTGACGGAGGAAAGAAGGTGTACGCACGTTAAAATAAACACCATATTCCTTCATATACGTTTTTCTGATCCAACCCTTTTGTTTTTGTCGAAATGACCTCTTTTGTTTTATTTTAATTCATTGCCTTATATACGTGCTTTGGGGGGAATAAAATCAGTGATCGTCGTGCGTTGTGAACTTATATTCGCGTCCGACTGTATCTTCTTTATTCTTTTTATCATGTTTCGGAAAATAAAGTAAGCGGAAGACCCGGTTTCGATCCTGATCTTGGTGAAAAAAGTTCGTAATCACAACGTCTCCGGATCCGGGTTCAAATGCTATCGCTGCTTAAATTTTGGTTAGTAAACAGAATTCGCGGCAGAAAACTTCCGGCATAAGAAGTCGCCCTCAGTCTGCCAATTGCCTTCTCAAAGAGGGCGAAGTAGTGGACACAGGTTCCGGGTACTCTTTTGTCCTAGGGGTGGAAAACTGTCCATGAAGAGGAAAGAATCAGCAAAATATCAATGGCATGAGGATGCAGAAGGCAAAGAAACCCTTGCATTAAAGACACGTAACGTGTATCCACAGGACATGTGGCTTGTAATTGAAGAAGGGTCATGATGATCTCCCCTTTACCAAAAGATTCCGGAATAGTTCCCATTTGGATATCCGGGAGGGGACTGCCAAGGGGGAGGTTATCATGAGAAAATATTAAATAATCAACGAAATAACATTATACGAGTTGGGGCATGGAATGTCAGAAGCATGAACGTGGTAGGGAAACTAGAAAATCTGAAAAGGGAAATGCAAAGGCTCAATTTAGATATAGTAGGAGCCAGTGAAGTGAAATGGAAAGAAGACCAGGATTTCTGGTCAGATGAGTATAGGGTAATATCAACAGCAGTAGAAATTGCTATAACGGGAGTAGGATTCGTTATGAATAGGAAGGTAGGGCAGAGAGTGTGTTATTGTGAACAGTTCAGTGATAGGCTTATTCTTATCGGGATCGAAATCAAATCAACACCGACAACGATAGTTCAGGTATACTTGTTGAACCATGAATTTACTTTCAAAACTTTTATTAAGAATTTACTTTATTTACTAGCGATTCATCAAGAACATTAACACATTTAATCACACTATATGAGCGTGGAAATTGTTGCCAGCGAGTGACTGATGAAATCAAAATGAAATTACTTTTAACAAATGGGAATTTTATTCCTAAAAGCTTTTGAAGAAACAGATTTAAAATTACAAGCAGAAAGCACCCTCTAAATATCAAGTTACAATTTATTCAGAGGCAGAAAGAAACAAATTTTTGACTGTATGAGCTTTCGGGCTGAGAACCTTGCCGCACCCTTTTGACACGGCCGTAGTCACGACCCCTCACAACAACCTCTGAAAGACTACACAGGTGCAAATCTGCAACACATGAGATTACCTTAAGGTAAAAGTTTTAACAATTCAGACAAGCACTCAAACTACGCACCACGTAGGAAGGATGGAAATGGTACAAAACTATAAAATTAAAATATTAACTCGCCATCGAAGGTGCAACTTGATTTTAGCTTCTAAGAAAAGTCTTACGGTGAAAGGGTGGCAACTTCATATACTAAAATGATCATTTAAATAAAAGCCTATAAAATGAAATCTTATACAAAATTCTACAAGGTTGGCCAAACAAACTAAGATGCTCTACAGTAAACAGGTACCGCCTCTCAAGATGATAGACAAGATCAAAACATGTTTCAGGTTTTAGGCCGTTACACTCCAAGCAATAAATCCGTTAACACACCAAATCCGACAAACATGAATGAGGCAGCTCCGAACGACAGATAGACACTAACTGCCTAACAAACGCGGACGAGAGACAGGCGAGCAAGCTGGGGACGAGAGACTGACCAAGGAAACAAGTAAAATATAACAAGAGTAAACCACACAACATATCATCAATCATTTAACTTCTAATAAAGTGCGATATCTGAAGAAGACCTGGCGCAGCACCCCCAAAACGCTCTCACGAAGCGTCCGCTGACAGCCGCTTCAACGGACGCAGGAAGGCGCGCTGATCCCCCGTCTCACGGTGTCGCAACTCGCACCGGCCAGACCGATGTCGTGGGTTGACTCCAGTTGCTCTCGTGTCGGCCGCGAAGCCACTAACCCTCGATATACGGCGCGGCCCACTGGACTCACGTGGCGACCTCACATGCGCCGACGCTCAAGGCGGACAAGTCATCTTGTGTCTCAGTGCGCGACCGACCAACCGATCGATCCAGCCTCCAATGACCGTGCCTAAGCAACTCGAGCAGACTGGCGGCCTAACGTGCAGACTTAGATACAGGAACTAAGCCCCGACCGGGCGACCACTCGCTGAGTTCACTTACTGGCGGAGTGGAAAGACTCTCATTTTGCAGGCCTTAAAGGTTGATCCCAACGACAGACATACTAGCACTCCGAACGACAGACAGACACTAGCTCCCTCACAACTGCGGGCGAGTGGCAGACTAGCAAGCTGGGGACGAGAGACTGACCCAGACTGACCCCAGACTGACTCCGACTGACTGACTGGCCCAGACTGACCAACTGGCGAGCTCATAGCGCCCTTTAATTGCAATTGAACAGACAACCTTTCCCCTTTGCCACCAGAGGGAGACACCAAAGCTGCGACTGCCACACTACGCGCTGCGGCGCGCTCTTCAAAACAGCAATTTTTACCACGGCTCACATGTCAAGGTCGCAAGCTGAAGATGAAGAGATGTAAAAAATTGTGAGGACATTGACAGTGTAATACAGTATGTAAAGGGAGATGAAAATCTAATACTCATGGCGGACTGGATTACAGTTGTAGGGGAAGGAGTAGAAGAAAAGGTTACAGGGGAATATGGGCTTGAGACAAAAAATGAAAGAGGAGAAAGACCAATGGAGTTCTGTAACAAGTTTCAGCTAGTAATGGCGAATGCACTGTTCAAGAATCTCAGTAGAAGGAGGTATACTAGGAAAAGGCTGCGTAATGCGGGAAGGTTTCAGTTAGATTACATCATGGTCAGACAGAGATACCGAAATCAGATACTGGATTGTAAGGCATACCAGGAGCAGATATAGACTCAGATCATAAGATAGTAGCGATGAATAGTAGGCTGAAGTTTAAGACATAAGACAGGAAAGATTAATACTCAAAGAAGTGGGATACGGGAGTACAAGGGATGACGAGATACGCTTGAACTTCTCTAAGGTTATAGATAGAGCAATAAGAAATAGCTCAGTAGGCAGTACAGTTGAAGAGGAATGGACATCACAGAATTTGAGAAGCAAAACATATGTACAAAGAGGGTAACTGCGAAGAAACCATGGGTAACAGAAGAAATGCTTCATTTGATCGATGAAAGGAGGACGTATAAGATTTTCTGGGAAACTCAGGAATACAGAAATACCAGTCGCTGAGGAATGACACAGGTAAGCTAAGACGAAATGGATGCAGGAAAAATGGAAGACATCGAAAAAGAAATGATTGTCGGAAAGAGAGACTCAGCATACAGGAAAGTCAAAACGACCTTCGGTGACATTAAATTCAAAGGTGATAACAATAAGAATGCAACGGAAATTCCACTGTCAAATGCAGAAGAGAGAGCGGATACGTGGGAAGAGTACATTGAAAGCCTCTATGAGGCGGAAGATTTGTCCGAAGTGATAGAAGGAGAAACAGGGAACCCGGTAATAGAATCAGAATTTAAAAGAGCTTTGGAGGACTTAATATCAAATAACGAAGAAGTGATAGATAACATTCCATCAGCAATTGTAAAATAATTGGAGGAAGTTGCAACAAAACGCCTATTCACGTTGGTGTGTAGAATGTATGAGTCTGGCGACATACCATCTGACTTTCGGAAACACATCATCCACACAACTTCGAAGACTACAACAGCTGATAAGTGAAAGAATTATCGCACAATCAGCTTAAGAGCTCATGCATCCACGTTGCTGACAAGAATAATATAGAAGAATCTAAAGGAAAATTCAGGACACGCTAGATGACGATCAGTATGGCTTTATGAAAGGTAAAGGCATGAAGAAGCAATTCTGACATTGTGGTTAATAATGAAAGCAAGACTTTAAAAAATCAAGAAATGTTCATAGTATTTGTCGACCTGGAAAAAACTCCCTAAAATGTGAAATGGTGCAAGATGTTCGAAACTCTGAATAAAATAGGGGTAAGCTACAGGGAGAGACGTGTCATATTCAATATATGCAAAAGCCAAGAGGAAATAATAAGAGTGGAGGACCAAGAACGTAGTGCTCGTATTAAAAAGGATGTCAGATAAGGATGCAGCCTTTCGCTCCCACTGTTCAGTCTTTACATCGAGGAAGCAATGATGGAAATAATAGAAAGGGTCAGGAGTGGAATTAAAAATCTAGGTGTAAGGATATCATTAATACGATTAGCTGATGACATTGCGATCCTGAGTGAAAGTGAAGAAGTATTTCATGATTTGCTGAAAGGAATGAATTCTAATGAGTACAGAGGATGGATTGAGAGTAAATCGAAGGAAGACGAATGTAATGAGAAGTAGTAGAAATGAGAACAGTGAGAAACTTAAGATCAGGGTCGATGGTCGCGAAGTAGATATAGTTAACTAATTTTGCTACCTAGGTAGTAAAATAACGTGTGACGGACGGAGCAAGGAGGACATCGAAGGCAGACTAGCAATGCCAAAAAGGGCATTCCTGACCAAGAGGTGTCTACTAACATGAACCATCGGCCTTTATTTGAGGAAGAAATTTCCGAGAATGTACATCTGGAGTACAGCATTGTGAGGTTGTGAAACATGGAATGTGGGGAAACCGGAACACATGAGAATCGAAGCATGTGAGATGTGGTGGACTGATAAGATGAGGAATGAGGAGGTTCTGAGCAGAATTGGACAAAAAAGGAATATGTGGAAAACACTGATAAGGAGAAGGGACAGGATGATAGGGCATTTGCTAAAACATTATGGAAAGACATCCATGGTATTAGAGGGAGCTGTAGAAGGCAAAAACTGAAAAGGGAGACAGGGATTGGAACACATCCAGCTAATAATAGAGGACGTAGGTTACACGTGCTACTCTGAGATGAAGAGGTTAGCACAGGAGAGGAATTCGTGACGGGCCGCATCAAACCGATCAGATGACTGGTGACCCAAAAGAAAACGTATCATTTCATTTCATTGTGGCTGCATTTGGTCCACACACCGCCATAATTTCAACGTGAATATAGTGTTTTCCCACAAGAATAGCACTGTTGCACGTTTTTCAGTATCAGAGTGTGTTATCTGTTGCTGCGCATATCTCTCCCACATTGCTACGCGCCTTTTCCTCACTTGTACCATAGACGACATGCCTAACGTACAGTCTCAAGTCGCCTCATAGAACAACGCGCCGCCAGTCTTGTAAGTTTAATGTTCTGTAGGTACTCCCCAGGGCAGCCAATTATAGGGTACTTGAACTAAGAATGGCGACCAGACATCGTGGTTTGTGAGTCAATATCGAGAACAACAAAATAACTACCATTATATCAATAAGCATACGTTCCTATTCATTTCGGTAGGGTTACGTAACTATTCACTGGCTCCTTCTTTCCTTCCCGGTAGTAACCAAGTTTTTATTACTAAAACCTTCCGATAACAGTTTCAGACGAAGGTCTGAGATTTTTACCGTGGATTCAGGCCGAACAATCAACATTTTAACAACTATTAAAAAAAAAAACAGATTCAAATATCTGATTACTTTGAAAATGAGTTAATGTGTTGTATATTTAAGTTTCAATATAAAAGCGAGGAAAAGTTTGAAAGACGTTTGAAATAATATTTAAAGTTTACTAGTAGTCACTAGATGCTCTTATTAACAGTTGATGAGTATATTCTCGTATCAGTATCACTACATAATTCATTAATTCCATACTTTCTAGTGTGTAGTTTTGGCCATCAAATTCGAAACCTGATTATTTTACTTCTGTCTCTTATTTATTTGCTTGCAAATTTGGAGGATGAAACTTACATCAGAAACAAAACTGAACATCTAACTCGTGCAGTGCGATGATGTACTACTATTATCGTTTCATCGTTTTTATTTTCCTGGCCGGTGTCTTACGTATATTATTACTGAATCTTGATATTATGCCTGCACGAGAACGACAAAAAAATTCCAGGAACCATTCTGCTTTCAGTGTCTAGTTTCATTTCTTCAGAAATTTGTACATTACTAACTACGCTGTACACCTAGAGGGAAAAATTTGAACAGTTCATTTCAGTAAATACTCTTCTTTTACTTTCTCTTTTAAATACCAAGGTAACGTCTTAACAGCGTCCAGTTCTAACATTTATGTTCCACATTTAACTTCTTGTATAGATCACAGAAAGCATTTATTGCTAATGGATTCTCGCTCGAAGATAGAAGGAAAAAATTTAGTGTCTTTTACTAAACGATTCGTACTGGTAATTACGTGGGCCTGCTGAAAAGTAATTCCTCCTAATTTTTGTGTGAGAAGTCGTAAAGCTTTTTAACGAAAACAAACCTTATTAAAATTCTACGTCTTTATTCGCCACCTTACGTATTTGCAGCTCTCTGCCCCAAGAGGACACGAATCTGTAACGTGTAACATGGCGGTGCGTAACATAAACCTGTCACTGAATGAGAAACAACGTCCTGTAATCAAGTTTAAAATTCAAACGTTTCACCCACACATGCAGCCCTCTGCCTCTTAGCCTGACAGTGCCAGGTCACTCAAGAAATCTACAAAATCCGCAACAATCCAACGCCTTGCATTCAGTGTCGCAGATCATCCTCAATATAGTCCAGACATGGCCCCTACCGACTTTCATGTATCCAAAACGTAAAGAACGCCTTCGAGTACTTCCGTCAACAAAGTTAAACATTCTGCAGTGACGGCATCAACAAATTGGTCTCTCGCTGGAGAAATGTGCTCGTCACAAGGGTGACTATGTTAATAAATAAATATGTAGATATAAGGAATGAAGATATAGATTGTTAATAGTGTGTTTTTTATTTAAAAAGCTCTAAGAGTTTCACATACAAAAATCAGAGGAATTACTTTCCAGCACGCCGTCGTACATTGAAAATGTAAACCCATGCTTTCTTCGACATATTACGCAAGACATCCACGAGAAAGTCAGTGAAACTTTTCATAGTTAATTCTACAATTACCAAAGAAATTTTGCACTTTGATCACTGGCATACATCCAGTAAAAGCCTTATTTCTTGATAATCGGCATATCTACTAAACTTCCAATATTTATTTCAATAATTTGCATTGAGCTAACACACGGAACTCAAGTCAGTCCTGGTCCTTCACAGCACTTTATAATTTCTGCTTCCATCGCAAATTCCCACTCTGGCCGATAGGTTCCTCCACAAGAGTCTTCTTTCAGAATCACTTAGCCATGTGCCAGAACCTAGTCTCATCAGATAACTTGCAAACCACAAAGATAAATACTTATAAGGTTTCAAAAAATTGTTTAAACACTTTTTGTGAGGACAGAAGATTGATAGCACAGATATTTGCGATACTGCAAACAAAAGTAAAGAAAAAAAAGTGAGCAAACAATATTTTTCCCTCATAGCAAGCAAGCAGAGCAATAAAACGGCATACATTTAGCCGTTGATTCGATGTTATTTCTTATATGGCTACTACTTTCGGTGATTCAGTACACCGTCTTCAGGCCATAGCTAACACTGAGGCGATTAACCCAATTGCATACAGGATTCCATCAGTATTTAACATCTATGAACCGGTTTCCGTAGAGTGTAACAACGATGTTGTGTTAGCAACAATGGTGGTAGCCATGTAATAAGTAACATCGAAAGGAGGGCTGTAGGTGTTCCATCTGATTATGTAAGTGATCGGTCGAAGAACCTCAAACCTTCCGTCCGAAGGATGGACATACAGAACGAGTAAGCAAGGTTTCAGGGCTGCAGATTTTTCCAGACGTAATAATACGTGCTGTTGATCACTGATTTTCGCTTTTCGCTATTTTGCGTAAAGTTTAACCCTACAAAATGAAATCCCTTACGAGCGACTTGCAGCACCGCATTTTTCTTTTCCTTCTACGACAGTACCTAAACCTAATATTTAATCAGCGATTCATAGGCCAGTGAGTTCCCGCTCCATGGCCTTCCGGTTCACCTGGCTTTAATCCCTCATATGTCTAATAATGTAGACATTTAATGGTATCAGTGCATTCCGCAGCCATCAACAGCGAGCAGATGTTATAAAACCCCATGTGACCATATCTGAGGGCAGCCAGGTGTATTCGCACGAGTTTGTGTACGTTTGAAAACGATATCTGAATAATGTGCACTAATTTACGACAACCATTTCCATGATCTCATGGAATTTGAACAAATAGGTGATTACCATAATAAAGAAGTGGCCTATATTTCAAAAAGCATTTTCTTCCGCTCATATGTTGATATGATTTTCTTCCACCCTACGTAAGAAAACTGAAGGGTCATTCTTTGAAACGCCTCATTTTCCCTCAATGCGACATATAAATTTGAAATTGGCCCAAAAGTGCCTACAAAGTTTCTCTGTAATGGTGCAAGAGCACAGCACCTGCGACGCCAAAAAATGCTAAATCAAAAATTTTCAACAAATTTTACTCAACTGTATCACAGCAATATGCCTGATTTTTGGAATCGTGTAGAAATATTTCAGATACCAAAAGCCACGTCTTTCAGGCGCCTGTAGCGTAGAGCAATACATGGGAACCACGTGAAAAAAAAGTGAAAATTAAAATCGAAACGATCAAACATCTCTTTTACTAGCAGACTTGGGCCAATTAGTGAATAAAAATCATTTTTCAGAAGGACGTGTGACCATCTGCCATTTTGAGACCGTTATGAAAATGCTTAAAAAAACTCACTATTCGGTAACAAAGCATTCAGTCAGAAAAATGGCGGATATTTTAAACCAAAATTTCTTCTTCGAGGTCTGCGATCACATTGTCAATGTGTAAAACGTTCGACGTTTCGGCCTTTATTGCAAGTGGTCATCCTCAGGGTATTTCTTTTGCTGAAAAACACACGCTGAAACACTGGGGAAGGACAAGTACAGTACTGGCCGAAACCTAACAATTCTTACACATTGATAATGCGGTCGGAGACCCAGAGGACTTTTAATGGCTGTAACACTAGCCGCGGAAGCCTACGCTTACATGATAAAATAAGTTGCCCAAATGCAGAAAAAAATCGGTATCAGGCAAAGTGCAGTAAATTATTAGTGAGACAACTCTTTCTCAAAAATTATTATAAAATTATGCCGAGGCGCCTGAAAATGTATGTTGGAAGCCAACGAATAAACTGCAACACCATAATTCTGATATGATTAATGAAGAACTTACTCTGAACCATGGTGCTGAAGGACGTTTTAAGTACTTTGCCAAAAGACAGTTCTAAATAACCAGTTTATGTAAAGAGAAAAAGAATGAATGGCGTTTCACTATCGGACTCAGCAATATTACCGTCATCATCAAATTCACTCTCCAAGCCATTACTAATTTCTTCAATGACTTCTACTAGGCAACAAATATAATTACTCAAAATCACTCAATTGTTATAAAAATCTTACTGTGAAATACAAATCAGCTACATCCTGTTGTGGATATTGATCATTCGTCTAAAACAACGCTGTTCAAATCTGGTAGTGGGGTACTGGAAAATCACGAAATTAGTTGTCACACCATCAGAAATCTATGGGTTTATATTTGTTAGATTCTTCGTAAGACAGTTGTTTTACATTTGCGACATATATTTTGTGTTCAGCAAATGCTGTCGTAGCTCTGTTTTACATGACGTTAGATTGTAGGTAAATCAGGATTTATAGCCGTACAAGAACGTCTACTTTTCATTTTATATGTTTTTGTAAAAATCTTTGATCTTACCGAATGGACTTGATTGTTTTCTTTCTATACTCTGCAGGTGAATTCTTCTCAGACGTTCGGTACGTTCCCAGTGTCAGAAGCATGTTGTTGTTGTTGTGGTCTTCAGTCCTGAGACTGGTTTGATGCAGCTCTCCATGCTACTCTATCCTGTGCAAGCTTTTTCATCTCCCAGTACCTACTGCAACCTACATCCTTCTGAATCTGCTTAGTGTATTCGTCTCTTGGTCTCCCTCTACGATTTTTACCCTCCACGCTGCCCTCCAATACTAAATTGGTGATCCCTTGATGCCTCAGAACATGTCCTACCAACCGATCCCTTCTTCTGGTCAGGTTGTGCCACAAACTTCTCTTCTCCCCAATCCTATTCAATACTTCCTCATTAGTTATGTGATCTACCCATCTAATCTTCAGCATTCTTCTGTAGCACCACATTTCGAAAGCTTCTATTCTCTTCTTGTCCAAACTATTTATCGTCCATGTTTCACTTCCATACATGGCTACACTCCATACGAATACTTTCAGAAATGACTTCCTGACACTTAAATCAATACTGGATGTTAACAAATTTCTCTTCTTCAGAAACGCTTTCCTTGCCATTGCCAGCCTACATTTTATATCCTCTCTACTTCGACCATCATCAGTTATTTTGCTCCCCAAATAGCAAAACTCCTTTACTACTTTAAGTGCCTCATTTCCTAATCTAATTCCCTCAGCATCACCCGACTTAATTAGACTACATTCCATTATCCTTGTTTTGCTTTTGTTGATGTTCATCTTATATCCTCCTTTCAAGACACTGTCCGTTCCATTCAACTGCTCTTGCAAGTCCTTTGCTGTCTCTGACAGAATTACAATGTCATCGGCGAACCTCAAAGTTTTTATTTCTTCTCCATGAATTTTAATACCTACTCCGAATTTTTCTTTTGTTTCCTTTACTGCTTGCTCAATATACAGATTGAACAACATCGGAGAGAGGCCACAACCCTGTCTTACTCCCTTCCCAACCACTGCTTCCCTTTCATGTCCCTCGACTCTTATAACTGCCATCTGGTTTCTGTACAAATTGTAAATAGCCTTTCGCTCCCTGTATTTTACCCCTGCCACCTTTAGAATTTGAAAGAGAGTATTCCAGTCAACATTGTCAAAAGCTTTCTCTAAGTCTACAAATGCTAGAAACGTAGGTTTGCCTTTCCTTAATCTTTCTTCTAAGATAAGTCGTAAGGTTAGTACTGCCTCACATGTTCCAACATTTCTACGGAATCCAAACTGATCTTCCCCGAGGTCGGCTTCTACCAGTTTTTCCATTCGTCTGTAAAGAATTCGCGTTAGTATTTTGCAGCTGTGACTTATTAAACTGGTAGTTCGGTAATTTTCACATCTGTCAACGCCTGCTTTCTTTGGGATTGGAATTATTATATTCTTCTTGAAGTCTGTGGGTATTTCGCCTGTCTCATACATCTTGCTCACCAGATGGTAGAGTTTTGTCAGGACTGGCTCTCCCACGGCCGTCAGTAGTTCCAATGGAATATTGTCTACTCCGGGGGCCTTGTTTCGACTCAGGTCTTTCAGTGCTCTGTCAAACTCTTCACGCAGTATCATATCTCCCATTTCATCTTCATCTACATCCTCTTCCATTTCCATAATATTGTCCTCAAGTACATCGCCCTTGTATAGACCCTCTATATACTCCTTCCACCTTTCTGCTTTCCCTTCTTTGCTTAGAACTGGGTTTCCATCTGAGCTCTTGATATTCATACTAGTCGTTCTCTTATCTCCAAAGGTCTCTTTAATTTTCCTGTAGGCGGTATCTATCTTACCCCTAGTGAGATAGGCCTCTACATCCTTACATTTGTCCTCTAGCCATCCCTGCTTAGCCATTTTGCACTTCCTGTCGATCTCATTTTTGAGACGTTTGTCAGAAGCATATCAGCCAGATTTGTGAAAGCCTGGTGTCGTGTAGAATTTTTCAGCATTGTTAATGACCTTTTTCTCCCTTGGCACAAAATGCGGGATTCTAACTGCAACCGATCATAGCATGAAAAGGAGGAATATATTTTGCTAGAGAAAAACGACTGTTTCATACAGACGCGAAACATCAGTAAAATATCTTGAATTATCAACGCCAACATCTATCCATATATTTATGGAACTTTGGCCAAATGCAATATCTCAACCAATATAACTAAAATGACAGTGTTGAATAGTGAATAAATGTTCAAATGTTCAAATGTGTGTGAGATCTTACGGGACTTAACTGCTAAGGTCATCAGTCCCTAAGCTTACACACTACTTAACCTAAATTACCCTAGGGACAAACACACACACCCATGCCCGTGGGAAGACTTGAACCTACGCCGCACAGTTCATGACTGCGGCGCCTTAGATCGCATTGAATAAATACTCAACCTTGGTAACTAATTTGGCAAATTTGGTAAAAGTCTTGTTTCCTGCCTCCCCGTCTTCCTGACAAGTTAAATCTTCACTAAGTGTGTGGTTGAGAGTATCATACTCAACCGAATATCCATAGCATACGTCGTGATTAAAGCAGATGGTTATGTTCGCACCATGCCCTGTTGTGAACAATTCTTGAGAATGTGGCCAGAGCTTCCTTAAATTTTGTATATTGAATTTTTTTGCGAAATCCGAAGGGATGACTTGCCTCTTTCGTAAGGTGTGAACCGTGCGACAGGAGCGTAACAAGTAAGTACCAGTTCTGAAGACAGGACGGCAACAAGCGTTGGAATTTTCTTTTGGTTTTTAACGCGGAAAATATCTTATCAAAATTCGAAAATTTTAAAAAGAACTTAAACAAGGTGACTATGGAACAGATTTGTCGACACTGATGTAAATGTGCGCAGGCCAAATGTCAAATGTCGGGCAAAATGACTGAAAAAACAGTTTCGTAGTAAAGTTAATAATGTATATAGGATCATGTAGTGTAAAGATTTTATACAGTTTTGGCCGTAAAACGATTAGATGCGGTTTTGTTCGTGGACTCTAGTACTATCAGGTAGATTGATGGTGTCACATTGGCACAAAATTTTACCACCAGGATACGGAGTCGAAATAGCCACCACGCTAAACCAAGAGACGTGCACACTACTGGGATGCTCACTGTCATTTCTCGTAAAATCCAGCACCCACTGACAAACGCTTACTTAGAGAGAGCCGAGAGAAGGATTTAACGGAGATTACTCGTAGTCGGAACCCCACGGGTATCATCCAGCAGTCGCCACCGCGTCCAGCACTTGCAAAGGTCACACCAGACACCAACCCGACACCACAATGGACACAAACTGATTGCAACTTCAGTACCAGGGGACACGCCAAATACTGTGCGTCCTGCCGAAGTAGCTTCTGCCGAACCATGTTCACGACTCCGACCAACTCTCGGCACCTCCAAACCCACTGTCAGCAAAGGCACCACTCTTGGCAACAGACGCTTGGCCACACCAACCGGCCGCCTCACTTGTGCTCCTTGTCGGCAGTGTCAGACTCCTCTCTCTCTCTCTCTCCGTCGCCGCAACCCTTAACTACCTTTTCGAAACTGCCATCTACCGGCGACTGTTGCGCTCCATGCGCTCTTTGGGGCCAGAAGGATTTATTTTATTATTTACTGAACGCCCCTTGTAGCTTACGAAACAAGTATTTTTCTAAAACACAACAAAAAGCCATGAATTAAATGGTGTAAAGAGTACTGCGCGGCCCTCTTAAAATGCTGTCAGTGGAGGCTTACTAAAACACTGAAGATAAAACTGGCGTTTCAACCTCGGCGCCTGGTAGTCGGTAACTTTGAAAGACTTGGGAAGAGAGCACAGGAGGCGCTATAATCTCTTGTGCTACGAAGCGTCTCAGGTTTTGCTCCGTTTAGTTTTACAATTAAGCTTAACAAGGTGAGGTTCGAGTTTCACGCGGCGAGTTGGCCGCGGGCGAGGTAGCGACCGGCCCCGACATGTGTGCAGCAGGCTGGGTGGTCCAATCGATGCGGCAGAGACAACGCGTGGTCTGCAGTCACCGACTCCAGACATCGCGGTGGCGGCAAGACTAGGAGTAACCCTCCAGCGCTGGGACAACAAAACAGCCACTCCCGGAATTCAAACTCAGGTATTTGCTGAGCGATACATCTCGAGTCTTCCAAACCAAGGTGTGGAAAGTGAGCGATTGACAGTAGCAATTTTTCACAAATGTACAAGAAGAGACACTTTTCGTTTTATTTTTCATCATGCACGAGGTGGCAAACTCTCTTAAAAAGTCCACTCCTTATTGAATTTATAGGTCTTTCCTTTTTCCCTTTGTTGTCCCAATTAAATTCCCTCCAGTGAGCTTTTTTTACAGTACGATATGGGATATCAGAAATGTAGTACTTCTGAGCAATGAAGAATGATGAAAAATTATTTCACTTCGAGAGACAGAACTCACACTTTACACTGAAAGATATACATATACACAGGGTCGTCCATTGATAGTGACCGGGCCAAATATCTCACGAAATAAGCGTCAAACGAAAAAACTACAAAGACGAAACTTGTCTTGCTTGAAGGGGAAAACCAGATAGCGCTGTGGTTGGCCCTCTAGGTGGCGCTGCGATAGGTCAAACTGATATCAACGGCGTTTCTTTTAAAATAGGAACCCCCATTTTTTATTACACATTCGTGAAGTACGTAAAGAAATATTAATGTTTTAGTTGGACCACTTTTTTCGCTTTGTGATAGATGGCGCTGTAATAGCCGCAAACGTACAGTATAAGTACGTGGTATCACGTAACATTCCGCCAGTGCGGACGGTATTTGTTTCTTGATACATTACCCGTGTTAAGATAGACCGTTTAGGAACTGCGGAAAAGGCCGATGTCGTGTTGATGTATGGCTATTGTGATCAAAGTGCCCAACGGGCGTGTGCTGTGTAGGCTGCTCGGTATCCTGGACGACATCATCCAAGTGTCCGGACCGTTCGCAAGATAGTTACGTTATTTAAGGAAACAGGAAGTGTTCAGCCACATGTGAAACGTCAGCCACGAACTGCAACAAATGATGATGCCCAAGTAGGTGTTTTAGCGGCTGTCGATGCTACGCCACACATCAGTAGCAGACAAATAGCTCGCGTGCGGTTGAAACGGTATTGAATAGCATATTTCATGGCAGGTGGATTGATCGTCGAAGCACCATACCATGGTCCGCACGTTCACCGGATCTGACGTCCCCGGATTTCTTTCTGTGGGGAAAGTTGAAGGATATTTGCTATCGTTATCCACCGACAACGCCTGACAACATGCGTCAGCGCAATGTCAATGCATGTGCGAACATTACGAAAGGCTGTTGAGAGGAATGTCGTTACACATATTGCCAAATGCATTGAGGTTGACGGTCATCATTTTGAGCATTTATTTCTTTAATGTGGTATTTACAGATAATCACGCTGTAACAGCATGCGTTCTCAGAAATGATAAATTCACAAAGGTACATGTATCACATTGGAACAACCGAAATAAAATGTTCAAACGTACCTACTTTCTTTATTTTAATTTTAAAAACCTACCTGTTACCAACTGTTCGTCTAAAATTGTGAGACATATGTTCGTGACTATTACAGCGCCATCTATCACAAAGCAAAAAAGTGGTCCAACTAAAACATTCATATTTCTATACATACTACACGAATACGTAATAAAAAATTGTAGTTCCTATTTAAAAAAAACGCAATTGACATCCGTTTGACCTATGGCAGCGCCATCTAGTGGGACAAACATAGCGCCATCTGGTTTTCCCCTTCAAGCTAGACAAGTTTCGTTCTTTGTAGTTTTTTCGTTTGACGCTTATTTCGTGAGATGTTTGGCCCGGTCACGATCTATGGACCACCCTGTGTACTATGTAAGTATATCTCTTTGCTAGCACTTAACCCGTCGTTCTGAGTTCACTGTAGTTTTAACTTTGTGATCATATGTCTTTTTATCGACACAGATGTCTGTTAAACTAAGGCAGGAAAGTCGTGTGGGTCATCTGTACCTGAATCAGCGACTAATGGAAACTTGCAGTTACGATGTCAAATTGGCGAAGGACATGCGTCGATATCGATACTTGATACCACACTTCGTCCAAGACAAACAAAAAACGCCGTACCACCAAGGAACTATCTGTATGCGACTGAAATTGTGACTTACATGTACAGAAAAACAAATTATTTCATTTTGATAAAATACTGGATGATTTATTCAAGAGACAAAACGTCAAAAGCTGAGCAGGTCAATTACGCATTGGTCCGCCTCTGGCCTTAAACAAGTAGTTATTCAACTTGGAATTGATGTATAGAGTTTTGGGTGCCATCCTGAGAGACATCGTGTCAAATTCGGCCCAATTCACGCGTTAGATTGTCGAAATCTCTAATTAGTTAAAGGCCCCGGCCCTTAATGATTCATACGCTTCCTACTGGGGAGAGAACCGGAAACATTGTTGGCCAAGGTAGTTTGGAAATCGCGAAGGCAAGCAGTAGAACTTCTTGCCGTGTGCGGGCGGGCACTTTCTTGCTGAAACGCAAATCCACGTTCACTTTCCAGGAAGGACAACAAAACTCGGTAAAGGATATAGTCGACCTACCGTTGCGCTGTAAGGGTGCTGCGGATGAGAACCAAAGAGCGTCCTGCCATCAAATGCAATGGCACCCCAAAACAACATTGCTGGTTGATGGGCCGTGTGGGGACTGACAGCCGGGTTGGTATCCCACTGCTGTCTGGGGCTTCTCAAGGCACGTCTTCGCTGGTCATCGAGGACTGGAATTTCATTCGCAGGAGTAGAATTGCCTTCAGTGACGAGTTCCGCTTCGGATTGTCTGTACATGTACGTCACATCTACATATTTCCGTCCCATCCGCATGATTTACTCGTGGTGGCTTCCTTTTTGTAAAATAAGGAGATGTCCCGTGAGGTGAGATCGACTATTTGAAACCAAATACACGTTATTCTAGGTAAAGATCCCAGGTATCACATCCTGCTGCCATTCACCATAGTGGGCTTTCGTTCGCGAGTAACTGTCAAAAAAAAAAGTTTCGCAATTTTACGTGATGCTCAATATTGTATGAATTTTTATTTGTTTAATTGTTTCTTTACGTCTTTCTTTTTTCAGTTGGAATATTTGAGAACGTAAATGTAATTATATTTATCCACTGTAATGTTCAATTATTGGAAAATTCCGATCTATTTGTTAAAACGGAAATACGAAATAATCTGTTCACATTGACAGTCCAATGATGATGTTTCGTTACCAAATGTGCAGTTTGTGACATGGTGATCATCACACAAACCTTTAAAACCTAACCTAAATTTCTAGTGCACTGTGGACAAAATAATGCAGATGAGGAAGTGAATGCAAGAACGGTTTATAGGTGAAACCAAGTTAAAGCAAAATGTGAAGTAGATAGAATGAGTTTGATAAATTACGTGGACTAATAAGGTAAAGAATGTAGAATCGGAGAGGACAGTAAATGTGGAAAACACTGATAAGGAGAAGGAACAGGATGATAGGACATCGGTTAAGACATGAGGGAATGACTTCCATGGTACTAGAGGGAGCTGTAGAGGGCAAAAACTGTAGAGGAAGACAGAGATTAGAATTCATCCAGTAAATAATTGAGGACGTTAGTTGCATGTGCTACTCTGAGATAAAAAGGTTAGCACAGGAGAGGAATTAGTGGCGGGCCGCATCACACCAGTCAGAAGACTGATGACAAAAAAAGATAACCCGGAAGAAGTGGAAAGAGAATGATAGAAGGACAATGATAACAATTCAAGAACTTTATATTACGATTAAAAATAGGTGACAACAGAGTGTAAATAAAAAATGACGTTTAAAAAATAAAAGAAAAATTACTGCGTGTGACGAGATTCGAATCACCACAACCTTCTATATGTGAAGCTAGACTGTAGCGCAAAGAAACTAGTATCGGCGTGGGTATTCAAATACATAGATATGTTAACACGTGCAGAATACGGCGCTGCGGTCGGCAACGCCTATATAGGACAAACAGTGTGTGGCGTACTTGTTAGATCGGCTGCTGCTGCTACAATGGTAGGATATCAAGATTTAATTGAGTTTTAACGTGATGTTACAGTCGGCGCACGAGCGATAGGACTCAGCGTCTCCGAGGTAGCGATGGAGATTTTTCAGTACTACTATTTCACAAATGTATCGTGAATGTTAGGAATCGGGTAAAACATCAAATCTCCGACATCGCTGCCGCCGGAAAAAGATCATCCAAGAACGGGGCCGACGTCGACTGGAGAGAATCGTTCAACGTGCAACCCTTCCACAAATTGCTGCACACTTCAACGCTGGACCATCAACAAGAATCAGCGTGGGAACCATTCAACGAAACATCATCGATATGGGGTTTCGGAGTGGAAGGCCCACTCAGTACCCTCGAAGACTGCAGCACACACAGCTTTACACCTCGCCTGGATCCGGCCACACCGATAATGGTCTGTTAATAACTGGAAAGATGTTGCCTGGTCGTTTCAAATTGTGTCGAGCGGATGGACGTGTAGCGGTATGAAGTTAACCTCATGAATCCATGGATCTTGAATGTCAGCAGGTGACTGTTCAAGCTGGTGGAGGCTCAGTAATGGCGTGGGGCGTCTGCAATTGGAATGGTATGGCACCACTGTTACGTCTAGATACGACTGATAGGTGACACGCACGTAAGCACCATGTCTGATCACCTGCATCCATTCACGTCCATTGCGCATTGCGACGTACTTGGAAAAATCCAGCAGAACAATGCGACACCCCACACGCCCAGAATTGCTACAGGATGCCTCCAGGAACACTTTTATAACTTTAAACACTTTCGGTGGCCAGTAAACTCTCCAGACATGAACATATTGAGCGTATCTGGGATGCCTTGCAACGTGCTGTTCAGAAGAGATCTCCACAGCCTCGTATACTTCCGGATTGATGGACAGACCTACAAGATTATGGTGTCGGTTCCCTCCAGCGTTACATCACATTAATCATGCCACGTCGTGTTGTGGCACTTCTGCGTGCTCGCGGGGGCCTACACGACGTTACACAGGTGTACCAGTTTCTTTGGCTCTTCGGTATCTTATATTGCCCATCACAACACATAGCTAGTCTAGGTAATACAGATTTTTGAACACTATTGAATATCACACAAATCTTCGATCTTTTTTCGTCAGCTGCACGTAAATTAGGGGCCACCAGGATGAATGGCTGTTGGGTGTGATACCTGATGTCTAACCTACATCCCAGTATATTTGGTTTTAAACTGTCTATCCCGCCGCTGACAAGGTCTCCTTGTTTGAGTGTTTTACATATAAGAAGACATCATGCTTCTAAGAATTCCAGATACTTTATGACATTCATGTTACTCACATGTAATTATTGTGTATCTCGACGAAGCTGTCAGCAGATTACTCAAATCTAACGATCGAAATTTAGTACTGAAACCGGTAATGTGAACACTATAATTTCTAATTGATAATGGTTGTTATAGTTCATTATACTAAGATATAAATATCTCATTCTTCCTTTGTAAAAATTTATTGTTTTTGAAATAAAGATGTGTAAAATTTATTTAATGGGCTGTTGTAATTGGCAGTGTTCCACATTCTCTGAGTCTGATACTGTTCATCAGCTAGAGTTTCCTAAGTGTGGGAAAAAACGGGCTGGTGAATAGGACCAATAGTCGTTAATCTGTTGTGCGGATTCAGTCTGTATGGCTCACTTCCACCTCTTGCATGGTAGGCACTGCGTGTTATGATGTACAGAAGGATACTAAACTGTCTTGCAATGAAGCAGTATAGCAAGAATTGCGGCTCGGCATCCGGCGCGCCGCTCACAGCAACACAGGACCAAATGGTTCAAATGGCTCTGAGCACTATGGGACTTAACGTCTGAGGTCATCAGTACCCTAGAACTTAGAACTACTTAAACCTAACTAACCTAAGGGCATCACACACGTCCATGCCCGAGGCAGGATTCGAACCTGCGACCGTAGCGGTCGCGCGGTTCCAGACTGTAGCGCCTAGAACCGCACGGCCACTCCGGCCGGCAACGTAGGACCCGGCACTTTCAAATCTCACACCAGCGCGCTGCCACCCGACAGTTCGTCCATCGCTCGCTGCCTCCGATGGCCGCGGGGCGTCACGCATTCACCATACCAGAGGACGCTCAGATCTCAGGAACTCTCTGTCTATGATTCTGACTGGCCAGCACGTCTTTTTAAGCAGCCACACTCAGAGCTCCGCCACGGAGATTCGCTGAACTTACAGACTTATCGACATTAGTACAGAAGACTACAGTGAGTAAATTACATGGCAGAGTCACATTAAAATGACGAAAACTTATGTTTGAAGTCAACGTCCGATAGCAACTCACAAGGGCAGTTGGAAGCACTAGCAGTGGAACGTATATAATGTCGGGGAGATGAAGTGAACGGTGCGATTGTTGTAGTAATACTGACATCCAAAAGGGCATGAGAATTGGCAATGGTGGAATCCTCTCTGAAACAGCATAGTTTGTAAACTGTTTGCGTGCCGTAGTGCTTAAAACATACCGCGCAAGGCAAAATGGCGCTATCAAAAACTGGCACAGAACCAATTGTGGTGCACCACGTGCTAAGGACGACAGGAGTGATCGATGGGTGGATGTATAGGGGCGAGTAGACCTGCAATTGTTGATGAATGATCGATCACATGAAGCAAGAGGCTACCAACAGTATCTATCCGACGGCCGTCCACCGAACATTGTTGCATATAAGCCTCTACATCAGGCGCCTGGTGCATGCACTGGTGATGACTGCTGTTCATCCGCGACGGAATCTGAAATTTGCACGCCGGTATCGTACTGGACGTTCACTGGTTGGCAACAGGTGGCCTTCTCAGATGCTTCGTCGGACAGACAGTCGTTCGCGTATACGGTGTGAAACGTCACAAAAAAACCCTCTCCGCATGCTTTATGGTCTGGGGACTGTTTGTGTGGCATTCTCGGAGACAGTGTTCACCCTATAGTTTTTTTTTTTTTGTTCAAAATGGTTCAAATGACTCTGAGCACTATGGGACGTAACTTCTGAGGTCATCAGTCCCCTAGAACTTAGAACTACTTAAACCTAACTAACCTAAGGATTCGAACCTGCAACCGTAGCGATCGCGTGGTTGCAGACTGTAGCGCCTAGAACCTCTCGGCCACTTCGGTCGGCCTTTTTTTTTTTTTTTTTTTTTTTTTTTTTTTTTTTTTTTTTAAATAATTGGTCTTCTGAATAATTTGATACGGTCCGCCACAAATTTCTTCTCTTCAACTCAGAGTAGCACTTGCAGCCTACAACCTCAGCTATCTGCTGGATGTACTCTAATCTCCGTCTTCCTCTACAGTTTTTCCCCTTTACAGCTTCCTCTAGTACCACAGCAGTCAGTCCCTGGTCTCTTAACAGATGTCCGATCATTCTGTCCCTTCTCCTCCTTGTGAGTGTTTCACATATATTCTTTTCCTATCTGATTCTGTGCAGAACCTCCTCATTCGTCAAATTATCAGTCCACCTAATTTTCATTCTTCTGTAGCGTCACGCTCAAATGTTTCGATTCTCTTCTGTTTCTGTTTCCCCACAGTCCATATGTCACTGCCATACAATCATGTGCTCCAGACGTATATTCTCACCAATTTCTTCATCAAATTGTGGCCTATGTTTGACACTAGTAGACTTCACTTGGATAGGAATACCGTTTTTGCCAGTGTTAGTATGCTTTTGATGTCCTCCTAGCTCCATCCGTCATTGGTTATTTTACTGCCTAGGTAACAGAACTCCTTCACTTCATCTACTTCGTAACCAGCGATCCATACGTTTAGGTTCTCGCTGCTATTTTTGCTACTTCTCATTATATTCGTCTTTCTTCTATTTACTCCGCATTCGATTTAGCAGATCACGTAATTCTTCTTCACCTTCGCTCCCGATAACAATGTAATCAGCGAATCGTATCATTAATATCTTTCGACTTGAATTTTAATTCCGCTCCTGAACTTTTATTTTATTTCCACCGTTGCTTCCTCGATCTACAGATTGAACTGCAGGAGTGAAAGACTACATGCCTGTCTACTGCCTTCTCAACCCAGCCATTTCGTTCTTGGTGGTCCACTCTTATTAGTCCCTCTTGGTACTTCCACAGGTCTGTAGCTTATTCCTATTTTCCTTTGAATTTCGAACATATTGCCCCATTTTACATTGTCGAAGGCTTCCCTACAGCTTACCTCCAAATTTTTTTAGAATATCGAATATCTTACACCATTTTACATTGTAAAATAATTACCTATAGCTAACCCCCAATTTTTCTCTGAATTTCGAACATCTTGAACAATTTTACATTGTCGAATGCATTTTCTAGGTCGACAGATATTCTCTTTAGTCTTTCTTCCATTATCAACCGCAACGTCAGAATTGTCTTCCTGCTGCCTTTACCCTTTCTAAAGCCAAACTGATAGTTATCTAACATATTCTTAATTTTTTTTTCAATTCTTCTTTGTACTATTCTTGTTATCAACTTGGATGCATGAGCTGTTAAGCTGATTGTGCGATAATTCTCACACTTGTCAGCTCTTGCAGTTTCGCAGTAGTGTGGACGATGTTTTTCGTAATATCAGACGGTATACTGCCAGACTCAGACATTCTACACACCAACGTGAACAGTCGTTTTGTTGCCACTTACCCTAATGATGCTTGGAATCCTGATGGAATTTTATCGATAACTTCTGCCTTATTTGATCTTCAGTCATCCTCAACTTTCTTAAATTCTGTTTCTAATACTGGATCCCCTATCTCTTCTAAATCGATTCCTGTTTATTCTTCTATGACATCAGACAAATTTTCTCCCTCGTTGCGGCCTTAAATGTACCCCTTCCTCCTATCCAACCCCTCCTCTGCATTTAACAATGGAATTCCTGTTGTTCTTCTAATGTTACCACCCTTGCTTTTAATTTCACCGAAGATTATTTTGACTTCCCTATATGCTGTGTCAGTCCTTCCGACTATCATTTCTTTTTCGACTTCTTCACATCTTTCATGCGGCCATTTCGTCTTAGTTTTGCTGCTCCTGCTGTTTATTTAATTCCTGGGTTCCTGAATTTCTCTGAACATTTTTGTACTTTCGTCTTTCATGGATCAGCTCAAGTATTTCTTCTGTTACCCATGTTTTCTTTACAGTTACCTTTTTTGTACCCATGTTTTTCTTTCCAGTTTCTGTGATTGCCCTCTTTAGAAATGTCCATTCCTCCTCAACTGGACTGCCGACTGAGCTATTCCTTATTACTGTATCTATAATCTTAGGGAAATTTAAGCAATTCTCTTCATTCCTTAGTACTTCCGTATCCCACTTCTTTGCGTATTGATTCTTCCTAACTAATGTCTTCAATTTCAGCCTACTCTTCATCACTACTACACTGTTATCTGAGTCTATATCTGCTCCTGGGTACTCCCTACAGTCCAGAATTTGATTTCGGAATCTTCATCTGACAATGACGTAATATAAATGAAATGTTCCCGTATCGACCGACCTTTTCCAAATATACGTCCTCCCCTTATGATTCCTCAATAGAGTATTCGCTATTACTAGGTGAAATTTATTACAGAACTCAATTAGTCTGTCTTCTCTCTCAGTCCTTGCCTCAAGCACATATTGTCATTTAATCTTTTCTTCTACTCCTTCTCCTACAACTGCATTCCAGTTCTCCATGGCTGTTAGATATTCATCTCACTCGGCGTTCTTATTATGCTTTCAGTATCCTCAAATACATTCTCTGTCTCTTCATCTTCAGCTTGCGACATTGGCCTGATACCTGCACTATCATTCTAGGTGTTGATTTTCTGTCGGCTTTGATAAGAGCAACCCTGTCACTGTACTCTTCACAGTTACACTCTCTTTGCCCTACGTTCCTATTCAGAACGAATACTACTCCCCTTGTATCGTTTTCTGCTGTTGTTTATCTTACCCTATACTGATCGGACCAGAAATCGTTATCTTCTTTCCAATTCACTTCATTGACCCCTACAATATGTAATTTGAGCCTTTGCGTTTCTTTTTTAAGATTTTCTGCTTTTCCTATCATGTTCAAGCTTCTGACTTGCCACGCCCTGACTCTTAGAACGTCATCCTTTCGTTGATGTCCACCCCTACACGTTGTTGATTTTTCTTCGCATAATGGCTTCTACCAGTAGGACAATGCAGCATGACACAGTGCTCGCGGTGTACATGCTTGTTGTGAAAAGCGCCACGTTAAGTTTACCGTAATACCTTGGCCACCAATCGAGAATCAATAGGACCACCTAGACCGGGGTACTGGGGCCAGTGATTCTCCTCAACTAGCTAGTATAGCAGCCCACGGCGCTGGAGTCGGCATGATTCAGTATCCCTTTCGGTAACTTACAGAACATCATCCATTCTTCTCCGCTGAAGTTGTGACCATCCCAAAGACCGGCAAAGATCCACGCCAGATCACCAGATATCGACCCATCAGCCTGCTTCCGCCCATCTAGAAAGTTTTCGAGAGGCTGCACGTGAAAATGCTGATGTAACACGTCAGCCACGAGTGCGTTATTCAAGACGAGCAGTACGCAGCAGCTTTTTCGTAGCGGTTATTCTACTAGCGGTTACTCTACCTTTCATCAGCTGCTGAGACCGGTAGAGCCGGCGATGAGAGCTGGAAACAAGAGAATGCCTTGGGGCAGTGGCCGTCAGTACGTCCAGAGCGTTCGACTGCGTTTGGTACGACGGTCTCGAGTACTCGAAAGCAGTCCTCCACAGATCCTACCTAGAAGAGCGAACTTTCCACGTCAGGGCAGACGATGGCACGTTCACAGACCGCAGATACGTGTTGGAGTGCCACAGGGGTGGGTGCTCGGCCTCTTGCGGTACGCACAGTACACTGACGACATGATGCGGGTGGCGCGCGCGGAATTGGCACTCTACGCCGGTGACGGAGCGCTGTACACCCGCAGCATCAACGCACACACGATGCAACGCCGTCTCCAACTAGGGTGTGGCACTGCGAGTTCGTGGTCAATGAAATGGCGGTTGAAATTCAACGCAGCAAAGAATCAGGCAGTGATCTTTTTCAGATGATGATTATGATGATGTTTGGCTTGTGGGTCGCTCAACTGCGCGTTTATCAGCACCCGTAAAAATTCTCATCCTTTGCTCAGTCCAATCTCGCCACTTTCATGAATGATGACGAAATGATGAAGACAACTCAAACACCCAGTCATCTCGAGGCAGGTGAAAATCCCTGATCCCGTCTGGAATCAAATCCGGGACCTCGTGCTCGTGAAGCGAGAACGCGACCGTGAGACCACGAGCTGTGGACGTCTTCATCCGAAGAATGCTGCCGCCAGATCTCCCGCCCATCGATACCCTGGGTGCACTCTCCCCCTGGAGCAAGACGGGGAAGTACCTAGGTGGCGCCTAGACCAATTTTTTCGAGACATCAGAAGGAGATTCGTAGAGCGCCTTCGCGATCTTTACCCGCTGCTGAGCTCGCAGCAGACACTGGCACCGCACCACAACCCAACACGTTTGCCTGACCTGCTGCGACAGTAATTTTCTCGCAGCGGACATGGGATATCACCACCGCATCAGCCAAGGACAATTCGAAGAGGTAAGGTTAGTATCTTTTTTCTTCCCATCAGGAATACCGTTTTTATGCTTTCACTTCTCAACATGCCAACTAGTAAGGCTCATGAATGGAGTGACAGCGACATCCCGACACTTCTCTTCTGAAGATTATGGAAACGGAATCCAGCGAAACGTTGCGACAAGACGACGATGCCACTCGGCTGATAACCCGAGAAGATTTCACAGCTGAAACATCGGTACAATTTACAACGATCCTTGCAGTTACTGTATTTGTAGCCGAATAACTAACTTGTTAACAGTGCCTTAGTACCACAAAAGGCGGAGAAATCATATATCACATTATACACTGACGTCTCTCCTTCAACAGATGGCTCCATCCTGTCCCACTTACCTCTGAGCATTGTTATTACTTTATATACTTGGACAGAAATTCTGAAAAATCACCTAAGTCTTAATAAACTAATATCAATCACAGTTAAAAAAATGGTTCAAATGGCTCTGAGCACTATGGGACTTAACATCTGAGGTCATCAGTCCCCTAGAACTTAGAACTACTTAAACCTAACTAACCTAAGGACATCACACACATCCATGCGCGAGGCAGGATTCGAACCTGCGACCGTAGAATCACAGTTGTCACAGAAAAATAAGACCACTTTCTTACATATTTGATCCTTCAGTACTGAAACGAAATGCCACCAGACGTAAGTTCCTCTTTTCATCGTCCCTTATGTATCCTACAAAAATTTTCTGGCAATTCGGACAATTTATATGTATCTGATTGGCGTTAAGAGCACGAGGTAAGTGTATATTTTCTTCACTTCTCTTGTACGCCTTCTCTTACGAGTTATACATGAAATTTCGTTCTTATTGTTGCATTTAAGGTCCTTTGTCTTCGTCTTGGGTCTGTAATTCTTAAAAAAACTATCATATCTGTGGTCGAGTATAATTCGAATTAATAAAATGTGTATTATATGATGCTTTCTCAACTGCACAGTGTTTATTACGCCCAACTCTTACGCTTGTGATACGCAGCTTCGTCCATTTCTTGACCTCGCTGTGTCCCCTTTTCTTGAGCTTTATTTTCATTCAGTAAATTGTTCTTATTTTCGTGATTTTCATACAGATGTAAACACAGGATAATAACCCAACCCAACAATATTTTTGTCATCAAGTGAAAAGCGTTGGGTTGTCTACTAAATTGTGGATGATTAACTCGAAAGTGAAATCAGTTTCTTGCTGTAAAGCTTAGACTTTTTCTCACAATCTGCTCTCTATCTATCAAAATCGTTGAAAATGCTACTCATTCATTATTCTCTTACGGCACAGAAAACAATAAATGTTCAAAACTAATGCAAGATACAAAAGAAATTATCCCACATGACCGTCAGTTCAGAAATCTACTTGCAGGAAGCGAAAATGGTTTAGTATCACTGCCGCTGAGTCATCCTCGAACATGTACGAGCAGAATCGGGATGTGTTTGTTACGTGCATTCGGCATTGCGCTATGTCTCAATTGCGGGAAGTGACTGCTTTTTGTTCTAAGTTGGTGAAGGTTTGTAGTTTATGTTTTACATTAGCTGAGAAGGAGAAATGACTCGTACCGGCACCCGCATAAATAACGCAAATTCTTTTTGTGATATCCATGGAGAGTTTGAATTTCAACAGAAGAGACTCAATACTTAAAGTTTTTCTTAAGTTTTAAACATGGCTGCGTAGTCAGCGACCGTTTATAAATTAAAGCAATTACAGTCCTCTGTCAGAAAATTTAAGTCTTGACCAGGTTTCAACATTCGGTGAGCGCCTTCATCAGAAATTAAATATTCAAATTGCCCTCTAACATACGAATAAAATTATGGGAAAAGCGTCTTATACAAAAGTGTAAGTAATGAGTAACAGTTCAAGAAAGAAACAGTACTTACATGGCGCGTATAAGAAAAATATCAAACTTTTCCCCACAATTTTGTATTTTGTTACAAGCCAATTAGGATATTTAGTTTCTGATGAAGGCACTCATAGAAGTGTTGAAAACTGGTCAAAGTACTTAATTTTTGTGATCGAATGCTGTAATTACTTTAGTTTTAGAGATTTAATACTGTCTTAACGAAGAGTTACGAACTTCGTTTCGGGTATAAGGCAGGACAAGAACTGGAACACTTTTTATGCTCTTCGTCACATACTATGCTTCTGATGGAAAGGAGATGCAGTCACCTCGAAAACAACAAAGAGTGTGAAGTATCAGAATTTGTCATCTGACGGTGCTGAGAATGTGGCAATCATTGAAAGTGAATACAGTTTTTAATATGCATAAGACAGCGAAGGAGATAGGCCTTTAAAAGGATACACTTCTTGTGTCAAGACGATTTCAATGATCTCGTTTTTGATTTAAATTTTTGGAAGGGCCAACTTCAGCTTTCAGCTTCAAGATTCAAAGGCTGGAAACTTCTACTTCGAGTCATGAAAGTGGGCGTTTTTCGTCTTGGCCATGCTGAGTTTTCTGGATAGTTTTGCCCAAGAAACCTGATATGTATTTTACAGAGTCCTATATAGAGACTCCTGGTCATGGTTTCAGTTTAGATGAATTGCACTTGTTCACAGTTTCCAGAAAAATTAGTCTGAACGCAGTAGTTCTCCAGAATGTGAACGAATGCTGAACTGTTAATTCGAAGGACACATGTGAGAATTTTTAATTGTTGCTCTTAATTATCCAGTACCAGAACTGCAAATGGCGTGTTTGTGGAGATCTTGAGGTAGTTGTAGTTGTGATCAGAATGAACCCAGTGTTCACAGAGCACTGATAATTTCTATGAAAATGGGATGTCAGACATAGAAAAGGCCACCACCACTTTGTACGAAAATGGCAAGCCGAAAATTAACTACTACCTGAAACAATGAGTCCGAAGGACATTCCTCGATTTGACTGCAAAAGGGAGCATCTGTCTCCGCTGTGCGTTAAATTGGGTGTCGTGGAAAACACTGCCACAAAACCTTATGTGGAATCACAAATTTGCGAAAAACGAGTCAGCAGCTCGTGGTCTCGCGTTTAGGTTTGCTGATCCGGTTTCGTTTCACGACCGGGTCGGTTGGGTTTTCTCCGCTCGCAACTTGGAGTGTGTGTTGTCCGCACCATCATTTCATCATCACCGACGCTCAGGTCGCCGAAATGGTGTCAGATAAAGAGACTTGTACTAGGCGGCCGAACTCCCCTGGAGGAGGCTAGCGGCCAACAATTCCAAAATGGCTCTAACCACTATGGGACTTAACTTCTGAGGTCATCAGTCCCCTAGAACTTAGAACTACTTAAACCTAACTAACCTAAGGACATCACACACGTCCATACCCGAGGCAGGATTCGAACCTGCGACCGTAGCGGTCGCGCGGTTCCAGACTGTAGCGCCAACAACTCCAATTACACCTTTCATTTCAGTGAAGCAAAACTAAAGGCAGGTATTTTATTGGATCTCATATCATGGAATTAATGTCTGCTGAATATTACCTTGATTAGTTGTGTATCATTGAAAGAATGATATAGCTGTGTTTCATAAGTGGCTGCAGACAGTTTTTAGGTAGTCCTAGGGCAGAGGACTATCGCGGTATCGTGCGGGGTATACCGAGATCATACCATCCTACAGGGATGTAAGACGAATTTATTCTACATTTAAATTAATTTATAAACTACAGATCTCAGCCGGAATGTGGCATTGAATTAAATACAACGGCGACAAGTTAAAATTTGTACGGGACCAGGACTCAACCCTGATTTCCCTCTGTACGCGAATGACCGTTGTAACCGCTTCATCTATCTGGAAACGCTTTCGCCGGCCGCGGTAGCCGAGCGGTCTAGGCGCTTCAGTCCGGAGCCGCGCGACTGCTGCGGTCGCAGGTTCGAATCCTGCCTCGGGCATGGATGTGTGTGATGTCCTTAGGTCAGTTAGGTTTAAGTAGTTCTAAGTTCTAGGGGACTGATGACCTCCGATGTTAAGTCCCATAGTGCTCAGAGCCATTTGAACCATTTTTTTTTTTTTTTGAAACGCTTTGCACCCAACCCAAATTTTGAATCTATCGTAAACTACACAAGTAGCGGCCACCATCCATTATCCTCATTGCTCGCAGCCTTACCTGATTCGCACAGGAATTCGGACATAGTGTGCATCCGAAAATGTCTGACGTAATACATATTAAACAACTAACGGTATTGATAATTTCAGTACTGATGCGCTGTGTCCCAACTCCTCCTGGAATCACGTAAAGCTGCGAGCTATGAAGACAATGCACGATGGATGCTGCATCTGTAATGTGTGACAATTTGAGAATGTGGGTTGAACGGAAAACGTTTCCGGGTAGGTGAACTGGTTACGGACACTGCCCGTGTAATGCAGAAAATTCCCAGTTCGACTCCCGATCCAATGCAAATTTTGCCCTGCCGGCACTAAATTTAATTCAGTGCCCAGCTTGTGTCTAATATTCGTATCCTTCATAAATCATGAATACATATACGGCACCCTTATCAAAAGTAGTGTCTGTCCTGTGGACATGTCCCACACCATACATACAAAAACTACATTTCTTCAAAGGTAATTTGTAAATTTCCCCATATAACCTGCAGCCTGCTAGTGACCAACGTGTAGCAAGTCTCCTTAAAGATTTTTCTCAAATGAGAAAGGGTTACCTCTGTAAATGAAGTGCAGAAGTGTTTTCTTACGAAACCAAGTTCTTGAGGCAAATGATCGCTGGAAATCGAGAAGGGTATTTCATAGATATAATTCTGGACTTTTATTTAGTAATATTTTACTCATTTCTTTGTATTCTTTGGTACTGGCAGACTTTTCTTCGTTTTGCATTTGGAAGTCAATACGAGAATGTGTCATTTGGCCAGGAATACCGAATTCATAGGCTGCTGTAAGTGTTTAAAAATTGTTACATCTGACCCGGGGCCACAACAGAAATTTTGAAACTAGATGTGGTTTGAGGGACGAATCATCTGACAGAAGTAATCCATATTCATCTGGTAACTGAAGGAATGATTTTTCTTGTAGAGTGATGTAATCAGTTTACATCTACGCCAGATCACGGTACGTTGGAGTTGTGTGCATCAGGCTTCAGATGTTGCGTCTATGCTCCCTTAAATAAGTTAAACAAAACTTGCTGTAACAGTTCAATTATTATTTTCGTAAGAACAAATCCATTACTTAGATTTACCTGATTCCAGGTAACTCAATCTCACACAATCTCGATTCCCACATTTCAAATAGTACTAACTTTGGATTACTGACAGGTACTGGTATCTCATGGTATACTAATCTGCATCTCCCTTCTCTGCTGTATAGCCGCTCCAAGGGCATATTTACCTCTGTAGGTCTCATGTGAAATGTCTTAATCACTGTGGCAACAGATAATATTGAGCGTCTAAAAGAGGCTGGATCTTCATTACGTATTTTACGACTATCGACGATACTGAAACATGCCTCAGCAACTTTTCTCTGCCTTTTACTTACGAATCGAGGTATTCACGCCGACAAATGAAAGACTATAGGGAAAATATTCACCTAGCCATCTTGAGAAACCAGATAAATCATTTCTATACCCTAAATTTTCACAGTCAATGTACGTGACTTCACATTCCAGGTAACTCGACCGCTACGTTAAAGAGTGCAGCATGAGTCTTCTCATAGATCGTGTGTTTTCAGTTTTTACCATGGGCAGTGCTGTTCCTCAGTTAGTACACACGTCACTGCGCAGTTGAATGAGAGCGTCTTGTGAACTTTATTGAAAACTGGAGGTATTCAGAGACATCCAATCGCACAACACCTGTTATCTGCTGCCACACAGAAGGACTACCGAAAAATCACCGGACGTTGCGGACTTTCAGTTGTCGACTTCTAGAACCAAATGTGCAAAGAAGGTTGAACAAAGGGCTTTTGGAATGCAGAAGATACCATTATTTGGTAGGGAAAGCTCTACCCTACAAATAATTTCGATAGTGAAAGACTGGAAGGATTGGGTGTAGTGGCAAACTTTCCCACGGTTAACCTCCTATCCCGCAATATAATATGACGTCCACTTCAGTCAGTTAATTTTAAATGTGAAAAATAAATCGACGGCCACGCCAGCAGTAGGCCCCTTTACAGTCGAGTAGGTAAGCTAGATTATTGGTCGAAAAAAAAAGAAAGATGAAAGGACGTACCATTTTCCAGAGTATCATATACAGATGCTCGCACCGGACAGCTTAACTTGGTGTATGAGTAATATCAGTGCCCCCGATGTGCTTCAGCTATCGAAGCAACGTTACGATCACAAGACGTACATTATGTGTGACGCACTAAGCGTTAATGCAACCAATAGCGATAATACAAACTTGTATCAGGTATGTATTAGCGATTTAAAGCTTTTATAACTGTGACTCAATTGTCTTGAATCAAACAAATCTATCATCACGTCGAGAACTGGCTGAAGCATTCTCCACCAATCAGGAATGTATGTGGCACATTATTAATTGTGCAGTGTGACAAATAATAACTTCGCAGTATTTCAAGCACCAACACAGCAGCTTGCATCAAATTCACAGATCATTATGCAAATAATATTAGTGAAAAATAGTCTCGAACGCACAATCAGTTATTAAAAATATGACCGGTTTCGCCCTCTAGTAACAGGCCATCTTCCGATAATGCACAGTCCGGTTGGCTGATAATGATGACGCTAGGAACTGCTGTGTTGACCCCAGTCACATATAACTGCACGAGGTGGTTCTCGCTTATTCGGGCACCGCAGAAGTTCAGATGATACGCACTCAGTGTGACTTGGTACTCAAGTAACAACTTTATTGATGGACTTAAGCGTTCACATTTTTCTCCGTTGCTGTTGTAGTTCTCTTCAGTTCCAAGACTGGTTTATGAATCTCTTCACTACTGTCTTCAAAAATCCCTTCATTTGCACATAAATATCGCAACATATATCCACTAAAATTTGCTGCTGTAGTCAAATCTTGGGCACCCACTAGAAATTTTACCAATCTGACCATTCTATGACGCCTGAGAAAATTTCCTATCAACAGATCCCTTCTTTTAGTCAATTTACTCTACAAGTTACTTTTCTCGGCAGTCCTATTCAGTGCCTCTTCGTTATTTGTCTGATTAACGCATCTAGTTATGAGCATTCTTCTGTAGCACCACATTTTAAAGTTTTCTTCTTTCTGATATGTGGTGTTTATCGTACACTCTTCACAAGCCTACGCTTCAAATACTTTCAAAAAAAAAAAAAAGGTCGTGTAACATTTCATTGCAAAATACTTTTCTCTTTTTCATAAACGCATTTGTTGTATTGCCAGTCTACGTTCTGTATGCTCTCTGCTTCGAGTATCGTCAGTTATTTTGTTTCTACAATAGCAAAACTATTCTGATACATTATGTTCCTCATTTCATAATCTAATTCCGTCAACATAGCCTAGTTTTATTTGACTGCACGCCATTATCCTTGTACATCTATTGAGTTTCATTTTGTAACCTCTTTTCAAGGCATGGTCGACTCCTTTTAACTAATCTTCCAAGCCCTTTATTGTCCCTGAACATCAGTGACACTGGAAAGACTTAAGTTTTCCTTTTCCACACTCAACTTTAATATCCAGATCTCTCCATTCCCAGCACTGTTTCATTACAGTACATACTGAAGAAGCAAGCCATGAACCCCCGTCTCCATCCCTCCCTTCTAATTATCGCTTTCGACATTTACAAATACAGTCTCTCTGTTCAAGTTTAATTCATCTCATAGCATACAGCAAAACTGGAAAATCTTCTAAGTACCATGACAGTGAGAAAAGACACGATAAAATTGGAAAGCAGATTAGCAATATGCAGATGAAAGGCGTATATTAAAACCAGCAGCCCAAGTTATTCTTCCAACACGCAGAACACAGCGACGCACTAAGCTCAGGTTGTACTACCGCGGATGCCATACATACCCTCGGCGCTGTTGGCGGATGACAGCTTGTCTGTGGGAGCAGACACGTTGAGGTCGATAAGCATGATCAGACCGAGAATGTCCCAGCTATGCTGTAATGAGGCAGCACTGCAGTATTAGCAAGCGCCCGAGCTGACAAACTGAGGTAAGCTTGTCAGATTCCGGTAGGCGCTATTATTAGCGAAGCTAGGAAGGAACACAACCGACAGAGTACAATCACGTGGAGGACAAAATTAATGTCAGGGAATCGTCGTCTGGTTAGCGTCGAGGTTATTTGTGGTAATTAGACGAGGATTAAATGTGATCTTTGTTGATCTTAAATTTAAACTGAACTTTAAGCACTATTTGAAATACGGCGTACTCCTTCCAAGACAATTCATAGGATCTATCGACTTGGAAAAAGCCCTAGGAAATGTTGTGGTGTCACCGCCAAACACCACACTTGCTAGGTGGTAGCCTTTAAATCGGCCGCGGACCCATTAGTATACGCCGGACCCGCGTGTCGCCACTGTCAGTGATAGCAGACCGAGCTCCACCACACGGCAGGTCTAGACAGACGTACTAGCACTCGCCCCAGTTGTACAGCCGACTTTGCTAGCGACGCCACACTGAAAAATACGCTCTCATTTGCCGAGACGATAGTTAGCATAGCCTTCAGCTAAGTCAATTGCTACGACCTAGCAAGGCGCCATCACCAAGCTATATTGAGATGATAATACTGTATCAACAAGATCAATGTTCACCAAATGTGGATTAAAGTTAAGTATTCGTGAAGCTACGTACTTTTCTTAATAGCATTCATTACGTATCCTGTTTCAGACCTCACGCCAGCCTGCGTGAGTTTAAGCGCGTGCCTTTCGGCTTCCTCGCATTGTGTCTAGGCTGTCTTGTCTAGACACAACAAATGTAAAATGGTGCAAGATGTTAGAAATTATGAGAAATAGGAGTGAACGCGAAATACATGCCCGCCCGGTAGGCCGTGCGGTCTAACGCACGGCTTTCCGGGCGGGAAGGAGTGCCTGGTCCCCGGTACGAATCCGCCCAGCGGATTTGTGTCGAGGTCCGGTGAACCGGCCAGTCTGTGGGTGGTTTTTACGCGGTTTTCCATCAGCCTCGGCGAATGCGGGCTGGTTCCCCTTATTCCGCCTCAGTTACACTATGTCGGCGATTGCTGCGCAAACAAGTTCTCGATGTACGCCTACACCACCATTAACACGCGAACATAGGGGTTACACTCGTCTGGCGTGAGACGTTCCCTGGGGGGTCCACCTGGGACCGAACCGCACAATAACCCTGGGTTCGGTGTGGGGTGGCGGAGGGGTGAAGTGGACTGCTGTAGTCGTCGTGGGGTTGCGGACCACTGCGGCTGCGGCGGGGACGGAGCCTCTCCGTCGTTCCTAGGTCCCCGGTTCACATACAATACAATACAATACCGGAATACGAATAATACAATATTTACAAAAACCAAAACGGAATAAAAAGAGTGGAAGAGTTGAACGCAGTGCTCAGATTAAGACAAAGCTGTAGTCTTTCTGTACATTGAAGGCGCAATGACGGAAATGAAAAGTTAAAGAGTGGGATTAAAATTCAAGGTGAAGGATATCACTGATAAGGCATGTTTGCAACATTGATATCCTCAGTGAAACTGAAGATGAGTGCTATGTAATGAACAGTCTAAAGAGCACCAGATATGGATTAAGAATAAGTGGAACAAAGACGAAAGTAATCAGAAGTGGCTGAAATGAGAACAGCGACAAACCTTATATCAGAACCTGGTATCGCAAAGTAGACGAAGTTAAAGTTTCTGCTGCCTATGCAGCCTAATAATTCACAATGAGCGAAGCAAGAAGGACATAGAAAGCAGAATAGCGCTGGCAAAAGGGCATTGCAGGCCAAGAAAAGTGTGCTAATATCAAAAATAGGCCAACATGGACTGTGGGAAAACCGAAACTGAAGAAAATCGAAGTGATTGAGATGTGGTGCTATATAAGGATGTTAAAAATTTGATGGACTGATAAGAAACGAGGAGTTTCTACACAGAATCGGGAGGAACGACATGTGTGTAAAACATTGACAAGAAGGAGGAAGAGGATGATAGTACATCTTCTGAGGTATCACTGGATACTTTCCATTACACTGCAGAGGTTAAAAACTACAAGGAAGACAGAGATTCGAATACATCTGGCACATAACCGAGGATGTAAATTGCGACTGCTACTCTGTGCAGAAGTTGTTAGCGCAGGAGAGGAATTGCTGGCGGGCAGCATCACACGAGTCAGAAGAGTGATAACTCAAAATCAAACACAAAAAGGAAAAATTAGATTTGATCATGTAATTATCTTTAAAGCATGTAAGTATCTGACTAAACTACATCAACATGACTCATCAGCCAATGAATTTCATGGAGAATATTAAATGAACATTTTCGCAGCAACATTTCTCATTAATAACAGGAGGTGGAAAGAATCGGTGGTAAGCATGTAGGCGAAAGGACGAGCGAATCATACTTCATGCAAACGACATTTACTAACACAAGGTATGCTCTCCTCGAGTTAAGCAATCACTTAACAAGCAACAGTCACCTTAACGGTATGGTTGCGTACGGGATTGAGGTCTTAACAATCCTCTCAGCCTAGAGTAGTGGCAGCGTAAAGATGGCACTCAGTTGCTTTTGGTGAACGCATTAAAAACACAAGCATTCGCTATAGCAGTGGAAGGAAGACACTGGAAGATAAGTTGACCAATAACTCCAACGAATTGCGAATGTTAACCGTCAAAGTGGGTTTTTGACCATTCATTTTGGCAAAGAGAATCTGTAGAGCACAACTGAGATTTCTGAAGGTGCTAATGAAATACAAATGTCCCTTCCAAATCTAAGTAGAAAACGGATAACATTTACACAAGCCAAATTTAGCTACATAACCCACTTGATAACTGACTCTAATTACGGCAAAGGTTATTTGCATTACAAAACGAAACGACTGACCAGATTCCCTAACGAAATTTTTTATCCCATATGCGCTTCAGAGAACCATATGTTACTCTCCACCGTCAGACCACAAACGACTGTCACGAGAAACTTTCTAAAGATCTCAGACGCTGTGCCTTGGCTCAACCTCCATAAAAAGATAAGTATGTTCTTTCGGATAAGGCTTACCGGCCAATAATCTTCTTCAGTGGGCATGCATACACACTGCTCAAACTCTTACCAGACTCTGTTGATTGACTGCCGGGAATAATGAGTATAGTGCTCAGGGGCACTACAAATGTAGTGTGTAAGTCCCTGCAGTCGCACTATCCTCTGTGTCCTTGATGGCTGAGTAATCACCAGATGCACTTTTAAAAAGAATGGGACAAACTGTCGTCTCAGGTCCAGTCAAATGAAAAGCCATCTTTGAAAAAACTAGTTCACTGGTCGACACAGCCCTTGTACAAAGAGAACCAAATCAACTATACGTGATTCTACCGTCCCATATACACTGGCAATTACCCACACATTCATATATCAAGGGCTAAGTGTAATTAGCTTCTGGGTAAAGGGTACCTAAGGGTACAGATATGAGATAATGGGGAATGCAGCCATTATAGTTTCATGAAGTTACGATAGGTGGCAGTGCTAGCCTTCAAAACAGCATATGTACCGGAGATGCGTTCCAAGTAGAGCTACAATTGAGTTTCTTTTGGCGGTAACCACAACACAGCAGGTATTTATAGTCGCTTCCAGAATGGCCACGGAGACTTGGCAGTGAACAAAAGCATGGTGAGTCGTTGCGCGAGGCTCTTGTCTCCATTGAAAAAACGCCGTGCAGAACTCTCTGTTCTCCCACGTCCTGCCAGACCGCACGCAGCTGTGATTCCTGCGATTTTGGAACATGCTAACACTCTCATTCGAAATGACTTGACGAACCAGTTTGAAACACATTGCTCAACCGGACGTCTCTGTTGGTTGTGCTGACAATCATCAACCAGCTGAGGTACTCAAAGGTGTGTGCCCGCTGGGTTCTTCGTAGCCTAACAGAAGACCAAAAAGAGAAACGAACGAACAGCTGTGTGGGATGGCTTGCATCTTATGAGGCTGACCACGACAATTTTTTGTCGTTCATCGTTGTAGGTGATGAAATATGCGTCTGTTATTCGAAGCTTAAAGTAAACGGTTTCCCACAGAGTGGAGTCACACCACTTTTCCTCAGCAGAAAATGTTCAAAGCTGCATCATCAGCTGTCGAACTCATGGTGACGGTCTTCTAGGACTCTGACAGGGTTACTATGTTTTGTATCCTACATCACTGAGCAACGGTCGCCACGGAAGTGTACAGACAGCGAACACGAGAAACAAATTCAGCATCTTTGTCAGTACAAAAATTATAACCAACTTCTCTTTCTCCACGACAACGCAAGGCCTCGCTCAAGTATGGACACCGGAGAGGACTGAATATCGCATCCTCCAGCTGTCTGACCCAATGACGGATGCACTCCGCGGGACGCTATTTGTGTATGATGGGGAGATTATTGATGCAGCAAGACATTGACTCCGATGCCGATTATAAGCGTGCTTGCAAACAGGCATATAGGCCATCCCACTAAGGTGGCGTAAAACCGTCACTTTAAACAAAGATTATGTTGAAAACATCTTCCTATTAGAAACTGGAGTTGCGCTGTGCAAACTTTAGCGCTGCCCAAAATAGCGATTAGTATCTGCTGATACAGCGACATTGGCATTTTATGGGGTACTCTTTCATCAGTAAGTTACTCAATGTAGGTCACACAGCGTGAGTCATCAAACTAACGAGCGCTAGTGCGGAAAACTTAAGATCGAAATTAAATTTCACATCATGTGTCCCTGACAAGTAAAATTGCTCGAAGAATTTTGGACCGCACGTAGAAATGCTGCTACTGTACAGTACACTGCAGAATATAACTGAAAGTAACACTCAATAAGAGAAACAGAAATAACACTCTTAATGGAACACGATAATTACACTGAATCCCTTAGACATTACAAAAGGTAGGATGCAGTTCCGGACGGAAAAGCATACCCTGTAACGTACAAGGCTGCCAAGAAGTTCTTGCTGCTAGGCACTGCGTTCCTCCACCAGCATGGCTGACAACTCCTGAATGGTGGTCGGTGCATGTGAACGTACTGCAGTTCTTCTTCCAAACGCATTCCACACCTGTTCGATGGGATTTAAGTCGGGGCAGACCAGTCGATTCGCTGAATATTGTCTCGTTCCTAGACCTCTTTCACTTATGCTCTTCGAAGCAGTCACTCGGAGTCGTCCATAAGAGTAAATTGACGGCTGAATGTAGCCCCGAACAGACGCACATCCCTACGTTGATGGGAGCGAATACCGCGTTCAAAGACGTGGACATCAATAAACCCATGTGAAACTATGCCTCACCCCACCACAAGGCATGAATCACCAAAACAAAGTTGGACGTATCCTCGAATGGTGAGAGGTGGGAATGCATAATGCATCCTAGAACCCAGTCTGCTGTTAGTACTTCTCTACTGACAATACGTACTATCGTACCAGCGGGTCCGTTTCTCGGAACATCTAGTGGTCAATTTTTCTTTACATATGCTGTACGAATACCTTTGATTACGTACTGCTGTGACCAGGCGAAACCACCTTCGTCCAGCCATAGCTGTTGGTTCTTTGAGTATTCTGGGAGAAGGTTCAATTTTAACTTCAACAGATGAAATATTACACACATCAAAAAAGTTATGCATCAGCCCGGTTCCCAGAACTCCTGAAGCCATACTTTGACGATAAGGTATTACAGACACAGTGTCTTTGACTGTTCAGAAATGCACACTAGACCCGCCCAAATATGTAAACAACCATGCATGAGCAGCGCATATTAGACGGAGGGGGGTCGGCAGCCGATCGGTTACAGTCATTCCACCAGGAAGGAGGTACAAGGGTCATGTTATCTGTAGTTCAACCATGCCTAGACGGTCAATACCGTTGTTACTTTGTACCACGAAGGGCTCTAAACGAGGGAAGTGTCCACGCGTCTCGGAGTAAACCAAAGCGATGTTGTTCGGACATGGAGGAGATACAGAGATGACATGCCTCGCTCAGGCCGCCCAGGGGCTACTGCTGCAGTGGATGACCGCTACCTAAGGAATATGGCTCGGAGTAACGCTGACAGCAATGCCGTGTTGTTGAATAATGTTTTTCGTTCACCCACAGGACGTCGTGTTAAGACTCAAAATGTGCGCAATAGTCTGCGTGATGTGCAACTTCACTCCCGACGTCCATGGCGAGGTCCATCTTTGCAACCACGACACCATGCAGCGCGGTACAGAAACGTGAATTTCATCCTCCGACCGACAGTGCAACCATATCGGCAGCATGTTGGCGAGGCATTCGTCTTCATGGACGACAATTTTCGCCCCCATCGTGCACATATTGTGAATGACTTCCTTCAGAATAACGACATCGCTCTAGTAGAGTGGCCAGAATGTTCTCCAGACATGAACCCTATCGTGCATGCCTGGGAGAGATTGAAAAGGGCTGTTTGTGGACGACGTGACCCCCTCTGAGGGATCTATGGCGAATCGCCGTTGAGGAGTGGGGCAATCTGGACCAACAGTGCCCTGAAGAACTTGGGGTCAGTATGCCATCAGTGCGAGAGAACGTGATACTGGATATTAGAGGTATGGTTGTGAAACATGAACTGTGAGAAAACCGGAACAGAAGAGAATCGAAGCATTTGACATGTGGTGCTACAGACGAATGTAGAGAATAGGTGGACTGATAAGGTAAGGAGTAAGGAGGTTCTAAACAAAATCGGAGCAGATACATTGTGTTTTTCGTGGTATCTAAGTAACAACAGTGTCTTTTCTGTGAAACAAACATTGCTTACGTTATGTGTGTAAATAGTTGGCCACTTGAAATAATGTCTTCTGATTCGGTAACTGTGTGTGTGTGTGTGTGTGTGTGTGTGTGTGTGTGTGTGTGTGTGTGCGAGCGCGAGTGCAGCAAACTGTGGCTCTCTAGGAAATAACTAATTTGAGACTACATTCATCAATGACAATGCTCATAATGTTGTAATGAGATGTATTTTTCCAATATCTTCTCACTACAATCTTAGGAGGCAGGAGAATCTTTCTGATTACCTTCCGATGACAGTTCCTAGAAACAGTTATTATTACAAATTTTTTTGCAAAAATTGTTCACTGGTGACAATCTTTATTATTGGCACAGAGAGAATGAAGTGAGTACTCAGTGAATCGCAGATAACATCGTGGAATCCCACCAATGAATGGAATCCGCAGTAACGTGTTATAATTATGCAGCTTTTTGGCTTGCGGCTGTTATTTTAAATGAGCTGTGCAATACCAAAATTTTCAATATTAATTAGTTGCCGCCCGTTTTAATTTGTATATTAATTTTACTTTTTGTCGACTATTAAGTTTACTGAAGTAATTATTTCATTAGCACACCAATGATATGATATAAATAAACCGAGCGCAAAGGACAGACGGCGACTAGCTCTGGTGGCGCGGGGAACCGGCTCTCTCGTGCCAGAAAAGAGAAATGAACCGAAGTGTGAAAATCGTTTTATTATGCTGAGGGCTCTTCAGAGATATAGTACAACGCAACGTGCAGTGGATGCGTTTGCGGTTATAGAAAAATTATTCTAATAAGACTAAAATATGTTCCTCCAAGCGAAACGCTTAATACCAAAATTACTGAATAACCGTGTAAAATAAATCCAAGTAAGGTGTAGTGAACCTTGAAAGTAACATTTTAGTCTTCGCAAACTACAGAATCTTCAAAGAGCAAATCCGTGCGCAGAATAATAATGAAGTCATTCACTAACTTGTAAGTTGCCCTCCATATCAAGGAGAAAATTACTTTCAACGTTTAAATGTACAATCAGGCTTTATGTACTATTGCATTTTCACACCACAAAGAAAGAAGAGAATAGAAAAGTCATCAAAAGTAGAATTATTTTGAGAACAATTTGAACATGAAAAAAAGCCGAGTAAAAATATGGAAACAATTGGAACACCTTAACTCTCAAATAAGCAAAGGAAAAAGAGTTCCAAATGTTACAGGTGACGAACAGGCACACTAAAATAACAAACCAAGGTGCAATAAGACTAATACTTCTTTGCAACGCCTTCGATATTGATGTCGGTCCACTTCAGAAACGAAAAGAAAAAGTAAAAAACAGTGGCTGCCATATCAAGCACTTCCGGAATTTCCTATTGACAATGTGGCAATATCAAAAGAAAACCAGAAGGCACACATCCACAACTGTTATTCACTGACAATGACAAAATCCGCTGCAGTCATAAAAATTATTTATTTCTGGAAAGGAAAGCACTGTCCGGTTTCAGGGCATATGTCCCAACTTCAACTGCATTTTAAAAGAATAATAATACCAATGAACATGATTAATATAATAATACCCAAGCAATATGTTAAAATAGTATTTCTCTGGTACATGACATCCGAGAGAATATCCTCTTCAATACTAGGTCTGCCGGAAAGCCTCTCGCAGAGGATGCCCTACATAAAAAAGTATGTGTCCCCAATAATAAGAGCGCAAGCCACCGCTAAATGGAATAAAATATATAAGGAATTAACGACCCAACATAACAAATCCCTCCTTACAAAGCTTGCAATGGTCCAGGCTTAAGGGCGTGCGACACATGGATCCACATGAAGACAGATAAGCAGTCTTTCAAACGCCGAACCGACCAAACTATAGTTTATATAATATGATCACCTGCAGGAATATAACCGGACGGTTCTAGGCGCTTCAGTCCGGAACCGCGCGACCGTTACTGTCGCAGGTTCGAATCCTGCCTCGGGCTTGGATGTGTGTGATGTTGTTAGGTTAGTTAGGTTTAAGTAGTTCTAATTTATAGGGGACTGACGACCTCAGAAGATAAGTCCCATAGTGCTCAGAGCCATTATTTATTTATTTATTTATTTATTTGCACGCATATGGGTAAAATGATGTCACACTGAGAGGCATGCACATGCCTAACTTATACTGTGGCATCAAGCAGTCAGGTCTGCAAGATGAGTGGTCTGCCAAGCGAATGGATTCATTCTTATTTATCGAGTAACATGAACTCTAGTACTCACACTTAAGTTACAAGTTATCCTCCTATATGATTAATACGCAACGGAAACACGCTACTGACTATCAGTAATTTACAGAACTTTGACTGTACACTACGCACTGGCAATACCACATTTTCTTTTTGTCTTTTATTTAACGGCTTTTGTCAACACGTGGCCACCGCATTGAATATGAATGGCGCACACATTATAAATTTGGGACATTATGACAACATACAATTCGAAGGAAAAGTCCACCAATCTTTTTCTTTTCACTATCTTATTTATTCCGATAAATTCTCTAACCTAAACACACAAATTCTATAACTTACAACAATAACACATGAGATATTCCGCCCAGTTGGCATGGATTTACATTGGTGAATCTCTATATTATGGTCTCGTAATTATTTAACGCTACAGTGCACTTTCTGGATAGGATGGTGGATGTTTTATTATTTCTCACACTTCGACTCTCACAATCATCATCACGAAACTATCCTCCACACCGAGCAGTACAGAAGGAACAAGCATAACCCACTAATCTTTTGAAACTACCTTGCTACTCTCCCATGCAAACCACACATGCTTAAATTACATGACATACACTACACTACAACATGAAATGCTACACAGGGAATAGTCACAACATTATCACTTTCAGCTTTCCCACTTCAATTAATATTTATCCCAGTTTCACATGACACTGCCCCACTTCGTAATTCTACTTTCCTACTATGAACTCTGGAGACATATGCACGTCTTCCTGTGCAATGCAAGCCAAGTGGCGTTGCTGGATAGACGGCCGACTCACCTTGCTTCTCTCTCAGAGTTTGAATCTAGCGTCACACGGAATCATATCACGCAAAGTAATGTTAGGAACATATTCATCACACACGTGAGTCCTCAACTGATACCATGGACGAGTACTTCTCTTTATCCTTTGTCTCATACACAGATTGAGACTCACACAGTACTCACCACGTGGAAGTACTCGTCTCTAATTTCAAGTCCTGCACACGCCATTTCTTAAATATTTCAACTTATGGTACACACACTATTTCTTAAATATTTCAACTTATTGTACACACGCTAGTAATTCAGCTTAACTTAAGCACACGGAAGTATTTCAACTTATTGCTACAGGTGGTTTCATTGTGACCGTTGGTCACTTTCGAAGATTACTACAGTCCCATTAATATTACCTGCCTGACATTTAATTCTCCCCACAAAAGTTCCTGAAATAGAGAAATTATTATTTCAAACTACTCTTAAATATTCCACATGCATACCATGTCTCCACTCTTTTGTGTTTACGGAGCACAACTAAAACAGGTCTTAACAGCACAAGATCCAGCGGCAGAGAGCTCTCCACCTCTGCTGAAGTGGGGGGAGCACCTTGCTACCGTATTGGTCAGCCACATTTCAGGCGCTCAAAGCTCAGGTAAATTTCATCTCTTTGGTCCCACCAAAGGTGGCCAAAGGATCGTCTCAAAGATGATCATATATTCACATTCACTATCTGCGGTTAGCAGACGACCATACATTGATTCATTTCACAGATCTCACCAAACTGGATGTAGGGATTTACTTTGTGGGAGTGCACATGTGATCAATTAAATAAATAAATTGTCATTCTTTCCCACACCGGTATCCGGCTTCGCTGTATTAATTGAAATTGAGTTATTTTACAAAAAAAATGTGTTGTTCTGACAAAAATAATGAAGTATGTTGTACCTATTTTCAATGTCGGGCGGTACTGTACCCTTTCAACACATCATCACACTAGTATGAAACACAACCCAAAGTTTAAATGTCAATTGAAGTGGCCACGTACGCGTAACAGTAAATGGACTGCACATACCATCCGACGCTCAAAATCTGGATTGAGTTACCGATCAATAACAGATCTAAGAAACCACAAACTGTCATCCGCTGGACTGAGAGCTAACTTGTCTTGTGTACTAGCGATGTGCTGATTATGGATTATCGAGTCCGTACGTGAGCACATTGCAAACAAACTAATAGGGCCAAACCAAAGTATACTACCATAATTCCTACAATGTGACTCAATTGATGTAGCGCGCTTAGAGAGGGGTGTCACAAATTGTCACTAACTTGCACATGTATGAAGTCGTGTAGTAACTAGCACAAATGAAGGAATACCTGTAAACACTTACAGCCTGCCAGCAATTACAGCAGAAGCAGCTATTGATCACATTAAGAAAATCCGTACAATAAGAAGCACAATGAAAGGTTTTGAAGAACAGCAGTACTGAACACATCACTAAAATCCTAAATAAAACCGAAGTAATAAAAATCACTAATAACAATCAAATTCATAAGACACACAGCAACCTCCAATACGGCCGTAATCCCCCTTCCCCGTAAAAATTACTACCATGAAGTTAACAGCGGTCAACAGCAAGCCCTTGTGGTACCAACAGAGGGTAAGAAATCACAACACAAGCTTTAAGGACGAAGAAGCTTGGCATAAATACAGAAAATAACTAAAACAGAAGATGAGTCCCCTGGTAGGACACTGTGAGGATGCACTCGTCACCAGGATATTGTCATATCAGAAATATTACGGTAACAAGTCGCCAAAAAATTTTCAGGTGTTCAACAAAACACGAAAGAAAACATTATTAGATAATCTTTGAGGAAATACCTGAAGGAATAGCTAGACTCTATATAGGACAACTTCCGCAACTATAACGCAAGGGGCTTCTTCAGGACGTTTGCGGGGCACATCCGAGGATACACACCACCGAACCTCTGCTTTAGAAATAGTGGCGGAAAATTAGCACTGACGGATAAGGAGAACTGCAAGGTGCTGACACAGTACTTCTCAGAACTTCTCAGTTGCCCAGAACCCACAGAGAGATTCCCAGACGGAGAGCCTACAGACAGGCACACAGGCTCACTACCCCCGGCACGAGAGGAATCCACAGGCACATCCTCAGTCACAAAAATAACAGGACATCTGGTGAAAAAGGCATAGTGGCCGAAATCCTGAAGAACCTTGTACCAGATTCACTCATAGAACTCACCAGATCACCACAGACATACGGACGTCAGAAAAGGTTCAAAATGGCTCTGAGCACTATGGGACTTAACATCTGAGGTCATCAGTCGCCTAGAACTTAGAACTACATAAACCTAACAAACCTAAGGACATCACACACGTCCATGCCCGAGGTAGGATTCGAACCTGCGACCGTAGCAGTCGCGCGGCTCCAGACTATAGCGCCTATATCAGCTCGGCCACTCCGGCCGGCTCAGAAAAGTTGCTATACCACTGGAAATGTGCACTGATCCACCATATGCACACAAATGTGAACAATTACAGGGACATCTCATTAATACAAGTCACATACAAGGTATTCTCAGCGTGCCTACCCCAGAAGCCACAGAAAAAATTGGAACATATGATCGGCGAATACCGGGCGAGCTTCCGCCCTGGTCGGTCCTGTGTAGAACAAATCTTCAGTCTGAAGACTAACCTGAAAATCAAAGTCCTTTCGAACAGTCCAGTCATATGACCTTAGTTGACTTCAAGAAGACATATGACCCATCGACCACTATTAATTGTTCAACATTCTACGTGAACAAAGTCTGACGGCAATACACTTCGACTGATCAAGCAGACACTGACATCTAAGGTGAAGTTCAAGGGGGAAATCTCCGAACCCTTTGAGGTCAAGACAGGCGTTCACCAAGATGACGGGCTCTCACCGCACCTCTTCAAGCTAGTGCTGGATAAGGTCATCAGGACGACCCAAGGACAACCTGGAGGTCGGCTGTCTAGCCTTCGCAGACGATCTGGCACTACTCACAGATAACGAAACCACAGCAATCAGACAGACAGAAGTACTCAAAGAGTGCGCAGAAAAAGGAGGGCTACAGATCTCCTTTCAGAAAACTGATTTCTTCCGCACTAAATCAAACATACCAAATTTGAACACAAAGTATGGCAAGATCAGCAGGGTCACACACAGTAAGTACCTACGTGGAGTGCTCCAACCGACAGGAAAGGAGAAAACTGCACGGAACACTAGGTTTTTGAGAATGAAGAGAACCTTATACCAGACACAGGGCATTTACAACATGAAATGTCTGTCCACCTACACCAGAATTCGTCACTACAACACCGTAAACAAACTTGAGGTGCCATACGCCAGTGAAACACTGATGTTACACACAAAAACCGACCCTGAAAACGTTCTCACACAGGAAACAAAAATCATTAGGAAAATTATTGGATCAATACTCACGGAGGAAGGACAAAACAGAGAAGTTCTCCAATATCGCAGCGGACATTAGAAAGATGCGACTAAAATTTTATATAGACATCAGCAGATTCCTCAGACCAGACTCAGCAACAGAATCCTCAGGTACATCCAGGAACTCAAGACCCATACAGCCTGTATGGCACAAGTCAAAACCGATTTGGAAAGAGCTCACATAGATTCATTGGACGTCTTGGGCAAAGGCGTCTAAAGACACAAGGTGTACAAGTGGGAAGTGATGTCGGACAAAACACCACCTAAAGCCCAAAGGCCAAAGTGGATTGAAGAAAGGAAGAGAGCCTTTAGTGAACGAATGAAGGAGTACTGGAAGAATAGGAAGATCAAGTAGTTATGAATGTTTCACGTGGTATGATAAAATGCCTGTAACGTGTGTAATAATAATAAACGGAATAAATAAAGACCCCCCCCCCGCCCTATATACGGAACACGGAGATTAGTTTTTACCGGGTCGTAAAATCTGAAAGCGTTGGATGTGGTTATTAAGTACGCTCCTGTGCTTCATATAGGTTTAATATTGTCTTCTCAGGGCAATTAATTTTACATTTCATTATCCCAATTTATTCTAAGAAGTTAAGTGTCGCGCATTTAGGCTGTACTTGCGGAATATCTAGATCTTCTCTACTTTCCCGTAAATTATGGTTGTTGAGCGATAGATGGAAGGACAGGGTTGACTTTGAATTACTGACCGCACCGTGCTTCTTGTACCTGATGTTGAAACCTCTGCCTGTTTCTCTCACGTATCTGGCATCACAATATGAGCACTTAATCTCATATACCGATGTATTATCGTAGGGCCTAGCCTGCCGTTGTTGTCAAATGTTCTTGAGAATGTAAAACGCAGCTGTAATATTTAAACCTCTCAATCACGTGCCTACCATACCGGAGAGTAGACGGTTACTGGGTAGCCTCAAAAATCTTATCCTCATCCTCATCATGTATGAGAAGCGTGCCCCCTCTACCCCGTTTTTAGTACTGTCCTGAGTCTTTTATGTATGTCGCTAACCATCTTAACCGGATAACCATTCACTTGAACAAGATACCTGATGGTATCAAAGTCTCTCATGTCCACTTCCTTGCCCAACAGAGTTTACCGCACTCTATTGAGCATTGTTCCAAAGGCTACCTGTTTATGTGCCTTTAATGGGGAGAAGTATTATGAATCAACGTATCTTTCATAGTAGGCTTACGATAAATATCGAAAGCCACTTTTCCCCCCCTTAAGGGAGAGGTTCGTATCCCAACAGTGTAGCTTACCTCCCAGCAAGAATTCAATGGTAGATTTTATATTAGGATGTTGGCTATTAAGTTCTTAAACGTTCTTAAACGTTCTTAAACGTTCGTCTACTAGGGAATAGGGAAACAACAGGAAGAACTGGACCCCTTTTGTTATCACTCGTTTTATTTAACAATCATATCAGCAAATTCCTTTAAAACAACAATATCTGATTGCTTTAGGTAATAGGAATAGTAAGTCATAATAATTTAGTGAATCTCCAACCAATGTATTTTAGTGAAACAAAGTCTATCTCATATATAAGAAAATTTAAAACCACTGACAATTATGCGCCTGACGTTTTAAATTAAGACATACAGTATTTCTGTCTATTCTTCGGACACTGAGAACTGATGTTCTCAAAAACATTTACCTAAATAACAACCTGCCAGAGATGAACCCAATAAATAGCAGGATGAAGTTAATACAAAAGCACTTGTTTCACACGCAGGAGTCAATCAATATCACTAAGGCTTACTAAGGTTTCAAACTTCGGCTCCAAGGCCCATAACGCAATTAGTCAGCGCAAAGTCTTACTAAGAGTACCAAAGCAACAACCTTTCACAGTTGCATGTTGCTCTTGAGACAAGGTTTAATAATTATAATAAATATAGTAAGTACCCAAGTAAATGTAATTACCGCCACAATTAATTAGCGAGGAGCGATGCCAGGTCTCTCGAAGGCAGAACGAAAACTTAACTCGGAGAAGCCAAAGTTAAAGGCGGAAGGCGGCAGTTTGTACAACACCCACTTCTCGAGCTTCTATCCGGAGTCACCTCCCGTTACCATGGATTTCAGAGCCCCGTTAGCTCTTACTCCAAAACACCAGCCAGCCAGCTGTAACATTTAACAAGCGCACAGAAGAGGCTAAAAGCTAATGCAGAGATACTTTCTTTGTTAGAACTAAATTTCACAGTCCCAGTAGCACAGCTTTTACAATAATTCTGATGGACTGTGAAAACTAAAAATCTAATTTCAACAGCCCCAATAGCAAAGGTTTTTACAATAACAGTTCTGCTGATCTGAGCTATATAGATATATACATATACTTAAAAACTATTCTAACTCGTATGACTAGTGGCAGGTGAAAATGCTTAAATACTATTCTATTTAAAAGACGCACATGGTGGGTAAATATACATTTTTACAGGCTACACGTACGTTGTGTATGAACAAGCCAGCCGTGGTGGCCGATCGGTTCTAGGCGCTTCAGTCTGGAACCGTGCGACAGCTACGGTCACAGGTTCGAATCCTGCCTCGGGCATGGATGTGTGTGATGTTCTTAGATTAGTTAGGTTTAAGTAGTTCTAAGTTCTAGGGGACTGATGACCTTCGATGTTAAGTCCCATAGTGCTCAGAGCCATTTGAACCATATTTGTATAAACAAATAAATAAATGTACAAATATTTTTTCTGTTTATGCTTTTTTAATATATTTTTCGCTTATACTTTTCTAAATGTTTTTCGTTCTCACACGTGGTGTGGATATATATATATATATATATCTTTTGTCTTTTTTTCTGCACATGATCAATGTGTATTCATATACACATGTACAACCTACACACAAATACTTGCACGACATAGACACACACACACACACACACACACACACACACACACACACACACACGCAAAGTTACTTACACTATGATAAAAGGGTCATACTACTACTCTCCAGACACACACACTCTCTCTCCACCTCACTGTACCTCTCTCATTCTCTCTTTCTCACTCAGTCAGAGACCCTCAAGTTTTCTCTCACTACAAGTGAGTAGTGCGAGTACGGGAGAGTTTCAATCCCGTCATTAGAAACGCCGATTTTAGACTGCAGCACAGTGTACACCTCATGTCTTCATGATCGAATACTCTTCTGCCATAACATATGTGGCGGCTGCGGTGCAGCTTCACGAACACCACTGCACAGGCACCGCAAATAGATATCAGTAGAGAGGACGCTCGATGTCATATGACGCACACCCTTAGTCTGCCTCCGTGCTGCACCTTCCAATGTGTGATATGCATGCATTTTTATCGCAGATCTACAAACTCCACAATCAGCAATCCATTTTCCTCGTCTTTCATAAGGCAGATAACATTCTTGTTCTGTGGGAAAATACTATAAGGATCATCGGCTTAGGATGAGGACGTGTCGAATTCATTACTGTGATACCTCACTCATTCATAAAGATCGCAGTTCTTCACCCAACAATGAAGCTATCTGTAGCCACATTAAGAAATTTAGGAACCGCAAAATGAGTTTTCGCAGACTCATAATGAAAGCCATATATGTGGAATTTGGATAGCTGTTGTATGCATATTCCCACATAAATAGGTTTCGTAAACTAGACTGCAGTCTTCTCCATATCCTCAGCAACAAAGTTCTTATTTAATATGGTGACCCGCTTAAAATTTGGTCTGGCAATGCACTCTCTTACGCCATAACGCCCATCACATTCGGTTCTAATCTAAATTTTACACCATTCCCTCAAATTCTCCATTATTTTACTGAAAACTGAATTATTCGTTAATTAGTAGAAATCTTTCTCAAAGTCACACGTCGCGAAAGCTCTCTGTCTCGTATTCAGATCAATATACTCCTTCAGCCAGACGGACTGCTTGAAGGAGATAGCGCAGGTGAGTCAACTGCATACCCAAACTGAGACACTCTTGAAAATTACGAAAATGAATAACATATCTCCGCATATTCCCCCACATTATCATCACTTTTGTCGTGGAGCCTCCTCGCGGAACTAATTGCTCTAGACATAGCGGCAAATCGGCGTGCACATCATACAAACTAATAAGGTACCTGAGTTCTGCCTCCACCACGTACCCTACATCAGTATTAACTGCCATACCTCCCATGATTTTTGCACCTAATCCCTTCCATTCCTCTTCGGGGACCCATCGAAAATCACCAATCGGCAATAATTGCTGCATGGTCTACCAGTATAGGTTATTTACATCCAAGTACATTATGTAACTCGAATCAAGGGATGCAAAACCTGTCACCTATCCACTGTTTTTTTTTTTTGCTCTCGCCTGTCTATGGACACATTGATTCCTCAAAGAAGAGAAGCATGCCAGTATCGGTCAATAATTCAATGCTGCACTTTGTTTTCTTGAACATTGCGTCTTAAGACAACCCAGGTGGTGTGTAATAAAAGGTGGGTGCAGATAATATGTGGCCATGCATACACTATAGAGTTTCTCGAAAATGTCACCAAGCATGGACACGTCTGTATCCATGCAAAGCCCTGCATACTCTCCAAAAGTGGAGATGTTGGATTTCCGTCAGACATTCACAGACAGCATGCTCCTACTCTGTATCCGTTATGGCATCGCCTGTAAGGTTGCTGAGAATGCAGTTATGTCGAGTAGCCAGGTTTCATTGAGTTTCATGATACTACCCACATTCTCATATGGGAAAACCCCCTTCCTAGTTACAGGTTGAAACTTTTCCTTGTGGGGATATGCAGCTCGAGTGATATGCATTTCATCCCGAATTAGAGTTTCAACAAGTTCCTGGAATGGCAACTGCATAAAATGAAGCGTATCAGGGAAGAGGAAAGTAATTCTTGGCGTCATTCGTTTTGAGAATTAAATGTTTTTCGCGACGCAATCAGTTAGGACACTGACCTGATTTTTCTCCCAACCGAAATCAGCCAAGAACTCATCTAGAAAGTGAGTGTCATCCTCGCTTAGATTACGGAAGAAAACTGCTATATGACCCGGTAGCTGGTATTTCAAATTGCACATATTGTGAGCTGCGACACAGAACTTCCCGTAAGATGACAGAGGCCCCAAGAGGAGTTTCCACTTTACTGTCTAACGGTAGCCCACAAATATGACAGTTAACCGCGTTATTATGCAAATCTTCTTTCTCCTTTGATTCAGTCCTGGGAACGTTGGCGGTGTAAAGCTTATCAACCTCCCAAGAAAGTTTTTCGAGCTGAGTGAGCAGCCCAACTACAGCATTATCCTCGACATGACATTTGTAGCGGTTATGACTGGAATCATAGGATACAATTTGGTACGCTGCCGCATATGGTACGTGTTTTTCTGTAAAGTTGGTATGTGAGACCACTGGGTCACCTTCAGAGTGCGTCACAGGAACGAGGAGGCGTTCGAAGTCGCTGTACACTAGAAATGGGCATCGCTTCAGGTGATGAGCGAGCTTCATGAATTTGTTTTCCCCAGTACACATAATAATATGTACCGGATCATTGGAAGCACAATCCACTAGATGCGCCGCTAATAACTTGTCTGAGGAGAAATAATTCAGGCACCTTAAGCAAATACACTTTTTTATGTTCTTTTTCGACAAATGGCTGTAAAAGAGTCGGGACATATCTTTGATCCAAACATAGTGATAAATATGATCGTCAGAGAAGAGCAGCATGTTTACATTCAACTCTCACTGGCAAGTTTTGAGAAGTGGAGGTGGCCGACGAAAATTTGCTTGTCTTGCTCATCTGACTGTCTTTTCTTCTCACGGCCATAAACAAGAGCTGATATTGTGGTATTCTGTGCATCAAATTTAGGTATGACCAGGATGTTTACGGAGAACTCGATGCCATCAAAGTTACAGCACCCACGAATTTGGTCACCTACATGGTATGTTCTGGGAAGGTCGGGATGATCTCTATACTTGTAATTTCTCTTGTAAACCATGACTGACCGTGCAAAACAAGCCTGATCCTATTTTCGACCTTAATGCATACCTGCTTTTTAGTTATATCTTTAGTGAACTTGATATAGCTAGACCCTCCATTTACTGGATCATAGACATGTGTATGGCTGTTCAGGTGTAGTATTCCACTGAGTGCTTTAGCTGACCCTCTGACTTCCATCTCGGAAAACCAGACCAGTATAGCTTTTCAACGTGACAGAAGAGGCAATGACCGTGAAGTCATTCACCTCCAGTAAACTGACGTGAATAAATACGCGAGACGCAGTGGGCCCGAGAGACGAGAGAAGAGAAGTGAAGAAGAGTAGCAGTAGTTTTCAGTCTGTTTCGGTGCTGAAGACCATCATGCAAGAAGAGACTACATCATGCACAGACGCACCAAGTCCGCCGCTGTAATGGAATAGCAAGCAGCAGCCTCGGCGACAGAAGTTAAAAGGTATTTGAAGACTGATTTTTACATACCCGGGTGACTCGTGAGGACGGGAAGGAGACGGCCTCACATCAGCAGTCACCTGTGAGCTGGGATGAAGATCTGACAGCCGAAGACTGGCAAGTGGAAGTCCGTTGTTCGAGTCCGGGACACTGGCCTTCCCCCGCCGCGCCGCTCCGCTGGCCAACGCACAACACACGGGCCGCTTAGAGAAGAGAAACACTGGGACGCCACATCCAAGGTATCACCATCCGATGCGCGACTTCGCTCGCAGTAATTAAACGGGCCACCTCGCGCTGCGCGTCCCCAGTCAACTGGGCGAGACGGCGACACGAGATACACACTGCCACGCGTAATCAGACGCCGCCGCTGCCGCAGCAGAAGGCTTCGCAAACGACACAGCTGCCGCTCTCCGAGCCAGAACATGATTAAGGAAACAGTTGTACGAAACTTGCAATAAAAGTTATCTTATGTAAAAATGCTGTTTCATTCTACCTCATACCCGAGCCAAGGGAGAACCCCCCTGCCCACATGTTGTTAAGAGAGAAAAATTAATTTATTTAGTATTTTCACCTTGGCATAATGCTTTAGAATCAAATGCCCTTTGTAGTAATGCTCATCCTGACAACTGACTAGCATCAAAAGAGAAAATCCAGTTACATTTAGTGACAGAACTGTTACAGTAATCTTACAAGTGTGGCGCTCGGGCATCTCATTATTTGCTGAAGTCTGTTGCTGTATCTGCTGATGAAAAGCCTCCAGCTGCCTGTCCAACAAATCGAGCTATCCCTCAGAAAGTGAGTCCTTTTCCTTCCATTCTCCTCAGACCGCCATCTTGGATTATGAAATGGGAGGGAAGACAGCGCCCTCTGATGGTGATACTGTGTACCAGGTCCGTTGGACTCTACCTCATGGTGAACACACTGGATGGAGCTACTACCTATGACAACTCTGTTTAAATAAACAATGCACAAAAGATAAAAACATTCATCCATCCTGTCCCGGCCAATTCAAAGGATCAGGTGATGGTTGGATGATTTAGGTTAGTGGAGGTAGCCCAATTTACCTTTTTCCTACCATTTTTCTCGCCAAACCTTCCAGCCATTTTCTTGGGGAGGGGAGGCGAAGGCGGGAGGGGAGTGCGTTAGGTTAGTGGAGACTGTCCAGTTGACCTATTTTCCCCCTACATTCTGAGCTTCTCACCATGACATCATTGCGAAGTTGCCACACCTATCGCCGCCTTCTTGTATCCGCCACCTTGAATAAATCTGGTAATCATGCAACGTGAGGTGGCGCCCCCATGCCCTACTAATCAGAAGAATGTTGACCATTATGTGGACTGGTAAGTTATGAAGACTTTCTCCACATAATGCTAATATCAATACGCACGACGATTCCATTATAAGAAAGGTGTATGTTTGCAGAAAGATGCACATTGCAAGTATTATTATAAACAGTTGTTTGACTAATTTTGCTAGGCCTGACTATCAATTCGTTGTGTGAAAACCGAAACTCAACGAACAGCAGCTCTTTCCATTTCCGCTATATCTGCGGTTCAAATTCCAGGTAATTCACTCTGTACAGACCTGTGTAAAGGTACTGTCACGTGTTTTTCTACCACAATGACATTTTCATAGACAATGGACATGAGTGTTCTCTCTTTCTCGTATCATAATTTTTACGTTATTTTTCCACTGAATCGAGGGACTGATAACAAAGTAGTTTAGTCTTTTTAAGCATATAATCATTAAGCGTAGCCAATTGATGACAAACAGATGCCACAACGCGTCCGCTACGATGTGGACCAATTGCAAACTGCGCCCGTCAGGAGAGGGCTCGGCTACGGACCAAACAGGTCCCCGAGTGAGGTGCCGGCTGCGCGGGGCGCAGGTGCGCGTCCTGGGGGAGGCGTGTCCCGCTAATCGCATTACGGCGCGCAGGGCGTGTGACACCACAGCACACGGCGGCGCCAAACACGCGCCCCTCACAGCGGGCCGCCTGCACGCTGTTTGCCTGTAACTCGATTTCCGCCTGGGATACGCGACGGCACCCAGCGCGCCCGTGCGGCGTGTAGGTGCCAAATCAGTCACCCCCCTCGCTCAGCTCTCAGTGGCCCCTGGCGACAACATCGACTCACATTGCCAGGGCAGAGAGAGAGAGAGAGAGAGAGAGAGAGAGAGAGAGGTAAACTCTGACAGATTTATACACCACCACTGCCAACAAACTAAGCTGCAAATACGAGTCCTACGACAGCGAACTCGATTAGAGTTGTGATTTGGAACCGTGTGACGACTTCCACGCTCGTGCCTTGTGAGAAAACGTATCGGCCCACATTCCAGCCAAACCCGTCCATTCTCAATACATCCATTCACGTGCTCTGCTCTTCTGTCAATAATCTCATCGCTATAATACCGATTGAAATCCCTGGACCAGCAGGACAGAGCGGTTATAATTGTGAAAACAGGCCAAATTAAATTACTGTCAGTTGCACTCAACATGTAAACGTTATGTGTTAAAACACACAATCACACAAGCAAGAAGAAAAACCCTCAAGGGTTTAACGAAAGATCTCCTCTGATTTAATTTAGATCGGCTGGAGGCCATGTCGAAAACCCAAGGCACTAGGCCTAGGCAAGGAATTGAGTACAGGAGTTCTTCTGGAGGTTTCACTTCTTTAGAAAAAAAAATTATCTTCAATATAAATAGGCTTAACGCCTTAGCATAAATCTTTCTCACAGAGCTCGGCTGAAGGCCACACATTAAATAAGAACAGTGTTATGGCTTAAGGCCGAGGAAAACATTTTCAATGTTTAATGTAAATAGGCTGAAAACTTGGCTGAAGGCCGCATATCAACAAAACAATTTAACGGCTTAAGGTCTACGAAGAAGAGCTTTCAGTTTGAAAAGGCTAAAGGCCTTATGTTAAAATATCTCATGTAAAACTCGTTTGAAGGCCTCATACTAAGGAAAAACCATCTTATGACTTAAGGGCAACACAAGGATTTTGAATTTTTAATTTAAGAGAGATTAAAACACAGCTGACGGCACACACACCATGCAGAAAACAATTTTACAGCCGAAGGCCTAAGGGAAGAACATGTAAATTTCAACTAAAATAAGCTACAGGCAATATCCTAAAATGCTTCACATAAAACTCGGCTGAAGACCACATACGAAACCCAAACAATCTCAGGCAAAGAAATTTCCTATTTTTAATTTCAGCTGGAAAACTCGGCTGAAGCCCACTTACAAACCACAAAATATTTCTTAGAGCTTAAGGCCTAGACAAAATTTGTCAACTTTTGATTTGAAAAGGCTGAAAATTCGGCTGAAGGCAACATACCAACTTGAAAAAAAATTTATGGCTTAAGGCCTAAGAAGAAAAGCTTCGCAATTTTAATAAGCTAAATCACGGCTGATGGCCACACAGAGTACTTAAGGGTAAAAAGGAAATCACTGTGTAAAACACAAGGAGCGGCGCTCAAAAGGTTCCACGGATCGGCCTGGGAAGGTAACACTAACGCACGTTTAAGTGAGACAGGCAGCTAGACCGTCAAGCTCTTATTAAGAGCCGGCCATTGTGGCCAAGTGGTTCTAGGAGCTTCAGTTTGGAACCGCGCGACCGCTACGGTCGCAAGTTCGAATCCTGCCTAGAGCATGGATGTGTGTGATGTCCATAGGTTAGTTACGATTAAGTAGTTCTAAGGGACTGATGACCTCAGATGAGTCCCATAGTGCTCAGAGCCATTTGAACCAATCTTAATCGGAAAGCAACCCAACCGAAAGCCAGCCGACGAACAAACCCACGACATCAGTTCTGCTCCACCTGACCAGGAAAACGACAACAAGATGTCAATAGCACAACGTTCTTGATACTGGTGCCAGCCAAGTCAGAATAAACGTCCAAAACTACCAACAACACCTCAGCTGCCGAACTACACGCCGTGCTGGACAGCATCAGCATGACGAAGAAAATACACTGCTGAAAACTACGTCAATGACCAGGGCAGGTAACCAGAACGTCAACGGTCACAAGGCAGAACATACTGCTGCTACATTTCATTAATGATGGAATGAATTAAGTTGAATACCACACAGCTGACTTCAATGCACACACATACTGTTGCTCACGGGAACCTCCCAGAAAGCAACCACCAGGATCAAACGAAGAAATGTGACAGCAGTTGAGGCTTGATAGTAGGTTAAGTGAGCACTCAACGTCAAGGATAGGTGGGCGACGAACTTCGTAACCCTTGCAAGAAGCGAGAACTCCAACCGCCCGTGCACGCCCCCAGCGGCTCCGGCCTCACCACGTGCCACGGAGATTTCCTCGCCGCTCTGTCCCAACCGACCGACTGCCACACCCTCGGAAACGGTCAAAAGACCAAATACACGTCGCCCGCTGAGACGACCGACCGTACAACCAACCAACGGTCGTTCCCTCTCCAGTCTCCCTCCTTCGGGCAATGCATGTGTGTCCCCAGAGGTCAGCAAGTACTGTATGTCAGCATCTCACTAGCGCTCCGTGCCGGACTGCACTCCTGCTCAGTCTCCAACTGTTTTCCAGACACACGACGAACCGGAAATACTATCAGTCGCCCCAGAGATGGCACGACTGTGCACTTATCGATAAGCGCTGCTGCTGTCACTGACAGGCAAGTAAGACAGAAGTTAGCGGTGCCAGTAAATTGAATAAGGAAACGAGACGGCAGTATCGTAAAAGAAGATGACAAACAATAAATTGCATGAACACGAGCCGCGCACGGCTCACTGACGTCGGGTATTCTTACAAGGGGAACTCCCAATCGCACGCCCTCAGAATTAGTGATAAAATGACCCAGTGGTTTGAATGTGAAAAACTGAACACGGATCAAATATGAAAACAAGAAGATGCGTACTGAACTGGAAGCAGAAGTAAAATAGAAACAGTAAACCCCCTGAGTTCAAGATGTTCAGTAACTAATGCATTTGAATAATAAGGCCATCGTCGTTATGTGGACGTTTTGCTGATTGCGAAGGAGAAGGTCTGGGTTCAAATCTCCCTCTTGCCCTTTTTTTCACAAAATTGTGAACTGTCTGTCCGATCAATGACGTGTCAGTTCGCTGTATTCAGATTTGTGTCTGTGTCGTGGTGCAAAATTTGTCTGCAAGACAAAGTATCCCATGCTATGACTTGTGCTTTTCGTTTTGGAAATTTTGACTCTTGGATACACACCCATTTATTGACGTTTCCATTTTTGTAACATGTCTATGTGGCAACCTGCCTGCTCCCACTTTTCATCACATTTACTTACGACCGTAATATGGCTCTAAGCACTATGGGACTTAATATCTGAGGTCATCAGTCCCCTACACACAGAACTACTTAAACCTAACCAGTCGAAGGACATCACACACATCCATGCCCGAGGCAGGATTCGAACCTGCGACCGTAGCAGCAGCGCGGTTCCGAACTGAAGCGACTAGAACCGCTCGGCCACGCGACCGTAAAATACTCTTACCATATAAATCATGTTCTACAAGTTACGAATAGCATGACAATTACCGAGACTACAAAAGGAGAACAGACACGTGAATGGTCGGACAGACAGTTCATAGGTTCGTCAAAAGAAAAAAAAAAAGGAAAGAAAGAGAGGTATGAGGAACATTTGAACCCGGGTCTCTCGCTCTGCAGACCAACACTGTAACAACACAACCCCAACGCGGTGGCTCTAGCAATATCTTCGATGTTGCATGTCTTGAGCTCGGACCGTTCACTGCTTCTGTTTTGCTTCTGTTTCAAAGTTCAGAACATCTTCATCTGGTTTCATGCTTGATCTTTCAGTTTTCAATGGGCTATTCACCGGGCCAATTTAGCACTAAATCTGAGAGGTGTGCGATGGGGAGTTTCCATAGTTAGTAAGGAGTATTGACCACAGCGTCATGTTACAACCAAATACTTTGAAGCGCTAATTGTATGGGTACTGTATATTTTTGAAATGGTATCACGTTTTATAATCAAGGTCGACAAAGCCGTATTGAGTGGCTTATGAAAACTGCTATCGGAATTGTATTTACATCACATACAACTAAATAGATCCATAGAAAAGCACACACGTATACGTAATCATTTCGTGTACAAAAAAAATTATATTGGAAATTCTGAAAACGAGGTTCTATCGAAATTACTGAATAGTTAGTATGATACAGTGAAATGAATACTGAATATTAAACACATAGTGCTTGCCACGTGGGATAGCCACACGATTTGAGGCATCCTGTTAATGTTCACGCGGCTCCCCTCGGGTCTGAGTGTGTGTGTGTGTGTGTGTGTGTGTGTGTGTGTGTGTGTGTGTGTGTTTGTTTGCGTGTGTTCTTCATGGCGTAAGTTAGTTTAAGTAGTGTATAAGCCTAGGAACCGATGACCTCAGAAGTTTTGTCCTATAGGAACTTACCACGTATTTCAAAAAACATTATCATACTAAACCGTTTCAAGAAGCGAAAATATAGCCCTTCAAAAACGAATTACACCTCCAAAAGCATTAACAGTCAAATAACGCTACCTAATATTATCATAATCATTTCAAAGTAAGAGAGTGCTTTCAATTGTTGTTTCAATATTTCACCAGATATATAATTACATCATGAGGTGAAACCCCTGCTTGGTCCCACGACCAAACACTTGAGTAGGAGGCTCAGGTTTATCCATTTTGCGATACTTCAACGTCATCTTATTGCACTACCCAAGTTTGTGACCACTCATCACTTACGGTTATGCAGAACTTTCGATCATATGTGATTTATAGCGCTCTTAGAAATGTGACCCCGCTCAACTTCGTATATAGTAAAGTGTAACATCATGTAACAACTAAATGCAGCAAGTGATTCACTTTATTGCATGTATTACATATCGGAAATCAGCTCCACTAAAATTCATAAGTGCTTTACGGCTCCTAGACATGAACTGAAAGTAACAACCACTGAAAGGTTAAAGAGAGGAGAAAAATCCCAACAACACTAATACTACAACATACTCCAAAAAATGTTCAGATGAGTGTGAATTACCGGCCGCGGTGGTCTAGCGGTTCAGGCACTCAGTCCGGAACTGCACGACTGCTACGGTCGCAGGTTCGAATCCTGCCTCGGGCATGGATGTGTGTGATGGTTAGGTTAAGTTAGTGTTATTTAACGTCCCGTCGACAACGAGGTCATTAGAGACGGAGCGCAAGCTCGGGTTAGGGAAGGATGGGGAAGGAAATCGGCCGTGCCCTTTCAAAGGAACCATCCCGGCATTTGCCTGAAACGATTTAGGGAAATCACGGAAAACCTAAATCAGGATGGCTGGAGACGGGATTGAACCGTCGTCCTCCAGAATGCGAGTCCAGTGTGCTAACCACTGCGCCACCTCGCTCGGTGATGTGTGTGATGTCCTTAGGTTAGTTAGTTTTAAGTAGTTCTAAGTTCTAGGGGACTGATGACCACAGATGTTAAGCCCCATAGTGCTCAGAGCCATTTGAACCATTTTTTTGTGTGTGAATTCCTAAGGGACCATACCGCTGAGATCAACGGTCCCTAGACTTACACACTACATACACTAACTTATGCTAAGAACAACATACACACCCACGGCCAAGGGACAGGACTCGAACCCCCGGCGGGAGGGGCCGCGCAGTCCGTGACATGGCACATCTAACCGCGCGGCCACTCCGATCGGCACAACATACTCCATGTCCAACTGGGTACCCCAGACACTGCCCTACCTAACGACCCCCAGACAAATATAATTGGGAAAGCCACTGAAGCCCGAACAGTTAAACCAACTTAGTGATAAAACAATTAATACGGTCATCAACGTCTACCGACATATTAGAAAAAATTGATGAACCAAGCCCAGTCAACGCCAGATGCCCTGCAATACAACAACACCCTATTACTATTTACTAATATGTAGTTAAAGGAAATAATTTTCACTAAAAGCAAGCCCCTTTAACTGTTATGCTTCTGCAGGAATCAAACCTGCATCCCATACACATTATTAAGAGACATGGACTTGTAAGTAAAATGACAACGACGTATCATCAGCACATCAGTCTTTCTACGTGCCAACCAAGGCAATTGGTTGAAATGGCTCTGACCACTATGGTACTTATCTTCTGAAGTCATCAGTCCCCTAGAACTTAGAACTACTTAAACCTAAGTATCCGAAGGACATCACACACATCCATGCTCGAGGCAGGATTCGAACCTGCGGCCGTAGCGGCCGTGCGGTTCCAGACTGTAGCGCCTGGAACCACTCGGCCAATCCAGCCGGCCCAAGGTAATTGGCGCAGCACTTAAAACCACAATAATATTTAAAGAATAACTATAGTAACACTGGTTACAGCTTAACAAACATCATATATATGCCCCTCAAGCAAAAGTACGCAAGCACAAGAATATCTCACCAAGAGTGATACATTCTTAGTCCTTGTTCGTATTCCTGTAACACCAGAGGAAAAACAAAACATCGACGATCGGAAGCTAATCGAAGCAATAAACGATGTCTGACTACACAATTCTTCAATGGACATCAACCAAAGAAAAAAATAAATAAAAATAAAAATAAAACATTCGTAACCACTCCGAAAGACAACAACGCTTCGATGCACACCCTAGCGCAAAGGCTATGTCCGGCTTGGCCGCTCGGTGAGCTCCAGCCATCATTTCCCCCGGCAGGTGTAGTCAGCATAATGGATAAAGTAGTTATAAAAACTCTGAAATCAATAACAATCAATTATTTGCAATATTGAAATAATTTAAGAAAATCCGGAAGCTGCACATTAGGAAGTTTTTGCCACACATGTGCGTTGCCAGAGTATGCGTTATCGAAGGGATATTGCATTTTTAGTGGCGCACTGGCATTCCTCCACCTCACCCCCCCCCCCCCTCACTATCTCTCTCTCTCTCTCTCTCTCTCTCTCTCTCTCTCTCGGACATCCTCCAGTAATACTATATGGCATTACATAAATTCAGTTATCTTCTCAATATAATGTAACTTTGTTTTACGGCGACCCACATTTCTTCGCAGATCACGGCGACCGCACATTGCCATTCAGAGACAATGACAGCTATTGACTGACAATTTCCTCGCTCAACAACAAACAACTTCTTTGCGGTATTTCATGCAGGTCTCACAGAAATGTCAACAGCATTTTCTTATATACTGAGGTGCTTCAACGTACACTACTAGCCATTAAAATTGCTACACCAAGAAGAAATGCAGATGATAAACGGATATTCATTGGACAAATATATTATACTAGAACCGACATGTGATAACATTTCCACGCAATTTGGGTGCATAGATCCTGAGAAATCAGCACCCAGAACAACCACCTCCGGCCGTAATAACGACCTTCATACGCCTGGGCATTGAGTCAAACAGAGCTTGGATGGTGTGTACAGGTACAGCTGCCCACGCAACTACAACACGACACCACAGTTCATCAAGAGTAGTGACTCGCGTATTGTGACGAGCCAGTTGCTCGGCCACCGTTGACCAGACGTTTTCTGTTGGTGAGAGATCTGGAGAATGTGCTGGCCAGGACCTGAAAATGCAGTCGTGCATTATCCTGCTGAAATGTAGGATTTCGCAGGGATCGAATGAAGGGTAGAGGCACAGGTCGTACGACACCTGAAATCTAACGTCCACTGTTCAAAGTGCCGTCCACGCGAACAAGAGGTGATCGAGACGTGTAACCAATGGCACCCCATACCATCACGCCGGATGATACGCCAGTATGGCGATGACGAATACACGCTCCCAATGTGCGTTCACCGCGATGGCGCCAAACACGGATACGACCATCATGATGCTGTGCACAGAACCTGGATTAATCCGAAAAATGACGTTTTGCCATTCGTACACCCATGTTCGTCATTGAGTACACCATCGCAGGCGCTCCTGTCTGTGGTGCAGCGTGATGGGTAACGGCAGCCATGGTCTCCGACCTGATAGTCCATGCCGCTGCAAGCGTCGTGGAACTGTTCGTGCAGATGGTTGTTGTCTTACAAAGGTCCCCCTTTGTTGACTCAGGAATCGAGACGTGGCTGCACGATCCGTTACAGCCATACGGATAAGATGCCTGTTATCTCGACTGCTAGTGATACGAGGCCGTTGGGATCCAGCACGATGTTCCGTATCACCCTCCTGAACCCACCGATTCCATATTCTCCTAACAGTCATTGGATATCGACCAACGCGAGCAGCAATGTCGCGATACGATAAATAGCAATCGCGAGAGGCTACAATCCGACCTTTATCAAAGTCGGAAACGTGATGATACGCATTTCTCCTCCTCACACGAGGCATCACAAAAACGTTTCACCAGGCAACGCCGGTCAACTGCTGTTTGTGTATGGGAAATCGGTTGGAAACCTTCCTGATGTCAGCACATTGTAGGTGTCGCCACCGGCGCCAATCTTGTGTGAATGCCCTGAAAAGCTAATCATTTGCATTTCACAGCATCTTCTTCCGGTCGGTTAGATTTCACGTTTGTAGCACGTCATCTTCGTGGTGTAGCAATTTTAATGACCAGTCGTGTAAATCACATAATAAGCTGAGAAAGGAGCAGAAGAAAAATTATTCTTCAGTCAAAATTTCCGTGCTGATGGTCCGTGGGCGATTTAAAAAAGTGCTCCCTACTGCTTCCTACTGCTTCCTAAAGCTTTGTCTCCAGCTGCAGGAGACATCTTCGGAGGTGAAACGGCTACTGCCACTAAAACGTGAGGTGCTCTGTCATTTACGAAAGCCTGCGTTGTATGAAAAGTTATTGTATGTCACCACATCGAACTTAATGTCTCGTTGCGACTGACACATGAGACACATTAGCACACAAACGACAAAATCTTAGGTGCATTAGAAATTTATGAAATGCAATGAAATTTTAGCAATGGTACCAAACGGCCACAATGTACTGTGATACTTCTACAGTACCTGATTATTGCAACTTGGGGGATGGATGACATGCGTGACATGTATTCATTGGACACAATATACGCAATGGTTACCCGGACTAAACAAAGGTAAAACTAATGAAAGGGTTTCCCGATATGAATTGACAAATATGATATTGTATAATTTGTTTGAACTAGCACTGTTCGTTTTTCATTATTCTCAGCAAAAATAAAGAGATAACGTTAACTACAAGTTACTGTTTAGACAGTGAACGATCTTCTCTGAAAGGGCTGTACAAGTGGCCGCTGGAGCATATGGCAGCATGACCACCTCCTATACATGGCCATGACGTCCCAAAGTGAGGCCACTGCGGACTTTGGTGTGAGGTTAGAAGAAACAAAAGGTTTAATATCATTCCTGTTGCTCCAGAAAATCTACTCATGGATGTAATTACACACATAGTATATAATTTTATGTTATCTCTATGCGAAACGCAGCCTTAACGATTTGAGTAACCATTGCATGGTATGTTAGTGTTCCTGGGAATGTGAGCAACTGGGCTTGCTGTGTATCTACCACTGAGGGGTGGAATCATGGAAATTCATGCAGGGCGTAGCCAGTGTGAATATGAGACTCTACAGCACAACCTCAGTGCTCACATTGTCCAAGAAGGGAAGAACGTTACGCAGCTTGGTAGAACTAAAATTGAAGCACGCATTATAACTAGAATTCTTGCACAGGATATATCAGTTGGCGATATATCAGAGCGACAAGTGCCTGTCACTGTGCCCTAATATGGAAACGCTAAATTAAGACAATTTTGTTCCATTAAGTTTCAGGTGTGCAGCCGCAAGAAATCTCCTTCTTCTTCTAATATTTCGGCTGTATATTAGAAGAAGAAGGAGATTTCTTGCGGCTGCACACCCGAAACTAATGGAACAGTCTTTGCGCCGCCTAAACCTGAAGATGCATAACACAATTTTGTTGAACTTGTGTATATTCTCAGCGAATATAGAGAAAAAGCTCAAACACTATTTAGAACATTATTGTGTTTCTAAGACTGTCAATAGAAATAGAAAAATGTCAGAGATGTGGGACACAACCCCTTTATTCCATATCTCGAAAACAAAGGGTGGAGGAGATGACAGGAAGAGATGACATTGAGAGGAAATACCATTTGTTCTTCAACCATAAGGGGGAGGGAGGGGGGAAAGGAAGACGTGAAAAACCATTTAATGGAATAATATGTGTTTAGAGAAAAATAAGCCTTTGCTACAGAACATTGGCTCTCTATTATAGAATAGCAGAGGGGGAGGAGAGAGAGGGGTTAGTGGCATCCCTAGCACCAGAACGCTCTCAGCATATCTGCTGGCTACATCTGTATGTTATATACATTCTAATCCGAGAATTTCGTTCTTGAACTTCCTTTCTTTTGCATCCCTCTTGGTTCTTGTACTTATTGTGTAGATCTTGCTGCGATTTCTTTAGAATTCCTAATACATTATACCTATTTTATTCTGTCAAATGATTTTCCTTGGTTTACAAATCCTAAGAATGTGTCTTGATTTTTCTTAAGACTTGTTTTCATTATTGATTTAAATACCAGAACTGCCCCTCTTGTGCAGTCAAACAGATCGTCATTCAACAGATCATCAATTTCGTTTATTAGTTTATGAAAACTCACCTCCCTATATTCTCCCTTATCTCCGCGTACACAGATTTACTTTATACCCTGCTAACGCGAAACCAAACATTGTGCAACTTCCTCTTGCATGTCGAATTCCAATCGTATTAACAGAGAAACTACAACATTACAAAGTTTTCACATCAACAGCTATACTCTCAAACATACTTATGGAGTGCATCGGTGGGTACTTCGTATACTACACTAACTCACCCACTTCCCTATTCCATTCTTGAATGGTATGCTGGGACCTCTTCATAATTGCCCTTACAAAATGTCGTCTTCAGTGGTAATTATCCCCCTTATGTTTTTATTGTCAGATTTTATTGCACTTTATCCGTTGATATGCGAGTTGAACAGGATTGTTGGTAATCTGCAACACTGCCGCACACACTTCTTAACTGAAACTTGCTGTTGACTTCCCACTTATAGTAATGGTCTTTCGTTACTGTCCATGATTGAAAATTTTGCGATGAGTATCGAAACAAAGTGTACAGCGGGATCAATTGACGTGTGTGCATGACAATAAGATGAGCAGGTTTTGTGACGCGTATAATTTAGTTTTGTAAAGGAAGAGGAATGAGCAAAGGCTTATAGCTTATAAAGATACTACAGTACAAGCAAGTTGTTAGGGCCTGTTTTTCGGCGACACTATTGAATCGATCAGCACAGCCTGACGAGAACGTATGTTCTGGGACAATGGAATAGAACATATTTTCTTGGCGTATGAAAAATGGTACGCTAAGTAAGGTCTCCCAAAGTCTATGAATTGGTTTTTTAATGGGTTATGTAAAGTAAGAAATGCCACGCAGCTCCGTTCTGGAACCGTCGCTTTTCTTTATACAGGGTGTTATAAAAAGGTACGGCCAAACTTCCAGGAAACATTCCTCACACACAAAGAAAGAAAATACGTTATGAGGACATGTTCCCGGAAACGCTTACTTTCCATGTTAGAGCTCATTTTATTACTTCTCTTCAAATCGCAATAATCATGGAATGGAAACACACAGCAAAAGAATGTACCAGCGTGACTTCAAACACTTTGTTACAGGAAATGTTCAAAATGTTCTCCGTTAGCGAGGATACGTGCATCCACCCTCCGTCGCATGGAATCCCTGATGCGCTGATGCAGCCCTGGAGAATGGCGTATTGTATCACAGCCGTCCACAATACGAGCACGAAGAGTCTCTACATTTGGTACCGGGGTTGCGTAGACAAGAGCTTTCAAATGCCCCCATAAATGAAAGTCAAGAGGGTTGAGGTCAGGAGAGCGTGGAGGCCATGGAATTGGTCCGCCTCTACCAATCCATCGGCCACCGAATCTGTTGTTGAGAAGCGTACGAACACTTCGAATGAAATGTGCAGGAGCTCCATCGTGCATGAACCACATGTTGTGTCGTACTTGTAAAGGCACATGTTCTAGCAGCACAGGTAGAGTATCCCGTATGAAATCATGATAACGTGCTCCATTGAGCGTAGGTGGAAGAACAAACTAAAATGAGCTCTAACATGGGAATTAAGCGTTTTCGGAAACATGTCCACCTAACATCTTTTCTTTATTTATGTGTGAGGAATGTTTCCTGAAAGTTTGGCCGTACCTTTTTGTAACGCCCTTTATATGAACAACGGTTACATTAAACATAACACGTGACACAAAAATTATTCCTTGTATAGATGAAACAAGTATTATTATTACATGCCTTTTTGAAACAACAGACACTCTTGACGAACCACGGGTGCACGACATTCTTCGAAATTTATTCACTGACAGTGGATTACTTGACATCAGCTGTTTTACTTATAGCTCTGCTACCCAATAGGGACATAGGGACATATCAAAATTTGTGTCGGACTGGGACTCGAATCCGGATTTCCTGTATATTGCGAGTCGTTTGGTAACTTTGTGGTCGTTCCGAAATAGTTATTTTCCAGAAAAATCGGTCAGACCAAACTGTGGTATGACTTCACAAACTTCATGTAGGTCTTCGTTCAAGTGTCTCGGAATTCTAACCCTGGCATCCATATACGTATATTTCATCAAAGGATTTGTTGATGACAGTGTTGACGTAATCAACAGAAAAAGCAACATTAATTCACCGAAATCTAGACCAAAGACTATGTCTCACTTTGTAAAACTTCCTTAAGCATTGTCCATAATGGTGTGCATTATTCACCACATTTCATTTTCAATAGGTTTAGAGCTGAGCGGAAAAAATTTGGTGACACACCACAAATATGAGGAATGAGGATAATGAATGGGTGACCAAGTATGTAAAGGCAGATGATAATCCAATAGCCTTGGGATAATAGAATGTGGCAGTCGGAGAAGGAGAAGCAGTTTGGTAGCAAGAATCAGGCAGCAGAAAGACTAATTGATTTCAGTAATACATTTCAACTAGTAATAGTGAATACATTGCTCAAGAATCAGAAGAGCAGGAGTAAACTCGCAAAAAGCCCAAAGACAAGGGAACGTATCAGCTTCGTTACAGCATTGTCATACAAAGATTCGGTAATCCGATATTGCATCTTAAGGCGTACTAAGGAGCAGATACAGCTCGGTTCATCCACAAGCGAGACTGTGAAGAAAAAACAGGATACTTCACTACTGCGGAATGATGAGATGCGTTTCAAGTTCTCTAAGGTAGTAGGAACATCGATAATGAATGCGATTGAAAGCAATTTGGTTGAAGACTAATGACCATCTCTAAAAAGGGCATCACAGAAGTTAGACAAAGATAGCTGAAAGTAATGAAACTGCAAAGAAAACTTGGGTAATATATGCAATACCAAAATTGATCTGAAAGGAAAGGAAGAAGAAAAATGTGCAAGGATTGATAGTAATACAGCGGTGTAAGAAGTTTCCGAATGAAAGAAATAGGAACGTCGGGAAACAAAAGGGAAAAATATTGCTGGGAAATTTTGTGAATAAACTGAAACGTAAATGGTCGTTGAAACGACTGATTAAGGTTAAGGAAAAGTCGAGACAAACTTCGGAGAAATTCAAAAGTTGGGCGTCGGCAACAAGAGTACAATGGGATTATTACTGTTAAACGCAGAGGAGGGAGTGGATGGAAGGAAAGAATACAATGAACATATTTACGTGTGCTAGAAAAGAAATTGGAATCGATATAGAACACATAGGTAATCCAGTATTAGTCATTAGACAGAGTAGTGTACTACTTGCGGTCAAACAATGCAAATCGGACAGATGACGCAATTTCTGTAACCAGGGAAGTTGCAACACAACAACCGTTCATGTTGGCATCTAGATTCTATGAGACTGTGATATACTATCAGAATTTCGAAACAACATCATCCATTCAATATCTAAGACAACACGGACAGACAGATGCGAGAATTATCGCACAATGAGCTTAACCTCGCAAGTTGCTAAGAAGAATAGAAAATCATTGAGAAACTGTTAGAGGACGCTCGGCTGGCTTTCGGAAATGTTCTGACGCGATTGATAACGGTGATAGAAGTCTAGAAAAATCAAGACATATTTATATAATTTGTCGATGTAGAAAAGACAGGAACGGAGTATTTCAAACCTGTTCAATTTACACACCAACGAAGCAATGACGGAAGTAAAAAAAAAGCTCTGGAGTGGGGCTGAAATTCACAGTGAAAAGATATCAATGATAATATTCTTTGATAGCAGTGAATGTGAAAGTGAAGAGGGGTTGGAGGACCCGTTGAATAGAATGAAGAGTTTAATGAGTAGAGAATATGGACTGATATTAAGCCGACGAAACACGAAAATAATGAGAACTAGAGAAATGAAAATGGCAAGACACATAAAATCACAGCTGTGAACCACTAAATAGATGAAGTTAAGAAAAGTGAGGTAGCAATCTTAGAAGGAAAATAACGAATGACGGACGAATCAATGGAGACTTAAAAACAGGGAAGTAAGGAATTCGTGACCACAATAAGTTCATTAGTATCAAAGTAGGCTTTTTCTCAGGAAGACATTCCTGAAAATGTACTTGTGAAGCATAGAACAGTATGACAGTAAATCATGGACTGTGGGAAGGCCTAAGAGGAAGAGAAGCGAAGGATGAAGTTGCGACTTATATGCACTTATAAGACACGGAATGAGGAGACCTTCTGCAGTATCAGAGAACAAGGGGACACAGGAGGCACGGACTAGAAGAAAAGACTGTATGACAGGGTATGCATTAAGACAACGGTCAGTAACTACCAAGGTAGAACTGCAAAGGTGAGACAGATATCGGAGTACATTCAACAAGTAATTGAGGACGTAGGGCTTAAGTGGTACTCTGAGATGAAGAGGTATTCTCAGGAGAGTTATTCATGATGTGCTACATCAACTCCATCACAAGAATGATGAGTGAAAAAGGAATCCAAGTGGAATGGCTTCTTTGCGCCATCCTCCTTGTGTTCTATGCTAGAGTTCGTTGCAGTAGTTGCGGGCGTTTCCCAGTCATGCGTTATTCATTAGTATACGTTCACAATCTACTTTTTCACTTTCGACTCATTCCTTAATTCTTCTGTTTATAAATTTTCTAATCTTTATTCTGTGAACTACACTACCGGCCATTAAAATTGCTACACCACGAAGATGACGTGCTACAGACGGGAAATTTAACCGACCGGAAGAAGATGCTGTGATATGTAAATGATTAGCTTTTCAGAGCATTCATACAAGGTTGGCGCCGGTGGCGACACCTACAACGTGCTGACATGAGGAAAGTTTTCAAGCGATTTCTCATACACAAACAGCAGTTGACCGGCGTTGCCTGGTGAAACGTTGTTGTGATGCCTCTTGTAAGGAGGAGATATGCGTACCATCACGTTTCCGACTTTGATAAAGATCGGATTGTAGCCTATCGCGATTGCGGTTTATCGAATCGCGACATTGCTGCTCGCGTTGGTCGAGATCCAATGACTGTTAGCAGAATATGGGATCGGTTGGTTCAGGACGGTAACACGGTTCGCCGTGTTGGACCCAACGGCCTCGTATCACTAGCAGTCGAGATGATAGGCATCTTATCCGCATGGCTGTAGCAGATCGAGCAGCCGGAGACGGGATTGAACCGTCGTCCTCCCGAATGCGAGTCCAGTGTGCTAACCTTGGTTACACGTCTCAGTCACCTCTTGTTCGCATTATGGGCACTTTGAACAGTGGACGTTACATTTCAGATGTGTTACGACCCGTGGCTCTACCCTTCATTCGATCTCTGCGAAACCCTACATTTCAGCACGATAATGCACGACTGCATGTTTCAGGTCCTGTACGGGCCTTTCTGGATACAGAAAATGTTCCACTGCTGCCCTGGCCAGCACATTCCCCAGATCTCCCACCAACTGAAAACGTCTCGTCAATGGTGGCCGGGCGACTGACTTGTCACAATACGCCAGTCACTATTCATTATGAACTTTGCTATCGTGTTGAAGCTGCATGGGCAGCTGTACCTGTACACGCCATCCAAGCTCTGTTTGACTCAATGCCCAGGCGTATCCAGGCCGTTATTAAGGTCAGAAGTGGTTGTTGTGGGTACTGATTTCTCAGGATCTATGCACCCAGATTGCGTGAAAATGTAATCACATGTCAGTTATAGTGTAATATATTTGTCCAATGAATACCCGTTTATCATCTGCATTTCTTCTTGGTGTAGCAATTTTAATGGCTAGTAGTGTACATTGGTGTTACTTGGTCTACTGGGCTGCTGGTTTTTGAAAATACACGGCCTTTTGCAGACAGTCCGTAGGGAATTTGCAGCCATCGCCCGTGTTCTCCGTGTTGAGATTTAAAGTATTAGGGGCAGACCCGCCACAACGGAACCGTTCAAATGGCTCTGAGCACTATGGGACTCAACTGCGGTGGTCATAAGTCCCCTAGAACTTAGAACTACTTAAACCTAACTAACCTAAGGACAGCACACAACACCCAGCCATCACGAGGCAGAGAAAATCCCTGACCCCGCCGGGAATCGAACCCGGAAACCCGGGCGTGGGAGGCGAGAACGCTACCGCACGACCACGAGATGCGGGCAACCGTGGAATGGCCACTAGTGTATATAATGTCTCGTTCCATGACGCTCCCACGGGATCTGATAAATAAATGAATTAACAAAAATGCTAAATTAGTTGTAAACTACGCCTCTGTCTGCGGTTGGTCACGCTTTAGGTAGTGGAATGCGACGCCGTAAACACTGCATGTGTGGATCCTGTCGCGACCGCCGGCGTGGGCCACGTACAGTACTGGTATCGACACTGCCTGCTGCAGCGCGGGCTGTATGACGCGCTCCGCCGAGCGCGGTTTGACACACGCATTGAGCAGCCTCCGGCGGCAGTGCGCGCCCGAACTGCCATCAACAGCGGCGCCCTAGCGACAATGAGCGCCGGCGAACAAGGCGCGTGCACCGCTCGCCTAATGTGGTACCGTGTGCACCCGCGTCGCGCTGCATAACTGTTATTGTTTGCTCATACAGCATCTCGTTTACCTCTCTGGTATAGACGACAGGGGCAGGCACGTTTCAGTAAGTGGATCTGAAACCCCCATATGAAGCTCTCAAACTGAGGTGGATGCTTCTGTTATGTGTAGTCCTCGCCATCAAGCTTGTAACATCGTGAAGGCACCAGGCTACAATAGTCGAATTGGCTGGAGGTCTACTGTAAGGAATGATCAAAAGGGTTCCGTTTGAAGGCCGAACAAGCCAGAATCGATAAACCATTTAGGTAAAATAACCAGGAGCATTGAGGCAATCAACCATCGGCGCTCCAGCTGGAAGATACACTTTTGGTAAAACACAGTGTCCTGCAGCTTCAAGAAGTCCGTAACTGCCAGCTGCACATTCTCACCCGACAGGTCTCTTTGACTCTTCAAGGTCTTTCTTAAAAAGGCGCGATAATTGTACGGGGAGAGATTAAGACAATAGGGAGGGTGTTCGAGCGTGTCCCACTTGAGTTGGCTTGACTTCAGCGTTACGACATTTGCGATGTGAGGCCGTGAGTTATCTTGAAGCAGTGGCACAGCTTGTCGCATAGAGGTTGCCGCACAACTCGACGTCGGCGGATTTAGACAGACGGGCAGCCCGTCGCAAAATCTTGATTCTCTGACCAATGTCTACCGGTGTATGTCCTCCGGCAGCCAAGAGAAGGATAACAGCACGACGGTCCTATTTGCACGAATTTGGTAATAACGTCGCCAGAGTTCGTGTTTCCGCGTTAACCACACACACGATGCAAAGACACGAATGCCACAATAATCTATTGACTCCATGTTGCCGGCCGGTGTGGCCAAGCGGTTCTAGGCGCTTCAGTCTGGAACCGCGAGACCCCTACGGTCGCAGGTTCGAATCCTGCCTCTGGCATGGATGTGTGTGATGTCTTTAGGTTAGTTAGGTTTAAGTAGTTCTAAGTTCTAGGGGACTGATGACCTCAGTAGTTAAGTCCCATAGTGCTCAGAGCCATTCAACCATTTGACTCCATGTTGCTGCTTATACAGAGTGGCACACTTAAACGTGTCAGCGCAAAAATCTCTGTACAACAATAGATACTGAAAAATCATTTTCACGCGTACGAGTATAAGACAGGGGATCACAAGGGTAAATACTGTGAAACATTCTAAAACATTTGTAAATATGTACTTATATGGATATGGTGTCTGCTAATTCGGACATGTCCGAATGAACAGGCACCATTGATGAACTGCAGCCATCTAGAACGAAATTAGAATTGTATTAATACCTTCAGCTGCTAACGGGCGTAGATCTATATCAACGGGGACAGGTGAAAATGTGTGCCCCGACCGGGACTCAATTCCATGTAAGTATATAGTTCTGGCAACACCGACCATGACCTACTTCTTCTCTGCGGATGCACACATATTCCCCGAAGTGTTACGGAATTTGATAAGAATGTCTTCCAAGAGTAATGAGTGTGTTGGGGTGGGACGCTACGAATGTAGCGTGTGGACATACAAGATGAAAATGTTGGTCTCGCGGGAGGCGTGTGTGAGATAGTCCCTGCAGTCGCGCTATCCTCTGTGCCCTCTGTGTCTCAGATGGATTGAGTGTCTGCCCTGTAAGCAGGGGATCCTGGGTTCGAGTCACGGTCGGGGCACACATTTTCACCTGTCTCCGTTGATATATCAACGCCCATTAGCAGCTGAGGGTATTAATACAATTCTAATTAAGTAAATATGAGTTCCAACTAAAACTTAAGGTCTTTGTTTTTAAATGAACACCCTGTATTATTTCTTACGTAAACAAGAGTTGCTAAACACAGCCGAAATTCCTTCACTATAGAATACCCAGTAAATATTCCAGAATTCGAATCAAAAACAGCTGCCAACATGAGTATCGTAGAAGCAGATATGCTCAGGGAAAAGAAGCAGCTTAAATCACTTAACAAAACCATATCTTCCGGTCCAGACAGTATACCAGTTAGGTTTCTTTCAGAACATACTGATACAATAGTTCCATATTTAACTGTCATATACAACCGTTCGCTGTACGATAGATCCGTATCCAAAGACAGGAAAGTTGTACAGGTCACAACAATATTCAAGAAAGATAGTGGAAGTAATCCACTAAATTACAGATCCATTTCATTAACGTCGATATGCAGCAGGATTTTCGAACATGTATTCTGTTCGGACATTATGAATTACCTCGAAGAGAACGGCCTATTGATACACAGTCAACACGGATTAAAGAAACATCGTTCTTGTGAAACATAACTAGCTCTTTACTCACACGAAATGTTGAGTGCTATTGCCGAAGATTTTCAAATTGATTTCTTATCTCTAGATTTGTAGAAACCTTTTGACACTGTACCACACAAGTGGCTTGAAATGAAATCGCGTGATTATGGAATATCGTCTCACTTAAGTGATAGGCTTCGTGATTTCCTGTCAGAGAAGTCACAATTCGTAGTAAATGACGGATAGTTTCTGACATTCCCCAAGGTAGTGTTACAGGCCCTTTGCTGTTCCTTATTTATATAGAAACGATTTAGGAGACAATCTGAGCAGACGTCTTAGGTGGTTGGCAAATGACGCTGTCGTTTAACGTCTAAGAAAGAAAAACGTTGGTACAAAGATGGTAACTGCAAAGAAACCATGGGTACCACAAGAAATACTTCAGTTGATCGATGAAAGGAGGGAGTAAGAAACTGTTCCGGCAAACTCATGAATAGAGAAATACAAGTCGCTAAGGAATGTAATAAATAGGATAAATAAGAAGTGCAGGGAAGCTAAGACGAAAGGACTGCATGAAAAATGTGAAGAAGTCTAAAAAGAAATGATTGTAGGAAGGACAGGCTCAGCGTACAGGAAAATCGAAACAACATTCGGTGACATTAATAGTGTAACGTTAATTCCACTGTTAAATGCAGAAGAGAGAGCGGATAGGTGGAAAGAAAACATTGAAAGTCTCTATGAGGGGGAAGTTTTGTCTGATAAGATAGAAGAAAAAATAAGAGTTAATTTAGAAGAGATAGGGGACCCAGTATTAGAATTTAAAAGTGCTTTGGAGTACTTAAGATCAAATAAGGCAGAACGGAAAGATAACATTCTACGAGAATTTCTGAACTCATTGGGGTAAGTGCCAGCAAAACGAATATACACATTGGTGTGTAGAATGTATGGGTCTAGCGATAAACCATCTGACATGCGGAAAAGTATCATCCACACAATTCCGAAGACTACAAAACCTGACAAGTGTGACAATTATCATCCAATCAACTTAACAGCTAATGCATCCAAGTTGCTGACATAAACAATACAGGGTGTTACAAAAAGGTACGTCCAAACTTTCAGGAAACATTCCTCACACACAAAGAAAGAAAATATGTTATGTGGACATGTGTCCGGAAACGCTTAATTTCCATGTTAGAGCTCATTTTAGCTTCGTCAGTATGTACTGTACTTCATCGATTCACAACCAGTTGGCCCAATTGAAGGAAGGTAATGTTGAATTCGGTGCTTGTGTTGACATGCGACTCATTGCTCTACAGTACTAGCATCAAGCACATCAGTACGTAGCATCAAAAGGTAGTGTTCATCACGAACGTGGTTTTGCAGTCAGTGCAATGTTTACAAATGCGGAGTTGGCAGAAGATGCCCATTTGATGTATGGATTAGCACGGGGCAATAGCCGTGGCGCGGTACGTTTGTATCGAGACAGATTTCCAGAACGAAGGTGTCCCGACAGGAAGACGTCCGAAGAAATTGATCGACGTCTTAGGGAGCACGGATCATTCCTGCCTATTACTCGCGACTGGGGAAGACCTAGAACGACGAGGACACCTGCAATGGACGAGGCAATTCTTCGTGGAGTTGACGATAACTCTAATGTCAGCGTCAGAGAAGTTGCTGCTGTACAAGGTAACGTTGACCACGTCACTGTATGGAGAGTGCTACGGGAGAACCAGTTGTTTCCGTACCACGTACAGCGTGTGCAGGCACTATCAGCAGCTGATTGGCCTCCACGGGTACACTTCTGCGAATAGTTCATCCAACAATGTGTCAATCCTCATTTCAGTGCAAATGTTCTCTTTACGGATGAGGCTTCATTCCAACGTGATCAAATTCTAAATTTTCACAATCAACATGTGTGGGCTGACGAGAATCCGCACGCACGTGTGCAATACGTCATCAACACAGATTTTCTGTGAACGTTTGGGCAGGCATTGTTGGTTATGTCTTGATTGGGCCCCATGTTCTTCCACCTACGCTCAATGGAGCACGGTATCATGATTTCATACGGGACACTCTACCTGTGCTGTTAGAACATGTGCCTTTACGTGTACGACACAACATGTGGTTCATCCACACAATTCCGAAGATTATAAAACCTGACAAGTGTGACAATTATCATCCAATCAACTTAACAGCTAGTGCATCCAAGTTCGTACGCTTCTCAACAACAGATTCGATGGATTGGCAGAGGCGGACCAATTCCATGGCCTCCACGCTCTGCTGACCTCAACCCTCTTGACTTTCATTTATGGGGGCATTTGAAACCTCTTGTCTACGCAACCCCGGTACCAAATGTAGAGACTCTTCATGCTCGTATTGTGGACGGCTGTGATACAATACGCCATTCGCCAGGGCTGCATCAGCGCATCAGGGATTCCATGCGACGGAGGGTGGATGCATGTATCTTCGCTATGTGATTTGAAGAGAAATAATAAAATGAGCTCTAACATGGAAAGTAAGCGTATCCGGACACATGTCCACCTAACATGTTTTCTTTCTTTGTGTGTGGGGAATGTTTCCTTGAAGTTTGGCCGTACCTGTTTGTAACACCCTGTATATAGAAGAATGGAAAAGAAAACTCGGCTAGTCGACGGCCGGTTGGGCTTTAGAAAGGAAAGGTATGGGATAAGCAGTTCTGACGTTGTAGTTGATAATGGAAGACTAAAGAAAAGTCGAGACCAGTTCAAAGGATTTGTCGAGCTGTAAAAAGCGTTTGACAATGTCAAATGCTGCGAGATGTTCAAAATTCTGAGAGAAATAGGTGTAAGCTATAGGGAGAGACGGGTAATATACAGTATGTACAAGAACCAAGAGGGAATAATAAGACTGGATGACCAAGAATGGATTACCCAACTAAAAAGGGTGTAAGATAGGTATATAGTCTTTCGCCCCTATTGTTGAATGTGTACATTGAAAAAGCAATGATGAAAATGAAGGAAAGGTTCAGAAAGGGAATTAAAAATGAAGGTGAAAGGATATCAAAGATATGATTCGCTGATGTCACTGCTACCCTGAGTGAAAGTGTAAAATAATTACATCATCAGCTGAATGGAACGATGAATCTGATGAATGATAAAAAAATTTCTGGGTATTATGCCGCGTCATTGCTAAAAATTGTTAAACAGCCTGACAACATCAACAGAGAAGATAGCTACAAACTCCCGGCGTCCTGGCTGCCGGCCGTCCCAGTCCAACGGGCCACGAGCGGTCGCGGGGCAGAAGCTACACTGGACACGGACGTATCTGCACAAACAATTGTAGAGCAACTGTCAGTCCACTTCCGCTCACACCAGGAGGAAAGCTTGCCAACCAGAAGCCCTACGCTGATTGGCGGACAGCTACCAATCGTTGACGACAAGGACATCCATGAATAGCCTCTTTCTTTCCATCTTCCCTTACGCCATGACTAGCCAATCATATTAGATGGCCAATTAAAAGTTTTACAACAGTGACATCAGACATCGATAGTCTGTAATAAATAGAAATACCTATACCCATGCAAATCCAGTCGTGCCCTGAAGAAGGCCGTTGCAGTTCGACCGAAATGCCGGTTTTAGTTTATTACTGCTGCTAGTTTTTAGCAATGACGCGGCATAATACACAGAAGAATTTTAATCACTATGACACCCTCTGTGGAAATATACGTTTTTAAGTCTGATTAGTATGGGATATGGATTGAGACTGAATCAGAAAAGGTTGGAAGCGGAATAGGATGAGAAGAAGCAGAAATGAGAACAGCGAGAAACTTAACAACTGGTTCGATGGACAAGAAGTAGATGAAGTTGTGAGCGTGTGGGTGCTATTCTGTTATTCTGTGCAACGGATTAATCTGAGATGTAGCCTTTACCCTGTGGCTCCTACAAGATGCAATTTCCACCCCCACACAGACGCTCCTAACGTTCTAAAGAGAAATGCCTGAAAAAACTTTCAGCAATAAATATCTTCTGGAGTCGTCTGCAGTAAGGAAATGACACAAAAATCGACAAAATTTCTTACGTAATTAGTGGGATACTTGGGTACTGGAGTAGTGCTAGTTAGTGTAAGAAAAACATGAAACTAACGAAAATTATTATTTATTTTTGCAAAAATTCTGAGGAATCACAAAGGCGCTTTTAGTTATGAACTTGACACATTATATCCAGGTTCTTTACGGAATGTGAAATTACCTCTCGAGGATAGGATTGGCTAATGAAATTTCTATATAGTGTTTAGGATTGTTATTGACTTGGCAGAATGGCCGAGAGCCGGGGCTACTCAACTTGAATAATTATCCATTAGAATGTTGCTAGGTACGGTCGAGGCTGTCGCGCGTGAAATGCAGTGAAGTGTACTGTTGTGGAGGAAATATGAGGCTCGCAAAAGCTGTGGCGCACAATACCATAAGCTGCGATGACTGCTGTATGCGCCGCTCGCTGCTAACAAATAAGGTAACTTTCGTTCTATCTGGATTGACCTTCGCCAATCAAACTCTCCCTACGCCTTTGTGAAGTCAAGGACTCCTATTCGCCCCTAGTCTATTGGCGTGGTACACCGGTCAGATAACCAGTCCACCGCGATGCCACTCAAAAATTCGCTTGCAGGCGCTTAACTATAACTCTGTCCGTTCACACCGCACAATAAGTGGGGCGGCCAACACAGTGAACAATGCTTAATCGCAAGGACTCAGTATAGAGTCGCACTTAGATTCGCTCTCGACAGAGGTGCTCTCCCAGTGAAGTACTGAGGAGGGACTTGTTCCTCGCTCTTTGAGTACACGTACCAGCGCGCACGCTCTCGTTACGTGTTCTTGCTCCAAGAGCGACAACGGAATGTCCCCTCTCCACGCCAGACGTGCAGGGGTATACCTTTCGGTCTCTTCCGTTATTCCTTCAGCTCAAGGCGTCAGGAATATCGTCTGCCAATCAGCATTGCTCTTCTAAAACGGGAGAATCACGTTTCGTTTAAGGCGACCAATCAAAAATCTGTAGTATCGGCGTTTGGCGTTTGCTGTCTCCCTGTAAAAATCTCTGAAACTGCGTGCTATGTTGTAAAGAATGCGTAGGCTGGGCGCTCCCACACAATGTAGCGGAATTTGCTTTTAAGCCGAACATGAGGTCGTCCTTTCACTCGGGCAAACGCTGTCTGCTCTACGGGCGCTCACCAGCCGACGTAGATATGATTTGGACCGGCCTCCTGGCGTGCAGTTCCCTGACTCGAACTAAAAGCTCCTCTGACCGTTGTGTCTGGAATGTATGTGTGTACGCCAGCCTCGAGTATTTCAACCACAGTGCGCACTTGCGATTTATTAGTTATTTGCATATTGTTTACATGAATTCACACAACATTGACTTTATCTTATCGAGTTTGGGTTCGAATGAAGCGTCTTGAAGTGCGGAATATGATTGTGAGGGCAGTCTCTAGTCACACGACGAGGCCCATACAACGGGCTTACAGTGAATTTGCTACAGCTTGTTTAATAGAAGTGACAAAACCTTACGGTTACGCATCAAGTTTTATAAAGTTGACTTAGGACATGGCTTGTTTTAGGCAAACATTTAAATAACATTTTATGTCCTGAAGAAGACGTTATTACTAACGTTGAAACCCCCTAGGTAAACGATAAAGTTAACCTGCAACTGTAGGCTGTATATTCTTATATAAACAATATCTGTTGCTGTCGCTGCATACAAATGCTAAAAATATCTGTATGGTGCAAAAATTGCCAGTTAATCCTAAATAAAGAAAAGTGTGAGGTCATCCACATGACCGCTAAAAGAAGTCCGCTAAACTTCGGTTACACTAGAAATAATTCAAATATAAAGGCCGTAAATTCATTAAATACCTAAGAACTATCAAGAACTTAAAATGTAAACCCCACATCAAAAAGATATAGGAAAGGTTAACCTAAGACTGCGTTTTATTGGAAGGACACTTAGGAAACGCAACAGGTCTACTAAAGTGACTGCTTAAGCTACGCATGTCCGTCCTCTTTTAGAAAATTGCTACGTGGTGTGGGATCCTTACCAGATGGCATTGACGGGGTACTTCCAGCAAGTTGAAAGAGGGGCAGCACGTTTTGTGTTATCTATAAAGATGGGAGACAGTGTCACTGAAATGATACAGGAATTGGGGTGGATATCATAAAAACAAAGGCGTTTTTCATTGCATCAGAACCTTCTCACAAAATTTCAATCACCAAGTTTCTCCTTCGAATAGGAAAATATTTTGTTAGCGCTGACTTACATAGGGAGAAACGGTCGTCATAATACAATAAGGCAAACCTGAGCTCGCACGGAAATACATATGAGTTCCTTTCTCCGCGCACTGTACAAGATTGGAATAATAGAAAATTAATGTGTGGTCTGCAGAGTATCTATGTAGATGTAGATTTAGATGTAGAATAACATAAAAAAGCATGAAAACAATGGCGTTGGTGGCATCGCAATACTCCAGTTACATATCTAGAAATTCAAAGCGAAGTGGACAGTTGAAACAAACGAAGCACGCCGCTATTGCACATCTCGAGAAGGAAGCGTGATGCCGACATATTAGTGACTGTGGAACGACACGCTATTACTATTTTTGGCCTCGTGACAACAGTGAAAGTAAGGTAACATACATCGCGATTATGAGAAATTTGACCTTCACTCTTGCATCTCGATATCTGAAATACAGGCGCGTTTCGTCCAGTTTAAGCGTCAACTTCACTTAGCCATTTGTCGGATGTAGCTGAAGTATTTCGATGGAATCAATGACATTCTTTTCGTGGTTTTTCATGTTATTTTTGGCGTAAAAATAGTACTGGGTGTTCATTAAAAAGAGAAGAAAAGGAAAATGAACGTAAATTTATGTTGAAACTAATATTTGGTTACGCTTAAGAAAGTCCCATAGTATTTAATTTCACGAGTTTCTGCATACATTCATACCGGTGAAAGTCGTTTTTCAATTTCTATTTCCGTTCCAGAGCTATCTGCGCTGAAACATGTAGGTGGTACACCATATATACTCCCATCGGTGTCTCGGTACTTTGCACACATGCTGCAGCAACGCCCTGAAACGGAAACTTTTTACTGATGTTTATACGTACTGAGATATATAAATGAGAAAATTTTTATTTTGTGAATACTTCATTCTGTGTACAAGGTCAGAATGTATGGATCGGTATGTAAATGACTAAAATTTCATTCTGTATATATTTTATTCTGTATATAAGGATAAAATATGTAGTAGGCTTTTCATCGAGGACTAGCATAAATATTCGTTGTTTGTGAGAAAATCACGGATGGTGTGTAAAGGAGTAACATCTACTAAAACGTAAGACAACGGTGTTATTATTGTGGCCTATCGACCCTGTGATTTATTTTTCAGCAGTGTTGCAGCTCGCGTTGGTTGGCGTCCCAAGACCGCCACACGAGATTCTACAGATTTAGCAGGGCTTTAGTGAACCGCACGCAGTATGTTAGTAGCCCCCCAAGACTAGTGCACGTGGTTGAAACACATACTGACCACACAGCCGTTGTTTAACTTGGGTCAGAAAAAGACGTTGTTTTCTACATGTATCCACAGGAATAACGCGACATCGTGTAAACACGGAACAGTTTAAGCAAGACGACCATCTTGTGGCTTCTGTAGATGCTGTAGCAGAAAGAGTCACGCTTGCAGTGGTGCGCCAATGAAGGGCTGCCAAATCACTATGTGCGTATCCATGGATGAGGGCTCTGAGGACAGTTAACATTGTCAGGTAGCGTCCGCCATCAAAATACGGGCTCGGCAAGTGCAGTGGTGGCATGGCGTGACTTACAGAACACACTCACCCCTATTATGCGAATGTAGATGTCGGTTCTGTAGGGCATATCTGAAAGAAAAGATACCACGTGGAATCCACAGCTGTGATACATATTGTGTGAACTGAGGGTGTACGGGAAGAAAGGAAAAGAAAGGAAAGGAAAGGAAAGGAACTGTTGATGACAGCTGCATCGGAACTTTATACGGAATCAACAGCGACAGGTGAAAATAAGTGCTTGGACGGTAATCAAACCGGGGATGTGGTCACAGAAGCACACAGATACCAACACACACAGAAGTGCTACATATAGCCAACAAAGGCAGAAAACTCAGCCTACCAGAAGCACTAGAAATCAACAAACACTTAGCCAATAAATCCCCATTTGGTTCTAAATGACCAATTGCAACTGAGCTCATCACCACTCTTAAACTTTACACAATAAGGGGAACCTGCTACTTACCACAAAGTCTCCCAATAGTAAACAAATTCACACCCCAATATAATGTATTATCCCTTATGTGTTTACATTCCTAACAGTAACTCAACTGTAACAATGTAATATTCGGTATATACTAATGTACAATTTTTCTAATAACAAAATGTAACTCAAAAGAAACATCACTGCTGTACAACCACCAATTAGTGTATAGTGCAACTGTTCACAACAAATACCAAAAAATTGTAATTTTGTAATAATGTGTATTCTAAATAATTCTAATTGTTATCTTACATGGTACCGAGAAACCATAAAATCTGATTTATTGCATTGTTGTTGTTGTTATTGTGGTCTTCAGTCCTGAGACTGGTTTGATGCAGCTCTCCATGCTACTCTATCCTGTGCAAGCTTCTTCATCTCCCAGTACCTACTGCAGCCTACATCCTTCTGAATCTGCTTAGTGTATTCATCTTTTGGTCTCCCTCTACGATTTTTACCCTCCACGCTACCCTCCAATACTAAATTGGTGATCCCTCGATGTCTCAGAACATGTCCTACCAACCGATCCCTTCTTCTAGTCAAGTTGTGCCACAAGCTCCTCTTCTCCCCAATTCTATTCAATACCTCCTCATTAGTTATGTGATCTACCCATCTAATCTTCAGCATTCTTCTGTAGCACCACATTTCGAAAGCTTCTATTCTCTTCTTGTCTAAACTATTTATCGTCCACGTTTCACTTCCATACATGGCTACACTCCATACAAATACTTTCAGAAACAACTTCCTGACACTTAAATCTACACACGATGTTAACAAACTTTTCTTCTTCAGAAACGCTTTCCTTGCCATTGCCAGTCTACATTTTATATCCTCTCTACTTCGACCATCATCAGTTATTTTGCTCCCCAAATAGCAAAACTCCTTTACCACTTTAAGCGTCTCATTTCCTAATCTAGTTCCCTCAGCATCACCCAACTTAATTCGACTACATTCCATTATCCTCGTTTTGCTTTTGTTGGTGTTCATCTTATACCCTCCTCTCAAGACACTGTCAATTCCGTTCAACTACTGTTCCAAGTCCTTTGCGTTTATTACATTAAAGAACAGTTTTACAGAAAAAATATGTCAAAAGACCCGTTTGACAATTCCAAAGGCAATACCACAACTAAAGATCTTATGTAAGTGCGTTGTATCTTAGTGCAGAACGTTTGGTTCTTAAGAACACAAGCTCCTTATAAACAATAGCCAGTAGTTATCGGTATATGGCCCAAAAAGCCGAAAACTAGTTCATACGAATAAAAATCAGTAGAACAAGAAACCACCTAAGTGTTACTCAACCCTCAATATGGAATTGTTCTATCAAGAAGCGACGGAAGAATCCCTAAATAAGGAAACATTTGTTTTTCATTTACGATGCCACTTAGTATCAGACTTACCTACTGTCAGTGTATTTTTCTCGAACTCAGGATTTCAGCGAGTTTTGAGGGACACGTATGATCTACTTTGAGAAAATAGATGCCTGTACGAGGCGACAGCTACTTAAATTTGAGAACAGCTTTGTAAATCTTAATTACTCACAGTGTACACAGTATACACATAACACACGAAATATTTCTGGAAAATTAAATTATACGTTTTCATTTGCAGGAACAAAGCCATAAGATAACTTGTAAATTCCATATACATTTGAAGGAAACAGGTATTTTTGTTATGTGGACGCCTAGTATTGAAATATCGCAGGATACTGTCACATAAATGGAGAGATTTTTGTGCCTAACTACAATACGGAATCTGTGGGCACGCGGAAATTCTGCGCTCCGAGACCACAGCTATACATTCTGGGGGGAGCAGTATAGGCAGCAATGTTTAGCCAATGGCCGATGTATAATCTCTGGCGCGCATTCGTTCATTAAAATGGAAAAAGCATAAAGCTATGAAATATGATATGTGTAAGTATTAAATATTGCCTCTATGCCCATACAAGGTTTAATTCTTGACATTTAGTTAAAGGGCCCTTCAATTCCAGTTTTTCATACATTAGATTTTTCGCGCTGACAGTGTGGATGACAATCTCGTGCCACCAGCTCCTTTATCCTCTCTTCGAGTACCCTACCACCACGACCACTTTCTTGCACAGATTTAGTATCTAAACGTGGCAAATCCGAAGTCCATTTCGAATCTGTTTCGGGATATTTTTGTATAAGAGTGGTCATCATCACGACGCTATCCTGAGTTGTTCCCGTCGTAAAGGCCAATGCATAATTGTGGCTGATGTTACGATACTGCGTGTTTTGTCTTACACATATTAATGAAAGCGCATACTCTGATCAGACAGAATATTATAGCAACACCCTAACAGCCGGTACGTCCGCATTTGGCACGGATAACAGCGGCTACGCGTCGTGGCATGGAGGCAGTGAGGCCCTGGTAGGTCTCTGGACGCAGTTGGCACCGGGTCTGCACACAGAAGTCACATAACTCCCGTAAATTTCGGAGAGTTGGGCGATAATGTCTGACGCCACGTTCAATCACAGCCCATATTTGTTCGATACGGTTCAGATCTGATGAGTTGTGAGGCTACCACATCAACTGGAAATCGCCACTGTTTTCCTCGAAGCACTCTATCAAACTCGTGGCCTTCTGATACGGCGCATTATCTTGTTACAAAATCTCAATGCTTTCGGGAAACATGATCCTCATGTAGGGGTAACATACTGTGCAACCAGAGTACGGCATACCTTGACCATTATGGTGAATTGAACGAGCTCCACTGGGCCCATGGATGTCAACGTGAATGTTCCCCAGAGCATAAAGGAGGCGCCTCCAGCTTGTCTCCATCCTGCAGTGTAGGTCAAGCAACTGTTCCCTGGAAGACGACGGATTCATGCCCTCCTGTCGGCATTAGGAGGGAGGGTTCATCACACCATGCAACGCTCTGTCACTGCGCCAAAGTCTAATGCCGACGGTTACGTGCCCAGTCCTAGTTGCAGATAAATTTACTTTACCTCACGTCTATGGTCACAAATTTTTGTCATCGGACTATCGGCTTCGGTCTATAATGACCATCTTCAGATGTGTTTTATAAAAACAGACAATAATTTATGACCATAGGCGTGAAGTAAAGGAAATTTATTCCGTATTCGGGTCACTGTTTTATTCGCGACTATGTCGCAGCTTGTGAAACTTGTTCAAGATGTCATGGTGTTAACTTGGCACATTCGTGGGGAAATCGGCTGCTGAGGCCTATCCTTAGGAGTGTTTGGTGCGCTGTATGCTCAGACACAATTATACTCTGGCCAGAATTAAATTCTGATATTAGTTCCACCGTAGTTCGCATCCTGTCCTGTTTTACCACTCTTCCAAGATCTGATGTCAGACATCTGTAATAAGGAGTGGCCGTCCATAACCACAACGTCTGGTCTTGGTTTGACCTCGATTTCGCCCAACAGCACTCCTCGAACACCCAGAAAGTCGTGCAGTTTTCGAAATGCTCTTGACGAAGCCCCGGGCCGTCACAATCTACCCTCGGTCAAAGATAGGTCGTGTGTCTGCCGCATTCTACACACGGACAGCATTCTCACTGATACTCCTTGCACCATGCGCGTGTTGGACTAGCAGTCATTTCTGGCCAGGTGATGCTGCTATCGCCTAGACGGGTATATCTCGATGGTAGGTGGGTCGTCGGTCATAATGTTGTGGCTGATCAGTGTATATTACAACTTTTTCATTATGTTAATGTCAGACAAATGATGCTCACTGGTATAACAAACATTACTCTGTAACGACGTATCGGAGACCGCGTCTCCTTTTTACACTCATGCTCATAAATCAAGTATAGTGCTGATACGTGGTGAAACAACGCTCTGATGAGAGGTTTGTGGGTTTAAATCACCTCGGTCTATGACCATGTGGTGATTTTTGACCTGCGGTCGTCGCACGGTGGCTCTGGCAGCAGTTCACATACGCAGAGGTGTGTCGGTGCATGTCAGAGTACACTGCAACGATTAAGTGTGCAGACATTTTCACACGTGTGTTGAAAATGGCTCAAAGAACACATTTTGAAGACATTACGAGGTGTAGTATAATAGTGCGACCGGAGGCTGGTCAAACACAGCAGGTCGTGCCAAAAAGTGTGATCTCAAGATTACGGTACCGATTCCAGCATACAGGAAACGTGTCCAGGCGTTTAGTACTGGACTTCCACAGTGTACAACACCACAAGAAAGACCGATATCTCACCATCAGTTCCCACAGATGGCCACCGAGTACTGCAGGTAGCCTTGCTCGGGACCTTACAGCAGTCACTGGAACAGTTGTCTCCAGACAGTCTACAGACGACTGAACAGACATGGTTTATTCGCCCAGAGACCTGCAAGGTGCATTTCACTGACCCCTAGTCACAGGTGAGCCCGTTGAGCCTGGAGTCAAAAACACAGTACATGGTCGATGAAACAGTGGTCCCATGTTATGTTCACGGACGAGTCCAGGTATAGTCTGAACAGTGATTATCGCCGGGTTTTCATCTAGCGTGAATCAGGAACCAGATACCAACCCCTTAATGTCCTTGAAAGGGACCTGTATGGAGGTCGTGGTATGATGGTGTGGGGTGGTTTATGACTGGTAGACATACACCCCTGCATGTCTTTGGCAGAGGTCTTTGGGAGAGGTCAGGTGTATTGGAACGTCATTTTGCACCAATATGTCCGCCTTTTCAGAGGTGCAGTGGGTCCCACCTTCCTCCTGATGGATGATAACGCACAGCCCTACCGAGCTGGCATCGTACCTTGAAACAGAAGATATCAGGCGAATGGAGTGGCCTGCCTGTTCTCCAGACCTAAACCCCATCGAGCACGTTTGGGATGCTCTCGGTCGATGTATCGCTGCACGTCTTCAAACACCTAGGACACTTCAGGAGCTCCGACAGGCATTGGTGCAAGAATGGGCGGCTGTACCCCAGCAGCTGCTCGACCACCTGATACAGTGTGTGCCAACCCGTTGTGCGGCCTGTGTACGTGTGCTTGGTTATCATATCCCATACTGATGTCGGGGTACATGCCCAGAAAACAGTGGCGTTTTGTAGCACATGTGTTTCGGGATGGTTTTATCAATTTATCGCCAATATCGTGGACGTACAGATCTTCAAATGGTTCTGAGCACTATGGGACTTAACTTCTGCATTCATCAGTCCCCTAAAACATAGAACTACTTCAACCTAACTAACATAACGTCATCACACACATCCATGCCATAGGCAGGACCCTAACCTGCGACCGTAACTGTCGCGCGGTTCATGACTGTAGCACCTAGAACCGCTCAGCCACCCCGGTCGGCCCGGCCGTACAGATCTGTGTCGTGTGTGTTTCTTATGTGCCTATGGTTTTAGCGCCATTTTTGTGTAGTGCCACATTATGTGGCACCAAATTCTGCAATTATCCTTAATTTATGAGCATGTGTGTATAATAATTAGAAAATATCTCTTACAATAATTCGATGGGATACGGGTTCAACATACATACTAATTTTTTCTGGCGACACTATTTCTGAATACACACTACGATGTACCAGATTACATACACTGCATTTAACTGTGTAGAGAAGCAGTTACTTACATTTACTTAAGAAATAACGACACACTAACAATAAATGTGTCAGTACCAGTGGTAACAGTTATTCATGTAGTGACCGAATTTGATGACAGCTGTTTACGGAAGTTCATGTTGTAAGTTCGGAAATTATGATAAACTATGTGTCAAGAAACGAAGCAAGGGTTCTGCGATCTATTGTCGGACCGGTACAGTGTTAATCTTCCAGGAAGCATCAGCCGAGTGAAAATTCATTGTGGAAGCAGTGCCTTGCCCGAGGCTGAGCTATTCTCCGAAAAGTCCATTCCTCTATAAGAGCTAATCCCGCAAGGTGTGCAGGAGATATTCTATGAAGCATGGATGGAACGATGAAGCTACTGGTGGTAGTAGAGCTACTAGGGTGGGTCGTCAGTCGTATGTACCTAAAGAGACTGCCTACGCTATAATTGTCCGTGCTCTTCTGGAGTACGGCTGCGCGATGTGGGAGACGCAACAGATATGATTGACGCAGGACATTGAAAAATTTCTAGGAAGGGCAGCTCGTTTGCATTATCGCGAAATAGGAGAGCGAGTGTCAAGGTTATAACACCGTAATTGGGGTGGCAGTCATTAAAACATAGGCGTATTTCGTTGCGGCAAAATCTTCTAATGAAATTTCACTCACCAGCTTTCTCCTTCGAATGCGGAAACTTTTTGTTGACGCCCACCTACACAGAGAGAAATGATCATCATAGTAAAATAAGAGAAATCAGTAAGAAACACGTAAGTGTTCAACAGTGAAATGGTAGAGAAACAGCTTGAATTTTGTTCCGCGAACCCTAGACAGGTACTTAATTGTGAATTGCAGAGCGATCGTGTAGACGTAGGTCTTATACGTACCTGGATAGCCTAGCGTAGCGTAAGTCCCTATGCAGGAGTCTGAAAAGTTTCAACTCAGCGCGAACTGCATTGAAAATTCATTCTGTCGAAAGTGTCACAGATCCACAGACAGCTTTTGAAGTCAATAATCTTAGGGGAAGGCACAGACTTAGAAAAAATACTGGTATAACAAGCAACGGAAAACGTTGTGTAGAAGTCCAGGTAGATGCCATTTTCCTTGACTTCCGGAAGGCGTTCGATACAGTTCCGCACTGTCGCCTGATAAACAAAGTAAGAGCCTACGTAATATCAGACCAGGTGTGTGGCTGGATTGACGAGTTTTTAGCAAACAGAACACAGCATGTTGTTATCAATGGAGAGACGTCTACAGACGTTAAAATAACCTCTGGCGTGCCACAGGGGAGTGTTATGGGACCATTGCTTTTCACAATATATTTAAATGACCTAGCAGATAGTGTCGGAAGTTCCATGCGGCTTTTCGCGGATGATGCTGTAGTATACAGAGAAGTTGCAGCATTAGAAAATTGTAGCGAAATGCAGGAAGATCTGCAGCGGATAGGCACTTGGTGCAGGGAGTGGCAACTGACCCTTAACACGAACAAATGTAATGTATTGCGAGTACATAGAAAGAAGGATCCTTTATTGTATGATTATATGATAGAGGAACAAACACTGGTAGCAGTTACTTCTGTAAAATATCTGGGAGTATGCGTGCGGAACGATTTGAAGTAGAATGATCATATACAATTAATTGTTGGTAAGGCGGGTGCCAGGTTGAGATTCATTGGGAGAGCCCTTACAAAACACTCGTTCGACCTATACTTGAGTATTGCTCGTCAGTGTGGGATCTGTACCATATCGGGTTGACGGAGGAGATAGAGAAGATCCAAAGAAGAGCGGCGCATTTCGTCACAGGGTTATTTGGTAACAGTGATAGCGTTACGGAGATGTTTAGCAAACTCAAGTGGCAGACTCAGCAAGAGAGGCGCTCGGCATCGCGGTGTAGCTTGCTCGCCAGGTTTCGAGAGGGTGCATTTCTGGATGAGGTATCGAATATATTGCTTCCCCCTACTTATACCTCCCGAGGAGATCACGAATGTAAAATTGGAGAGATTCGAGCGCGCACGGAGGCTTTCAGACAGTCGTTCTTCCCGCGAACCATACGCGACTGGAACAGGAAAGGGAGGTAATGACAGTGGCACGTAAAGTGCCCTCCGCCACACACCGTTGGGTGGCTTGCGAAGTATAAATGTAGATGTAGATGTAGAAGTACTACTCTGAGATGAGGATACTGGTACAGTAGCAGAATTCGTTGCAGCTGCATCACTCTCGTCTGCAGCCTAACACACCTCTCCCTACCCCCTTCCCCACACCATCCCTAAAAAAAAGGGGTATGACAGAAAAAAAAACCAGATACCGATTTCGCGAGCCCACTTGCTCGTCGGTTATCGATAGAAAAGTGCCACAGTATGGATCCTGAAATCAGTGTAACTTGTGCGTTTGTCAGAAAGAGACTGCATTCTGTGGATTGCAGCCACGGGAACAGCGCTTTCAAAATTTAAAGCCCCTTATCCCTCGTCTTTTCCTCCCTGCACTCTTGGCACTTACACAGAGAACTTATTTCGCGTAAAATGTCCTCGCGCGCCGAGCCAAGCAGAACAAACGCCAGTCGCGACGTTTAACGCGGCCGTGCTTTGAGGCAGGGGTCGCAACAGCAGCGGCGGCGGCAGCAGCAGCAGCAGCCGCAGCCGCCGGTGACCGCAGCGGGTGGTGGCACGGACTAATGGGATTACGCCGGCAGGAGCGAGACCCATTCTGTGCGCCGGGGATGGAAGCGCCGCCCAAATTCTCGAAATATTCTCTCTCCCGCGGAAAATACTCCGTCAGAGTTACCAGAGCACAGAGAAAACTTTACCGGAGAGAACTTTGTGCCTTAGAGGTTTCCGTTCGGTCTGAGAGGCGACCCAACTACATGTCGGCAGCGGTCTTCTGCGACCTGGTGTCTCTTTTATTGCTCGACACAGACGGCGAACACAGTCCTTCGGTTAAACAGGTAACTCACGTTTCTTGCCATTGTTGATATGTGACGACCAACTCAAGTCATCCCTCTATCGTATCTGCCATTTTTCAGAGCGAGTACTATCTTCTGTATCCGGTTCTTTTCTGTTGTCCCTCTTTTTTTTTATGGAGGTATGGGGGAGGGTTGGGGGGAAGCGTGTTGGGCTGCAGACTCGAGCGATGGGGTCGCAACGAATTCTGCTACTGTACCAGTATCCTCATCTCAGATTAGTACTTCTACACAAGGTTTTCCGTTACTTGTTATACTAGTATTTTTTCTAAGTCTCTGCCTTCCCCTATTACCAACCTCAAAAGCTGTCTGCGGATCTATAAAAGTCTCGCCAGAATGAATTTTCAATGCAGTTCGTGCTCAGTTGAAACTTTTTGGACTCCTGGATAGGCTGTCGCTCTGTTATCTTTCTCGCCGCTTTGGTCACAACATTAGCAACGTATAGTAGTCCACCAGTAACGGATCGTGCTGGAATATACGAAGAGTGTCCAGAAAGTAAGTTCCGATTGGTCGAGAAATGGAAACGACTATGAAAACGCGAAGAAACTTTGCACAGATGTGTTGGGCAGCCCCTGTAGTATGACCCTAGATAGCATCACGTCGCTCTTCTCATTTCTGAGCTAACAGTGAGCACGTAAAAACGTCTAGAAATTAGTGTATCCCGCCAAGTACGAGAGCCCGGTGAGAAATTTCGCCTGGAGATAAGCAGCCAACATTACATAACTGTAGTGCAGTTTCGTCTGCAAGACAATTCTCAGCTGCATTCTGTAAGGGGAGTGAATCGTTTTCAATTGTAAATGTTTGATTACGCACAATACAGCCCGTATTTGTCTCCCTCTGAGTTTCAGCTCTGCTCACGTGAACCGCTGGCTATGAAGACAACAATTTGGCACTGACAACGAGCTGCTGGCCAGCGTAGAGAATTGGCGGAAAGCACTGGCGGCTGCCTACGGTGATCGAGAGTATTGGAAAGTTGGTACGACGCTACGACAAATGTCTAAGTCAGAACGGCGACTACGTAGAGAAGTAGCTGGAAGGTCTAGCTAACTGTTACAAATAAAACATTTCTGATTTTCATTATGGTTTTCATTTCGCGATCAATCGGAACTTACTTTCTGGACAGCCCCCGTATACGTCTCTGCTCCACTAAAGTGCTTGCTCATTGGGAATTCTATGGATAAAGGTATTTTCACTTCATGTGTTGCTGGTACAGCAAACAGTATGCAGAATGTGATGGCAACCGGCCTTGGTTGCAGAACTGAATAATCGACGTAGTTGAGTACTCTGTCCATCTCCACCTGCTCCTCCCTCTCTCCTTCCTCTGCGCATCTCCTCCTCCCCTTCTGTTTTTTCCTCTACTCCTCCACATACGTCCCCCTTCCACCTCGTTTCTGTCCCTCCCCTCGTCCTCCTTTCTCTCTCCACGTTATTATAGTAACCCAAAAAGGACGCTGGTTGTTATTGGCGATGAGGTAAATGTTCTCCAAATTTGATTCAAATATTTTCAAGGGTTTTGGATGAATTTTCTACCCGTGCCATACACACGTCTCAAATAAAATACACACATATTTAACATATTTCCGTATTTGCACACATATTTCAACCAAATATCAAGCAAATCGCCCCCTGCAGTTTTACATTCACGCGGCTCAATGTTTTTTGCGTATCTCCTAAATTACCTGCCGTACAGTGATACAAGTTTGCAGGTACATTCAAGGGTGTACGTGCCTACTGTCTGCCGAATGCGTTGACACCATAGCTATTGGTAAAGAAGTAATAACTTAAACGCCATGCGTGATGTGGCAGTTTCTTACGCATCTCAGTGTTGATGGCGTCACATCTAAGTATAGATATAATGCGGCATTTTTCACGCATCATTTCGACGCCGTATCTCCCGAACTACGTGTTTTTCCACTTACCAGTCTCCTGAGTTGTTCGGTGCGACCCGCCACGAATTCCTATCCTGTGACAACCTCTCCATCTCAGAGAGATTACATACGTCCTCAGATATCTACTACATATATTACAATCCCTGCCTTCCTCCCCTTTACAGCTCCCTCTGGTCCGCTGAAAGCTATTCCCTGATGTCCTGTCCCTACATCTTGTCAGTGTTTTGCATTTACTGGCCATTAAAATTGCTACACCAATAAGAAATGCATATGATAAATGGGTATTCATTGGACAAATATATTATACTAGAACTGACATGTGATTACATTTTCACGCAATTTGGGTGCATAGGTCCTGAGAAATCAGTATCCAGAACAACGACCTCTGGCCGTAATAACGGCCTTGACAAGTTTGGGCATTGAGTCAAACAGAGCTTGGATGGTGTGCACAGGTACAGCTGCACATGCAGCTTCAACACTATACCAAAGTTCATCAAGAGTAGTGACTGGCGTATTGTGACGAGACAGTTGCACGGCCACCATTGACCAGACGTTTTCAGTGGTGAGAGATCTGGAGAATGTGCTGGCCAGGGCAGCAGTCGAACATTTTCTGTATCCAGAAAGGCCGTTACAGGACCTGCAACATGCGGTCGTGCATTATCCTGCTGAAATGTTCACAGGGATCGAATGAAGGGTACAGCCACGGGTCGTAACACATCTGAAATGTAACGTCCACTGTACAAAGTGCCGTCAACGTGTACAAGAGGTGACCGAGACGTGTAACCAATGGCACCCCATACCATCACGCTGGGTGATACGCCAGTATGGCGATGACGAATACACGCTTCCAATATGCGCTCACCGCGATGTCGCCAAACACGGCTGCGACCATCATGATGCTGTAAACAGAACCTGGATTCATCCGAAAAAATGACGTTTTGTCATTCGTGCACCCAGGTTCGTCGTTGAGTACACCATCGCAGGCGCTCCTGTCTGTGATGCAGCGTCAAGGGTAACCGCAGCCATGGTCTCCGAGCTGATACTCCATGCTGCAGCAAACGTCGTCGAACTGTCCGTGCAGATGGTTGTGGTCTTGCTAATGTCCCCGTCTGTTGACTCAGGGATCGAGACATGGCTGCGCGATCCGTTACAGCCATGCGGACAAGATGCCTGTCATTTCGACTGCTAGTGATACGAGGCCGTTGGGATCCAGCACGGTGTTCAGTATTATCCTCCTGAACCCACCGATTCCATATTCTGCTAACAGTCATTGGATCTCGACCAATGAGAGCAGCAATGTCGCGATAAGATCAACCTCAATCACGATATTCCACAATCCAGCCTTTATCAAAGTAGGAAACGTAATGGTACGCATTCCTCCTCCTTACACGAGGCATGACAACAACGTTTCACCAGTCAACTCCGGTCAACTGCTGTTTGTGTATGAGAAATCTGTTGGAAACTTTCCTCGTGTCAGCACGTTGGTGTCGCTACCGGCGCCAACTTTGTGTTAATGCCCTGAAAACCTAATCATTTGCATATCACAGCATCTTCCTGTCGGCTAAATTTCGAGTCTGTAGCAAGTCTTCTTCGTGGTGTAACAGTTTTAATGGCCAGTAGTGTATTCCTCTCCTTTCCGATTCTGCACAGAAACTGCTCCTTCCTTACCTTATCAGACCACCAAACTTTCAACATTCTTCTGTAGCACCACGACTTATAAGCCTAGATTCTCTTCTGTTCCTGATTTCCCGCAGTCCATGTTTCCCTACCATACGGTGCTGTGCTCAAAACGTGCACTCTCTGAAATTTCAAGTTAAGAGATATGTTCGATGGCAGTAGACTTCTCTTGAGCAAAAATACCCTTTCTGCCAATGTTAGTATGCTTCAGATGTCCTACTTGGTCTTTCTGTCATGGGTTATTTAGCTGCCTAGGTATCAGAATCCTTCAACTTCATCTACTGTGTGATCATCCTGTTGCTAAGTTTCTCATTTTTTTTCATTTTGCTACTCCTTAGTACTTTCACCTTTCCTCGATTTCATCTCAGTAAGTATTCTGTACTTATTAAACTGTTCATTTCATTCCGCAGTTTCTGTAATTCCTCTTCACATTCGCTGCGGATATTAATGTCATCCGCGAATCTTATCAGAGATATCCCTTCACCATCAATTTTAATCCCACTCATGAACATATCGTGGATTTCCCTCACTGCCTCTTCGATGTATAGATCGAACAAAAAATGGTTCAAATGGCTCTGAGCACTATGGGGCTTAATCTCTGAGGTCATCAGTCCCCTAGAACTTAGAACTACTTAAACCTAACTAATCTAAGAGGACATCACACACATCCATGCCCGTTGGCAAGGATTCGAACCTGTGATCGTAGCGGTCGCGTGGTTCCAGACAGTAAGGCCGAAAACTACATCTTCGTCTTATGCGCTTCTTAATACGAGCATCTCGTTCTTGTCGTCCATTCTTGTTATTCCCTCTTATGTTGCACCGTTTGACTTTGTCGAACGCTTTCTCCTGGTCGGCAGGTCCAATGAGCGTATTTTAATTTTTCTTTAGTCTTGCTTTCATTATCAACCGCAACGTTAAACTCCCTCTCTGGTATCTTTATCTTTCAAAAGCCCAACTTATCGTCATATAATAATTTCCCAATTTTTCTTTCCAGTATTCTGTATATTATTCTTGTCAGCAAATTCGACGCGTAAGCCGTTAAACTGATTGTTCGATAATTCTCGGACTTGTCAGCTCTAGCATTCTTAGGAATTATGGTGATGGTGTTTTTTCGAATCTAAGATGGTACCTCGCCGGACTGGTAAATTGTACACATCAACGTGAATAGTCGTTTTTTGCCACCTCCCACAACATTTTTAGAAATTCTGATGGATTGTTATCAATCTCTGCGGCCTTAATTGATCTTAAGTCTTCCACAGAACTTTTCACTTATGATTCTAATACAGGATCATGTAACTCATCTAAATCGACTCCAGTTTCTTCTTCCGTCGTATGATAAATCTTCCTCCACATAGAGGCCTTCAGTACTCTTTATACCTATACGCTCTCACCTTTACATTTAACAGTGGAATTCCTTTTCACTCTTAATGTTACCACTCTTGCTTTTAATTCGACCGAAGGTTTTTTTGACTTTGCTATACATTCATTGCGTTTTCTACTTCTTCACATTTTTCTTGCAAACATTTCGTCTTAGCTTCACTGCACTTCCTATTTATTTCATTCCTCAGCGACTTGTATTACTGTATTCCTAGATTTCCCTGAACATTTTAATACTTCCCTCTTTCATCGATTCACCGAAACGTTCCTTGTGGTCGCCATGGTTTCACCACAAATTCCTACTTCGTAACGGTGTTTATCTTTGCAACTTCTGTGCTTTTCTTCCACATATGCCCACCCGTCTTCAACTGTACTACCAACTGAGCCATTCCCTATTGCAGTATACGTAGCCTCAGAGAACCTCTAATCTTTCCATTCCTTAGTACTTCTGTATAACATTTCTTTGCTCGTCGATTCTTCCTATTTTATGTCTTAAACTTCAGCCTATTTTTCATCATAACTTAATTGTGACTTGAGACAATATCTGCTTCTGGGAACGTATTAAAGCCCAGTATTTGATTTCGGAATCTCTGTCTGACCATGCTGTAAACTAAGTGAAATCTTAAAGTATCTCCCGATCTTTACGAAGTATATCTCCTGCTCTTGCAATTCTTGAACTTCTCCTCTCTCATTCCTAGTACCAAGCCCCTATTCTCCATCAACCGTTTCTTTTCCTCCTTGCCCTACAACTTCATTCCAGTCCCATGTGAGTATTTGATTTTCATCTCCATTTACGTACTGAATTAATCGGTAATACAAACGAGCTCTTCAGCAAGCGACGTCGGCATGTATACCTGAACTATCGTTGTCAGTGTTGGTTTGCTGTCAATTCCGGTGAGAACAACCTTATCACTGAACTCTTTGCAATAACTCACCCTTTGCTCAACCTTTCTGATCATAACAAATCCTGTTCTCGTTATACCATTTTCTGCTGCTGCTGACATTATCCTATACTCATCTGACCAGAAATCCTTGTCTTCCCACCACTTCACTTCACTTAGCACCATTATATCGAGATTGAGTCTTTTCATTTCTGTTTGGAGATTTTATAGCTTCCTTACCCTGTTCCAGCTTCTGAGATTGCACGCCGCGACTCGTAGGACGTTATCCTTTCGTCGAATTAGTAAATTCAAGCGTCTCGCTCTGAGCGCTATGGTACTTAACATCTGTGGTCATAAGTCCCCTAGAACTGAGAACTACTTAAACCTAACTAACCTAAGGACATCACACACATCCATGCCCGAGGCAGGATTCGAACCTGCGACCGTAGCAGTCGCGCGGTTCCTGACTGAGCGCCTAGAACCGCTAGACCACCACGGCCGGCTAGCGTCTCGCAATACACGGTAATTGTTCACGCATTCAGTGCTTAAGGCGTCATATATCCAGAACGAAATGTCGCACAATATGTTATTTAGCTGATTCAATGCAACATATGAATACCATGTGCAAACGTATCACGTAAACAGTCAGTAATAAGAAGTAATAAACTGAAACTTCGTGCTTGGTGAGGGAGTTTTAGTGCATGACTAACGACAATATGTAGTGAGCTATAAACGGTTCCCTAGCATCAATTTGTGGCGGTCCCGGTGCGAAAGCGTTTTATAAATGTTTGAAATTAGGTGTAAGTTTTGTTGGCAGTCTGTGTTCTCATTCTCAAAGACTAGATTATTAAAGTATGGCCATTATCACGTCGTGTGCTAATCTGCCTTTTCAACCCACATCCCACAGCTTTGGTAAGTGGGTGCATTCTCCCCGGAACCAACAATGTTGTTCTCAACATTTTATGTGGCAGCTGCCTCATTAGAATAGCTGGATTAAGTACGGGATAACTGATGTGACCCATCATAAAACTGTAATTCAAGCGATATAGAGAATATTCAGCCCAGTTTATATCTTGTGATTTTGCCACAACATGTTTCTGGAGAATATTATCCCGTCTTCATGTGCTAAAATCAGGGAAACTAGATGAAACAATCCCCCTTATACTACCAGACATATAAGGATTACAGACATCCTGAGTTATAGCCTACCTTAAAGAAATTTTTATTGGCATTTAGGTCTCATCACAAATTAAAAGTAACCTGTGTGCTTATATTGTGAACGGTAGAACGTAAGAGTTCACAAGCCGATGCATCCACCGTTCCCAATGCATAGTTGCAAAATTGGATGCAGCTGGGATCACCTATCATTGATAATAGTTACTTAAAACCTAATGCCCAGCGCAAATAATACTTCTGTCTCTCATAAATTCTTTGTGAAATGACTGTCTGGTCCTAGCCCTTTTCAACTTAAAAATACCGCTACGCTCAAATCTGAACGGAAACAGCCTGCATAAAGCCTGCCACTAGGTAAACACATTGGTGGCTGCTTCTCAAGGAGGATATCGCTAAAGTGTGCCCAGATATGCCCTTTAGACACTTGCGTCTTCTCGTTTAAAACACCGATGCACTCCTCCTTCAAGGCACGATAGGTTTACACCTCCTCCAAATTGGACAGTAATCACCATTTTCCTTCAAAGTGGAACGCCCTTATGCTGTCTATTACGTCCCCAATGAAAGCAGTTCATTCTCAAGATGCTTTGTTTAACTGACGAGCCATTCTCTCTCTTTAAATGGAACTTTACAACTCTGTCCCGTCTGCCCCACATATATTGCTTCAAATTCCTGACATTTACTTTACACCCGATTTCCTCAGCCAGTTCTCATCTGTGTCGATCTTACGCAACAGCCTCTGTCCTAACATTTTGTCCGTCTTGAAAGCAATGGTAATCCGTTTCCTGTTAAGCAGTCTCACTAATTTATGTCAGATGGTCACCCAATACGACATGGCTCTACATTTGTCTGGAAATACACTCCTGGAAATTGAAATAAGAACACCGTGAATTCATTGTCCCAGGAAGGGGAAACTTTATTGACACATTCCTGGGGTCAGATACATCACATGATCATACTGACAGAACCACAGGCACATAGACACAGGCAACAGAGCATGCACAATGTCGGCACTAGTACAGTGTATATCCACCTTTCGCAGCAATGCAGGCTGCAATTCTCCCATGGAGACGATCGTAGAGATGCTGGATGTAGTCCTGTGGAACGGCTTGCCGTGCCATTTCCACCTGGCGCCTCAGTTGGACCAGCGTTCGTGCTGGACGTGCAGACCGCGTGAGACGACGCTTCATCCAGTCCCAAACATGCTCAATGGGGGACAGATCCGATCTTGCTGGCCAGGGTAGTTGACTTACACCTTCTAGAGCACGTTGGGTGGCACGGGATACATGCGGACGTGCATTGTCCTGTTGGAACAGCAAGTTCCCTTGCCGGTCTAGGAATGGTAGAACGATGGGTTCGATGACGGTTTGGATGTACCGTGCACTATTCAGTGTCCCCTCGACGATCACCAGTGGTGTACGGCCAGTGTAGGAGATCGCTCCCCACACCATGATGCCGGGTGTTGGCCCTGTGTGCGTCGGTCGTATGCAGTCCTGATTGTGGCGCTCACCTGCACGGCGCCAAACACGCATACGACCATCATTGGCACCAAGGCAGAAGCGACTCTCATCGCTGAAGACGACACGTCTCCATTCGTCCCTCCATTCACGCCTGTCGCGACACCACTGGAGGCGGGCTGCACGATGTTGGGGCGTGAGCGGAAGACGGCCTAACGGTGTGCGGGACCGTAGCCCAGCTTCATGGAGACGGTTGCGAATGGTCCTCGCCGATACCCCAGGAGCAACAGTGTCCCTAATTTGCTGGGAAGTGGCGGTGCGGTCCCCTACGGCACTGCGTAGGATCCTACGGTCTTGGCGTGCATCCGTGCGTCGCTGCGGTCCGGTCCCAGGTCGACGGGCACGTGCACCTTCCGCCGACCACTGGCGACAACATCGATGTACTGTGGAGACCTCACGTCCCACGTGTTGAGGAATTCGGCGGTACGTCCACCCGGCCTCCCGCATGCCCACTATACGCCCTCGCTCAAAGTCCGTCAACTGCACATACGGTTCACGTCCACGCTGTCGCGGCATGCTACCAGTGTTAAAGACTGCGATGGAGCTCCGTATGCCACGGCAAACTGGCTGACACTGACGGCGGCGGTGCACAAATGCTGCGCAGCTAGCGCCATTCGACGGCCAACACCGCGGTTCCTGGTGTGTCCGCTGTGCCGTGCGTGTGATCATTGCTTGTACAGCCCTCTCGCAGTGTCCGGAGCAAGTATGGTGGGTCTGACACACCGGCGTCAATGTGTTCTTTTTTCCATTTCCAGGAGTGTATTTCGTTTTGCTGGTTACCAGGCCAAACTGCTACATCCAGTCGATTTTTCAAACCTGCGACATTCTCTACTGCTATTTGTCGTTTCATCAATATTGTTTTCCTGACTTAGACGTATGGAGTTAGCCCATGTGCATCGCACTTCTTGGAAAATGCTAATTTATGTTAATGGGGGTGGCATGAGAACTTATAAATAACCGCCCCTGTGAAAACGGGTTTCCTAAAAATTCCTTTCTCGACCTTCTTATTCATGTTCTCAATCCTTAGGTCCAAATGGTTGAAGACTCCACGCTGTCATTCTTTACTGTAAAAACTGTGTCCTCATGCATCTTATTGAAGTCATTCACCAAGTCATTTATTTCTTCATCGGACCTCTGATATATTGTGCAGGATAAAGATTTAGCGATAGGATGGGCATTTTCAAGGAAGATGACCGGCGTCCTCTTGAATAACTAAGAAAATGCTTTTCTGAAAGACAAATGTTAAGTGCAGTGACAAAATACACGTGCACAAAAGCTATGTGGATAATACTTTCATAGTATATCAGGGGTTTGAGGAAGAAATAAATGAGTTGGTGAATGACTTGAGTAACTATCGTAAGGACATAATTCTCACAGTGAAGCATATGCAACATGGAGTCTCATATTATCTGGACCTAAGGATCGAGAATTACAATAACAAGGTCGAAAAAGGAATATTTAGGAAACCCGTGCTCACAGGGGCGGTTACTGATAAGTCCTCATGGCACCCCCATTAATACAGATCAGCATTTTTCAAAAATGCGGTGCACATGGCTAATTCCATTCCTTTAAGGTGGAAAAAAAGATTGAAAAAATGAGAACCCATAGATAAATAGCGTTAAAGAATGGTTTTGACGCGGGTTTGGTGCATCTGTAGCATGTGGCAGTTAGACATGGTAACCAGCAAAAGAAAGAAAATTCTAAATATAGAGTCATGCTGTAGCGGCCCACCATCTCCCATAAATTTGTGAGGTTGTTTAGCAAGATATTGTTAGAATTGCTTCCAAGACATATAATAGGACAGGTGCTGAGGCATAACATCGACACTGATGAAAACTGACTGAGGAGATCGGGAATGTATAGAGTAAGATGTCAGGATTGTGAAGCGAGATATGTGGGGCAGACGGGACAGTATTTTTGTAGGTACATTTAAAGGGGGTAATAATAGGTACATTTAAAGGGGGTAATAATAGCTGTAGCAAAGCATTTCAGGAATAAACTGGATTCGTTGGGGGACATAACGGAAAGCATGAGGGTGTAGCACGTTTAAAAAGAAAAACGGTGGTTCCTATAAAACTTAGGAGACGTAGAAATCTATTGTGCCCTGGAGTGCATCGGCGATTTAAATGACGCAAGTGTCTAAACGGCGTTTCTGGGCTCACTTCAGCGTTATACTCATTAAGAAGCAGCTACCGACATATATTAGCTGGTGGCACAGGGTTTATGCAGGCTATTTTCGTTCAGATTTCAGCGTAATAAATTTGAAAGGACTAGGACAAGACAGGCATTTCTCAAAGATTTTCTGACTGACGGTAGTACACTTCAGGCTGAGAATTAGGCTTTAAGCGAATATCATCGTTGGTAAGTGATGGCAGTGGATATCCGTTTTCAAGTGTGCCTCGGGAACGGTGGATGCACCGGCTTGTGAAGTTTCATTTTTTATGGCTCAGTTGCCAATGCACGTATGCAGCTTGTTTTTAAATTGCGATAAAGCTTAAAGGCATGATTTTTTAAGGTAGGTTATAAACCAGGACGCCTGTATTCCTTACATGTGTGGTGGCATAAGGAGGATTGTTTTATCTAGTTTCTTTGATTTTAGCACTTCAAAATAGGATAATGTGATACCAAAATATACTGCGGCTATAATCACACGAAATATAACTGGGCTGAATTACCACAATATTGCCGGATTAAGCACAGTAAGAAACTTCTCGTTCTTATGCCATTAGCTTATCAAATGTTCAAATGTGTGTGAGTTCTTAAGGGACCAAACTGCAAAAGTCATCAGTCCATTGGCTTACACACTACTTAAACTAACTTATACTAAGAACAACACAGACATCCATGCCCGCGGGAGAACCCGAAACTCCAGCTGGAGGAGCCGCGCAGTCAGTGACATGGCGTTTCTAACCGCTCGGTCACTCCGCGCAGCCATTAGCTGAAACCTCCCTTTAGAAGAATTATGAATGACACTGCTAGTATACCTCTTACGTTATTTGATTTTCAAACAGCTGAGCAAAACTGAAGTACTCAGACATTTCTCTCTTTACTGATTCTGGTCAACAGTAAACCGACACACAATAATTTTTAGCGCAACGCAATCTGACTTTCAATAATCCCTACAAAAGAATGGCCCTGACTAACAATAACCTATACCTTTCATGAAACACTTACCTCACAAAAATCTTCGTTACTCGAACTACTGCAATACAGCGAGCGCCACTACTGCCAGCTAAATAAAAGATACTAACTACTGAAGGCACTAACTACTGACAGGCATAGTTAGCAAATGAAAGATTTTGATGGAGAACAATGTATTCACCTTAATAGTATTCAAAAGTCATTATATATATATATATATATATATATATCAGTTCATGACATCTAGTCTTATAAATTTCCTTTTTCTGACGGACACACGTCCAGATCGTCAGCTCTCAACTCTGCCATCTCTCTCCCCATAACCACCACTGCGGGCGGCTCACCTCCAACTGCACAACGTTACGCGCTGTTCACATCCAACTGCCCAACACTACAATAGCGAATATTCCAACAATGCCAACCAACCACAGACTGCACACAGCACAGTCAGCGATTTTCATACAGAGCACTACGTGGCGTTACCAACATAAAAACCTAAATAGCCTACTTACATAAGAGCGCTACGTGGCGTTACTAACATAAAAACCTAAACAGCCTACATACATAGCTTTTGCTCACCGTGGATGTGTCTCAACTTCGCCCCTACTTCCCAGCTGGTAAGCTAGCACTCCCATTTCCCTCCGGGCTGCTTGGCCTTGTGTGACATGTCGTTTGTCGTGGGCGACACAAGCTTTCTAGAAATGCCTATTGCTAGATGATTGTCATTGTCACAATCTTTCCATTGCTGCTCCATCCCTGTAGCCGAGTACTTGTTGTGGTGAGTCAGCCTGGAGTCTATGTTACCGCTGCAGGTACTACAAAGCTACAATATTACTGCACTGGGCTTCCCGCGCCCGCTATCGGAAATTCGCGGAAACACTCGCTCGGTATCCGAAACATGTTCTGAGCTCACAGTAAACAAGGACAGTGCCGAATAAGGAAAGGCCATCGCAATGTCAATGCTGTTGCGGCAACTGTGCACATACTATCGTGTGGTTCAGCGTGCCCTCGTGAAATATCACGATAAAAACTCGCGATATGCTTCTCAAAACGCCCTCACTCCCAGGTATTATGATACTGTAGTCGGCTGGTGCAGTGCGGTCTCTGTAGCGAAAATTTACACTGTCGGATGCGAGAGGAGCGGTTCGATGGAGACCAGCCACGTCTCCCAGTGACAAGCTCGGTTACCTGCACAGGAGATCTATGATTCGGCGAAAGCAGAACTGACACGTTATCAGAGGAAGCGACGATCTCTCTCGAGTCGTACTCATACCTTGTGATGGACCACGATTAGTTTATTTACTCTGTCTAAAATAAAAAAGAAAGCAGTGAGCAAATTCATAATTGAAAGAAAGATTGAAAATCTATAAACAACCCAAATTAAAGCAGAGTACGCAACACTATTTGTAACAACTAACGCAGAATTGCTTGTTTCAGTTAGCAGGGTGGTATCTTAATCGTGACCTTTAGCGGTATCTTAGGCAACATCCTAAAGCTGGCACCTTAAAGTGTCTGCATAATACTGTTAGTCTTGTGTTATGTAGTAACTTGGCATTAGGCCGTGAGCAAAATGAAGGAGAACACATGGCTGTCAGGAGAGAAGTGGAGTGGGGCAACAAATTCCGCCTCCTCGTCATAGGATTGGCCGTCTATGCACCAGATTTCTGCCTCTGAGAAAGCAGTATACAGTTCCAAGAGCCCCCAGTCCCTTCTAATGTCTGTAAGTTGTAGTTGAGCCCTGTTGTGGTACAGGATTAGTCTCTGCCCTCATTTAAAGATAATGAGAGTATAAGACCAATTCAGAACACAAAGCGGATTACACAAAGCATTCTGTAATGCACACCTCACAAGTGCATTCTGAGGTCAGCCGTGTAGTAGCCGGTATAGTTCAGCCCCGAACAATGTCGGTATGTTATACAACCACACTTGCAGACACCCTGCTCCCCATCCACAACTAAAACTGCCACGTTAGTGTCACACAGAACCGTCCCTTGAGGCAGTCCGACTGGCGCTCTCTCTGAAGTGTTCCACTCTCCTGCTTGGGAGAAGGGACCATCATGTCACAGCAGGTTGTGTAGTGAGTCAGTCAGAAGCAGAAGGTTGTCTCCCACTAGGCGTTCTACCTCCGGTTAGAAGTTTTTCCTACCTGAGGGCCAACAAAACTCCATTTTAGTGCCCTGGACGAAACAGCACTCATCGGAATGGTGGTGGGTTTTTACATTTACTTGTGGAGGGGGCTTAGTTGAAAATATGTCACATACAAAATTTAATGTCGTTTTATGATAAATTGAATATGCTCTAACAATCCATATCCACAGTATCATGCGGTGAAGTTCGTACTGTCAGTTCTTACATATCACTTGACACAGTTCAGTGTAATTCTCTCTTCCCTCATAGTTCAAAATCTGAGTATAAACTTTGTTGCATATTTACTTATGTATTTGAGTCATCAGTATTTGGACTCTTTTAGTGGAGCCCGTCACGAATTTCTCTCATGTGCCACCCCTTTCATCTCAGAATAGCAGTTTCAACCTACACCCTCAACTATTTCCAGGATGTATTCCCATCTCAGTCTTACTCTACAGCTTGTACGCTTTACAGCTCCCACTTGCACAATGGAAGTTATTCCATGAATTTTGTATGTCCATGCTTGTGACTGGAGGTCTGGGGGACTCCGATCATTCACTGTTGTAAGAAAACACTACAGCCGTCCTTATGACGTCATTTATTGTATGTCTGTCAATTTCAGTTGTAGTGTTTCAATTTCTTACAATTATTCCATGATGTCGTAACGGATTTCCTATTATCCAATGACTTTTTTTGGTCATTGATTACCATATATTCCTATCCCCGCCGATTTTGCGCAGAACCTCCTCATTTCTTATGAATTCACCAAATTTTCAACATTCTTCTGTAGCACTACGTATCAAATGCTTCGATTGTCTTCTGCCTGCCGCGCGGGGTAGCCGCGCGGTCTCGGGCGCCTTGCATGGTCTATGTGGCTCCCCACGTCAGAGGTTAGAGTCCTCCCTCGGGCATTGGACCGACGAGCTCAGCAGTTTGGTCCAATAAGACATTACCACAAATTTTAACAAAAAAATTTCTGTTATGTCCCAGTTTTTATGCAGTCCTTGAGTCACTGCCATACAATTATGTACTCCAAACGTAAATTCTCAGAAATTTCATTCTCAAATTAAGTGCTATGTTTGATTCTCTTGACCAGGAACGTCCTCTTTTCCCGTGTTGGTTTGCTTTTAATGTTCACCTTGCTTTGCCTGCCATAGATAACTTTACTGTCTAGGTAGTGGAATTTCTTACTTTCATCCACTTCGTTATCAATAATATTGATGTTAAGCTTCTCGCTGTTCTCCTACCTGTACTTCTCATTACTTTCGTCTTTCTTCGATTTACTCTCAGTTTTTATCCTATACTCATCAAACTGTTCATTCCATTTAGAGGATCATGTAATTCTTCTTCACTTTCACTCAGAATAGCAATGTCATCAGCGAATCCTATCATTGATGTCCATTCCCATTGAATTTTAATTCCACCTTCCTTTTATTTCCACCATTGTTTTTTAGATGTGCAGATTGAACAGTAGGAATTAAAGACTACATACTTGTCTTACACCTCTACTAATCCGAGCGATTCGTTCTTGGTCGTAGATTCTTATTATTTCCTCTTGTTTTTTGTACAAATTGTATATTACCCATCTCCCCCTATAGCTTACCCCTATTTCTCTAAGAATTTCGAACATCTTGCACCATTTAACATTGTCGAACGCTTTTTCCAGCTTGACAGACCCCATGAACGTGTTTCGATTTTTCTATAGCCTTGCTTCCATTATCAACAGCAACGTTGATTCTTTACCTTTCCTGCCACACACATCGTCGTCTAACACATACTCAACTTTCTTTTCCATTCTTCTGTATGATATTCTTGTCAGCAACTTGGATGCATGAGCTCTCAAGCTCATTCTGCGATATTTCATGCACCTGTCATCTTTTTCAGTATTCGTAATATTGTGGATGATATTCTTCCGAAAATCAGGTGTTATGAGGCCAAACTCATACATTCTACACACCAACGTGAACAGTCCTCCCCCAATGATTTTAGAAATTCTGTGGGAGTGTTATCAGTCTCTACGGATTTATGTGAGTTTAGGTCCTCCAAAGCTCACTGAAATTCTGATTCTAATACTGGATCCCCTTACTCTTCTAAATCGCATCCCTTATCGTTTGCTATCTCATCAGAAAAATTTTTTCACTCATAGAGGACTTTCATGTACTTTTATCACCTGTCCGTCCTCTCCTATGCATTTAGAAATGGAATGCCCGTTGCACTCTTAATGTTAGCACCCTTCCTTTTAATTTCGCCTAAGGTTATTTCGACTTTCCTATATGTTGAGTCAGTCCATCCAACAATCACATCATTTTAATTTCACAAAATTTTTCATGCACTACCTATTTATTTCATTCCTCAGCGATTTGTATATCTATATTCTTGAATTTCCCTCAGCACATTTCTACTTCCTTCTTTCATCGATCAATTCAGGTATTTCTTGTGTTATCCGGGTTCCTTCCCAGTTACCATCTTTGAGCCACTGTTTTTTTTCCAGATTCTGTGACTACCATTTTTACTGCCATTTTTAGAGATGTAAATTCCTCTTCAACTGTACTGACTACTGATTTAATCTTTGTTGCTGTATTTTTAGCCTTAGAGAACTACAAGTGCTCCTCTTCATTCCTTAGTACTTTCCCATCCCACTAACTTGCCCATTGATTCTTCCTGTTTTATGTCTTAAAATTCAGCCTGCCTTTCATCAAATCTAAATTGTGATATGAGTCTGCGTACACCTTACAATCCAGTATCTGATATTGGAATCTCTGTCTCACGATGATGTAATCTAACTGAAATCTTCCCAGATCACCCGGCCTTTTTCAAGTATACCTCTACCTGTAGTGATTCTTCAACAGAGTATTCCATATTCGTAGCCGAAATTTATCACAGAATTCAATGAGCCTTTCTCCTCTTTGATTCCTAAGTCCATGTTCTCCTGTAAACTTCAGCCTACTCTTCATCACTACTACACTGTTACCTGAGTCTGCATCTGCTCCTGGGTACGTCTTACAGTCCAGTACCTGGCTTCGAAATCTGTGTGTGACCATGATGCAAACTATCTGAAATCTTCCCAGATCACCCGGCCGTTTCCTAGTATACCTCCTCCTCTAGTGATTCTTCAACGGAGTATTCGCTATTACTAGCTGCATTTCATTACAGAACTCAATTGGTCTTTCTCCTATCTTATTCCTTGTCCCAAACCTATATTATCCTGTAGTTTCTTCTACTCCTTGCCCTTCAACTGCATTACAGTCCTCCATGGCTATTAGATTTTCATTTCACTTTATGTACAGTATTACCCTATCAATACTCTCATATACGTTCTCCATCTCTTCATCTTCAGCTTTCGATGTCCGCATGTGTAGCTAAACAATCATTGCTGGTGTTCGTTCGCTGTCGATTCTGATAAGAAGAACACTAACAGTGAACTGTTCACAGTAACACACTCCTTACCCTACCTTACTATTCATAACGAATGCGACTCCTGTTATACCATCTTCTGCTGCTGTTAGTATTACTCTACATTCAACTGACCAGAAATCCTTGCCATCTTTCCATTTTACATCACTGACCCCCACTATATCAAGATTGAGCCTTTGCATTTGCCTTTTCAGATTTTCTAGCTTCCCTACCATGTTCAAGCTTCTAGTACTCTGTCTGAAATGCTTGGGCTAGCAGGACAGAGCGGAACAGTTTGGGGAAAGAGGCCAAAATGAGATCCTGTCAGTTGCACTCATCATACAATCTTTATTTACCAACACACAATATTACAAAAAGAATGCAAAACACTCAAAACTTAAATGAGCTCCTCTAATTTCGGCTGAAGGCCACATTCAAAATCCAAGACACACGGCTTAACAAAATTTAAATACAAGGTTCCTTTGGAGGTTTCACCCAAGAATATTTTCTAAATCTTTAAACTAATCTGCTGAAGGCCTTAGCAACTTAATTTTAAAGGAACTAGGCTAGACGTCGCATTTTAAGCAATAAGACGAGCCTCAATCAAGCCAAAAGGTCTTATCTTAAAACATTTCATGCAAATTGAGCTGAAGGCCCCATTCGAAAGCATTACAATCTTATGCCTTAAGGGCAAGAGAAGAAGATTAATTTAAGAGATATTTAAACTCAGCTGAAGGCCGCTCACCAACAAATAATTTAAAGGCTTAAGTCCTGAAAGAAGGGTTTCAATTTTAAAGGGTAGAAGGCTGTATCTTAAAATATTTCATATAAAATAAATAATGACAATCTCATGCCTTAAGGGCAAGACAGGGACATTAATTTAAGAGATATTAATACTCGGCTGAAGGCCACATACCAACAAAACATGTTTAACGGCTTAAGACCAAGAAAGAGTTTCAATCTAAAACACAGCAGAAGGTCTTATCTTAAAAGATATTCAGTAAAATTTGGCTGAAGCCCCATATAAAAATATGACAATCTCATGCCTTAAGGGCAAGACAAGAACGTTAATTTAAGAGAGGCTGATACACAGCTGAAAGCCACACATCAACCAATTAACTAAAATCCAAACAGGGAAATTACTACATAACACACAAGGAACGGCGCTCAGAAGTTTCCTAGGGTCGGCCTGGGATTTTAAGACTAAAGACTGTTTAGGTGAGACAGGCAGCCTGTGCAACGACCTCTTAATCTGGAGGCAATCCAACAGACCGACCAATCAATCAAATCAGTTCCACTCCACGGAACCAGCAAAATGACCACAAGATATCAATATACGACACCCAGAATATTCGCACCCACAACTACTATCAACACCTAAGCTGTCGAATTACCCGCCGCACTGGACAGCAACAACACGACGAGGAAAATACACTGCATAAGGGTAGGTAACCGGAACGTCAACGGCCACAAGATAGAAGATACATCTGGTGGACTTCAATAACAGGGACTAAATTAAATTAGGTTAAATTTCACAGGAAGACGGCTGAAATCATAGCCGACTTAAATACACACACGTTGTTGCTCGCGAGAATGTCCCAAAAGGGACAACCAGGATCAAGGGAAGAACTGTAAAGAGTTGAGGCTCGATAGTAAGTTAATTAAGGACTCAACTTCCATGTCCAAGATCGGTGGGCGACGGCCGGCCGGGGTGGGCGAGCGGTTCTAGGCGCTACAGTCCGGAACCGCGCGACCGCTGCGGTCGCAGGTTCGAATCCTGCCTCAGGCATGGGTGTGTGTGATGTCCTCAGGTTAGTTAGGTTTAAGTAGTTCTGAGTTCTAGGGGACTGATGACCTCAGATGTTAAGTCCCATAGTTCTCAGAGCCATTTGAACCGTCCTCTTTGAAAAGACCGTTCGCAGAATAAAAGTGACTTCTTATGCCGGATGTCCTCGATAGCCACTGCTGATTATTAATCAAACTGTAAGCGGTTGCGGATTTCGAACCCGGGACCAACGAAGTTTGATTACTAACCAAAGATGTTACCCTAGTCCATACTGCATTTCACAGCTTTTGTTCCGAACATTTTGTTTTTGGTGTACCACTCATACTGTTTACACTTGGTTCTTTTGTAGATTGTACATTACACGTCCGTCCCTGTACCTTACCACTACTGTCTTTATAATTTGGAACATCTTGCACTATTTTCATTGTCGAACGATTTTTCTTGGTAGCCAAATCCTGTGAACTTGCTTTTTTTTCTTCAGTCTTGGTTCCGTTATCAACCGCAACGGCAGAACAGCCTATCTGGTGCCTTAACCTTTTATACAGCCAAACTGATCGTCACCTAACAGATTATTTTCCATTGTTTTGTGTATTATTCTTGTCTGCGATTTGGATGTATGAGCTGTTAAGATAGTTGTACGATAATTCATGCACTTGTCAGTTCTTTTGCTGCATAGTCTACCTAATACAATTCTTGAGCTGTTGATACTGTACAGGGTGGTGCTCTCTTTTTCGGCGATGATTGCAAAATGGGCTGAGCGGCACTCCACTCTGACGTAAGTAAGCATGCTGTAACGGTCACCCATGGAAGTTTTGAGTGTGTGTCTACGACGTCAGTGACGGGCCCTATTCGTCCTCGTTTCTGACAGTGAGTATGTTTACTTGTGATTCCATCGCAAAGTACAAACCTGGCCTTGAGACTTCGTTCTTCGGAGGGCACTACACAAATATCATTAACTGTTACAATGTCTGTGTTCACACAGTGTCTGTATCTTCACAAAACAATGTCCATCAGACACCATCTACTTCGTGGTTGCAAATTTTGATGTTAATTTTTCGTAAATTTCTTTTCTGATAGACCTATTCACTTTCTCCTTGCATCAGATCTCTCTCAACGCAGACTCTGTGTTCTTTCAACTGTTCATTCCAGTCAACAGTTCCTCTGATCCTTCATCACTTGCACTGCGGGTAGGAATGTCAGCAGCGAATCTTACTTTAGATATCCTTTCACCCTGAATTACACAGCCTTTTCATCTGACTTTAACTTACGTCATTACTTCCTCGACGTATCAGCTGAACAATAGGGTCTAAAGACAGTGTCCCTATTTGACACACATTCCAATCGAACCTAATCATTCTTAGTTTGCCACACATACTGTAGCATTTTGGTTCTTGTACATATGACACCCGTATTTCGCTATAGCTCATATCTATTTTATTGAGACTTTTGAACATGTCACAGCACTTTACATTATCAGACGTTTTTTACATGTCGACAAATCCTCTGAACGTCTCTGGACTTTTCTTAATTCAGGCGTCCAGTATCCAGCTCGTCAGAACTGCGTGACCGGTGCCTATAAATTTTTGAAAGTCAAATACATCATCATACAACAGATCTTCTGCTCACATTTCCATAATTCTCCATAATATTTTCGTTATCAATTTGGATGCATTAGCTGTAAGCTGTCTCTCTGATGGTCCTTGCACTTATCTACCTTTTCTATCAACAGGAATGTGTGGAAATATTTTTCTGGAAGCCCGATGGTAAATATCAAGTCGCACAGATTCCATAAATCATCTTCAATAGTCACTTGGTTTCCATCTCCCTCAGGGATTTCAGAAGTTTCGAACGAATGTTGTTGATACCTTCTGCCTTATTTCTTGCCAAGTCTTCCACATGTCTGTTTAGCTCTTATTTTAATACAGTATCCGCTATGTCTTCCATATAGACTCCAGTCTCTTCCTCTATCACGTCATTTGTGAAGTTTTCCCCTAGTAGAGGTCTCTATGATCTTCCTGTCCGCTCTCCCCTCTGCATTTAGCAATGAGATCCACATTGCGCTCTTAATATTGACGGCCTTGATTTTAGTAATACCGATGGTTGTTTCGGTTTTCCTGTATGCTCATTCTGTCCTCCAGAGGACCACATTCCGTTCCGTTTATATTTTATCCTTATTTCCCTTCTTTTATTACTTAATTCCTAAGTAATTTATACTGAAATTTTCCTGAAATTTCCTGATCATTTCAGAAATTCATCCTTTCTTCTGATACTGAACCTATCTTCGCAATTTTTTTCCTTGATGTTTGTAGGTCCCCCTTGTGGGATTTCCATACTTAGAGATTTCTATTACTCTTCAACTGTACTGCCTAGTGAGACATTCATTATCGCAGCATCTATAGCCTCAGTTAATTTCAAACTCGCTCTCTTCATTCCTTAGTACTTCCGTATCACACTTTTTGAGGTGGTTCTTCCTATTAGTGTTTAATCTTCTCATCATCATCATCATCATCTCATCATCATCATTTAACACTGATCATGCCTTTCAGCGTTCAGTCTGGAGCATAGTCCCCCTCATAAAATTCCTCCATGATCCCCTATTCAGTGCTAACATTGGTGCCTCTTCTGATGTTAAGCCTACAACTTCAAAATCATTCTTAACCGAATCCAGGTACCCTCTCCTAGGTCTGCCCCGACTCCTCCTACCCTCTACTCCTGAACCCATGAGTCTCTTGGGTAACCTAGCTTCTCCCATGCGTGTTACATGACCCCACCATCTAAGCCTGTTCGCCCTGACTGCTACATCTATAGAGTTCATTCCCAGTTTTTCTTTGATTTCCTCATTGTGGACACCCTCCCGCCATTGTTCCCATCTACTAGTACCTGCAATCATCCTAGCTACTTTCATATCCGTAGCCTCAACCTTGTTGATAAGGTAACCTGAATCCACCCAGCTTTCGCTCCCACACAACAAAGTTGGTCGAAAGATTGAAAGTTTAATCTTCTTCACTCCTAAAGTCTGGCCCAATTCTATTTCTGCTCTTGGGCAGGCCTAACGTTTCCATATCATATTTTCAAATCTCTATCTGATGACAATGTCATACAATTGGTATCTTCCCTTGTATCTTGTCCTTTTATCTTGTCCTTCCCAGAGAAGAGATACACATTTTCTGATTTTTAAACAATGTATTCGCTATTGCTAACTGAGATTTACTGCAGAACTCGATTAGACTTTCACCTCTCTCATTCCTATTGCCCAGCCTACTTTTCTCCAGCAACTCTTTCTTCCGACCCTTTCCATATAACCACGTTTGCAATCTCCCATTAGATTTTCACTTCTCTTTACATACGTTCGTATCCTTATATATTTTCCGTGTCCCTTCAACTTCTGATTGTGACGTTCGATTGTGTATCTGAGCCATTGGTATTGGGATTGGTTTGCTGACGATTCTACTGAGCACAGCCCTGTCTTAATACCATCAACAGTAACTCATTGTTTGCCCTTACTTCCTGTCAACAATGAATCTTACTGCGTTATATCATTTTCTGCAGTTTTTGGTATTACATAATATTCGTCTAAGCAAAAATCGTTGTCTTGATATCATTTCACTTGACAGACATCATCTGCTTCTAGGTCGAACTTTTGTATTTTGTTTCCTTACCCACGTACAACCGCCGTACAAGTATATTCAATGAGTTCTGCTTGTGTTAGGTCCATCCCTCGTGCTTATTATTCTTCAGCTTCTTGGTTCTGCCTCTTCTTTCTCAGCAGTTGGTACTGGTTCCTTTGTTTCTGAGTTAATTGACGAATTGCTGAATGATGGTGTAGCTGCGAACCGAGGAATCTTACCCTCTGTAAACATAAAGTGTTACTCCCACCTTCTATGTATTGATTTTTTCTTTGTGCCGTTATTATTTCAATGTTTTTTGCTCATGGCTCCCTGCCTCCTGACAGTCTGCTGCTGGAGATTCAAATCGAGCGCTATTCCGGAATTATTTTCCAGTGGAGAGGACATGACTACTCTAACGCAGTTTTAGGGTACATATCCTGTTGATATCCGCTGTGTACCTTTGTCTTCCACATTCGATAGTTCAGGTACACAAGCCTACGTCACAAGCTGAAGATGAAGAGACAGAGAAAATTTGTGAGGATATTAAAAAGGCAATACAGTATGTAAAGGGGGATGAAAATCTAATAGCCATGGGGGATTTGAATGCAGGTGAAGGGAAAGGAGTAGAGGAATAGGTTTCAGGAGAATATTGGCGTGGAACAACGAATGAGAGAGGAGACAGAATAACTGAGTTCTGTACGAAGTTTGTGTGAGTAATAGCGAATACTCTGTTCAAGAATCACAAGAGGAGGAGTTACACTTTGAAATGGCCTGGTGATGCGGGAAGATTTCAGTTAGGTTACATCATGGTCAGACAGAGATACCGAAATCAGATATTGGATTTTAAGGTGTATCCAGGAGCAGACATAGACTCATCTCACAATATAGTAGTAAAGAAGAGTATGCTGAAGTTTAAGACGTTAGTCAGGAAGAATCAGTATACAAAGAAGTGGGATACAGAAGTACTAAGAATACGGTTGAAGTTCTCTAAGGCTATAGATTTAGCAATAAGGAATAACTCAGTAGGCAGTACAGTTGAAGACGAATGGACATCTCTAAAAAGTGCCATCACAGAAGTTGGAAAGGAAAACATAGCTACAAAGAGCGTAACTGCGAAGAAACCATGGGTAACAGAAGAAATACTTCAATTGATTGATAAAAATGTAATTGTCGTGTGAGTAGGGCCTCCCGTCAGATAGACCGTTCGCTGGGTGCAAGTCTTTCGAACTGACGCCACTTCGGCGACCTGTGCTTCGATAGGAATGAAAAGTTGATGAATAGGACAACACAACACCCAGTAACTGAGCGGAGAAAATCTCTGACCCAGCCGGGAATCGAACCCGGGCCCTGAGAACTGACATGCTACCGTGCTGATCACTCAGCTACCGGGGACGGAAGATAGATTGATGTGAGGAGGAAGTACAAAAATGTTCAGGGAAACTCATGAATACAGAAAAAAACAGTCGCTGAGGAGTGAAACAACTGGGAAGCTAAGACGAATAGGCTGCAGGAAAAATGTGAAGACATCATCGAAAAAGAAATGATTGTCGGAACGACAGACTCAGCATACAGGAAAGTCAAACAACCTTCGGTGACATTAAAACCAAGGGTGATAACATTAAGAGTCCAAAGGGAATTCCACTGCTAAATATAGAGGAGGGAGCGGATAGGTGGAAATAAGGCATTGAAAGCCTTTATGCAGGGGAAGATTTGTCTCATTTGGTAGAAGAAGAAAAAGGAAACGATTTAGAAGAGATACGGGATCCACTATAAGAATCAGAATTTAAAAGACGTTTGGAGGACTTAAGATCAAACAAGGCAGAAGGGATAAATAACATTCCATCCGATTTCTAAAATCGTTGGGAGAAGTGGCAACAAAACGACTATGGTGTGTAGAATGTATGAGTCTGGCGACATACCATCTGCCTATCGCAAAGGCATCATTCACAGATTAGATTAGATTAGATTAGATTAGTACTTGTTCCATAGATGATGAATACGACACATCGTAATGATGTGGAACGTGTCAGGTTAATAAAAGGTGTCTATACAAGATATTACATTAGACAAAATATTACATGACACTCAAAATTATTATTTTTTTTTTTTTTTTTGGAGGTTGAGAAATTACCCACTTACAATATCCAAAAATTTATCTAATGAGTGTAATGAGTAGAAGGAGTTGCCATTAAGAAATTCTTTTAATTTCCTTTTAAATGTTATATGGCTATCTGTTAGACTTTTGATGCTATTAGGTAAGTGACCAAAGACTTTTGTGGCAGCATAATTTACCCCCTTCTGAGCCAAAGTTAGATTTAACCGTGAGTAGTGAAGATCATCCTTGCTCCTAGTGTTGTAGCCATGAACATTGCTATTACTTTTGAATTTGTTCGGATCGTTAATAACAAATTTCGTAATTGAATATATATATTGTGAGGCTACAGTGAAGGTTTCTAGCTCTTTAAATAAGTGTCTGCAGGATGATCTTGGATGAGCTCCTCCAATTATTCTGATTACACGCTTTTGTGCAATGAACACTCTTTTACTCAATGATGAGTTACCCCAGAATATAATCCCATACGAAAGCAGAGAATGAAAAGAGGCGTAGTACGCTAATTTACTCAGATGTATATCGCCAAAATTTGCAGTGACCCTAATAGCATAAGTAGCTGAACTCAAACGTTTCAGCAGTTCCTCAGTGTGTTTATTTCCATTTCAACCCCTCATCAATGCATACACCTAGAAATTTTGAATATTCTACCTTAGCTACCGATTTGTGATCGAAGTCTATATTTATTAATGGGGTCATTCCATTTACTGTGTGGAACTGTATATACCGTGTTTTGACAAAGTTCAATGAGAGCCCATTCGCAGAGAACCACTTAATGATTATCTGAAAAAAATCGTTTACAATTTCACCAATTAATTCTTGTCTGTCGGATGTGATAGCTATACCTGTACCATCGGCAAAAGGTACCAGCTTTGCGTTTTCGTGAATATAGAATGGCAAGTCATTAACATATATTAAGAACAGCAATGGACCCAAGACCGACCCTTGCGGCACCCCATTCTTGATAGTTCCCCAGTTTGAGAAATCACCAGTTTTTTGCATATTATGTGAACTGTTTATTTCAACTTTCTGCACTCTTCCAGTTAGGTATGATTTAAACCATTTGAACACTGTCTCATTCATACCACAGTTCTTGAGCTTATCTAGAAGTATTCCATGATTTACATAATCAAAAACCTTTGATAGATCACAAAAAATCACAACAGGTGACTTCTGGTTACTCAGCGCATTTAATATTTCATTAGTGAAAGTATATATAGCATTTTCCGTTGAAAACCCTTCTGGAAACCAAACTGACATTTTGTTAAAACTTTATTTTTACAAAGGTGTGAAGCTACTCTACAATACATTGCTTTTTCAAGAATTTTGGATAAGGCAGTCAGAAGAGAGATTGGGTGGTAGTTGTTGACATCAGACGTATCCCCTTTTTTATGGAGTGGTCTAACAATGGCATACTTCGGTCTATCTGGGAAAATACCCTGCTTCAGAGAGCTATTACGTATGTGGCTAAGAATCCCACTTATTTCATAGGAACAAGCTTTTATTATCCTGCTGGGATTGCCATCAATCCCATGTGAGCTTTTATTCTTGAGAGAGTTTATTATCTTCCTAATTTCAGGTGGAGAAGTGGGTGGAATTTCAATTGTATCTAATGGTGTGGGTAAGGCCTCTTCCATTAAGTGCCTTGTTTCTTCTAACGAACGTTTAGATCCTATTTTCACTACAACATTTAGAAAATGATTATTCAAAATGTTTTCGGCTTCCAGCTTGTTGTTTATTAAGCTTCCATTCGCTTTGTTGGTGATGTCACCATCCTGTACTCTTGGTTGTCCTGCCTCCCTTGTAATAATATTCCAAATTGTTTTGAATTTGTCATCAGAGGTATTAATCTCAGACATGATGCACAAGCTTCTGGACTTTTTAATAACCTTTCTTAATGTAGCACAGCAGTTTTTATAATATTTGGCTGTTTCTGGGTCATTATTCTTTCTTGTTGTTAGATAAGGTTCCCTTTTGTGGTTACAAGGTATTTTTATTCCTTTAGTAAGCCAAGGTTTTTTGCATAGTTTCTGATAACTAGATTTAACTACTTTCTTGGGGAAACAGTTTTCAAATTCTCATACAAGTGTATCATGAAATAAGTTATATTTTAAATCAGTATCGGGTTCCTTGTACACCTCATCCCAGCCTAACTGCTCAAGATTTTGTATGAAATTTCTAATTTTTGAGTCATTAATTCAACACACAGCTTTGGAGGCTAGTTTTGCATTACTGAATGGAGCTATGTCATATACTGTAACTGGCTGAGCACCATGATCAGAAAGCCCATTCTCAACAGGGCAAGAATTTATGTTTTTAAACCTATCTTGGTCTATAAAAATGTTATCTATCAATGTGCTGCTGTCCTTTACTACCCGAGTAGGAAAATTAATGACAGATGTCAAATTGAAAGAACCAAGCAAGAATTCCAGGTCATTCTTCCTATTAAACTCTTTCAATGAATTAACACTGAGGTCCCCACAAATAATAATTTGCTTTCCCCTATCTGACAGATAGCACAACAAGGCATCCAAGTTTTCCAGGAACAAATCAAAGTTTCCTGAAGGGGACCTGTATACTGTTACAATTATAAAAGAGCTCTCCTTCAGTTTAAGTTGACAGGCACATGCTTCAATATGTTGCTCTAGACAAAACTTTTTTGTATCTAAGCTTTCTACACAGTGATAACTTTTGACATATGTGGCAACACCTCTTCCCACCTTATTCTCTCTACTCATATGTGCAGCTAGTTTATAACCACTGATATATACCTTTTCCATATCAGACACAATGTCATGCTCAGAGATGCATAGTATAACTATTACTTTATTAGATTCAGTGTCATCAAAACAAACCAGGAGCTCATCTACTTTATTCTTGAATCCCAGAGTATTTTGGTGAAAAATGGTAACATAATTTTTTACTTTACTTTACTGATAATCTACTTTTTTCTTTAATCCACCAATATTTTGGTTAAATATGGTAACATTATTATTTACTTTCCTGTTATGAGAGTTTTGTGAGTTTTGGACCTCTTTAGCACCTACCTGCCTGAACTTCTCATTGGAGACTGATATTAGCCTAAAAAAGAGGTACATCCATTAGTACATAATTCCGAAGCTGGCAACAGCAGACAAGTGCGAGAATTATCGCACAATCAGCTTAACAGCTCATGCACCTAAATTGTTTACAAGAATAATATACAGATGAATGGGAAAGAAAATTAAGGATGCGCTAGATGAAGATCAGTTTGACTTTAGGAAAGGTGAAGGCACGAGAGGGACAGTTCTGACGTTGCAATTAATAATGGAAGCAAGACTAAAGAAAAATCAGGACACGTTCATAAGATTTGTCGACTTAGAAAAAGAGTTCGACCATGTAAAATGGTTCAAGATGTTCGAAATTCTGAAAAGCGTAGGGGTAAGCTGTAGGGAGAGACGTGTCATATACACTATAATAAGAGTGTACTACAAAGAACGAAGTGCTCGTATTATAAAGGGTGTAAGACAAGGCTGTAGCCTTTCGCCAATACTATTCAATCTGTACATCTAGGAAGCAATCGTAGAAATAAAAGAAAGATTCAGAAGTGGAATTAAAATTCAAAGTTAAATTATATCAATGATACGTTTCGCTGGTGATATTGCTATCCTGAGTGAAAGTGAAGATTAATTACATAATCTTCTGAACGGAATGAAAGGTCTATTGAGTACAGAGTATTGCTTGAGAGTAAATCGAAGAAAGACGAATGTAATGAGAAGTGTTAGTAATGAGAACAGCGAGAAGACTAACATCAGTATTGATGGTCACGAAGTGGATGAAGTAAAGGCATTCTGCTACCTGGGCAGCAAAATATCCAATGACGGACGGAGCAAGGAGGACATCATAAGCAGACTAGCAATGGCAAAAGGGGCATTACTGGCCAAGAGAAGTCTACTAATATCAAATATCGGACTTAATTTTAGGAAGAAATTTCTGAGAATTTCCGTTTGGAGTACAGCATTGTATGGTAGTGAAACATGGACTGTGGGAAAACCGGAACAGAAGAGGATCGAAGCATTTTCGATGTGGTGCTGCAGGCGAATATTGAAAATTAGGTGGACTGATAATGTAAGGAATGAGGAGGTTCTACGCAGAATCGGAGAGGAAAGGAATATGTGGAGAACACTGATAAGGAGAAGGGACAGGATGATATCTGTTAAGACATAAGGGAATGACTTCCATGGTAATAGAGGGAGCTGTAGAGGGCAAAAACTGTAGAGGAAGACAGAGATATGAATACATACAGCAAATAATTGAGGACGTATGTTAAAAGCGCTACTCTGAGATGAAGAGATTAGCACAGGAGGGGAATTCGTGTTGGGCCGCATCTAAGCAGTCAGAAGACTGACGATCAAAGAAAAAACAATGTCGTGAAGCACGGCTTATTCTTCCGCCTTTTAGGAGCAGTTCGTCATCCCAAGGGCGACATGTTTTCCTGAAACTCTGTCCACTCCTCCACCACTTTGACAAGACCATTGACTCATTGTATGTGAAGACTCCGGCCATCATTACTGACAATTTTTATTCAAGACTAAGCACCGGCTTGGATCGAACTAGAGTCACAGGATACTTTCATTATGAAGATTATTAGTCAAAAATGCTACTCTTTGACGACGGGTTCACTAGTCATGGTATTATGAACATGAGTTTACACATATGTTTGCCACATGTTTCGTGTAAATCTGATGAGACATTAGCACTGAGCGGTATGAGTGCTGGAATGTGCTAACGTAGACTGCGTAGCAGTTAGTACACACTCTGTCTCCCAATTTTCATAACGTCTGCTATACAGTAAATGTATTTTATTCTAGTAAATTCCTAACACTGCTCTATTCCTTATCTGTAATCCTACTCGTCGAGCACATGGTATAGGAACATTATAACCATGTAATCAGCATCCATACCTATCACTTTCAACACAACTCTTTTTGTATTTTGAGCCCATCTCTTGAAATCTTCCGTCTACAAGAAGACGCAGGCGTTTCTGTCTAATCCTGTTTAACAAATGGTGACGTTACCCACAATGCTGTTGCCGGTATTAATGCTCCGCATGCTTATAGTTTGTTTCATTTTGTGTCGTTAAAATGCCACTGGAACAATGTGATCATATGGTCCGTTCGGGTTAATTGAACATATGTCTATTTATTTTCACCTTAAACAAAATTTGTCACGATGAGCTAGGTGGTCACTGAAGACAAAATCGAGAATCAGTTTGGAATGCCTGAAAAATACAGTAAAACTTGCTCAGATCGGCACGTGTATAACTTGAAAATTTGCCCAAACCGTAGAAGTATTTCAGTCCCGACGCATTCAGTGCACTTTTCCATGCTGATTTTTTGTATCAAGCGAAACGCGCTTAATGCGGAAACGAAAAGCAAATCTTAGAACATACTTAAAAATTCATATTATTGTGCGGAAAATACAATACTACTGTTAGTCACGACGGTACAAGGACGTTACTTTTAACACCTCTGTTGGAAGGGGAGTTAGAACGGATTTTTTTTCACATTTTCAGATTTTTATATGATCATAAAATTTGCAATTTTCCATATATATATATATATATATATATATATATATATATATATATATATATATATATATATCACAGGTGAATATTTTACTTTACTTTTTTTAAATGTTTAGTACACCAGTTGAAAATTTTAAAATTTTTGCGTCCATTACATCAGGATCTAATAAAATCGGTAATTTTTTACATAGAGGGCTGTGCATTGTGTGTGACAAATGTCATGTCCAGAAGAGGATGAGCACCAGGTACAGGAACTTGAAACGAAGTTTGAGAGACAAGAAATTTTCTGATGGTAAAATCATAAGAGGGAGGCTGACAGACTAAATGACTGATGACAGTATTATGGAATGGCCATTAGAAATAATTCCGATAATTTGTTGAAAATGAAATAGGCAGTACGGGCTACCTTCTTCCACAGACTGTCAACTGATGAAAAACCAGTACACCACCTTTCCTCTCGCGGACTTGATTCATAGTGCAATTACCGCAATTCCCAGTACATAAACATTTCGTATAGCCATAAACATTACATCCCTGCAGCAAGCATGTGTATCAGAAAACCTATTTACAGAGACATGGCAAATCCTGAATTACTGAAGAAGTGTCTGAATGGCCAGACTCTAAATCCTTATGGTTCGTTCAATAATCTTATATAGACTCGCTAGCCAAAAAATGTTTTTGTTGGAATGAAGACACTAAGGGGGGGGGGGGGCAATAATGTTCTTATTGCTTCTAATGATGGTAATATTGGTAGGGTTAAACTGCTACAGCATATGGGAATTAATCCTGGAGCAAACTGCATCAGAGGACTTGAAAAGATGGACAAGGTTCGCATTGATGAAGCAGAGTATGCAGCAAAGTTGGCGCCTAAGGTGTCCAGAAAGAAGAAAAAAAGAAAAAAACTTCGAAAAAGATCAAAAGGATGATATACAGTATGGTGTAGGATTCTACTGAGTGACGAAAAATGAGAAATTAAGCGTATATTAGTTGAGTAACAGTCTTTTGAAACTTTAGAAGCCGTTACTGAAAATTTATATTTTGTGCTGCATTTTTCCGTAAATCTCAGAAAATACTTCGAGTAGAGTATTCAAATGTTCAGTGAATAGTAACATACATATCCTGAGTCTACTGAACTAAAAGAAGAACGTGATATTATTTATAACTGGAATTATTTAGAATAACGTACGAAGGAAGTACACAAAATTTTAACCGTGTGATTAAAAAATTGTATTTCCGAAAGCAGTGGCTGAATTGCACTTATTGTAGTTCAGTAGGCTCAGAACATTCAGTTTAATGTCCTGTAAGGGTTTCATGTCAGTGGCTACAGTGTTTCCTGAAATAAAGGGAAGCCAAGTCACTAAATTTAACATTGTCGGGATAGGGCGTTCCAACTCCCTTTCAGCCGCGCAAAAATAGGAAACGAGGCCCTTCGTAGCACGGCGCTATTGGCGTAGACCAAAAACCACGCCGCTCTATGCAACAACGAGTTAAGTTACTCTCAGTGCAGGTACAGCAGATCAAAGGAACCGTTCTTTCGTCAGCGCTCTGTTTCTCAGCTTTCTCGTTTTCCTCATTATTGACGCACGCTAGCGCATACGGAAACACTTTGCACATCTACCAACACTCTGTCGCAATGTGCGCAGTGGAAGAGGTGGATGTTGTTCCGTTAAACAATGGTTCTATCCGGCAAGACCATTATTTTCTGCCTGTTTTATTTCACTAGTAATACCTTAAGAGATACAGTAACATGATGTCGAAGAAACGGTATGTGTCGTTAACACTTACCGAAAAGATGAATTTAATCCAGGTGAATGAGAAAGACAAACTCTCTGTGAGCGAAATTACGTTGCGTTTCAAATGCTGTAGAACACTAATTTATGAGACTTTAAGAAAGAAGAATAAGATGGATGAAAGGGAACGGGCAGATGAAAAGACAGGCGAAGACGACCGGAAATGAAATTAACGAAGTAGTGTGGAAATGGTTCGTAAGTGTGCGGGCCAAAATCTTACCTTTATCTGGACCCATGGGGCGGAGTGAGCTGGGAATTACGGAGTTTAAGGCATCCACAGGTTGGCTGGACAATTTCTAAGCTATGCACAATATCGTGTGGAATGAAGTGTGTGGGGAAGCTAAGGATGTGCAGGAAAGTGTAGCAACATAATGGAAGACAATACTGTCCAACGTAATTGTGAACTATGATCCGAAATACGTGGACTATTTTATCGCGCGCTGCCTTAAAATTGCTAGCAATTTCATGTCGAAATTGCACCGGCGGAAAAATATCCAGGGAAAGACTCACTGTTTTGCTGTGTGGAAACGTGATAGTTGCAGTGCCACTGGTCACTGGAGAGGCTGCAAAAGCGCGTTGATTCATAAACATAGACGTCAGTAAACTTACAGTCACATGGCGAAGCAATAAAAAGGCGTGGATGGTGAGTTGTCTTATGGAAGAATGGCTAGGCTCTTTAAATGCCAAATTAAAATAAGGAAATTGCAAGTTCTTCTTTTCCTAGACATTGCAATCTGCTACGCACAAGAAACGTTATCACACGTGAAAATGGTTTGGTTTCCTCCAGGTTCAACCTGCCTCACACAGACCATGGACCAGAGGGTATTTTACACATTAAAGTGTCATTATAGACGATTCTGATGCAATTTCTCAATCTTAGCGTTCAAGAAGCACGGTCCTTTTCTGTCCTGGATGCAATAAACTGGATTGGCTTGGCAGTAAAGGAAATAAAACCCGAAATTGTCACTAAGTGCTTCAACAAAGCGGGTTTTGGGGGTCAAGAACAAGACGCTTTTGTGGCCATCGAAGTTCAAGAAAATGCAGCAGCAGTTGCTGAATTAATAAGTGACTACATTCGAAGAGATGACTTTCTGTCAGCTCACTCCACTTTCACTCCAGCAACAGATTTAATATAAATCCGCAACACAGAGGATGATTATGAGGAAACAAAGGAAGAAGAAGAAGGGCAAAATGATATTCCTAGAAAAATTAATATGCCTGAAAAACCATTGCATCCATAGACGATGTTATGAAATTTGCAGCACACACAAATTCTCATAAATTTTTGGAACTATTGTATGGCGCAAGAAATTGACTAGAGAAAACAGTTTTGAACAGGAAATTGAAACATGTTTCCCTCCTTGATATTTGATGAAAAATGTGAAATGTAAAGCAAATAAACATGGGAATAATATGTATGTACACATAATAATAACCGAATTTAAAGTGCGAGTATAAATATAGAAATGCGGAGTTATTTATGAATTAATGTAATAGCCCAATGTTCTGTTGTCCAGTACACAGTAAATGAACATCTACTGGGCTGGAGTGAAGGTACGTAAATATAGTATATGCATAACTAAAAAATTTTGTGCATGATACCTGAAAACTTTTCGTAGCCCAGTGACTTTTGTGTAATTAGCACATTTGTCCTATTTGGAAAAGTAATTTAGTCCCAGACGATTCCGATATGAGCATGTTTTACTGTACCCGACTGTGAACTACGGAGTCGCTTTTGAAGAAGGTAGACGAGAAGCAGTGAAACCGCGAACGTCAGCGACACTTCTGTGTGAGAGTAACGAGGAAGTTATACGGAAGAAGTTTGTGCCGCCTATGTAGCTCCATTGTTTTCAAGTACCGATAACGGGCCGCGCCTTAAATCCAGCCAATGGCTCTGGAGAAGGCGGCGTTCTGCCGTTCGCCCACCTGGAACAGAGGAACAGCACGGCCGAGTGCGACATCAATCCGCTTTAGCGCCCTGAGCTACTACCAGCCATTTGTTCTCCAACGACCGCCCACAAAAACGGTGCCCTCCTGGAGTACGGCTGCCATAGGTCTACAGGGAAAACATCTGCTGCGCCGTACAATTCTTAAAGCTTCTTTAAGAGCTAAGCGTGTTTACTATCGGCTACAGATTTCGCTCGAAGTACGTTTTTCATTGTAGGCACACTCTTAAGGTACCGGTACACAACAATTACTCCCCAAATGTTCTTGCAGAAATAGCTGACAGTTTTGTTTTTGGTGATAGGACATACTTTTAAGCACTTCTCTTCGTTGATCGAGAGACTTTAAACCATCATTGGAAAATATTAAACCAATAAGATCAATGGAAAATATTTCCTCTGGTTGAATGAAAACCTCCACATGAAGTGACATTTATATGAATACCTGTGGGCCCTCTTAGTTGTATCATAGTTTCAAAAGAATCTTTTGGAGGGCAAAACCTTTTCCAACACCACTGTCATTGCACTTCTTGATGTATATAGGAGCAACGAAATTCAAATGTGCATCAAATAAAATAATTATTTTTGTTTGTTTTCACTGATATTGTATCGTTAATTATTCTATTGTAAGTTTTTGTTTATAATCCTAGACTTTCTTTAATCCTGATGTGCTATCTGTGTCAGGTACATAATTTTACAAACAGATCCATAGTTATTTTGTTTGCTGCGGAATTGAGCAACAGAACCGAAAATTTCGTTGGAAATATATAGAAAGTAGCGTACGACGACGAACAATGTTGATAGTACACTAAACAAACGCTATCCCTACTATATTGTGTAGAAGGTGGCAACGAAACATAACAAAACGAAAAGAATAACGATTGCAGAGGTTATAAATTCGTTTAGAAAAACTGGAGGCAACATAAGAACCACCAAGTGCAGTAATACAAAGTAAGAAATTAATAAGGATAACAAATCACTGGTGATTGTTGTGAAAGATTAACATTATTTACGTTGAGATGACCGCTCTCTGATTCCCAAACTTGTGCACCTATGAAAAGAAGATATCTTCTAGATCAACGATAGTCCATTGCATCATGACAACACTATGGAAACTAAATTATGATGATTCATAAGGAAACCATTTTTTCGTGTGTGCACATCAATACCAGACCCATGATTGTGTCTTCTGGGTAGGTTTTGAATGTTCTGGCTCTGAATGAATGTGTCTGCGTATTCCGGTACTAAGTTGTTTGCAAGGATGTAGTATTTAATCGCGTGCAGATGAAAGGACTAGCATAGGTTTGGAAAAATACTTACGAAAGCGTCAAACAAATCGAAAAATTGACGACTTGAAAAATAAGTAAATAAATATAATAAAAAAGAAAGCTATTCGAATCCTTGGTAGAAGTTCTGAACTAAGCATTCAATTACCTTAGTGATAAAGTAGTGTATCGTTTACGGTACAGACTTTTAATCGAAATGAGCGGCGTCGGAATTCTTGTTCGGCACTCTAGAATTACTTTTTCGCGGCTCCAGAAAATTGGTTAAAGTCAGGACAGTTCCTCTATAAAGGTTTACTTATCGACACGTGCCTGCTGTACAGGAGTTTCCGCTCCATCTCTATCCTATCTACTTCTATTCGAAGTTAGACTCTAATGCGCCCTCTTTCTGTACCTCTATTTTAGACTTTGCTCACTGTGTCGCCACACACTCATTTAGGGCTAGAAATAATTTCCCCGATTGCAGTCAGAAGCGATGTTCCACATGGTGCATCCAAACATAGTACGGAATTTGACAGTCAGCGAGTCAGTGTTTATTTGGAACACAGTTTTCTTTCGTGGATCATACACGATGCGCTTGTGGCTAGAATCAGATTGCCAGTCTTTACATTTGATATCGTTTGCGTGTCAGATTCACAAGTTTGTATGCCGCTGTGGTGACTGCGTATGTATAGATCATATTTCCTATTGTTGTTGGCAAAAATAATGCAAGTAGGTAGTGAAATACAGTGACAATATCCAGTCCACACCTCTACAACAACACGATGGTATTATGAAGTTATCGTTCCCATCTGAATGATTGTTTACTATCAGCATTGTCAAAATACTTTCTGACATTGTGGGACGTTTGGAATTTAACGTGGGACAAGTGAGAAGTTTGAAACCACTTGCGTTTCCACCATTTCCCATCCGAACTTTCTCGACAAAGAATTACATCCAACTGCCCCTCAAATACGCTTCAGTGATATGAGAAACAGATTTGATTACCAGAGCTCGAGAGAAATATCGAAAATGATGTGGAAGATCATTATAGTTTTCCCTGCGGGTAGGGATCGTTGATGATACAAAAAAATGGTTCAAATGGCTCTGAGCACTATGGTCATCAGTCCGCTAGAACTTAGAACTACTTAAACCTAACTAACCTAAGGACAGCACACAACACCCAGTCATCACGAGGCAGAGAAAATCCCTGACCCCGCCGGGAATCGAACCCGGAAACCCGGGCGTGGGAAGCGAGAACGCTACCGCACGACCACGAGCTGCGGACAGTCGATGATACAGACGGATATTCTAGCACGATGGTGTTGTGTCCATCTCGTGATCCCAGAGAAGTGGCGACACGGGTGGGACGAAGCCCGGCCCAGAGACCCAATTATTCTCATGCAAACACAGCACCTATGGTCCGTATAAAAGTTACCACAGTCGCAGAACGCCAGTAAAAACGCGTCCTACACTTCATCTACGTTGTCTGACTGTAGTAATATTATATTATTGAGTTTTTCACAGATTTCAGTTACTGTAAAATTCCTACCAGCAGAATGGTTTCACCACACACAAATGTAATGTATTGCGAATACATAGAAAGAAGGATCCTTTATTGTATGATTATATGATAGCGGAACAAACACTGGTAGCAGTTACTTCTGTAAAATACCTGGGAGTATGCGTGCGGAACGATTTGAAGTGGAATGATCATATAAAATTAATTGTTGGTAAGGCGGGTACCAGGTTGAGATTCATTGGGAGAGTGCTTAGAAAATGTAGTCCATCAACAAAGGAGGTGGCTTACAAAACACTCGTTCGACCTATACTTGAGTATTGCTCATCAGTGTGGGATCCGTACCAGATCGGTTTCACGGAGGAGATACAGAAGATCCAAAGAAGAACGGCGCGTTTCGTCACAGGGTTATTTGGTAACCGTGATAGCGTTACGGAGATGTTAAATAAACTCAAGAGGCAGACTCTGCAAGAGAGGCGCTCTGCATCGCGGTGTAGATTGCTCGCCAGGCTTCGAGAGGGTGCGTTTCTGGATGTGGTATCGAATATATTGCTTCCGCCTACTTATACCTCCCGAGGAGATCACGAATGTAAAATTAGAGAGATTAGAGCGCGCACAGAGGCTTTCAGACAGTCGATCTTCCCGCGAACCATACGCGACTGGAACAGGAAATGGAGGTAATGACAGTGGCACGTAAAGTGCCCTCCGCCACACACCGTTGGGTGGCTTGCGGAGTATAAATGTAGATGTAGACATCAGATATCGCCTTACGTGAAACTAAAAGTCACTGATGATCCTTGAGGCAATTATTTTGTGTATCACTGAGCCATGTATGTTATTTACCCCGCAGTGCGGCTAATATGGTTCTTTGATAAAAGAATGCAAAACTTTGCAGCGGTAACATTGGATAAAACCTTTTGGGGATTTCAGCCACTAAGCTTCGACCAAATAAATCCTGGCGATTGCAGAGAGGAACTACTGCTGATGGGCTGTGATCTACCAGCTGTGACGTCACTTGTGCCGGCGGTATGGCCTTATGTGGGCATAGGTATGTCTGTTTCAGCCTCATAATAACTCATCCCACACGCACTGACCTGTAAACCACCGTTTCGAAAGTGATGCCAGCCAGCTGTTTTTTTTTTTCAATGATTTGTATAATTAACTTGTGCTAGAAGCTGTTGCTGCTAACCATGACGTAGGTGTCGTCAGAATTAATCCGGTGACCGTTTCCTAGAGTGTGCTCACATAAAGCAGAGTTTCTTGAGTGGCGTAGGCACTAAAATATCTCGTACTCTTTCCCGTACCCACTATTTAACCCCCTCAAGAATGGTGCATTTGAATAGTATTTTGTGACGCCCAAGTGTTAAAAGACCAGCAGTATCCTGAACTTGTCTCAGAAACTCCCGAAATGTCGACAGAAGTCTGCAGATCTATTTGATTTAGTGACTCTTCAGAGGAAGGCTTATCTTATACATACGGTCCCACAGAACGGCGAAAATGCAGTATTTCTTTTACTCCTTCTCTTCGGCGCCCGTGTTGTAGTCCATACTTCAGATTAGTTTATTTATTTGATAACCTTTTTAACCGTTGTTCGTGAAGACCTTGACGAGGTGGAAGATCTCATGGGGCAAGTTATCGCCATCTGATATCTTTCTCGCACAACGTACTAATCTTTGAATCACCAAGTGCTTCGGTCTCAGGTGAAGCCAGCTGATAATATACGAGTAAGAACAGGTGAGCCTAGGTTTTCTGTGGCACAGTCTGTTATTTGGGACGTACAAGGACATCGAGAAAGAGCAAGGCATCTTCTTTTTGCAATTCCGTAGTGAAATGGTTGGTCCTCTTAATAGTGTTGACATGGTCCAGAAATTCGTTAAGTTTTCGACATCCTTGGCGCTAAATGACTAACGTGTCGTCAACGTATCAGTAGAAATAACAAGGCTTTAATGGGGCTGCATCTAAGGTAAGTATTCTCGTTCTCCATAAAGAGGATCACGATTTATGGAGCTACTTGGCTACCCATTGCAATGCCGACCGTGTGATCCTAATATTGGCCAGAACACAAACTATAGGACGAGGTAACAGAGTGCCTAAATAGCTTAAAAAGAACGGGATACAAATTTCAAGGTGTTTGGAAGGCACGTCCTAAACAGCTCCACTACGTTAAGACTGACCACAACGTGATTATGTCAGAGATCGGCTGAGTTATTAACATAATGTGCCCAGTGAGCTACTCTGCAAGTTAGTACGTTTTAGAACCTGTGGTGGATACGATGAAGCTAAGTTCGAGGGTGCCTTGTGGATAACAGGCAGAGCATAAACATTGGGTGATCTAGGTGCCTGAGAGAGGAGATTGTTGACAGCCACCAGCTAGGGTACATAAGCGAGCACTAGCAGCGCTTCATTAGTCATTCCACATGACAACAGGCGTGGAGTACTTGCTCGAAAACTCATGACATTTTCGCTACATAAAGCAGCTGCAAGCCCGAAATCATTTTAGTCATTATAACACTTTGTGTCTTGCTGTGAGTAGGTCCACCATGTTATAGTTCTGGGTGGTGATTTTAATTTACCGGATATAGACTGGGAGACTCAAACGTTCATAACGGCTGGCAGGGACAAAGAATACAGTGAAATTTTTTTAAGTGCTTTATCTGAAAACTACCTTGAGTAGTTAAGCAGAGAACCGACTCGTGGCGATAACATATTAGACCTTCTGGTGACAAACAGACCCGAACTATTTGAAACAGTTAACGCAGAAGAGGGTATCAGCGATCATAAAGTGGCTACTGCATCGATGATTTCAGCAGTAAATAGAAATATTAAAAAAGGTAGGAAGATTTTTCTAATTAGCAAAATTGACAAAATGCGGATTTCAGAGTACCTGACGGCTCAACACAAAAGTTTTGTTTTAAGTACAGATAGTGTTGAAGATTAGTGGACAAAGTTCAAAACCATCGTACAATATGCGTTAGATGAGTATGTGCAAAGCAAGATCGTAAGAGATGGAAAAGAGCCACCGTGGTACAACAACCGAGTTAGAAAACTGCTGCGGAAGCAAAGGGAAATTCACAGCAAACATAAACATAGCCAACGCCTTGCAGACAAACAAAAATTACGCGAAGCGAAATTTAATGTGAGGAGGGCCATGCGAGAGGCGTTCAATGAATTCTAAAATAAAGTTCTTATGTACTGACATGGCAGAAAATCCTAAGAAATTGTGGTTTATGTCAAAGTGGTAGGTGGATCAAAACAAAATGTCCAGACACCCTGTGACCAAAATGGTACTGAAACAGAGGATGACAGACTAAAGGCCGAAATACTAAATGTCCTTTTACAAAGCTGTTTCAGAGAGGAAGACTTCACTGTAGTTTCTTCTCTAGATTGTCGCACAGATGACAAAATGGTAGATATTGAAATAGACGACAGAGGGATAGAGAAACAATTAAAATCGCTCAAAAGAGGAAAGGCCGCTGGTCCTGATGGGATACCAGTTCGATTTTACACAGAGTGCGCGAAGGAACTTGCCCCCCTTCTTGCAGCGGTGTACCGTAGGTCTCTAGAAGAGCGTAGTGTTCCAAAGGATTGGAAAAGGGCACAGGTCATCCCCGTTTTCATGAAGGGAAGTCGAACAGATGTGCAGAACTATAGAACTACATCTCTAACGTCGATCAGTTGTAGAATTTTGGAACACGTATTATGTTCGAGTATAATGAATTTTCTGGAAACTAGAAATCTACACTGTAGGGATCAGCATGGGTTTCGGAATACTGCTCAGCAGTGTGGGATCCGTACCAGATAGTGTTGATAGAAGAGATAGAGAAGATCCAACGGAGAGCAGCGCGCTTCGTTAAAGGATCATTTATTAATCGCGAAAGCGTTACGGAGATGATAGATAAACTCCAGTGGAAGACTCTGCAGGAGAGACCCTCAGTAGATCGGTACGGGCATTTGTTGAAGTTTCGGGAACATACCTTCACCGAGGAGTCAAGCAGTATATTGCTCCCTCCTACGTATATCTCGCGAAGAGACCATGAGGATAAAATGAGAGAGATTAGAGCCCACACAGAGGCATCCTGGCAATCCTTCTTTCCACGAACAATACGAGACTGGAATAGAAGGGAGAACCGATAGAGGTACTCAATGTATCCTCCGCCACACACCGTCATGTAGATGTGGATGTAGGTAAGTACGACCAATAATAAACTCAGGAACCTGAACAGTCATTATTATCTAAAATTCATTAATAAACAATTTATTGTTTGAATGCGTGCGCGTTTGGTCCCAGAAGAACTTCAATATAGAGCGTGAAGGAGAACTCTACCGACAAAGTTTCGAACATTGTTCAGTGATGCTCTCTGAGTATTTTGGTACAAGGGGCAGGTGGTCCCTGGCAGCTCATTGCGGCACAACGTGATAATTTGAAAAAAAAAATGTGCCCTACATATTTGGTACTCCTCTTTTCATTTAAGTGTCTTTAAAAATATGACTGGAGGAAAGTGAATGTAATTTATTGGCTTAATCAGATTACAGTGATTGTATAAGCTGATTTCATTTTCACTCTTTAACATTATGTAATCTAACATGAAACTGGCTAAATCAATTTGTCTTTATGTGAAAGCTTTTTGTAGTGAACCATGCTGTAAATATAAGACAGGTGGCTTGTAACGAGGCCCCGCGAAACGATCCGGGGAGCGCCGTTGGGATGCTCACTTTCACATAAATATAAGGGAAGATAGGGGCGGGTAAAGCTGGTTTGCCTTCTTAGTGGCTCTTCTGCAGCTTGTAGCACGAGTCTGCTGTGTCGACCGAGATAAAAGCTTTCGTTCCGCAGGACGCAAATCTGGCAGCGGTTGGTAGGCCCTAGGCCATGTTGGAATAAATATCTGAGCAGATAAGCATTTGCTGGCTTTCCGAAAAACACGGTAAAACAGCTTTGATCAACTTTATGTTCAGAAATGCAGGGCCAGTGACTAGCCTTGTGGATAGTTTCTTTAGTATTTCAAAAGTCCTGTAATGGGAGACTAGCTCGTGGCTGAATGACCACTAACAGGTGTGATGGAAGTGACGCCAGGCAGATTCAAGTTTCTTAGAGAAGAGCGGAGGAAATTAAACTCATTAGACCGTTACCGCCGGCCGCAGTGGACGAGCGGTTCTAGGAGCTTCAGGCTCTAACCGTCCGACCGCTACGGTCGCAGATTTGAATACTGCCTCGGGCATGGATGTGTGTGATGTCCTTAGGTTGGTTAGGTTTAAGTAGTTGTAAGTTCTAGTGGACTGATGACCTCAGATGTTAAGTCCCACAGTGCTCAGAGCCATTTGAACCATTTGAACCCTTTTAGACTGTAGACGTTACGCCTTTCTTAGCGAGTTGTTTTGCAACTGAAACAGTTACGCCACTGGCGGGCTGTAATACAGTTTGAGGGGACGCTCGCATTTTGTTTGGGAATAAAATGGGAGAAAGTTGTTGTTCATTGCAGTCTGCACTCCAACTGGCGGAATCATATAGGGTCCAATGATCGTGTCGTTAGCCGAATGGAGCCATAGTTTTGAACTTTGTACGAGAGACGTGTAATGTCTTCAATATGCGCATATTTTATTGAACCGTATGATGACCGTTATTTACAGCTCAGGCAGAACAGGACAAACAAGAGTTTGTAGTCACATTCTTGACAGGTTGAGCTATATCACAGTCGTCAGTGTACCCTCACATTTTTGCGAATCGTAAGTTCTTGTTTCGGACAAACAATCACTCGAGTCATCATATTGTCGGGTTGCGATAGAGTTCACAGAACATGATGTGACATTATTAAGAAACTTTACCTCCCTGAATAACTTCACTTCTACAGCATTAACAAAACTAACTGTGATTTTGTCAAAACCTTTATATTCAGCACTGCGGTTACACTATCTAATTCAGTTGACACTTTTTACCTTACACCAAGCATATTTTGTTAATTTAATGATCATACGAACTTTGTCTTTACAGGTTAACGTACGACAGTTTCAGTTCTACTACTTCATTGCAAACAGTATGTCTCGATTTATATTATGAAAGCAGTTTTAAAAATCGTTGACAGTTATTATCCTAAATCTATGTCAGTATGATTTCAGTCTCGTACTCTAAGTCAGTGTTAACACCATTTGACGATACTCAATTTAATCTAGCTCGGAGTTAGTTCTACTCAGTCGGAAAAGAAATTAGTTTCACTGATTTACAATATCAATAACAATAATGTCTCTTCTTTTTCTTATGTAGCTGCGTGAAAGTGGTAAATACAATATTTTTGTTATGATAGGCATGTTTCTGAGCACTGATTAATTAATTCTGGTCGACATGATAAAGTCGTGATTTGAAACCACTCTTCTGTTAGAGATATTATCCTGTCATTCTGTGCGATATGAAAGCATAGAATAATATATGTAAGAGATGCGAAGTTTAGTCCGTTGCTCAGAATACGACGCATATCTCCTTGTGCGCCTTTAAAGCCAATGGTCACTGATTTACGACCAGTAATTGGCGAATAAATTTTTGCTGCCTTATCGCGTTCGAGCAGTAGAATATCAGCGATATTCGCTGAGTTATAATTGAAAGTTCGAACTTTAGGTCTATGGGTACTTATTCATCCTTGCTCATTACTAAATTACAGTAGACTGTTGAGATGAAAACGATTTAGTATTATTCTAACATCGCCTAAGACCAATCAGGTTAGTAAGCAGATCACCTTTTGAGAACTAGAGGTATATTATACAGAGATAAAAGTAGCAAAACGTCGTTAGAACATTGTTTCATGTATTGTTGAGGAGTATTTCCGTTAAGTTCCTATCAGCCTGATTATAATGAATAAGATTTTATTGCAATACACGCAACTGCCCTTGATTGTAAATTCACAGAAAATGTCGTCGATGAATATTTGGACATTATTCTGAATGCTAGCACCAGTAAGCTACGTAATTCACGCAATCAAGAACGAGTTTCCGGATAGATGGAAACTTGGATGTGGACATCATTCCGATTATAAGTAAATCAGAGCCCGAAAATTCTGATACCAAATAAATCAGATTACATAAACCTTGTATTTTGAAAAGAAGTCTTTTGTAAACCGTCTTTGATCGTTTCTTGCTGTGACCCATGCCGAAAATGAAGAAAATCTAATTGACAGGGAGGTAGAATTTAAAGAAACGCTGATTACATCTCAGAGATATGCAGAAATCTCAGTGAACACAAAGGGAACATTGAGAGAGGGAGAGAGGGAGAGAGAGAGAGAGAGACGAGCATTATTCCCACAAGACATTATTAAAACTTGCCTCAGGTTTTCTCTGAAACATTCTATGAATAGGAGAAATCGGCGCGCTTGCAAGGGCTGTCAAATTGTTATAAATTCTCGGTAAAAGAATGTTTCTTGGCATGTATATTTCATACGATGTTCCCATGAGGGATAATTCTGTGCGTCGCCCACATTATCCGTTCCGACTTTCAGTTATGCGAGAAACTATACTTATTTATTAATCCTATGACTCTTTTGCTAGTCCAGTAGCATATTTGTATGTATTATTTAGACGCAGCGTGTGGTGACCGTACCTCCTCGTAGCATGTCCCAGATTCTTCTTTGTCTTTGGGACAGCTGATAAGTGCAAACAACAGATTGCCATTGCCTGCTAAAACTGAAGTTATGCACAATAAGGACCGTTCGGTCAAAATACTAAAGTTTGAAGTCTATTCGAGTAGCACCTTTTTCAGCTAATAAATGAGTATAGACGATATCTACAGAACTGCACTTCCGATTTTGAGACGTAGACTGTCTCAGGTGTACACTGAAGGCAAATACTTTTCCAATAAATACTGGACTAACCAATTTTTAACAGAGATTTTTTTGTTTTATGACTTTCATGATACTGCATTTTACGTTCGTGAAATATTAGATATTTGCAGGGTGGTCTCCAAATTAAAGTTACAGGCATATCCTCTAGAATACGTATCTTACCTAATACTTTCTTTCAGAAACGGTGTGTAGTAGTTTCAACATATCTTTAATTGAAACTATTAGTTCTTAGTTTCCACTACACAGTCAGCTCATCAGTATACGTAAATAATGGAAATGTACGCCTACTCGAAGTCATTAACCTCCTAAAGTTTTTGATGGACTGCTCTGAAATTTTGACACAATTTTGCATTCGAATACGTGTCTGTTTTTACTAGGGTTGGATAAAAAGAGGTGGAAACGCTGCCGTAACGTGAAGGATGTGTGTTCAGTGGCATGCGCGCTGACTGTAGCTGATAGCATTTCAAGTAGTGTAGTGAGCGGCGACAGCTGTGTTTGAGTCAGTTGCAGTGTTAACCGTCTGACTTTGCGGGACGATAGTTCAAGCGCCGTAACAGTATGTTTGGGGAAACACGCAAAACATACGTGGATCACCGAGTGAGCTGGAGCAGTGGTTAGCACACTGGGCTCGTTTTCGGGAGCACAACGGTTCAGACCCGCTTCCGGCTATCCTGATTTAGGTTTCTTGTGATTTCCCTAAATCGCTTCAGGCAAATGCCGATATGGTTCTTTATGACATATACATATTTAATACAGAGAGCGAAAACGTTGTGTTCAAAAATCTCGCAAAGATCTTGATCGGTTTACTTAAAATCTTTACTTGCCGCTCTAATAAACACTCGAACGCACACAGGCTACATATTCTACACTTGGCGCAGCGGTTCTAGGCGCTTCAGTCCGGAACCGCGCTGCTGCTACCGTCGCAGGTTCGAATCCTCCCTCGGGCATGGATGTGTGTGATGTCCTTAGGTTAGTTAGGTTTAAGCAGTTCTAAGTCTAGGAGACTGATGACCTCAGATGTTAAGTCCCATAGTGCTTAGAGCCATTTGAGCCATTTATTCTATATTATGTAACATGTAATAGGGACATTTTCTTAGCAGAAACCTCGAGAATTTCTTGACCAATTTACTTCAAAGCTTTACATGACATTCATAAACATTCTTATACTCCAGGACTGTATACTTTTTAAAATAACAGTGTAATGGATTCCGTGAAAAAAACCTACTGCGAAAAAGGAAACGTCGTTCTATGCTCTGAAGTGAAAATGTGTGGTTTTGTTTTCTTTCTCTCGGTCAGTTTTAACTAAGACAGTGAGACACCTACGTTCACTTCCGAATACCGAAACATGGTACTTACGTCCATATTGTACTACCTTAGATATGCTTTCTTAATAACACGATATGTCCGTTAGACAAAGTTTGTAAGAAGAACAATGTGCTGTTTTATTTTCTTCATCACAGTCGGTTTCCGAGAAAACAGTAAGGTTGTATTTACAGCTTTGACGTTATTATTACAATACTGTTACGGAATCTGAGTTTGCAATAGCAACAAATAAGTCTCAAAATGAGGGGGAAGGGGAGGAATAGGTGAAGAAGGCGTATATAGATAGAGGGATGTAGGAGATGGACAGAGAGAGTGGATTTAACAATAGATTGAGCAACTTTTGGAACAACATAAGAGATCTGGACGAGTAGAGCATGCCAGGTACATTATGATCCCATAGCCGAATAACAAGGAACATCGTTGTCAAGAGTATTCCTATATTAACTGTATAATTTTTCATTAACACAAGGAGTTTTGAACGGTTTTGAGTCAACCATGTTAAAACCATGTAGAATGTTTTCTGTGTATGATCGCTGTGAAATAAAGAAGCCAGACTCTCGTAGCTCTATTTGCACACCTAAAAATGAGTCTAAGGATCCCACTGTTGTTTTGAACTCAGACTTTAACACATCTAAAAATGAATTCACCGCACTTTCAGTTGTTCCTGCGACAAGTCAATCATTGACATAAATAGCAATCAGCAACTTTTCTGTTTTGCTTTGTCGAATGTAAATGCAAGGATCTGCTGCCGAACTAATGAAGCCGGTTCTTGTCATGATTGAATGAAACTTATTATTCCAGTATCGCGGTGATCGCTTATGTCCATACAATGATTTCTTGAGACGGCAAACACGACCTGACCCGTCATCGAAACCTTCTGGCTGAGCCATGTATATTTCTGTAGCCAAGTCACCATGCAAAAATGCAGTTCTAATGTCGAACTGATCATGTTTCAAGTTTTCTTCTGCTGCAATCGCTATTACAGCACGAATAGCGTCATAACGAGCAACTGGACTAAACGTTTCATCATAATCAAGTCCGGCACGTTGAAACGAACGTGCACAACCTAGCAAGCACGGTATCTATCAGGTTTATATTTAATACGAAGTACCTATGGATTGTCGATAACACGTTTCCTTTAAGTCGTTCTACCAAGTCCCAGGTATCATTTTCTTCAAATGCCTTCAGGTCTTCTTTCATAGAATTAAATCATTCATTGGAATTACTACTTTCCATAGCTTCGTTGAAGTTCGTTGGTGCAGACTCTTTAAAGATTGCTTTTCTCAGGCAGTGTAGTGCATTTGCTTCTTGAGAGTTGTCACGCTGCTAGCCTAATTCGTAGTCGCTATATTTTAATGGGGGACGTATTTCACAAACTGTGCGTCGATTTGGTAATTCATTCGAATGTTCATGGTCACTAGTTTCAATCTCATCAACAGTAGATTCACTTTTCTCTCCTGTTTCTTCAGGTACGGAATTAAATTCCAATTCAATCGAATTTCTAATTGTACATAGCTTTTCTGGTTGAAATTCAACACTGTGTGATTTCACAACGCGATGTTTTGATGGAACCCACACTTTGTAACCATCTTCGTCATTCACGTAGCTATTGTCAGCGAACTTAGGTCGAAATTTCTTTGGCAAATAAACATAGCATTTTGATCGAAAAATTCGTAGATAGTTAAAACTGTTAAACACTTAGACAGTACACAATTCGAAAGGTGTTTTACCTTCAACACTTGACTTCTCAGTACGACTGTGTAGAAAACCGCTGTGTCACATGCATTAGCCCAAAATGATTTAGGTAACTTGCTAGACGCTAACATTTTCGAATTGATTCAACTATATGTCAATTTGCTTGTTCAGCAACACCATTTTGCTCAGCAGTGTCTGGACTTGTAAGCCGAAACTCAATAATCTCAATACTCTCGTAGCACAGCAGTTAGCATGTTACAATTAAACTCTCTTCCATCGTCACACTGAAATACTTTTACCTCATGACCAACAGCATCACACTCCTTCAAAAAGGTTTCAATTTTCTAGCCAATTCAGATTTATGCCTCATGAAATATATCCGAATGAAACCAGAATACTCATCCTTGAATATTACATAGTAAAGAAAACCATTTATAGAGTCAACAGACTTGAGTCCATTAACGTTGCATTGATCAACCCACCGACAGTTTGTGGACGATCTATGGCTAAATGACGAGCTATGGCTAAATAGTTTACGGTGGGATTTGCCTAGAACACATCCATCACAAAACGCTTTGGTACCAGGGCACGTAACTGATATACCGAAACGAGGGAGCACATCGAGTACATGATGTTTACGTTGAAGACTGTGACACTCATGCCAACACTTTATCTGTTCTTATGAAATTGCTAAGTTAATCATTACTTGTGAGTACGGAGGACAGACTCGCTTGTTCATAATGTATACTGGACCAACTAGTCCTCCTGTTGCAACTATTTCACTACGCCGCCGAATGATAACACCCTTGTTATCGTAAGTCACATTATATCCACGTTTTTTAGCTTGGCGGACAGAGAGAAGTTGGTGTCTGAAATCGGGTACATAGCAGACATTTTCAACAAAGCAGGTGTCCACCTTTAGTTAATGAATATTTCTGTATGAATACCGCAAGTTCTACGTGCACAAATAACTTCTTTGCCAGTTGTCCGCACACATTATGCAATCGGAAACTTTTCGAATGTAGCGACATGCCGTTTATTTGGTGAAATCGAGGAATCTGTACCATAAAAATTAATATGAGGCAACAAGTTAGTAGCTAGAAATTTATTTTGTTTGTTGCTCACTTTTAAACTCGGACTCGAATTATCATTGTCGTTAGCTGCAGCTTTTGCTTCTTCTGCGGCCAAGAGCTTTCGGGAGTTTGAGATAATATGTCCAGCTGTCTTGCAATTAATACACTTACAACTTTGTTTCTTCTTTGACTTACTTCCCTTTGTTGAAAATTTCCTCTATTTTTGATGTTGCTCATTCGATTTTGATTTTGCGTAAAAGGCATCAGCTGCCCGTGTAGCTAGCTCAAACGAACGGAAATTCTCAGTTAGAAGCTGTGTCGTCTGCTCAGGTTCAGGGACACGATACCAGGTCGACCTATAAAACTGATGTTCGGGTCCTAATTTATGAAAATACGATGGTAGAGCAGGGGAAGAGGCAAAGTTGCATTTGGATTAATTTTGTTCAGTTCACCATGTACATGTCATGAGAAAGTTCGCAAATAGCGACGTGTGTCTTGTTATAGTCGTAATGTCATTTTTTGAAGTTTCAAAGATACAATCGAACAACGTATATAGTCGCTGCAATTAAGGTTGTTCATATACTGACGTAAGGGTATCCAAAATTTCTTTTGCGTCTGCCTTCTTCCGTACATGAATAGCAGGTTCCTCATCAAGCGCCGAGCTGCCCAAGCATTGTCCCATTGCCAGCGCCGATATACGTCCGACGGTTCGTCACCTTCCGCTAATGGCACACACTGACGTGTACCATCTATTATCGAATAAAGAGAATGTTCCTTTAAACTAAGTTGAATCTGCCGCTTCCACGTTTCCCACTGTTCTTTACAAGACAGTTTACGAATGTTTGTATGAGTATTATCGTCATTCAAAGAAGCGCTGTATCTGCCATTCATAAAATTTTGCAGTCTCACGAATATCCTAGTAAATGGAAAACTTGTCTGACGAACGAAAACTATAATTCTCAGAGCCTCGAGCGTTCAAACCTGGGCCCATAACCTGATATGGACGAACTTAAGATATAATTTTACAGCAAGAACACATCGCTTTTAGGATTGGTGATCTTCTTCCTTTAATATCTAAAAAACTACTCATGGCAACAACAAAATCCTTATACCTTAAAAGCATGGAAAATAAAAGAAACCCTTACGAGCAAAGAAATTCACAACACAGAACCAAGCACCACCTTAGGAGAGGACAGGAAACACAGCTCCGTTTTATTTACTTTAACAGACAGCATTGTGGCGGAATCAGCTACAGTGAAAGTAGTCAGTGGCGGATACAGAAAAACTCAGTAGTCCATGCATAAGATATGCAACATCAAGGCTAACTAGAGCTCAGGAACGCCGTGGTCCCGTGGTTAGCGTGAGCAGCTGCGGAGCGAAAGGTCCTTGGTTCGTCTTCCCTCCAGTGAAAAGTTTAATTTCTTTATTTTCGCAAAATTATGATCTGTCCGTTCGTTCATTGACGTCTCTCTTCACTTTAATTAGTTTAGTGTCTGTGTTTTGCGACCGCACCGGTAAACCGTGCGATTAGTAGACGAAAGGACGTGCCTCTCCAATGGGAACCGAAAACATTTGATCGCAAGGTCATAGGTCAGCCGATTTCTCCACAGGAAAACGCGTCTGATATATTCTATACGGCACTGGTGACGGCATGTGCGTCACATGACAGGAATATGTTGTCGACCCACCTACCTTGTACACTTGGCGAATGGGTAAAAAGATTCTTCTACCTTACCCGATTTCGGTTTTCTTGTGGATGTGGTAATTACTCCAAAAGAAGTGATGAAAACATAAGAGTGTGTCACATAAACCGAAAATAAAAATTAAACTTTTCACTGGAGGGAAGACTTGAACCAAGGACCTCTCGTTCCGCAGTTGCTGATGATAACCACGCTTTTTTTTTCAATTTATTAGTCATAACATTCCACAGTAGTACATAATTTTCAACTGACATTTAAAAGTAATAAAACAAACCAAAATTAATTACAGCTGTCTTGGCATTTTAGAAAAAATCTAAGTCTAAACCAGATAGTGATGTTCGTCACTAGATCGTATTGATCGTAATTGTTTTTCAAAGATCAAATTGTCTCTCGTTTCTTCATGTTCTGAATCGCATCATTGAGAATGGAGTTCACATGACTGTTCTGTGGAAGTTGGCGTATGTATCATAATAATTATTCATGCGTAGTAGCTTGTGATGCTGGTCGGAAATGTACGTCCAAAAATCTCCTTCGCTCCTTTCTCTACTGGACAATAGATAAAATACCGCGTGTCCCTTCAACCAGTTGACGGCATTTTTCTTCCAGGTGGGGTATAGCTCTTCTTCCGGGTATAAAAGGCACGCTGGCGTTATCAAATACGGCGGTTTTCTCTCCATAGTTGCTCATTTTTTTCTGATTGACAATCATATATTATTCGCAGAATGAGATTTTCACTCTGCAGCGGAGTGTGCGCTGATATGAAACTTCCTGGCAGATTAAAACTGTGTGCCCGACCGAGACTCGAACTCGGGACCTTTGCCTTTCGCGGGCACTTGCCTGAGAAAGGCAAAGGTCCAGAGTTCGAGTCTCGGTCGGGCACACAGTTTTAATCTGCCAGGAAGTTTCATATATTATTCGCATTTCCACAGACAAATTGATGTTCATCTGTATCAATAAGGTTGCAAGTGGTACACAAAGTGGAATCAGCCAGGTGAATGGAATGTAGTCTGGAGTTCGTTGGAAATTTCCTATTCACAAAATAGTACCACAATGACCGCACTTTTGTTGGTAAATACGGGTGGTGTATGTTCCACCAGATATCATGCCAAGAGTGACCGACGTATTTTTGTTCTATGATGTTCTTGGTCTGAAAGTTCATTAAGTTTTGGTATATTTTCTTAACTTTGATGACATCTTTCTCGGGTGTTCCCAGTCTAATGTAGCTATATTCTACGAAGAAGTGTTTTAGGTGGTGAAGTTCATTTGGGATGTGGTGAACGTCTATTGGGGCGTCCTGGCTACCGGCGATATTTCATTTAACAAGAATGCGGCGACACTGTTGACTGACAGCTTCCACAGTTTATATGTTTTACAGACGTACAGTGCTTGTGCTTTATGGTACACGTCTGTGAGATTCAATCCACCGTTCCCAGTCGGTAGAGTCAACGTTTGGTACTTGACTTTGTAGATGTGGCCGCGGCTGACGAAGTGGCCAAAAGCAGCCAAAATCCTGTTCGCCACTTCCTTCGGCATTGGCAGGGCTTGCGCCACGTAATTTAATTTAGAGGCCAAATATATGTTGACGAGAGCCACTCTTTGTATCTCATCAAGAGTACGGAGATTGTGCTGATGTATACAGGCACGGATGGTGTTGAGGATTCTTCTGTAATTAACTGCGATTCCTTGTATACAGGCACGGATGGTGTTGAGGATTCCTCTGTAATTAACTGCGATTCCTTGTATACTCCACCCCAAGACATGTCATGGTGACAATTTCCTTTATTGGCCCATGAATGGGAACTCCTAATCCGCTTCCAATATTCATTATGGTTCAAAAATGGTTCAAATGGCCTGAGCACTATGGGACTTAACATCTATGGTCATCAGTCCCCTAGAACTTAGAACTACTTAAACCTAACTAACGTAAGGACATCACACAACACCCAGTCATCACGAGGCAGAGAAAATCCCTGACCCCGCCGGGAATCGAACCCGGGAACCCGGGCGCGGGAAGCGAGAACGCTACCGCACGACCACGATCTGCGGACTATTCATTATGCCAGACTTATTTCTATTCAGTTTCGCACCAGATACTTGTTCATATTTGTGTATTATGTCGAGTGCTTTCTCTATCTCTTCGTCTTTGACAATAAATACAACGTCATCGGCATATGCCCTGCAGACAATCCTATGGCCGCGTGTAGTGAATCCTTGTTAAGTTGTGGCTCAGGCGAAAAAGTAATGGCTCGATTGCTATTGCAAAGAGAGACATAGACATCGGGCACCATTGTCGCACTGAACTTTTCATTACAATGGGCCTACTGGACTGACCGTTTACCATAACTGTCGATGTTGACTTCTGTAGAAGATTTATAATAATGTTGATAAAACCTTGGGGAAAGTTCATGGCACGCATGGTGTGAAAAAGGTAAGCATGATCGACTCTATAGAACGCTTTCTCAAAGTCCAATGATACGATGGGGCATTTTATTTTACAGGCTGCGGCAATGGAAATAATATCTCTGTAGTCGCACAGCGTTTGGTAAATTGATCTGTCTTTTCCCATGCTCGATTGATATGATCCAGTGACTGTGTTCAATACTGATTTTAATCTTTCGTTTATGATGCGGGCAAATATTTTATAGTCAGAATTTAGGAGAGTGATAGGCCTAAAATTTGTTACAGATTTTCCTGCAGGATGTTTCGGGATTAGAACAATGGTTCCTTCTAGGAAGTCGTGTGGGACGCCATTGGCGGGATTCATTAATTCCTTACAGATACACGCTAATTTGGGAATCAACTGCCTTCTGATTCAGTCAGGCCCAGGAGACTTATTTTTCTGGCTTCGTGTTATAGCGTCTGCGACTTCTTCTTCTGTAATTTCAGTTAACAAGTTGTTTGCTTCTACCGGGTCGAGCCTGCGTGTGAATCCCGTCATGAAGTCATTGTCCACCGGGATATCCATTGTCGTTTTGCCTAATAACTCTGTGAAGTACTTGTGAATTTCGTTCTTTATGTCACTTTACTGCGTCAGTAATCTGTCGTCAGAAGATCTTAGTTCGGTTATTATTTTCCTGCGTTGCCCCTTCCTCTCATTAATCACATGATATATAGATGTTTGTTCTCCTTTTAGAGCATCGTGACGTCCTGTTCTTACTTGATGACCTTCCAGCTGTTTCCGCTTCAGTCCGAGAAGTTTAGCCTGAATCCGTTTTATTTCCACGTAGTTGGCGATTACGGACACATCAGATTGGTATAAGTCACGAAGAACTTGGAAGTAATGTTCTATCGTCCGTTTTTGCCAAACACTTTTCTCGCTGGAGTAATTCATCAGCGATTTTCTTATCGCGGGTTTCACACATTTCATCCACCATGCCAGTGCCGAGGAATATGAAGTGAATTTGTTCTCGCACGCGTTCCATACGTTATTGAATATTTCATAGTATTCAGGGTCTTTTAGATGTTTCACGTTCAACTTCCACAAGCCTCGTCCCCTGTACGTTTCTTGCCGTTTTAAGTTCATGGTACATATGTATGCAGCGTGATCCGAAAAGATAGTGGGCCATAACTCTGTCTGGAGAACGTGCGTTTCCAGGTCGACTGTTACATAGATCCTGTCGATGCGACTAGCGGAATGATTCGTAATATGAGTGAAACCCGGCAATGCACCGTTCTTGAGGTCCCAGGTGTCAATTAAGCGGAGTTCTGTAATTATGGCTCCGAGTTCTGCACAGTTATTAAAATGCGGCGTCTGGTCTTTTGGAGACAGCACACAATTATAGTCACCTCCAAAAATGATATGCTCGTAGCGGCCACCGAAAAGGGGAACTATATCATCTTTATAAAATTCATCTCTTCGCCTCCTGTTCCTGGTGCCAGATGGTGCATAGATATTTATAAAACGCGTATTGTGAATGGTGACAGCTAGACCTTTGGTGTTTACCAGTTTCTCGACATCTTTGATGATAATTCCTTCTTTGGCGAGTATCGCTGTTCCGAGGTCACGGTCGCTCCCTGGATTTACGACTGCATTGTAACCTGTGATGGCATCCAGTCTAATATCTGTTACTTCTTGTAACATAATAACATCAATATCAGCGGCGTAGAGCATGTCTTGCAAGTTCTTAAGGTTTAATTCGTTACGGATCTTGTGTAGATTCGAAGTCCCGATTCTATAAGCTTGTAATGAATTCATGATTAATTAAGTAAGTATACAAGTCGTTATGGCCCACTGTCGACAAAGCCTAAGGTTTTCCATGTAATGGCCGAGAGGATGTCTCGTCCCTCATTTGCTTGTTTTTGTGCACTGGAATCTTTCCTCCTGGTAGGTGTGACACTTCCTTCATTTCCTCATCTTCGGGAAATTCTTCAATGTCATCTGCCCAGTTTCTCGTATCACTGCGTTGAGACAACTCTATCTCTGGCCCATGTTGAGATGGAGTCCTGTTCTTTGTTTCTTTACTTGTGGACCGTTTCGTTTCGCCATCCTGTTGCGTCTGCGTTTTAAATTTTCGAAACTCGTCTTTTCCCGCTGTATGCGGGGTCTGTGGGTCTACGTCAAAATTGACGGATGTCATACCACTAATTTTGCGACCGATTTGTTATGCTTTTTCAGGCACTGATTGTACCTTTTGAGGAGCGTCAGGTGGAGCTATCCTCCGTTTTTTATGCTTTTTGGGAAGAGATCCGGATTTCTATCGCTCTTCAGTCTCGGAAGCCGTGCTGGGATCTTGTGCAGCATCCTCGTTCTCGTCTTTCTGTACATCTTGCTCAATAGTTCCGCCATTTTTGGAAAGACATCCTGCTTCTGTGATGGGCGCCGCTTCAGGCGACGGAACGACAGTCGTTATTTCAGTAGAGCTAGTGGTCACTGACAAGCTTTGGTCGTCGCCTTTTCTGTCGCCACTGCTCTCCAAAGCGAAACTCGATGTCGTAGCAGTGTGGCCACGGGTGGCCGTAGCATATGTCACTGGTAAGGTCGTCATCGTCATGGGAGAGACTACTTCCCCCGCCGGTAGCTGCGTCACTCTCCTCTGTATACATTCGGAACGTACGTGTCCAGTCTGTCCACAGTCGGAGCAAGTACGCTGCTGTCCATCATACATCACAACAGCTCTATAACCGCATACGTAAACAGACGAGGGAATCTGCTGTTGAAGATCTATTTTTATTTGCCTGACACCATTTAAAACTGGTAACGTTTGAAAGGTGGTCCACTTTTCCGCAACATTACTAATGACCTTCCCATATGCTTTGAGAACGCAATTAATTTGTTCCGTAGTTATTTCAAAGGGAAGTTCAAAAATACGGACTGTTCTTATCCCGATACCTGCATGACCTACTTTGACATCACCGACGTTTCCATCACAGTGATTAAATTTAAAAGTTGTTCCACATCCTTCAGTAATCCTATCACAGCATTTAGCATTCACCATCTTTACATAAACTGTGCTACTCACAATCGATAAGTGGATCCCAATTATATCATTGGAACTGAGCTTTACTACATCGCGCAAAAACTGTTCTACTTCGAATGCTTTAGGTCGTGCAAAGCGTTCATCGAACGTGAACTTCAAAGTATCTTTGCGAAGCGGTTGCGTCATATTCATGTTCGTGTTAGATTCATTTGCAATTATGCAACTGACGTGTAAGCCGCAAGAGCACCCACTTACTTGTCAGCACGCGGCCGGCCGCAGCGAGCACGTAAACAAGGGCCGTCCGCGCAGCTCGCCCACCGAAGCAAGACTTGGCGCTGCTCAGGGATGCGTTGACACCGCAAAAACACACGGCAACACTAATTTGTAGGTGAACACACACTAAATTATCTATATTTTTCAATATTTCTCAAGAACCACACGAAAACTGATGGTTGTTGACGTTGCTAACCAGAGATACCACGGGACCACGGCGCTCCTGAGCTCATATCAGCCTTGATGTTGCCTATCTTACGCGTAGACTACTCAGTTTGTGTATTTTGTTTATTTTTTCGTAGTTCCACACAACTTCTTCCTGTTTTCTCGAGTGATCTGTGTTCAGTTTTTCAAGTCGTATCCACTGTGCCGACTTATAACTAAATCTGAGGAGGGTGCGATGGGGAGGTTCCCTTGTAAGGAAAGTACAACTAGTCGATGACTCGATTCAGTCGAGTCAACTGACGAAAGAAACGAACGAATAGCGTGCGGCCGACTGGCAGCGGCGGCGCGGGTGGCAATGCGGGCGGCCCAGCAGTTCTTCGAAAGTGAATAGAGCGGTTGGTTAATTTCATATCAGTCGATCGCTATTAGCGTGTGTTGCATTATAATACTCGGAGAGTGACGTTGATTCGTGGTGTCTACATGACTTCTTATTTCCTGGACTACGAACGGTTGCATGGTCGTGAGGAGAGCGTATTCTGGTTTCAACGTTGTTGCATTTCTATAATCCCCTCCAAACTAGTCTCAAAGGTGGTGATTATCGTAAGGACTCTGGAATTCTTCTTGTTATTTAAAGTCAGATGCGTTATCCTAAGACTTTTTCGATTGCGATGTTTAACATCGACCATCTAGCCCGATGTGGTATTGTCTCAAAGTTTAGATTGGTATTGTGTTTGTCAGCGGCACTCTTCCTTCGGAGATCAGCCGCTAGCTACGTCATTGATTAATTCTTCGTTATAAACAAAATAACTACAATTCGCTTTTGGACAGCACATTAAAACACTGGCTCGTCTAACAAATAGTAACTGATTTTTCGACAAGTTCCATCATATGCAGTGCGGTGTACCATCCATTGTTCGTTGTCAAATGGACTGGGTACACCAGGATTTAAAAGGTGAATTTATTCTAATCTGTCCGCTGTGGCACGAGGAGTCCATCTAATCTGCACGGCGCATTACAGTCGTAAACATACTAGAAAATAAGTAATAAATTGGAACGTCATGCACAGTGCGGCAGTTTTCGTCACCCATCTGTGTTTATGACGTATTATTTCATGAATTATATGTGGTACCATAATTTTATAGATGCATTTAGCGGCATATGTGGGTACTGTCTACGAAATTTATTGTCAGCGGAGTATTATCACAGAAATAATAAATTCAAGCTTCTTGCGTGATATGGCACTTTCTCACACATCTCACTGTTTATGACGTCATATCTCCTGATCTACGGTAGGTATGTCGTTCTTACCAATACAGCGATTTTTGCCTGTCAATAAGGAATATTTACTTAGTTAGTTCCGTGTTCCACTATCATTTGCACGATAAATCGTAATAATATGTAATGAGTCGTTTAACATACACATCTCAATTCTATTTTTAAATATGGCTACATGCTGAACATTTTTAAATCTACGGATGCGAGTAATTCCTACCCACCATTTTTACCTATTACACAAAGAGAAATTCTTCTACAGAACAGAAGGAGTAGTCAAGGCTAAACTTTTTTAGTTTGTTTTCAAGTTTTAATTGATGTCTGTCAGACATTTTATATCCCTGCGTAAATTTAAAAAAAATTTCTTGCAGCATTGTGAACCTCTTTTTATAAGAAGGGCTGCCTTAATCTGGGGTAATGAATGTCGTTTTTCCTTCTGCTTGATTATGATAGTTTATTTTGAACTGAAGTGGAATATTATTACAAACTTCATGAGGGAATCAAATACTGTGAAGCAGTAACTAGAATCCCCAAATCTCTAAACAGTTGTCTAAAGGAAAATCGAGTGTGTGCATGATACGTTAACCTTACAGTATGTTTTCGAGCAATGAAGACTCTCTTCCTGACACACGAGGTACCCCACAACGTTATTCCAAAATTTCATTATTGAATAAAAATATGCAAAACATGTCAACGTACTGAGTTGTCTCCCTCCAAGCTTTGTAGTGATTCTAAGTGCAAATGTGGCTGAACAAATTTTCTTCAGCTGTTACAAACTGTGCTTTTTCCAATTTAAATGGTCATCAATACAAACACCTAACAATTTTGAATTTTCCACCCTACTTATTATTACTTAACATGTGCTAGACTTATCATTAACGTAGTACCGACTTTGGTTGAAATTGGTCCAGTGCTTTACGAGGAGATGTGTGAGATACACACAGTTAAACACACATACCTACATCCATGGATAAACCGAACGAGGTAGCTATTTCAGATAGACGGGGCTTGTATTCTGAAGTGTAGGGCTCCATTTTCCATGCAGCCATCCTGATTTACGTTTTCCGTGGGTTCCATAACTTACTTCAGGCATATGCAAGGACGAGAATACTTAAAGTACGCCCACCTACCTCTTCCAGCATGTCAAACGAGACCTACAAGTGCGTAAATGTTTGTATGTATTATGTTACTTGTGCCCCTCGTAAAACATTATATCATGACATGTCCAGAATCATTGTAAGACTGACCTACGAATCAATAAAACCACCAGTATTCCCTTTGTCAGTTAGCGCGAGACAGATCATTGTAAACGTAAACCACATCAAAGCTAACTAAATTGTCTGTACGATCTGCACGGAGGGCCTCCACACTGCTGATAAAATAGACCGAGTTACGTATATGATGTTACCATTGGAACCAAAAACAGGAAAAAAAGAAAATTGGGATTAACTTGGGATAACGTCGCGTCAACATCAAGAAGACGGAGCACAAGCTCGGATTGCGGCAAGGATGGGGAAGGAAACTGGCCCTGCGATTTTAAAGAAAATATTCTGGCATTTACCTGGAGCGATTTAGGGGAAAAAATTGTTCAAATGGCTCTGAGCACTATGGGACCTAACTTCGAAGGTCGTAAGTCCCCTAGAACTTATAACTACTTAAACTTAACTAACCTGAGGCCATCACACACAACCATGCCCGACGCAGGATTCGAACCTGCGACCGATTTAGAGAAGACCTAAATGTGGATGGCCGGACGTGGATTTGAAGCGTTGTTCTCCCGAATGCTAGTATAGTGTGCTAACCATGGCCCCACCTCGTTCGGTGAGCATTTGCCCATCAGTGTTCTCAGTAAGGAAAGAAAATAATTGGCTATACTAAGCAGTGCTGGTGTTGCTTGCTTTTGGCCGTAATGTAGACTTTCTTTAGTAATTTTGCGAAGCAAATACTGTAGGGGTGCTACGTAGTCAGACGGTATTAATCTCTTGAGGGTCTTTTGGGGTAACGAGGAAGAATTAAGGATTGTATAAGTTTTCCACTGCGCACGAGGTAGTCTTTAATAGGCCACAACAGTTCTTAATTTTCCTGGATGGCTGGAAGTCCAGTCTGATTCATCGCCTACACACAACTCCGAATATCTTACTCGTTGTTGTACCGAAAAATGGAAGCCGCTATGTGTGTTTGGCCTCCTGGCATGGATGAATCGTAATGTGTCTTGGTATCGTCAACAGCGTTGACCTAATGTTACGAACTGAATATCTCTTTCTCCTAGATCCCGTCGGATGGTTCACCCCGGAGGCGTAGTAGTCCTTGTCCGAAACTGTCCTGACTGCGTGTATTATTGTGCACAGCATAGCTCTCTTGTCAACTGGATGATGAAAGCTACGCCCATTGAGATACAGGTTCGTTTGTGTCGGTTTTCGATACCATGAATGCCAGAGACGCCCGACCAAAACGCCTACGGAAGGCAACTTCCCGTCGTCCTCCGTCTCCGCAATTATGATAGGAAGTACACAATGTGATCAAAAGTATCCGGACACCTGGCTGAAAATGACTAACAAGTTCGTGGCACCGTCCATCGGCAATGCTGGAATTTGATATGGTGTTGACTTCCACTCTCGAAGCCATATGTTCAACCAGGTACTCGAAGGTTTCTTCGTGAATGGCAGCTTATTCTTCACGGAGTGCTGCACTGAGGAGAGGTATCGATGTCGGTCGGTGAGACCTGGTAGAAAGGCGACGTTCCAAACATCGAAATGGTGTTCTAGAGGATTAAGGCCACTGTGCAGTCGACCAATGTTCACGCTCCTTACACCTAGAGAGGCGTCGTTTGGCATTTACCGGTGTGATGTGTGGTTTATGAGCAGCCGCTTTACCATGAAATCAAAGTTTTCTCACCTCCTGCCTAACTGAAATAGCACTTGCAGTGGATCCTGATGCAGTTTTGAATTCCTGTGTGATGGTCTGGATAGATGTCTGCCTATTACACATCACGACCCTCGTCAACTGTTGACGGTCTCTGTCAGTCAGCCTGTACGCTTTCGTGCTGTGTGTATCCCTTCACGTTTCCACATCAGTATCACATGGGAAACAGTGGAGCTAGGAATGTTTACGAGTGTGGAAATCTCGTGTGCAGATGTATGACGCAAGTGACACCAGTACCAACACACCAGCGTTGCTAATAAACATTAAAACGCTCATTCATGTAAACCCTTTGACTTGCCTCAACTCCAAAGGAATTACAGGGAAGCAAGTGTGTCGCAGGAGCCCTATAAATCCACCTTATTTGTCGACGATTTCACTATCATATTGTACTCCAGCACCGTAACAAACACTTTTCAGCTGCAAATTACGACCTTAACGCTGTGGGAAGTGAACACTACAGGCCGTTGACAGAATGATGAGTGACTTATGCCGGAAGATGTCGACCGCCAGTGTTGATTATTAATGAAAATGTAAGCAGCGGCGGGCTTCGAAGCCGGGACGAAAGACATTTCGATTTTGTATCAAAGACGCTACCACTAGACCACGTGTGAATAATTCGCGATATGAAACTAAGATGCGTCACTGCTTAATGGCCCTCCAAAAATATTAGGCTTAAGGTGCAAACCGTGCACACCTGCTCCCAACTTTTGTGTGGTCCACAACATGAATGCCAGGTTTACGGATGAGGAAGGTTTCCAAAATACTGTACGCGATGCACCGTGAAGGATTTAGGTTGTCAATGAGGTTTTATTGCAATAATCCAAATCCTGGAATGTGCGCACAGAATGTGTTGGACCCACTGGGCATACGATCCATCTCCTGATGTTATACTTAGCACATAGGGCTTTATCTAGTCCAGTATCAATAGTATCCATCACCGTTCCCTGCCCATCATCGGTATCTTTTTTTTTTCAGTAACGTCCCTAGTTTTGGATATTTCTGTAGCTCCTAATTGGGCAAAGGCTATTTTTAGATTGAGACACGAAAGTAGGCCTGTATATGAAGGCTAGTAAGCCTCCACAGTTCACACGACGGTTTCTTATCACGGGGCGACATGCATATGGTGCCCTCTCTGTTTCAGAATCATTGACATTCATCAAAAGTTTAACAACGACTAGGTTAGGAAAGTAGTCATTTTGAATCTACACAATCTCCTTTCGGATGTCACTGACATGTGAGTGTAATCTTTTGTGTAATGTAGAATATATCTCTACAAGTGTGCCAGATGCAGTTCGGACCGTCCGTTTTCGAGATCTGTACTGAAATAAAATAATTAAGAATATCCCCACAAGAACTATACGTACGCGTTGTATATTGAAGAGCGTTGTTATATTGCTTTGCTATTAATTCTGGAGGGGGCATATACATTAGCTGATACTTGGGTGTAGTATCTGATTCATAAAGGTGACAAAAAAACAACGAGACTAAAGACAAATTTTTCCACTATCTACCGACTAATACATCCGTCGCTCATAAGCTGTGGACTGCGAAGTGTGCATTTGCGTTCTCGTTATATATATAGTCCGTGGGTAAAAAAACGTTTTTGTTCCACTACGCTATTTACCCATGTGAATCTTGTAACCATGTATGAATTTACTGTTTCCCTTTCTATTGTCTACGTCTTCAAGTGTTTTACGGCTGGTAAGAACCATCTGAAGTGGAGTTTAACGCTTAAGCAATTGAATGCCACTATAGGTTTGTGTTTGGAAATTTTTATTATTTATTTCGATTAGGTGATAAAAATAAATATTGAAAATATGATAAAACTTAAGGAATACAACATAAAAATGTTAATCTGGCAATAAATTTAAACTTACGAATAGGATGTGATTTGTCTCCGATACTTTTTAATATCTTTGTTGATAACATGTAAAGACAACAGTGAAAATAAATAATTTTGCACCCGCTATTTTAACAAAAGGAAATCATCTAGTATTAACAATTTTTGCTGAATACCATCTCCTAATAGGTGACAGTGACGACTACTTTAAAGGTCGACTTATTAGTGAGATACAACTGCCAGGAACTGTAACTTATTAATGTAGACACAAATAACTAAATTCGTTTATTTTAAATGTTAAAACGGGCCGCTAACATAATTGTAAAATACTATCAGCAAATAGAAAGAGTGAATGAGTTCAACGTCTTCGGAAATAACATCTCTTCTTCAAACGACAGGTACATAGAAAAAAAGTTGAAAGATATAAATAGGTATGTTAATGGAATGTTATATGGGACCCTGAATAGAATGGTGAGTTAAGAAACCCCAGTAAAGCTCTACAATTCAGTGAGATAGCTACCTGTGCTATTTGTCAGTGAGAGACTGAAACATTAACGGCTGGAAATGAACAATATAAGCTGCGGAGTTAGGTTCTGCTTTTTAAGAATAGCAGCTTGCTATACACTGTTCAATACGATCAGTAATACGGCAATCACACTACAACTACGACTTAAAACCGTTAATAAACATCAGGCAACATAGAAATAAATTAAGAGCTCATGTTCAAAGAATGACTGAAAGTAGGATAGCTAAAATAATAATGAACTGTCGAGCAACGGCAAAAGGTCAATAGCTGGTCCAAGAAAGCCGTCGAGAAAGAGAATAGAAGTTAGCCACAGGAAGTAGAGACACTGAAATAGAGTAAGTAACAGACAAATGCCTAACGTTTCTGGAAAGAAGAACGGAAGGAAACATACATTTATAAAGATAACTTTCCTGGTAACCAATGATCGAAATAAACAGACAGCCATCAGTATTATGAAACTCTAGACATATCGTGTGCAGAGATATGTATTTGAAGGACTAGCGGAAATATTGTATTGTTTGTGAATGATCTCATTGTCAATCGCAGTTAAAATCTTTCTGGTGATAAATGCATTGACAGCGCTGCAGCGTACAGCAGCGAAATCCGTTTGTGGCATTTTAAACGTTTCTCTTGAAACGGTAGTGTTGAATGAGACAAAATTTTTGTGGTTCTCTTGTTTATTGAAAGAGTCAGTACAATAATTAAAGCAGGGGAAAATATTGTACCTTGGTACACTTTTCACAGTGAGCCCGGGAATAAACTTTTGATGTATCTCTTTATACCATTTTTAAATGACATTTCACATTATTTAAATGGCATTCCCTTTTTACGTTCTGCAGTATTTTTCGGAAATTACAAAACTTACTGCAGAAAATTAAGATTTTTGTTAACGTGGAGACATATTCCATGGTACAACATGTTCACGTACTTAGGAATAAATACTGGACTGAAATTTAAAGCGCTACAAGCGAGAAAATCATGTCAGTACTGCAATAGCCTATCTATTACATCATTAGTCTACTACACATCAGAAAGCGAAACGAAATTAAGCAGAAGTACTATGAAAATCCAGTTACAAGTTAAATGACTTCTGAAAATGAAGCTAATGGGAACTGTGACACATTTCCATTTTCTAGACGGGTAAAATTGTTGAGACATTAAAGAAACTCTTTATTTGCACGTCTCACGTGTTTCATGGTGAAATATCTTCTGTTTCAAAGTACAAAATGATGCATGAGCGACGAAGCTTGGCTTAACCATCCACGGATAATGCAGAAGGAAACACTAGTATTCAGTGATAAGACAGGAATGACCATGCGAAACAAAATGTCTAGTAAATATTGGTTCAAAAAGGCGTACCTTAGGAATTGGCAGCAGTCCTTCATCGTGGATACAGTGAAACAAGTTTCTTGTACTGCAAGCTCCTTGCTTTCTATATTTTAAGAGATGGTCGTGTGAACCAGCACAATTCCAGTAAACTTGGGGTTTAAGATGCATACCTTAAAGAACTGAGAGCAATTGTTCATCTTCGCTCCATGAAACACATCTACGCTACAAAACAAGTAAGTGCACATAGGGCTTAAGGGACGCATTTTAGAGGCTGCACTGATTTGACAATTTTTTTCTTGTTTTGGTCCATCTACCTTCTCCCAAAACATGCGGAGCAAAGAGTTTGCAATAGAAGATATTTCATTCACAGTATCGAAATCGAGTAAGTACTCATAGCTCTTAAGGTACGCATTTTAGAGCCAATGTTTACTAGACTATTATGCTTCGAATGATCGTTCTGTCATACCCCTTAACATTGACCATTCTTTCTGGGACACTCGTGTAAAAATAGCTGCATAAAAACACGTTATAGTCTACATAAAATTCTGTACCTCAAGAGAGAAACATACTCCAAATACATTTAACATATTATGTAGCACATAAATCGGTAGATTGTGAAATAGTTACAGATGTTATGTTAAATAAAATTCATGCCTAACAAAAACCAAAAAATAAACTTGTAGAACTGCTTATGGTGGTTTCTAATGCATTTTCCTTCATGTGATTCTAAAATCACCCATTAGGCTGTGTCTAGAAAGCAAGGGGGTGCACTATTCTCTTGGCGCAACACTCACAGCTGCTACAGAATCTGCTGCGTCCCCTGCCACTGAAGTGTCGAGCGTGAGTGCTGATGCGGTTTTGTGCTTGCTTCCAGTTCCACCCGACAACGTGAGCATCCTGGACGAGCACGGCCGCGTGGTCAAAGAGGTCCTGGGTCCCTATCCAGAGGGCGCGCAGCCCACCGTGTCCTGCGTCGCCACCGGTGGTAAGTCGAGTTCCTTCTTCCGGCAAAGTACCCTGAATAGCCTTCGGAATCAGTTTAATGACCCCGAAACAGCTGCTTCGAAGGAAGTACATAACCCAAAGGTTTTCACTCTATTGAAAAACTTTCAGCGCAGTTTCTTCTACTTCAACTGATACCCATGTAGGCAGACAGTATCTGAGAGCTACCACTAGAGTTAGACCATGTTCATTACATTATCCGTGAGAAGTCGTTGGTAAGGATAACAAGCAGTATATCGTACTACAATATTTAGCCGTTTTAAGAGAGGTTCTCACACACAAATTATAATTTTGCATCCCCCCCCCCCTGCCCCAATAAAACGAAATGTTACGTAATTGCGTTTTTGTTTGTTTGCTGGTACCTGTCTATACAGTAAGACTCTGATAATTCGGCACTGGATAATTAGGTGGAGACAGTTCGGCGTGCGTCCTTGTAGGCTGCCGAAGTCACCCTCCAGGATCGCAGCTTGTGTTAAGTAATAATTTTTTTGCGCATATCTGCCTTTCACTGTCACGTCACTTAATGCAGCCCGTGGATCAAGGGGTTATACAAAATTACAAGTGCAGGTAGAGAGGAATTTGTGTCTTCTTTCCATTCAACGAGTGACACAAAGGATCACACAAAATTTCATGCTACTGTAAAGAAAAGTTTGTGCAAAATTTTCCTTCACTTTACGTCTATGGTCACTGTTTTATTCGCGACAGTGTCGCAGCTTGTTTGTGCAAAAGCTGCTGAGCCGAGACTGCAGCGTCGAAGACTTTAAATGCATCAAAGATGTCATTTTCACCGATGCAATTAATTGGACCCCTGTGAACCTGCACAGGGCTTGCAGGAAACTGTGGCCTAAAATGGACAAAGACTCCGAATGGAAGGCGATGTAAACTATCGCTGTGAAATTGTACGAGTGATGAATTCTGCATCCACTAACGAACTGAGTGCGATTGCGGCACAAAGAGTTTGACGAGTGGATCGGCATTGACTCAAATGTAGCTATATCACACGCTGACTGATGGGGTAAAATTACAAACCGTGTTAAACCTACATGATGCACCAGGAACAGGGTGAAAGAAATGAAACGCTCTTATCTTACACCGCCTGGGCTGAGGTTTCAAAGCCTGAAACTCTTTTGTGAAATTCGCATCTTAAGTTATAAGTTTCCACATCATACAAAATATTTTTTTTAATTTTTTTATTTTTATTATTTTCTATTACAAAATTTTGTACATGGTTGCACGTTCAGAGACCGTAAATAGTTACGATTTAAAAAAAAAAACAGCCCTCGGTCACTATTTTTAACGAGTGACCGAGGGCTGTTTTGTTTCAATTGTATTTTCTATTAATTTTTCTGTGAGGAACTACAGCCTCCAAATACTTTATAAAAGACATCCTGGTACGTTGTACGTTGTAATTCAAACGTTGTATATTTAAAGTGCACGATTTAAGTTAAGAAAGTTTACATTAAAACCTACAATGGATCACATTTTTCTTTATAAAATAGTTTTTATCGAGAAGAGCTCAATCCAGGAAACAAGTTAGCATTTCTGCAGTGGTACAGAAGGCACAGAAGAAAATTAGAGGTGTCAGATTCGAATTTGCGTTCCAAGTCGTAGAAACCAAGCGTTTATCTGTAAATGGAGTATAAATAAGCGGAATGATGTGTCTGAAGTGATTACATACCATAGTGCAAGCTGCAAGTCAAAGCAAGCTGTTGTCTTTAATAGTGTATGACAGTAAAATGACAATTAAACCTGCATTCAAAGATTAGGTAAATCTAGAGCAACTAAGGAAATTTATCTGTGGCAAGACCCAAAATGTGAATAAATCCTTCAGGAATATTGTATGGTGCCGTGTGCCTAAAAATGTTTTTGCCGGTATAACGACTCTAATGCTAGCAGTAACTGAGGCTATAATAACTTTTCACGGTGGATACTACAAGAAAAGATTAGGGGTCTGGAGAAGGCAGGGATGAGATTAGAGCCGAACACAACCAGAGGTCTGCAAGAAGTGGAGATGCTTCTTGTCGGCCAAATGGAGTTTGTCGCTCAGCAAATGACAAAAGAAGCAAGAAATAAAGCAGGCAAGCACTGAGAGACTTTTACGCTGAAGAGGACACTGACAAAGGGTCAGGAAAATTATAGCGTACGAAAGTGTCAGAAAAAAGTCTGTATAAAAGTTAGAAACTAAAACACTTCGAACCAAAATACGTAAGAACTTCATTTTTTGCTGTATATGACCCGTTATGTCAAGAAGTAACGAAGGTATAAACAAGAAATTATTTCAGCACTCCAAGAATGCTATTCAACACACATGGAAATAGAATGACAAGTATAGCCTATGTTTTTATTGTTTTATGTTCAATTACTTACAAAATTCTGCCAGAATGCTAAGAATTTGTCAAAAATATCATAACACTCACCATATTATAAATTTTGCATATAATTCCAGTTCAGTATATCAGCGAGGTATATTCAATAATTATGGGAAATTGGAAGTACTTGCCTTAAAATTTCCAAGGTAATGTATCATAAAGTTTGGTAGTTCAACAGTGGTGGCATAGGACACACAATCTACCCCTCAGGGGTTAATCGTGTGTCAGGATTGATGTACACTAAATAAAAGAATGATTTCATTTTCTCCAGATGACATCTATGACTACGACTGCCCCTATTATACTCCTCAAACCAACGGGCGGATAGCATTTAGGGTGAACCATCATGCCTGTCGTACTGTATATCCCTCCTTTCTGTTCATTCGTAGAACATGACTTAGGAAAAACGCCTAGCGGTAGGTCTCCATGTCTATATGTACATTTTTGTAGCGTATATACCTACGTCTCTCTGACGCTTTCGCGGTTGCTATACCAACTCGTGACTAATTCATAGCTTTCTTTTGGATTTCATCATTTTTAACGGTACTTGATATCCCAGTCTGACGAACAGTACCAACGATAGTCTGACGATAGGTTTTGTAAACCATCTCCTAGATGAAATACACCGGTGAACCACAACGTTATGGCTATCTGCATAACAGTATGTGGCTCCGCTTTTGGAACGCAACATAGAAGCAGTTCTATGCATCGTGTATTCGAAAAGTACCTGACAGTTTTCCAAATGTACGTGGCACCAGATGTGTACGTACAAGGCAAACATTTCCAGTAAATTACGGGCCGGTGGTTTATGCGCGTTTAGCTGGATTCCGATTGCGTCCCACATATGCTCCGCCGGTTACGAATCAGGCGTTATTAGTGACCAAGACGTCAGTGTGAGTCCATTACACCTCAGATCGCAGTAGCGTGATTCCGTCCTTGTGACGTGAATACTTGCCATCCTGCAAGATGTCAGCACCGTCAATCACGAAGTGTTGCAGTTTGTCGCAATAATGTTCATATATTTTACATCTACCCTGAATCCTTCAGTTACTGCCACAGGACCCATCAAAGCCAACGTGACCATCACTCACAGAATAACACTGGGCCTCCTTGCCTTGGCTGTGAAGCGGTACATGTTTCGAGCAGCCGTACGGCTGGAGTAAGAACGCAGACAGGATCCCCAACCTTATTTAACACTATACATGCGACCAGGTTACACTATTCAATTGAGCTAGGATCCAGTGTCGATGCTCTTGTTCCCAGTTAAATTGTAACTGACGAAGTCGTTGCGTAAGCAATTGAACATAAAGAATTTTTCTGCTGTGGAGCCCCTGCTTGAATAACATGCTTTGAGAGATGAGCTCCGAAACACTTTTGCCCATACCAGAATTATACTGTGTGACCAGATCTGCCAAAAATCGCCGCATGTCCGACCTTGCAGAGCGGACACGTCTCCGACATTCACGTACTGTGATGAGGCGATGATGTCCTGCACTTCATTAAATATTTGTTGTTGCGACATTCATCAACAACTTCCCACAGATAAAACACTAGCACGCAAAAGCCGTTAGCGCGATACACGTTCCGAGGCTCGGGGCTGTGACGGCCTGTTGTCAAAATCACTTATATCGACTTACTTTCTCATATGCGACCTTATCATCGCTAGAATTACTCTCCGTCACCGACTCGTTTTAGGCTGGAATTTAAATGGTAGTTTTCCTTTCTTCTCGGTTCCGATTGTACGACTTCTAAACACAGGAATGATATTTACAGTTAGACGCACTTCACATTCTATTTCGGAAATCCTTGGCGAATTTGATATCCCGAGATCCAGAGTATTAAGATCGTGCTGAGAATTTCAAATTTCAGGAATTATCTCTCACACGGACGAGGCAGTGACCGACGGTTTTCATTTAATGACCGAGAGCACCGGCATTGCGTAGAGTTGTCAGTGCTAACAGACAAGCAACACTGCGAGAAATATCCGCAGAAATCAATGTGGGAAGTACGACGAACGTATCCGTTAGCTAATGCCGCGGAATTTGGCGTTAATGGCCTACGGCAGGCCGGCCGGCGTGGCCAAGCGGTTCTAGGCGCTACAGTCTGGAGCCGCGCAACCGCTACGGTCGCAGGTTCGAATCCTGCCTCGGACAAGGTTGGTTAGGTTTAAGTAGTTCTAAGTCTAGGGGACTGATGACCTCAGAAGTTAAGTCCCATAGTGCTCAGAGCCATTTGAACCATTTGAACAATTTGAACGAAGCCTACGGCAGCAGACGACCTGAGCGAGTGCCATTGTTAACAGAACAACATCGCCTCCAGCACCTCTCCTGCGCTCTTAACCTCCTAGTTTGGCCCCTAAATGACTGGAACACAAGGTATAATCTGATGAGTCCAGATTTCAGTTGGAAAGAGCTGATGGTATAGTTCGAGTGTGGCTCAGACCCGACGGAGCCATGGACTCCATAATGATGTGTGCTGTGAAACTTCCTGGCAGGTTAAAACTGTGTGCCGAGCCGAGACTCGAACTCGGGACCTTTGCCTTTCACGGGCAACTGCTCTACCAACTGAGCTACCCAAGCACTACACACGTCCCGTCCTCGCAGCTTTACTTCTGCCAGTACCTCGTCTCCTACCTTCCAAACTTTACAGAAGCTCTCCTGCAAAACTTGCAGAACTAGCACTCCTGAAAGAAAGGATATTGAGGAGACATGGCTTAGCCATAGCCTGGGGGATGTTTCCATTCATTCTAGAAGTGTGTGGTGTTTACAAGGAATGGACTGGGTCCTCTGGTCCAACTGTACCGATCATTTACCGGAAACAGTTACGTTCGGCTACCTGGAGACCATTTACAATCTTGCATGGACTTCATATTCCCAAACGACAATGTCATGTTCGTGATTAGCTTGAACAATATTCGGAAAAATTTGAGCGAAGGATATGGCCACCCAGATCGCATCTAACATTTGTGGGACATAATCGAGAGATCAGTTCGTGCATAACATCCTGCACCGGCAACACCATTGCAGTTATGGACGGCTATATCGGCAGCGTCGTTCAGTATTTCTGCAGTGGACTTCCAACGGCTTGGAAAGACTATGCCACCTGGCGTTACTTCATTACGCCGGGCGAAAGTGGGTCCGACATGATATTAGAAAGTCCGTGCGACTTTTTTCACATTAGTGTACGTGTGTCGTTACTGTGGCAAATGTCATCAATGCCACCAGGCGGCAGTCATTCGCGAGGTGGGCAGTGGACATAATCATCTCAGGTTGGCATATGCTTGCTCTATAATTTGTTTTACGTGGTTGATCCTTGATTACCGAGTGCATACGCCTTGATACTAGAGGGACATGACCATTTCCACTGACTGGAATCCTATTATGTAAGAATGTGTGTGTTGGCACGCTTGCGATAGCATGCACTACCTTATATGTTCCAAAAAACTGCATAGAGAGGTCTTGTTTCCGGGACTCATATCTCAGGTTCGAGTCGTTACAGAAAGGTTTCGGATAACCCTTGGACTACGAATCATTTGTATATCCAAGAAACTGGCAGTCTTACTTTAACCATTCTACAGCACAGGCTTAAAGGTTGAATATTACACAGGTTTTCCAGCTTAGGAAAATGGGGGAAGTCGGCTGGTTCTTTTTACATTGTAAGAGATGTGTGGTGCTCCTTAAGGAGGGTATGGAGGTTTCATTCATTTTATGGGCAGTTTCTGAAAAAATCCAAAAAACATGGTTTTTGTTACTAAGATTCCAAAATGGCTACGTTCAGCAAATGGCTGAAATTTTTACTTTGTATTCCCAAGATCCTGATCTCAAAAAACCTTGAAAATTTTCTTGATATCTTCACCCTCTTCCGATATACAGAGGTTCAAAATTTCCTTACTTGTACACTGAAAATACGCACGTAAAATCCGGTGTGAAGCGAAAACGTAGTGTATGAAGTGATGTAGCAAGAAGAAACATGCTGTAAATTGTCTTCGTTACCATCAAGAGGGTTCTGGGAAACCTACGTTATAGTACCGAATCACATGCAAAATTTTGATAACGTAAAAGCCGATCTAAAGTGTAAAATTAGTTTAGAGATATTTCAGTTTCACCTAAGTAAACTATCTAAATTGTACTGACCCATAAAGCTCTTTTCTTGTGTGTGAGACATGCTCTGATGTAGGGGAGGATATAATGAACCAGTGGAGAAATGCTCCTATGAGAGCAAGATAAGTTTAACAAGCTATTTTTAAAAGGCTGACAGAAAAGTTGGATCCTAGATGCCTCATTCTATCTTCCCCAGGAACTTTAAAAATTTTCGCTAAAATTTTGACAGGCGAATATGACGTTTTTTTATGCTAAGGGAGGAGACACTGGCTGAAGCAAAATGACGAAAAAGTAAGAAATACTGAAAGACAGCAAGATAGCAGATAGTCGTTGTGGTACAGAAGGAGCGAAGGAGACAACGGCAGTGATAGAGGAAAGATAGGAGCACAAAGTCAGTGGAACATAGTTGACAGTGGAAGAAAAGAGCTAGGAAAAGAGTGAAGTAGACAGCGCCAGTGAGAAAGGAATAAAGTGAAAGAGAAAGTGGAAGAGCCCATGATAGTGAGTGGCGGTGTCTGTGAGATGGCACAAAAAGAGAGATAGTGACTTGTGAAACGACACAGGATTAGGGGAGTTTGTGAGAGAAAGATATGAGTTACATGTTGAAAAGAGCGCTATTATGTTCGCATGCCAAAATTTCTGGGGAAATTTTAAAGATCTATTGGCAGGTAGAACGAGGCAACAGGTACCCCACTTTTCAGTCACAGTCTTTTAAAAGAGGAACCCATTAGCGTTTCGTGTGCTCCGACAGAAGCATTTTTCCGCTATTCAGGCTATTTTTGTGAATACGCCACATTTGTTAACAGTGAGGATTATACGACAGTTCATGCATCACGTATTGATTCTCAGAGGATCCCAAACATTTTGCTGCAATTTTCGTGAGGAGATGCTTAATAGGTACAACAGCACCACCCATGAACAAAATCAAGCAGCTGTCGAAGTTCAGCCTTCAGATCAATAACATGTACTACGATCAGTATATCCATATAACTCTTTACACTGGCACACTGGAAGCTATTTTCGCATTTGAAGAAGTCACTCCCTTAAGAACAATAAAATTTTCAAACAGATTGCTGAAATGTAACCGGCTGCCGTTTTCAACAGTGGGCCTCCCCGTGATCTCAAAGGCACAGATGCACCAAGAGGCTTTTAACACCTCCATAACTGGGCCACTTGAAGAATAACATACATACACCGCAAACTTCATATTACGAAATATGACCACCGTCAGAAGTCATCGACAGTGAATATTAACCACGAGCTAGTGGGAAAATAGTATTAACTCTGTCCCTCTCTCATTGACCAGGGAGAGAACAACATTCCAAGCAGAGTTGGAGCAAAATCCTTCGTCTCTGCTTATGAGGTCACTTACTAATTTAAACACAACTGCTTCATTAATAGCAGTATCTCTACAGCTGAAAGGACCCGCCTGAATGTCCTTATGGTTATATTTTGCAGGATGACGAAGCCGACGCAATGTTCTGCAGCAGGAGATTTTCTCGGATGTTGCAAGCATGTATGTTCAATATACAGTTCCTCAACGGCCCTGATGGCCTGGCAAATGTATGAAATGCCACCATTGCAAGGGATTCTGTAGGAACTTTTCTTAGGCAAAACAAATCCATCCTGTACGTGGCCTAAAACGCCTCCAATTTAGATGCTGTTCGAAAAACACACTGCGTTTCCTCAGAATACGATGAATCGCAGATGAAATGCTAACTGTGTCGGGAAAAAGGTCGAAGGCTTAGGTGGTACCTTTTTATTTTCATCACCCACCTGACCCATGGTTGGTAGATAGCGCAATGCTCGTTTGATCAGTCTTTCACTGTAAGATTTCGGACAAAACGTGACGTTGAGGTGGGCTAACTTGACAAACGTTTGGTGACTGAGATGACGTGTGCTCTCTGTAAAAAGTTACAAAGTACCGATTTACGTTGAACTGCGTATTGAAAACTGTCAGCTGGCGATACAAGTCACTGGGAGTTGTCGTCCTATAAATGGCAATGTCGGTCAAGGACTTCCGAGACGCGGCTGCCAAGGGAGAGATGACCATGAAAAAAGGTTTAATAGCCAAAGAAAGGACAAAATTCTAAGAGTCGCGGCGTGGGGTGTCAGATCTTAGACGTGGTAGAGAAGCTAGCAAATCTGAAAACGGAAAAGAAAAGCAATCGACATATAGTAGGGGACAGTTAAGTGAAATGGAAAGAGAACAAGGTTTATGGTCAGATGAGTATAGGATAATATCAACAGCAGAAGAAAATGGTATAACGAAAGTAGAATTCTTTATGAATAGGAAGATAAGGTGAAATGCGTGTTACTGTGAACAGTCATTGATAGGTTTGTTCTTATAAGAACTATCAGCAAACGGACACCGACAACGATGAGCCCAGTTAAACATGCCGACGCCGCAAGCCGAAGAAGAAGAGATAGAGAAAGTATGTGATATTGAAAGAGATATACAGTACGTAAAGAGAGATGAAAACCTAATAGTCATGTGGGACAGGAATGAAGATGTACTTGAAGGAGTGGCTTGGGACAAGAATGAGGAGAAAGACTAAATAAGCTCTGTAATAAATTTCAGCCAGTAATTGCGATTACTCTCTTGAAAGATCACAAGACGATGACGTATACTTGAAAAAGATCGGGTGATATGGAAAGATTTCGGTAAGATTACATTTTGGTGGGACTGGGATTCCAAACTCAGGTACCGGACTGAAACTGTGCCCATGAGCAGATATAGTCACAGATCACTCTGTAGTAGTGATGAAGAGTAGGCTGAAGTTAAAGAGATTAGAGAGGAAGAATCAATATCCAAAGAAGTGAGGTGCGGAAGTAACCTACTAAGTAATGACGAGATACGTTTGAAGTTCTCTAAAACTATAGATACAGCAACAAGGAATAGCTAAAAAAAAAGGTTCAAATGGATCTAAGCACCACGTGACTTAACATCTAAGGTCATCAGTCCCCTAGACTTAGAACTACCTAAACCTAACTAAACTAAGGTCGGACGGACCTACTCAGCATACAGGAAAGTCAAAACATTTCCTGAAATTAATAGCAAGGGTAGTGGTGTCAAGAGTGCAATGGGAATTCCGCTGCTAAATGCGCAGAAGAGTGCTGATAGGTGAAAAGAGTCCACTGAAGAACTGTACAGTTGTGAAGATGCGTCCGATTTGATAGACAAAGTAACAGGGCTCGATTTATAAAAGGTAGGGGCTCCAGTATAAGAATTTGAGAGAGCTTTGGAGGACTGAAGATCAAATAAGGCAGAAGGGGTAGATCACTTTACATCAGAATTTCGAAGATCATTGGGGAAGTGGCAAAAAATCGACTATTCACGTTGGTGTGTAGAGAATTATTTTGCAATAGGCTTAACAGCTCATGCATTCAAGTTACTGACAAGAATAATATACAGGAGAATTAAAAAGAAATTTGAGGATGTATTAGATGGCGATCAGTTTCGCTTTAGGAAAGGTAAAGGCTCCAGAGAGACATTTCTGACATTGTGATTAATAATGGATGCAGATTAAAGAAAAATTAAGACACCTTCATAGGATCTGTTGACGTAGAGAAAGTATTCCGCAACGCAAAATGGCGCAGGATGTCCGAAAATCTAAGAAAAATAATGATGTGCAATGGGGAAAGACGGGTAATAAACAATATGTTCAAGAAGCAAGAGGGAATGCTAAGTCTGGACGACCAAGGACGAAGTGTTCGAATTCAAAAGGGATGTAGTCTTTCACTCCTGCTGTTCAATCTGTGCATCGAAGAAGGAATGATGCAAATAAAACAAAGGTTCAGGATCGAAACTGAAATTCGAGGTGAAAGGACGTCTGTGATGTAATTCACTGATGACATTGCCATGCTGAGGAAAAGTAAAGAAAAATGACACGATTTGCTGAATGGAATGAAGAGTCTAATGAGCACAGAATACGGATTGAGAGTAAATCGAAGAAAGATGAAAGTGGTGAGAAGTAGCAGAAACGAGAACAGCGAGAAACGTAACATTAGGACTGTTTGCCATGAAGCAGAAGACGTTAAGAAATTCTGGTACCTAGGCAACAAAGTAACTCATGACGTACAGATCAAGGAGGACATCAAAAGCAGACTAACACTGCAAAGAGTGTATCCCTGGCGAAGAGAAGTGTACTAATATCAGACATAGGCCTTAATTTGAAGAAGACATTTCTGATAGTGTACATTTGGATCACAGCATTGTATGTTATCGAATCATGGACTGTGGCAAAGCAGGAATAGAAGAGAATGGTGCTACAGACGAATGTTGAAACGTAGGTGGGATGATAAGGAATGAAGTGGTTCTGCGCAGACGTGCATTGGAAACGAATATATGGGCTACACTGACATGGAAGAGGGACGGTATAGCAGGATACCTGTTAAGACGTTAGAGAATGACTTCCATGGTACTAGAGGGACCTGCAGACAGCAAAAACGGCAGTCGAAGACAGAGATTTGAATACATCTAGCAAGTGTTGCTCTGAGATGAAGAGGTTGGAACAGGAGAGGAAATCGTGTCATGCAGTATGAAACCAGTCAGTAGACTTATGACTTAAAAGAAGTAAGAAAGAAGCATGTCCCAAAGAACGGACCATCAAATTTCTCATGACGAGCACATGGAGCATGAGAAGGCAGCCATGGTTTTCCACGTCCATCATGAACCAAATGTTCTGGTGAATGGAATTTAAATGTTCTAGAAAGCTTATTTTTGTAAGCGTCTTTTCATGTCAGAAGGAGCACACAAGTTTCAATTCCACCATTTTCGGAGCACGTTTCTCTAAGTCTTCCATAGTAAGATCGACAGTTCTATGTGAGAAATGGCTTCCCATCTCTGCCCATCTGTCCGTTCACTGAACTGGTCCCTGAATAAAAATTTTGTGGAAGTCCGTACAGGCTTTTTAATCCAACGCAAAACCTAGCCTCAGTTAACGATAACGAATCAGACAGATTAACGCAAGTGAAGAAAAGAGAACACATCAAAACTTACTACAGTATCTGAGTCATTCAAATGTGATCCCTCTAATCGATGAAATAATGCTTTAGAGTACATAATATGGTGTATACACCCACCTTTTTGTAGAATAAACAACGTAGTAAGGTGTTTTGTTACGAGCTATGTTGAAGCACCGATGTTAATAATAATGGAACTACGAGAAACCTCTTTTCTTGTGAATCTTCGGAAGGTCATATAATTTTCAGGACATATTATCTAAGAGGCAGGGTAAAAGTAAATACTTTTGTTAGTTCTTGCAACAAGGTACTTATCTCAGGAGGCTGTTACGCTTCCTCTTAGACCATTTTGCCGGGTCAACATAGAGTTTGCAATACTCTGGATCACGTACTACATGCTGGGAACATGATTCTCTGTGTCCAGCGCAACCGTAGGATTGCACTTTCATGACTAAGATAACAAACACCACGATCCATCAAAACTGAACGTGAAACAACAATCCCAGCCGTTGTATTATCACTCTTGGGTGACCATGCACCAGTCAACACTCGTCATGCTTCTCTCCTAACCTCCTCAGCAGCAACAAGACGTAGATGAAAATTGTCTGTTCAACAGAGCAGTTTACACTTGGGCTTGAGAGCAGACTTTAAACCTTTCCCACAACCGATAAAGCTGCGTAGTTCAAAGCTCTCTCTATTAGACTTTTCACAGAAAATCTGGTTGCAAGATTGCACTCCACGCCACAGAAACGGCCACACCTATCCGAATGACGGACAGTTACAAAATTTGATTCCTAGCCAGACTACAGCCAAGAAACACGATGCAGCCAGTCCGGATAAAATACCGAGATTTTCGAACCAATCATCAACTGAAGCCGCAATAATTCCTCGAGACAAAATCGAACTGTCGGTGGGTTAATGAATGCTTTCACGAAGAAGAGCTAAACCAGAGCATTGATTAATGCGATTAGCGGCAGAATAATTAATATGATGCACGGCTTTGGCAAAGATAGAAAGACCATTATCGTCTCGAAACTGTGACAAAAATGAAAGAATACCGCATATTGCCAAAGCGAAATTTATCCTACATCCATTGGCAACGACACTTATCCTCCACATAGGATAAAATAATGTGAAACTTGAGATACGGCGGGCGTATAAAATATGTAAAGAACTTTCGGAAATGCCGCTGCATGGACACCTGTCGATATTTCGACTGCTGCCCTCCGCTTCATGACATTTAAACACTCGACAGGCAGAGCCTGCGCGCTTCTTTAGATAAACACATCAAAAACAGTTTTCCATCTCCTTGGTTCCGAGAGTTACGGAACTAGTACAGAAAATTGGAATAGAGATCAACATAAACATCATTTGCGACTATTTTATTGCTCATGGAAACCACACATTGCATGTTGTACCACCATACAGCGAGATCTTCAGAGGTGCTTGTCCAGATTGCTGTACACACCGGTACCTCTAATACCCAGTAGCACGTCCTCTTGCATTGATACATGCCTGTATTCGTCTTGGCATACTATCCACAAGTTCATCGAGGCAGTGTTGGTCCAGATTGTCCCACTTCTCAGCGGCGATTCGGCGTAGATCCCTCAGAGTGGTTGGTGGGTCACGTCGTCCACAAACAGCCCTTTTCAATCTATCCCAGGCATGTTCAATAGGATCCATGTCTGGAGAACATGCTGCCCACTCTAGTCGAGCGATGTCCTTATCCTGAAGGAAGTCATTCACAAGATGTGCACGATGGTGGCGCTAATTGTCGTGCATGAAGACGAACGCCTCGCCAATATTCTGCTGATAAGGTTGCACTATCGGTCGGACGATGGCATTCACGTATCGTACAGCCGTTACAGCGGCTTCAAAGACCACCATTGGCGTACGCTGGCCCCACATAAAGTCACCCCAAAACATCAGGGAACCTCCACATTGCTGTACTTGCTGGACAGTGTGCCTTATGAGTTCAGACTTATCGGGTTGCCTCCATTCACCTCTCCGACGATTGTCTGGTAGAAGGCATATGCGACACTTATCGGTGAAGGGAACGTGATGCCAATCCTCAGCGGTCCATAGGACGTGTTCTTGGGCGCATCTATAGCGCACTGAATGGTGTCGTGGTTGCAAAGATGGACCTTGCCATGAACGTTGGGAGTGAAGTTGCGCATCATGAAGCCTATTGCGAACGGTCTGAGTCGTAATACGACGTCTTGTGGCTGCACGAAAAGCATTATTCAACATGCAACATGGTAGCATTGCTATCAGGGTTCCTCCTAGCCATAATCACTAGGTAGCGGTCATCCAGTGATTCTGAGAGCTGTTCTTTGATTTGTTTAAATAATACTTCAGGAACTTTAATTAAAAAAACTATCTCGAGGATCTTGTTGTTCATTATGACGAATGTTCACTTACTATTCTAAAATGAAGTTAATTAAGTTGTAAAATTTTAAAGTTAAAAAAAAAGGCTTTTACTAGAGAGATTGTGCCTGCCCGTACTTCCCTCAACTTCCACGTATTGGCCTTCGGGCGTTGTCTGATGTTTTCCCGGTATGTATTCCAGCTAATGCCTCCGGGGCCTTGTCACACTCTAATCTGTATTGAGTGTACCAACGTTCACGACGGACGTTTTTCACGGTTCCATATGTCCGACAGAACAACACTAATGAGAAAAACTTCACACAAGCGATGCTGTGGCAAGTGAAATAAACAAGAGCCTTCCCACTCGGCACTCGGAACGGAACTATTGACCACATACTCACGGATACATAAGCACATAATAGACGCGTAAAACTTCTCTGGCAATTTTCTCGTAATGGCCAGAGTAGAGCACTTCACTACTTACTACGTGCGCATTATGTTGTTTTAACGGCCTAAAGATCTACAAAGTTTGAAATTATTTTTTTGATCCCTACGTCGCGGCCTCCCCTTGTCAACATAAAACTGCAAGCACATTCCACAGGAATAGATACAAGCTAAGGGCAAGATAAATCTGGTTTTACACTGTGAGTCACCATTCACCTGTTCGTGAACAATTGCAGGTATTCCGTTTCTGCCACCACTCCTTACCAGTCGACCACGGTACTCACACCAAACGTTAGATGCATATAGAAGATGGTGCCACGCAGGTCGTGCTAGTTTAAGAGCCAAATATCGACATGTACTACAGCAAAATGGTTCAAATGGCTCTGAGCACTATGGGACTTAACATCTGAGGTCATCAGTCCCCTAGAACTTGGAACTACTTAAACCTAACTGACCTAAGGACATCACACACATCCATGCCCGAGGCAGGATTCGAACCTGCGACCGTAGCAGCAGCGCAATTCCGGACTGAAGCGCCTAGAAGAACTCGACCTCCACGGCCGGCTACTACAGTAAATGTGAAGATGCCGACAAGGGCACAGTTTACGATGCACTTCTTGTCAATTTGATATCGGGGCATATGATTTTTTTCCAAAATCGAAGGTAGTGCCAGAAAAGAACAATGAATGGGTTAATATTGCTCTGAAAGTCTCCCACGGATCAGCAAACATTACAGTGTCGCTCAGCTTAATAAATTATTCATTACTAAGAAGAATCGAGTAAAAAAGAAAAACCGATAGGACACGGGGAATAAACCGATTAAGATTAGTGGTGTTGCTCTCCAAGGAAGACAATCCTGTTTTTAGAAACGTTCCAAGATATATTAAGCTTAATGTCAAGTACGGATCAAACGCTGCTCAGGACTGCGACAGAAATGAAGTGAAAAAAATGTGATACGCAGGTACGCTCCCAGTTGCTTCTGTGACAATAATATCGACTGTCTCAACATACATTCGACCTTGAATGAAAACCCTTGCACCATGTAAAACTGAAGAAAGAAAAGATTTAGCTTTACGGAAACTTCAGAGAATTGTTGAAACAACTGGAGTTGCAGAATGTTCAAACAGGAACGGAAAGTAGAAGCTAGAAAAAACTGCAGAGGCCAGACCTACTCAAACGGAATATTGATAAGAACATAAACAGTGTGTAGTTAAGCGTTTCGTATTTCTATATTCTCTCCATTCCTTACTTTATTGCCTAAAAGAAAAAAAGAAAAATACAATTTGTACATTGTTCTTGCCGTCTTGTAATTACGTGATTTTCAGTTACAGCTGCATTGATTATATGTTGCTTATTAGTTTTGAATAGCCGCTTCTGGAAACTTGTGCCACTGCTCTTCATCTGTCTTGTTCAGGACTCTCTTTTCTTGTCCTGTTATCCTTCCACTTCTTCTTCATCTTCTTCTTCTTCTGCATCCTTCCTGTCCTCCAGATGATACTGAAAGTGATCTTTCATGTACTTCTAAGGTGCTGTGCATTAGAGAGTATATTGCTATTATTTTGTGATCGTCGGAAATCGTTTCTTTAGTAGACCAAAGGCTCTCTCCACCATCGCCCTTTTTTTGTCACGGAGCAATTTGCATCGTCACTGATTAGCATTTCTTGCTGGCGTAAATGAAGTGACTAACCATGGAGACATTCCATTCCCTGAAACGTTAAATAAACAAGTATTCGCACGGTACTCTGAATTTATATTTCTAATTGGGCTACAGATTCATTTACTAGCGCCGGCCGGAGTGGCCGAGCGGTTCTAGGCGCTACAGTCTGGAACCGCACGACCGCTACGGTCACAGGTTCGAATCCTGCCTCGGGCATGGATGTGTGTGATGTTCTTAGGTTAGTTAGGTTTAAGTAGTTCTAAGTTCTAGGGGACTGATGACGTCAGAAGTTAAGTCCCATAGTGCTCAGAGACATTTGAACCATTTTTCATTTACTAGCGCCATGCATGCTACATGACCAATCTACACTTAAATGCTAGTAAATTTCTTGCCGGTATCCACCGTGACCTGCACATAAATAGAGACATAACCTTTACGACTCATGTATTCATCACCATGTAATGCTAGTTTTCTGATTTCTGTTTAGGTGCAATCTAAAGCCCCTGTAACTGTTGGCAGTCAAAATATTTTTTGCCGTTCTGGCTTAGCCGTATTAACTTCCTGCATTTTAGATGTGAATGGAATCCAGTTGTGAGCTTTAAAACTGTCTGATCCCTGACAACGTTCACTGGTTTACAGCCCGTTATCCGGCCAACTTCATAATCCTCGTCCAGAACAGTTTCGATTCCAAGATACCCCCCCCCCCCCCCCACCGAAGAAGTATGGCTATCCATTTCCTGGAAGTCAAGGCTTCTGAGCGTGTTTCATAGCGCACTGACATTAATACGCAGTTAAAAAAATTTACAGTTTCAGGACGGTACATAGCCATGGAATGGACTGACGAACATTGTTTAAGAGGTAGCATGCACCACCACCGTCCGACGAATAACATAGAAGTATCCCAGTGTGAATACTAGACTCTGCTCCTGAATAAAAACAGTGGATGTTGCGAAATTAATTAATATGAATGACGCGTTCCACCTGTGCGGGGCATCATCAGAGAGTGTGAAAGCAGCTGGATATCCGCCATGAAGCAATATAAAATATGCATTTAATATTGGTACATTTTCTCTTTCATATGGTTTTATGACGAATGGGTTACACATCCACTTACTTTTACACAATCTAATGAAGCCCCAAAAGGGTGAAACGCGTCATTGATATTAAATTATTATTCGCAACCATCACTGTTTTCATTGTGAAACAATTCGGATCTGATACCTTAACTTTTCCCCGTGAATTGAATGTTCAAATAACTTACGAGTTTGCTGCCGGGTGATATCGTCGACGACCGCCGATATTTCGACAGGAGCACACCCTGCCATTCTCAAGGCACAACTGCAAGGAGGAAGCAATGTGCAAGGGAATTTAATACCTCGGTTCACAGAGGAAAAACAAGGAAGATACCACACACAGTACAAGTAAACGCAGAGTCAACACACAACCAAAGATAACCAACATCAGAAACATCGATAGTGGCTTTTAATCAACAGGTGAGGTAACACTAATTCTGTCCCTCTGTTTTTTGAAGAGAGACAGAGCCGGATTCCAAGCAGCATTTAAACAAAATCCACCATCTCGGTTTATAAGGTTGCTTGATAGTTTTATTTCAACAGCTTCCTTAATGACATTATCCCAAAGCTGGACGTGCAAGTCAGAATCTCCGTGTTCTATTCCATAGGATGACCGGTGTCAAGGCAATGTTCTGCAATAGCGGATTTGCTCGGCTGTTGTAAGCGTGTGTGACCCTTATGTTCAATACACCGGTCTTCCACAGTCCTGATTGTCTGACCAATGTGTGACATGCCACAACTGCAAGGAATACGATAGACATCAGCCTTACGCAAACCAAGATCTTCTTTTACGGACGCCAACAAGGCCTTCATCTTAGAAAGTGGTCGAAAAACATATTTCACATTATATTTCCGCAAATTACGGCCAATCCTGTTGGAAACGCTTCCTAAGTAAGGCAAAAAGGCCGTAGACTTAGGTGCCCCTTTATTGCTATCGTCACTCACCCGTTGCACAGAAGGCTGATAGCGCAACGCACGTTTGATCTGCCTCTCACTATAGCCATTCTGACGAAAGGTGACTTCGAGATGTGATAGATTAGCTGCCAAATTGTCAGGGTCTGAGATAACGTGGGCCCTGTGAACCTAGGTACGAATTTCTCCTTCACGCTGAGTTGGATGTTGAGAACTATCAGCTCGCAGATACAAGTCAGTGTGAGTAGGCTTCCTATAAACAGAATGTCCCAACGTACCACCAGTCTTCATTCTGACCAACACATCAAGGAAGGGACTGACTTGTATCTGCGAGCAATACGGACACAAGTAACATATTTTTTCTTGCATGGGAATAACTTCGGTGCTAATGTTCTCCAAATGATTTATCTAAAACAGTTTTATGGCAAAGAATTAGTTTCGAACTTCAATGTGAAGATCGTGAACAGTATTGATCTCATACAAAAAGGTGTCTGGTTTTAGAAACAATTGTAACTGGTTGATTATTCAAAAAATTACTTCATAAAAAGGATTAACCTACCCACAACGATCTCCATTCTTTCAAAAATTGTATATATGTTGGTGTAGAACGAACTTCTCTAGCTGTCAGCAATTAGTGAGATAAGAATTTCAAACCAATCTAAGTCCGACAGTTAATTTTACAACAGAGTCCTACCTACATATAAACATGCGAAACTGCGAATTTATCTCGAGTGACAATACTTCACAAAACTCTTTTTCAGAATTCACAAATACTCTAATCATCTTATGCAGTCATTCATAGAAAAATCCACTTAAGAGGCAAAGAAACTGGTACTTCTGCCTAGTATCGTCTAGGGCTCCTGGCAGCACTCTGAAGTGCCACAACAAGACAATTGACACCGTGAATCCTGCAGGGCTGCCCATTAATCCGTAAGAAAACGAGGCAGTTGGAATCTCTTCTGACAGCAAGTCGCAAGGCATCCCAGATATGCTCAATAACTATCTTGTTTGGGAGTTTGGTGGCCAGCGGAAGAGATTTAACTCAGAAGTGTGGTCCTAGAGCCACTGTGTAGTAAATCTGGACGTGTAGGTTCGCATTGTCCTGCTGGAATTGCCCAAGTCCGCTGGAATGCACAATGGGACATAGGTGATCAGGCAGGATTCTTACGTGCGTGTCACCTGTCAGAATCGTATCTAGACATATCAGAAGCCCCATATCGCTCCTACTGCACATGTGCACATGCTCCACACCATTACAGAGCCTCCACCAGCTTCAACTGTCCTCTGCTGAGTAGCAGCGTTCATGGATTGATGAGGTTGCCCCATCCCCGTACACGTCCATCCGCTCAATACAATTTCAAACGAGACTCCTCCGACCATGCAACATGTTTCTAGTCATCAACAGTCCAACGTCGTGTTGACGAGCCCAGGCGAGGCGTAAAGCTTTGCGTCGTGCAGTGATCAAGCGTAAGCGAGTGGGCCTTGGGCCCGAAAGCTCATATCGATAATCTTTCATTGAATGCTTGCACGCTGACACTTTTTGATGGCGCTGCATTGAAATCTGCAGCAATTTGCTGAAGGATTGCGCTTGAGTCACGTTGAACAATTCCTTTCAGACGTCGTTCGGCCCGTACTTGCAGGATCTTTTTTCGCCGGCAGCGATATCGGAGAATTGATGTATTACCGGATTCATTATATTCATGGTACTGTCGTGAAATAATCGTACGGGAAAATCCCCACTTCATCGTTCCCTCGGAGATACGGTGTCCCATCTCTCGAGGGCTGGTATAATACCACGTTCAATGCCGCTTAAGACTTGATAATCTGCCGTTGTAGCAGTAGTAACCGATCTAAGAACTGCGCCAGACACTTCTTATATATAGGCGCTGACGACCGTAGCGCTGTATTCTGCCAGTTTATATCACAGTATTTGAATACGCTTGCCTATACCAGTTTCTTTCGCATTTGAGTGCGTATAGTCAATATTTACCAGTTCAGCTACAAGTAAAAATTTCCTTATCATTCAGTTCCACGTCTGCTTCCTAACACACCACTACTAATAATACACTACTGGACATTAAAATTGCTACACCACGAAGATGACGTCCTACAGATGCAAAATTTAACCGACCGGAAGAAGACACTGTGATATGCAAATGATTAGCTTTTCAGAGCATTCACACAAGGTTGGCGCGTGTGGCGACACCTGCAACGTGCTGACATGAGGAAAGTTTTCAACCGATTTCTCATACACAAACAGCAGTTCAGCGGTGTTGCTTGGTGAAACGTTGTTGTGATGCCTCGTGTAAGGAGGTGAAATGCGTACCATCAGGTTTTCGACTTTGATAAAGGTCGGATTGTAGCCACTTTGATAAAGGTCGGATTGTAGCCTATCGCGATTGCGGTTTATCGTATCGCGACATTGCTGCTCGCATTGGTCGAGATCCAATGACTGTTAGCAGAATATGGAATCGGTGGATTCAGGAGGGTAATACGGAACGCCGTGCTGGATCTCAACGGCCTCATATCACAAGCAGTCGAAATGACAGGCATCTTATTCACATGGCTGTAACGGATCGTGCAGCCACGTCTCGATCCCTGAGTCAACAGATGGTGGCGTTTGCAAGACAATAACCATCTGCACGAACAGTTCGACAACGTTGGCAGCAGCATGGACTATCAGTTCGGAGACCATGGCTGCGGTTACCCTTGACGCTGAATCACAGACAGGAGCGCCTGCGATGGTGTACTCAACGACTAACCTGGGTGCACGAATGGCAAAACGTCATTTTTTTTTATTAAACCAGGTTTTGTTTACAGCATCATGATGGTCGCATCCGTGTTTGGCGACATCGCGGTGAACGCACATTGGAAGCGTGTATTCCTCATCGCCATACTGGCATATCACCCGGTGTGATGGTATGGGGTGCCATTGGTTACACGTCTCGGTCACCTCTTGTTCTCACTGACGGCACTTTGAATAGTGGACGTTTCATTTCAGATTTGTTACGACCCGTGGCTCTACCCTTCATTCGATCCCTGCGAAACGCTACATTTCAGCAGGCTAATGCACGACCGCATGTTGCAAGTCGTGTACGGGCCTTTCTGGATGCAGAAAATGTTCGACTGCTGCCCTGGCCAGCACAGTCTCCAGATCTCTCACCAATTGAAAACGTCAGATCAATGGTGGCCGAGCAACTGGCTCATCACAATACGCCAGTCACTACTGTTAATGAACTGTGGTATCGTGTTGAAGCTGCATGGGCAGCTGTATCTGTACACGCCATCCAAGCTCTCTTTGAGTCAATGCCCAGGCGTATCTAGGCCGTAATTACTGCAAGATGTGGTTGTTCTGGGTACTGATTTCTCAGGATCTACGCACCCAAATTGCTTGAAAATGTAATGACATGTCAGTTCTGGTATAATATATTTGTCCAGTTTATACCCGTTTATCATCTGCATTTCTTCTCGGTGTAGCAATTTTAATGGCCAGTAGTGTAATAGAGCCTTCTCTGTTAGCTCCCTCAGGCTGACACGATGCAACAAAACAATCAAAGTTCGTGGATCAACCCGGCTTGCTCTCACATCTGTGCATATTGATATATAAAAGTAAGAAGTTTACAATTGTTTAATGACCAAGACGACATGCATATCTCACGTAGTGTGGACACTCTACCAGAGGGAGTGGCATGATTAGCCACAGCTTGCGGTAGGAGTGTCCCTCCCGGCTGCGCCAGCCTGCGCCCCGCGCCTGGCTGCGGCACATGGCGCTGGACACGGCACGTGTCGCCAGCCGCGCTTGTCGGCGGCGCACTGCGGGCGTCGCGACGCAGCCGGCGGCGCCAGCTGGCGCCGGAAGGAAGCGGCCGCAACTAATGACCGCTGTCCGGCGAACACGAGTATCCACTCCCTGCCGCGGGCGCCATCACAAGGCTCGCCGCTGGTCCGGTCAGAGAGCGGATGTCCAGCTACGTGCCTCGCCTAACACCCTGCTCACCACGACGTTCGCACCCTGATCTATGCCACGCACTGTGTCCTTCTAGCACTTCTCAGGAATCTAACAATATCTACACAGCTGTTATTTTGTTGTGCATCCGCAGATCATTCGGCTGCATGTCTTAGTTATCTGTTACTGCCTACCTTCCGCAACACTCTTCAGTTTGAGGTCCAGTCCCTTGTTTAGTGCAAACATATCGATCAATAATTAAAGTTGTACTTATCAGAGATCTTACGGTTGCTTCATGAGACTCTTTGCTGTTTACTCTGATTTGTTGTAACGCAAGAGAAATAAGTTTCCTTTAATTTACGTCTATGGTCACAATCTTTTTTGTTTAACAGATTAACGGTTTCGGTCTTTAATGACCATCATCAGATCTGCAGCAAAAATGGGAAAAATATAGATACACTCGCTAAACGTATACAGCTGAAGAACAATACATAGAGCATATTGAAAAGTAGTACTGACAAAATTTACATTTGTGCGATTTAAATATGAATTTGATGATGCTGGTGCTGATTCCGCATTTAACATTTGACGATGGCACTATGGCTGCAGTACATTAGGACCTTGTTTTTATGAAGCAGGTATGCGTCTTCACATTTAAAGAGCACAAATGTAAATTTTGTCACTACTACTTTGCAATATGCTCTACGTATTGTTCTTAAGCTGTATACGTTTAGCGAATGTATTTATATTTTTCCCATTTTTGCTGCAAATCTGATGATGGTCATTAAAGACCAGAACCGTTGATCTGTTAAACAAAAAAGATTGTGACCATAGACGTAAAGTAAAGGAAATTTGTTACATATACGGGTCAATGTGTTTTGCAGCTTGTGTAAGAGAAATAGCTGTAATACCGCTCCAAAAACTGCACGAGGTAACAGAGAAAACAGATCTCATTGTCTTATGCCAAAAAAAGATTAAATGAAGTACAGATACGATTGGGAAACTCAGCTGAATAATTTCAATCTTTTTTTTTTCTTTTTTGAGGGGTTTGGGGCTGGAGGGAGGGGAGGGAAATCAAGAGAAGATAAACAGAAATAGCACTCGGTTTACTACAGAATATACACTGAAGAGACAAAGAAACAAGTACACCTGCCTAATATCGTGTAGAACCCTCGCAAGAACGAAGTGCCGAAACACGACTTGGCATAGACACGACTAATGTCTGAAACAGTGCTAGATGTAATTGACACCATGAATCCTGTATGGCTGTCCATTAAAGGTTAGAGTACGAGGGGGTGGAGATCTCTTCTGAACAGCACTTTGCCACGCATTCAAGATATACTCAATAATGTTTATGTCTGTGGAGTTCTGTGGCCAGCGGAAGTGTTTGAATTCAGAAGGGTGTTCTTGGAGCCGGTTTGTAGCAATCCTCGACCTGTGGGATGTTGCATAGTCCTGCTGTAAATGCCCAAGTCCGTCAGAATGCACAATGGACATAACTGGATGCAAGTGACCAGGCAGGATGCTTACTTACTTGTCAACTGTCAGAGTCGTATCTAGACGTATCAGGGGTCCCATATCACTCAAACTGCACTCACCCCACATTATTACACAGCTTCCACCAGCTTGAAAAGTCCCTTTCTGACATGCAGGGTCAATAGATTCGTGAAGTTGTCTCCATACCCATACACGTGCACCTGCTCGATTTAATTTGAAACGAGACTCGTCTGACCAGGTGACATGTTTCTAGCCATCAACAGTCCAATGTCGGTATTGGCAGGCCCAGGCGAGGCGTAAAGCTTTGTGTCATGCAGTCATGCAGGCTACACGAGTGGGCCCTCGGCTCCGAAAGCTCATATCGATGATGTTTCGCTGAATGGCTCGCACGCTGACGTTGATGGCGCAGCATTGAAATCTGCAGCACTTTGCGGAAGGATTGAATTTCTGTCATGTTGAATGGTTTGAATGGTTCTCTTCAGTTGTCGTTGGTCCCGTTCTTGCAGGATCTTTTCTCGGCCGCAGCGACGTAGTAAATTTGGTGTTTTACCGGATTCTGATATTGACGTTACATTCGCGAAATGGTCGTACGGGAAAATCCCCACTACATCGATACTTCGGAGATGCTGTGTCCAACCGATCGTGCTCTGAGTATAACATCACGTTCAAACTCACTTTTGTCTTGGCAAGCTGCCATTGTAGCAGCAACAACCAATCTTACAACTGCGCCAGTCACTTGTTTTATATACGCGTTGCAGACCGCAGCGCCGTGTTCTCCCTCTTTATACACATCCCTGTATTTGAATATAGCATGCCAATACCGGTTTCTTTGGCACTTGTACATACCACAGGAATAATAATCTTTATCGGATGACATCAGTTCTGCACCACACATGTTAAGCCAGGCACACTTTGCACTTCATAACTCCTGATACTGAATAAGAAAGATCCAATGGAAGAAATAGAGAAGAGAAGTTTGAGAAAGATTCTCGGGGGGAAAAAATAAAACTACGGTACAGAGAAGAAGACGAAAAAATGAAAATGTGTAGAAACAGATAGAGAAGATCACATACATTACGCGCAAGAGAACACTAAGATTTTTGAATACCATTTAAGAAATAGCGATTTCAGATTTACAAAGAAAAACTTTAACTGCATTAGCAAACTGAAGGCGAACGCAGAGTGGTATAGGAAATGACACAGGTCATGTAGTAAGTTGAGCTCAGTAAAAAAGAGATCTTAGATAAAGAAATGTTTCGTATGAAGGATGAAAAAGTCAAGGGGTTCCAGGAAAAGCAACGTATAAGTATCAAGAACATCTGGACGGAAGAGAGTAGGCCCTCAGTGAAAGAATGAAGATATTAAGAGACAAGGGGCAAACATTTACAGTACATGGTCGTCATATACCTGACCGTTAACATAATTCCTCAGACCACCGAATATGGCCTGATGCATAACCATGCCAGAAAGCCTCCATCTCATGTACGAGTTCCATGGTGGGAGAGTCGCAACTGTTTCTGCGGATTTATTTATTTACAAATACAGTTAGTTGTGGTCTCTTTCAAAATAGGACCCTTTTAAGGATACCTTGTTTTACTTTCGGTCTTTCCACTATTCAGATTATATCTATACATCGTTTTCCATACGACTAAGTAGGATCTCCTTTGTAGCCAGAGCAGCACCCTTTCAATTTGTCTTTTCAGTCCTTGTCTGTCTTTTCAATTCTCATATTCTAATAACAACCTGGCATTATAATAATACCATTTTCTATAGGTGTCCTCGGTTTTCCTACATTTTTCTGCAAGCGTCACGTTTCTAATTTTCTCAGAATCTCGAGAACAACATCTACAAATGTCGGGTTTCTTAATATCTCCTACAGCATGATCATGACGTGCACGAGCGTGCGATAACCTTGACTTCCAGCAGTACGAGATAAAGCGAATTTACAGTAATGGGTGAGGGTTTCACTATAGGACCACTGCTGCCTTATTTTGTAGTTGTAATTCCTACGTTCTTATTAATTTACTTTACAAACTTCTACTGTGACGTGTTACTTAAGGCTTTTGTTGGGGGTCAAAGCCCATAACCATTCACAGTTATGCTTTGCTTCCACATTTGCGCCGTAGCCAAACAGAAATCAGTTACTGGCTTACTTGATAAAACAGTTCGTATATAACCTATAATATAGGTGGTTAGAAGATTACTTCCACTTCAGCGAACTTTAAATTATTAAATTAGAATATTACCATGTCACATTTCTGAAGATTCCACGGATCTGTCGTGTCAACCCAGCTTCATGTTATTGTATTTCGTAGAGTAAATGAAATGCATTTCATGTAGCCTATGGAATCTCTGACAACGACATTCAGAAAAATACAAACTTTTCGGCCTTAACGTATGTTGGCCGTTGACGGACAAATGGAATATATCCGCTGAGTCTTGTCTTTGGAGAAACAAAAGTAATTTGTAGGATGGCTAGGCTAAGCTATTCAACTCGCGTTTGGATTTGTTTAAGAACTCGTAATTCTGTTTTCGTCCTGATGAATTGTGAGGAGTCCTCATTAAACGACGAATAGTCTCGTTCCATAACTGTTTTAACCACAGAGATGCCGCTACCAAGTTCGCTTTTCCGAATGGAAGTATAGTAACCTCTGCTGCTAGTATCGTAGTCTAACATAGACGAAATCAACGCCATTTCAAGTTTCAAAATACGATTCCTGCTTACGGAATAATTAGAATATTAGAAACTTACGATTTACCTGTTTTGTACATTAAAACCTACTTGTGCCTTATGCGAAAGTTCGCTACTTCCTATGTAAGGAAATTTGGCGCGTCGTCTAAGAATGAAACGTGTGTGGTGCTGCTGTGACACAGGCACAAAAGGGACAAGGAGGAAATTACTAATTGCGTTAAGAAGAGTGAATACTCTATCAATTGGCCTTCGAAAATAGCAGAAGCAGAAAAGACTAAAGACCTATTTCAAAAAGGGAAGTTCTTTCCGATATTTCTGTAGTTAATATAGCTATTAATCGAAACTATGTGTCAGTTAATGAGAGATTCATCACAGTCATTTGAACGAAAGCAGATTACGGTACCTTAAACACGTCTGTAGACACATTACATTTATAAGAAACGAAGTGTTATTCCATTCATCTAGGTAAATGAATTTACTGCGTCTACGTCACATATTTAGCTCTCTCAGTCTCATAGTGCTCAGAGCCGTTTGAACCATTTTTGTTACTGAGTTATTATGGGATGTGAGTTGAGGATATTCTACAGCGGTTTCTGATCTCAACATTTAACACTTACATTACATAGACGCTCCAGTTTACAATAGAGATGCGTCGCTGCAGGAACTGATAGCCGGCCCCGGTGGCCGAACGGTTCTAGGCGCTTCAGTCTGGAACCACGCGGCTGCTACGGTCGCAGGTTCGAATCCTGCCTCGGGCATGGATGCGTGTGATGTCCTTAGGTTAGTTAGGTTTACTTAGTTCTAAGTCTAGGGGACTGATGACCTCAGATGTTAAGTCCCATAGTGCTTAGAGCCATTTGAACCATTTTTTTGGAACTGATATGGGCAGAAATAATATCCGTAAAGAGGTGCAGCAACTGTTGGAAAGTTGTAACTGACTATTTGTTTCCATCAAATGTGTGATTTAATATAGACGATTATCACATTTGGCCGTTATCAGCCATCTTGAGAAGTTTTCAGCTTCATTTGCAAAATGTAGAATTTCCCTTAATCCTCCGAAACCAACTGTTTACAGGCCACATCTTTAAGACACAACCTCTAGATCTTTGCACTCGAAGTGAAACGGAAAACGCGAAAATTACGTCCCTCGGTGAAGCTCTTAAAGTGGGGAATTTGCAGAAAACTTCGCTCTGATTGACACTATCTGACTGGAGTAGTATGGTGGTTATGATTTTGACCTGATTACTGGTGTCTTCCTGGACACAGATTAAAAGCCTACAACTTAAAGTAAGGGATGGGATGGACACAAACAGTGATTAAATTCAGTACTCACGTTCGTAAACACATTTATGGGATCAACGTATAAAATGAATAATCAAAACCAGGTGACAAATATATGTTTCAAAATTTGCATAAACATTAAATACGTAGAAAGCAATGTCACCCTCCTATACATCAGTTACTTAATGTCCTCTTAAATATCTACTCTCTCCTGAAATCCAGCGGTAACTGACAACTACTTAATACTGTAACTCTACGTGGAAAAGTGACTGGAGGTTGGTGACTAAAACGCAGAATTTCACACATTCATTACAAGCGGAAAAGGAGATAGGCGACCATCCTGGATTGCACAAGTGTTGAATCAAACTGAACCAATCTGCCGATACTGCGAAGTGTGCTTACCGTAAGTATGACTGTGGCGCTGAGCTGGGCACTGCAGATGTGACGACCCTTCCTGAAGGCGAAGTCGTCAGGAACTTTGCGGGCCTGCAAGATATGGCAGCCTCTACTGCGCTGCTGCGCCAAGTCGATCGTGTCACCATGGCCTTCTAACCCAAATTCGATGCGGACTTTCTTGCCTCCTGCGCTCATCTGCAACCCTCGCGGCGCTTACTTACGCTCTGCCTATTCCTTGCGGCCAAAAAGGTGCCAGTTACGAATCTTAAAACCACTGCGATCCAATCATGAGGATTCTCTCCAACGGAGAATCCCGGCAAAAGTAGAACGTCCTTTTTAGCCTTCAGTGAGAACATGAAACTCTCCCCTACTATTAAAAGTATTTATTTCAACGCTGCGATCTGACGTCACACAATAACACCCACATTCTTCTGCCAATGTCCATAAATAGGTTTGAGAAATTCAGAGAGAATTGCTGTGGCCCTCGCTTTCTACAAGCGGCCGAAACTTATCATCAGAAGAAGTTACGGAACATGGAAAGGCGCCTTGACCCCAGAACAGGGCACCGTACTGTCCTCCGGCTGGGCATTAGCCGCAGTCATTCATGTGGCAAGACATTACCTGCTGCCCCCCGTAGATTATGGGCCGACCTCACTTCCAAGCATCTTGGCCCATCCAGTCGCGATCCTGTCCTCCGGTCATTGACGTGCTTGGGTGCAGCGTCTCCTGTTGCTGTGTCTCAAGCCCAGTGTGCTGCACATTCGCACTTAAGCCGTGGTACAAATTACTGTTTTGAAGAGCGCGCGGCAGCGCGTAGTGTGAAGCAGCCGCCCTCCGTTTCTGGCGGTGGCGCCGCTGTGGCAGTCGCAGCTTTGGTGTCTCACTCTGGTGGGAAAGGGGAAAGGTAGCATGTTTACGTGCATTAAAGAGGCGCTATGAGCTCGCCAGGTCTGTCTGGGTCAGTCTCTCACCCCCAGATTGCTAGTCTGTCTCTCGTCCGCATTTGTTAGGCAGTTAGTGTCTGCCTGTCGTTCGGAGTGCTAGTATGTCTGTCGTTCGGAGCAACCTTTAAGGCCGGCAAAATGAGAGTCTTTCTACTCCGCCAGTAAGAGAACTCAGCGAGTGGTCGTCCGGTCGGGGCTGAGTTTCTGCGTCTGAGTCTGCGCGTTAGGCCGTCAGTCTGCTCGAGTTTGCTCAGTCAATGGTCATTGGCGGTTGGATCGATCGGTTGGTCTGTCGCGCACTGAGACACAAGATGACTTGTCCGTCTTGAGCGTCGGCGCATGTGAAGTCGCCACGTGAGTCCAGTGGGCCGCGGCGTATAGCGAGAGGTAATGACTTCGCGGTCGACACGAGAGCAACAGGAATCAACCCACGACATCAGTCTGGCCGGGGCGAGCTGCGACGACGTGAGACTGGAGGTCGACGCGCCTTCCTGCGTCCGTTGAAGCGACTGGCAGCGGACGGTTCGGGAGAGAGATTTGGGGGTGCTGCACCAGGTCTTCTCGAGAAATCGCGGTTTGTTACAAGTTAAGTGGTTGGTGGTATGTTGTTTGATATACTCTTGTTCAATTCTACTTGTTTTCTTGGAGAGGTCACCAGCCGTTTTGCTTTGGGGTCGTCCCACCATTCATCTCCGTTTGCCCACCCACGGGAAGGTGGTTGTTTATATATTGGGTGGTCCGTTTTTCCCTTGTGGAGTAGGGGCGGTTAGAGCAACCTGCGGTTCGGGTTTTTCGGTAATCTCCCTATCAATCTACCGTACGTTAGTAGCTGTCTCTGTCATGTTTGTCGGATTTCATGTGTTAACGAATTTATTGCTTGGAGTGTAACGCCCTAATACCTGAAATGTGTTTGGATCTTTGGAAACTTTGATATTATTGCCTATGATCTTGAGAGGCGGTATTTGTGTACTGTAGAGCATCTTAACTATTGTTTGGCCAACCTTGTAGAATTTAATATAAGATTGCATTTCATGGGCTTTTATTTAAATGATCATTTTAATATGTAAAGTTGCCACCTTTTGACCGTAAGACTTTTCTTACAAGTTAAAATCAACTTGCACCTTCGTTAGCAAGGTTAATATTTTAATTGTTAGTGTTTGGTACCATTTCCATCTCTCCTACGTGGGGGGGGGCATAGTTTGGGTGCTTGTGTAAATTGTTAAAACTCTTAGTTTAAAGTTACCTGGTGTGTTGCAGATTTGCACCAGTGTAGTCTTTCAGAGGCTGTTGTGAGCGGTCGCAACTACGGCCATGTCAAAATGGAGCGGGGAGGTTCTCTTCCAGAAATCTCATACAGTCAAGACTTGTTTCTTTCTGCCTCTGAATAAATTGTAAGTTTGATATTTAGAGGTTGCTTTCTGATTATAATTTTAAATCTTATAGGCGCTATTAAAGTGAATAAAATTCTAATTTGTTAAAAGGAATTTTGTTATGATTTCATCAGTTACTCCCTGGCAACTGCTTCCAAGCTTACATAGCGTGATTAAACGTGTTAATGTTCTTGACGAATCGCTAGTAAATAAAATAAATTCTTAAAAATATGTTTTGAAAACAAATCACAGTTCAGCTCTCACCTCAGAGACACTTATAGTCCACTGAGTTAATAAAGAGAGGCATACAAACTACACAGGGCACCATCCTGCCAGTCACCATGATTTATAATATCAGTAACGTTTTCACATCCATTTTCCCTTTCTCAGACTGAGAATGGTAAATATACAGGGTGATTCAAAAAGAATACCACAACTTTAAAAAAGGTTGTATTTAATGAAAGAAACATAATATAACCCTATGTTATACATCATTACAAAGAGTATTTAAAAAGGTTTTTTTCACTCAAAAACAAGTTCAGAGATGTTCAATATGGCCCCCTCCAGACACACGAGCAATATCAACCCGATACTCCAACTCGTTCCACACTCTCTGTAGCATATCAGGCGTAACAGTTTGGATAGCTGCTGTTATTTCTCGTTTCAAATCATCAATGGTGGCTGGGAGAGGTGGCCGAAACACCATATCCTTAACGTACCCCCATAAGAAAAAATCGCAGGGGGTAAGATCAGGGCTTCTTGGAGGCCAGTGATGAAGTGTTGTGTCACGGGCTGCCTGGCGGCCGATCCATCGCCTCGGGTAGTTGACGTTCAGGTAGTTACGGACAGATAAGTGCCAATGTGGTGGCGCTCCATCCTGCTGAAATATGAATTGTTGTGCTTCTTGTTCGAGCTGAGGGAACAGCCAATTCTCTAACATCTCCAGATACTGTAGTCCAGTTACAGTAGCACCTTCGAAGAAAAAGGGACCAAAAACTTTATTGGCTGAAATGGCGAACAAATGTACAACTAAATGAAACTTTATAGCTCCCTTAATTCGCTGACAGATAGTGCTTATCTCTGCCTTTTGTCATTGCAGAGTTTTAAATTCCTAAAGTTGTGGTATTCTTTTTGAATCACCCTGTATTCTACATTTTCTTGAAACTGTCATGCAAAATGTTTGCTGCGTTTTGCGTTTCACTGAAACGTGCCACTTGCAATCGTATTTTGGTGTTAAGGCAGTCGAGGACGATGATGTCGATGTCTTACACTAGAAGAAAGCTGAAAAGATCCCAAAGTGGTCGATAATGGCCAAAGTTGGCAATAGCAACTGGTGACAGAAGTCAACTTTATTTTAGTTTGCAGCCTACAAGAATTTGCGTAATTGTCATTGGACGTAAAACTGGTGGCTATTGAAACAACAGTGGTGCTGAAGCTGTACTGTTCACGTTTCGCTTCCCTTTCTAGGTATCAGAATGCATGTGAGTGAGGATGGGATGAAGACAGCAGTGTACAGCGCTTACCGTAGATGTTGGCATAGCATGAAGGTCGTATCAACTTAGCCTTGTGGCAAAAGTTTGGAAGGAAACCTTTAAAGTCTTCGGCAAACATAATCTGAGTTCCCCGGTTAGAAGATATGAGTTTCATCACAGCCGGTAACAGATGTTCTCCCTCCACGGGGTTTGATTGAAGAGTCATTGTCTCTCAGGTTCCGCCACGTTCAGGAGCGTTCGACTAGCTGGAGAATGGTGAGAACGACACATCAAACCTACTTACGTAAAATTGTAACGAATGTTGGAACGTACCTTTTTGTCGTAGAAATACTTATTGTCTGGCTTTCAACGTTACCCCAGTCAGGAAGACTGTAAGAGATGTGTTGATTGATATTTTTTTGATGGTGCAGACGGTAGGATGGGGTTTAGTTGTGGCTGTACAAGTCGTGTGTGAACCATCGGTTAATGTTCGAATTACATCTGTATCGGAATTACGAACTGTTGTATCGAGTGTAAAATTTCATAGCCGGGTTCTGAGAGTGTTATTACGGTACAATAGAGTGAAAATTAAGAGTATTTCTTTGTAAGCGGGACTGCAAATGGTTGAAATGGATCTAAGCACTATAGGACTTAACATCTGAGGTCATCAGTCTCCTAGACCTAGAACTATTTAAACCTAACTAACCTAAGGACATCACACACATCCATGCCCGAGGCAGGATTCGAAGCTGCGACCGTAGCAGAAGCGCGGTTCCGGACTGAAGCGCCTAGAACTGCTCGGTCGCAACGGCCGGCAAGCGGGACCTGGCCACGTGTTCCGGAAATTTGATGGGTTTTAGATTAACTATGTCCATTTTTCGTTTTCATTAACCCTTCTTAAATTAAAAATTTAGTTAATTTAGTATGATGAGGCTACCCAAATTAAGCTTAGGAATTTTCTTGAATTTAGTGTGGTTTCTTTGTAAGTAGTATTCAGCCATATTTTCCCGACATTCGTCTAACTGAGTCCAAGTAGCAGTGAGTTTGCTTGCATTCAGACAATAAGTGGAGCTGCCCCGTCTCGCGTAAGATTTTTAAGAATTTAATGTGGTTTGTTTGTAACTGATGCTCGAACATTTGCCCGCCTTTTGTGTTTGGATACATGTTTAGCGCTAATTTGCTTGATGTGAACTTTTCTTGTCCAAAGTGTTCAACTGTAAAATCTTAAGTGCGACTAACATAACCGTACATGATAAATTCATGCAATTTTCCCATTGTTCAGTCCACTCAAATCCCACAGTTTTCGTATTAGAAGACATGATACCATCTGGTTAAAAGTTACTTTTGCACTTTCCTGGTCTGAAGAATATACTGATGGTTAATAATTTCACTTTATTCAGTTCCATGGTGAATCTCTGTATGTGGCCTATCCACGTGTTCGTTAGTAAAGAGGAGATAGCCCGTGAGCCTCTGTTCAACAATAACACGTAAGTTCTGATGTGAGGATGATCAAGAATTAACTATTGACGAATGACCTGAATGCGTGTGAGTCATTTTTTATCATACGATTGGTGATAAAAGGCATTATAAGAGGCTGCGGCCAGCGAGACAGTTCTTTATGTAAATCTCACACAGGTTCTTAGAAATTGTAACTTTGGCCAATTTGCTAATCACATTGCCTAGTTCTGGGTTACCTCCCAGAGTCCTAATTACATGCGACTTCTTGTAAGGCGGCATGCCTGGTGTACTGGTGAGTGTTATCACCACCAATACTGTTGCTAAATCCTGTGTGACTATGGCCGTTCTGAGAAGTTAAAATAATAGTCCATGCGTTTGAACAAAGAGGTACATGCCCCATTAACTGTGCGTGGTGTTCGTTGGTAGCTTGACATTATCGCGCTGTTCGTTGTGTATTCTATTTGTTTCATTAATATACTGTAAAAGATTCGGGAATGGAATTAAAATGCGAGGTAAAAGGAAATCAGTCATATTATTTGCTGATGACATTGCTATCGTGAATGATAGTGATGAAGAATTATGTGGTCTGTTGAATGGGGTCAACGGTACGATGAGTACAGATTATGGATTGAGGATAAATCGAAGAAAGACGAAAGTAATGAGAGGTAGCAGAACTGACAACAGGGAGAAACTTAACATCAGGATTGATAGTCGCGGAGTCGACGAAGTTAAGGAAATCTACTACCTGGGCAGCAAAATAACCAAGGAGGACATCAAAAGCAGACTAGCACTGGCAAAAAGGGTATTTCTGGTCAAGAGAGGTCTACTAGTATCAAACATAGGCCTTAATTTGAGGAAGGAATGTCTGCGAATGTAAGGAGATCGGCATTGCACGGTAGCATGGACAGTGGGAAAACAGGAACAGAAGAGAATCGAAGCATTTGAGATGCAGTGTTACAGGCGAATGTTAAAAATTTGATGGATTGATAAGGTAAAGAACTAAGAGTTTCCGGGCAGAATCGGAAAGGAAAGGAATATGTGGAAAACAGTGACATGGAGAAGGGACAGAATGATACGACATCTGGTAAACATCATGGAATAGCTGCCACGGTACAAGAGGCAGGTGAAGATGGCAAAGTTGTAGTGGGAGACAGAGATTGGAATACATCAAGCGAATAACTGAGGATGCAGGTTGCATGTGCTACTCTGGGACGAAGAGGTTGGCACAAGAGAAGAAATCGTGGCGGCCGCATCAGACCAGTCAGAAAATTTCTGACTCAACATTCTGCCACGGTTAAAATGAATCTGTGCATTAGGTAGATTATCAGACCAATCCATAAGAATAAACTCGAGCTACTGGCAGTGGAACATAACGCCCAGTAGGGTACGGGGCAGCTCTATCAAGTTATACTAACTGTTAAAAGAAAGTGCGTTACACCTTTAGTATGTTCAGATATGTGTCGTAGCGACATTACGAGTAGTTCAAGTTGAGTAAGGGAATAAATAAATTTTGATTAATTCGAAATACAAAATATTAAGTGTGATAAGTCGAAATAATACTGTTACTAGATTATGGAACCGCAGTGTGTTTGAAATGTGTTTCTTCTCAAAGTTAATATAATACACCACATCATAAGTGAAACAATGTATTTTTACAAGACCACCTAATTCGTAACTGAAATTGCAGTAGTTTATTCATAGGACGTAGTGGTATGTAGTGCTGAAAATTAAAAAAAAAAGCTATCCATGTATTCTCCCGTATGCATACTATGCATTAACGCTTGCAAAGCGTAAACAATACTGCCGGTTTCGCGAATTAAGTTCCTCTGTTCTCTGCTTAGCGGATTAGCAGTCTGCTTCTTCTCGGCCGGATAACTGAGGGATGTACTTGAATGGCAATTAACTCGAAAGCAATTATTTGAGTAATAACAAGAAGTTAGAATTTTCAATTATCTCGATCCGAATTCTGAATTAATGAAAAATAATTCAGGCAAAATTGTCTGCATAATTACCCCCGAATTAACGGTGTAATTGCTTTAACGATAAGTCAGCCATTTTGACGGGCTTCATTCAATTATTGTTCCAATTGTGATATTTTACGTCTATAATATGATGGCTCATTCCTTCCAGTATGGCTAGCTGTAGTTTTGTATAAAGTTCGGAGAATTATGAAGCAGTACCCGAAACACGAATGCAGCTAGACACTAACGGAACTACTTTTTTGAAGTAACAAAATCTGAATGCCTTTTGTATGAAACACATACAGCACAAAAATCTTATCCGCTATCCCTATGCAGATTGTATCATTCCCTCCACTTTCAACAGATTTTAGCTATTTCATTGAATTATTTTATATTCTTGCCTACACTCCTTTATTAAAGTCTTAAGCAATCTAGCGCGCCGTCTTTGCTCATGGGTGAGCAATGTTGTACTTACTTTACCTTTTGTCCTCCGTGAATAGGATTTTGCTTCGTAAAACACAAGACACAGAAATAGGATGGCCCTTACCTTGTACGTACGAGCAGCTATGTGGTAAATGTGCTCCCCTTCATACGCTTCTGTATGAAATTATAACAAGCAATGCCTCCACGGTAGTTAAAGTAATTATGCCGCATGTAATCACTGGTAAAAATTAATGACGGAGCCCGTTATAATAACGTCTGTTTCTTTCTGTTTAAGCACGTGAATTAACTTTCTCTGGTGTCGCCTGTGTTGAATCGTCTCACACTTCACGTAGGTAAAGAGCCAGAAAGTTCAACTCACAGAGAGTTAAATAAATCTTTGACCTCCTCATTGTAGATGGCAATATCCGTATGAAATTCAGTATGGTTATGAAATCTTGCTATGCTGGAAGTGCAAAATAGAACTGACATACTACACCGCCCCAACTTATTATTATACTAATTTCACTCATATTATCATTTCTAACTACATTCGAATCCTAGTTTCATTAGTTAACGTTATTTTGCATTAATATGGTACAAATATTTGACGTGTTATATCTAACTTACAAAGATTGTTGGTAGATGTCTATATATTCCATAGGCTATGACACTAGTCAAGTTTTTGCAATTCATGGCCCACAGTTAAAGGATTTTTAAAGTGCTCTGTCAGTCCTTTGGTTGCATATTTTACACTTATACAAAAAAAAAAAAAGAAAATAGATCAGTACCTGTAAGGAGAAAACAGACAGCAAAACACAGACTTGTACATCGAAAATATAGCACTCTTACTTTGTCTAGGATGTACTGTACATGAAAGTGTCAGTGTTTCAGTTTTGTTAAAGTGTGTCATGGACTAATGAGAATGTTTGTCTATGCTTGTCACTGTTTACACAGCTATAAAAAATAATATTCTAATAATAGTGAAACATTTAGTTTAGCTGGAGCCAGTCTTTTACTTAAAATAGTTCATGAAACAAAGAATAAGTATCAGCGGTGCCCAAGAAGTGAGCATCTATGACATGATCGGTGAAAATAAGTAAAATATCTATCAAATTTCATTCATGTAAAGTTACGTACGATAAACCGAATACTATGCTGTAAAACTCGCTGTGCTGTTCTCTTAGTGGTCCACGCCGTTCTCTATTTCCCGTTGTTGCTAGTGTTAAGAATATTATTATGTGCTGCCCAAAAGCACTCAAATTCCTCCAGTGTGGCCCAGATAACCCTTTGCACACCCCTGTTGTACATGTTCGTCCTACAGCGCATACTTGATTTTCACCGACATTCAGTTACAATTGTCTCAGATGCTGAAGTTATAGGTTTTCGATTACTGCAGTCTTTTGGTTTATCCAACATTGTAACAATGTTACAGTTACAGTTTTACGGGAGCCGGGTATTAGTGTTCACGATTTCCTAGTGAGTGGATGACATATTCTTCGTCCTGGCTTTTTCCTCATAAATATTGATAAACCATCGTGAAAAACCAACAGAAGAATAGCATCTGACATCTTTGTGTTATCGAGTTACACTGCTTGTTCTACATTCAGTCACTGTACCGGAGGTTTCATTGTCACACTCATTCAAATGTAATAAATTACTTTGAACACCTTGTGTAATGTCGAAGTATTGGACCAGAACAGGAAACATTGTTACATGCCTGTGATTACTAGCATCTGTACTGATCCCAAAACAGGTAACTTTTGATAGACTATTTTTAACATTTACTTTTGTGAAAGGTGCTTTAACATTGTTAACAATTACTTCTGTTTTAGTTTTTGCGCTTGAAAACTGAACTCCTACCTTTGAATCACTAAAAATTTCACTAATTATTTTTGATATACAAGACGAAAAATTATATGAATGGTAGTGTTTCGCAGTATGAGACGCGAATGTTGCCTCTGCTGCAGCAACCTTTTTAGATTGTCTGATTAGCACTAAAAAAATTGGTCAACTGTTCGGAAGTTCAAGCAGAATTCACAACTCTTGTGTGTTTCTTGCTTGTTATATGGTCATTGAGAGCTCGTTTCTCTCCATTCGCGATTGAAATGTAGCAACTGTAATGAAATAATTTAGGATTAGTTCCCATTTAAGCACGTGAATTAACATTTTAGTTTATGTACGGTATTGCGTAAACGTGCACAATCTATTGCGCTATGTTTCCAAGTGTGACAACTACTACATTTTTACGTCTCAAAACACATGTTTTTGACAGCTCTTTCCTTCTATGGTCACCCTGAAAACTAAATTTGATGGCATGGTGAAAATATTTTTTTCAGTAACTGAAAACTACCGCCAGAAGGTAAAATTGCAGGAGACTTGGTTTTTAAACACGTACAGATGTGTAATCTGATCAATTGTAATATTCATTTGTATGCTTTCTACAAATGATAGGCATTGTTTACTGTTACGTATCTACAATGCATTGTACTAACCCACAAACTTTACAAATAGCTTCATGATCTTTCCTTACTTCGTTTAACACTTGGAAACGAATCAGTTTATTATTCTCGAAAAGTACTTTTCGTTTCGACATTTTAAATTTTAAATTCTGTACAATAACACCACCAGAAGTACACTTCGCACAGCTGACTGTTAACTTTACACGACCAAAGAATACCAGATACCGACTGCAGAGACGTTGTAAACCAACAGCGTAAAACTGAAACAATGGCAAAGAATCGATTATTGCACTGCTTCCACAGTCTGTTCTGAAAATAGCCGAGCGATACTGAAGCGACACGGAATATCAGCACAGGTTTCAACGGATATCGTCAAGTTTGCAGAAGTTATGAAACACTTGATCGGTGGCCAGTGTCAAAACTTGGGTAAAATTTTTTTTCTCTTACTAGCCACTTTTTTTGTGGACATTTTCCTCCTCGTCCAGGACAACCGTCTTCGAGCATAAAATCGCGAACTGTCCGCGAAATCCGAGACGTATGGCAACCTTATGTTGATTGCGTTTTTTGTTTTACATTACACTGCCATCTCTTGTGCTCCTTTTTACGTAAAACGTGCTAAACAACCAAGGACGTGTACCTCTAGAGACCGTTGAGACCAGTGTGTTATTAATTATCATTTAAACTAATATTTCCCGTGAGGTTTGTTACATTTACACCACAACGAGCTACGTCATTTGAAAGCAGACACATTTGCCTTGTGTCAACGAATCCAGTCATGCCATGTTGCTGCTGTTAATATATTTTAATCGCCCGATGCGTAAGGTAGGAGTTCAGTTTTCAAGCGCAAAAACTAAAACTGAAGCAATTGTTAACAATCTTAAAAATAGTCTATCAAAAGTTAACTATGTTGGGATCAGTACAGATGCTAGTAATCACAAGCATGTAAAAATGTTTACTGTTCGGGTCCAATACTTTGACATTACACAAGGTGTTCAAAGTAATTTATTACATTTGAATGAGTGTGACAATGGAACCTCCAGTACAGTGACTGAGTGTGTGTATAAAATAATTTTAGAATTCAATGTGAGTGACAAAATGTGTGCCTTTGTTGGGAATTATAGGAGCACTAACTTTCTAGATGTTGAAAGAAAAGTGGAAAACAATGTATTCAAGAAACTTGAAAACAAACGAAACAGGTCCATAGTAGGAGTAGGTTGCTCAGATCATGTACTGCATAATGCTATTCAAAGTGGAACCGACATACTTTCACAAGATGTGCAAAGTATAATTATTAAGGTCTATTACCACTTTTCAGTTTATACTGTTCGTGTAGCATCATTAAGGGATATTTGTGATTTCCTCCATATGACTCACAAAGATTTACTTAGGCTTGTTAAAACTAGGTGGATGAGCTTCTTTCCTGTAGTTGAAAGATTCATATACATGTTTGAAACTCTGAAATCATACTTCCTGTCTCTCGATAAGTGTCCGAGTCATCCCAAGTCTTTTTTTTTCTGATGCTTGTGGAGAGATGTATTTACACCTTCTGCTTGCTCAGATGAGTCCATTTAAAAAGGCAATCGCCAACATTGAGAAAGAGGACATCTCTGTGAATGAGGTTAGGTTGTAACTTAAATTTTCGTGCATGTCTTAGAGGAAAGAATGAAATGTAAATTCATGACTACGAAAGTGAAATATTTAATGTCAGATCCCTCCTAGTATCAGCAGTCAAAATTTCAAGAGGATGTCATGGCATTTTATCAGACAGTTACAGATTATGAGATAAAATGTAGCAAGCCTTTATCCGAACTTGAACATTTTGACTGGATACTGTTGAAGGCCTTACCTGATTGGGAAAAAGCTGAATGTACACTGAAGTGGACGCAAGAAAACACAACTTGCAAGTCAGCTTGTAGTTAAACTGGCACTATAACATTGATTCCACAGTCCCTGCTATCAGTTGATGTCGTTCATCAGTCCACTGGGTCGACATCAGCGAGAATACTCTTTCCACAGTGCTGTTGTGTGCGGGAATAGAAAAAAATACTAGCATAATTTTATCAGTTGGCATTTGTGTTTCGGATTTTCGATTTGCTTAAGAAAGAAAATCCACCTTTCTTGCACAGAGTGTTTAGACTTCCATTCTTCCGAGTACCATCTGGTTTCTAAAAGGCTCTTCAGGTACACTTCTTCCTGAAAACAACTGTCGCATGAAATCGTTACACTATTTTCAGTCTGGTATGTAACAATGTTTTCAGTCATCACCCAACATGGGGTTTCAGATAGCGCCCTACAGTGAAGTATTTGATATCTTTTAAAATAAATTCTCATTTCTTTAAGATATAAAATGCTACGGATTAGAAAGTTATTGCCTCTTTCTCAAATTTCGAAATCCAATTAATTATTTCTCGGTTAAGAGTATCATTCTTTTATTTGTTCATCTCCGTTTGCATGCCAACAAAATTGGCAGTCTCCCTTTCAGTCAGATATCTATGAGTGTCTATCAATATATTTCTTATTTCATTTATCGACACTTTCTTCTTCAACACGCTTTTTATATATATTTTTTTCAAACAGATCCAAGTTTGACTGCAGACATATGAAGTAATTTTCACCGATCGGACTACTGAAAGAAAGTTATTTTTGATGGCCTGTTCTGGCGTCAAAATTTTATTTTAAAGCAATCGAAAGCTTAAGAATTCTCTCAATTGCGGACATTAACGAGAGCCATCTTGTGTTTGAGTGAGGTTTAAGAGTCTGACGTTTTCCATCAACCTATAAGCAGAAATCTTTCAGCTTCTGTCTCCTTACTGTGTATATTGAAAAATAATTAAATCTTTTCATCACGATTATTTCACTGTCGACAGTTGAGACTCCAGCAGCACTTTATATAGTGTTGTGGAGAATAGGGGCAAGGCGTCCACTTCCTTCTACTTTTCTTCCTTGATTTGGTCTAAGACGATGCCCTCCGAAGTTGGTGTTGGTACTGTTTCCACAAGAAGAGATTAATTTATCTAACGGAATTTACTGTTTTCTGAATGTGTACAGACAAAATTTTGCAAACGTCTCCGATGTTTCGTTATTCAAACTTCAACAGCTCCTGCTGGATTCCGTCAGTTTCCGCAAAGTACTGAACAACTAAATGAAACACCTTTAAAGCCTTGTGCTTCGATGCGTTGGTGCCTATGCCCTAAAATAAAAATTCCTGGAATTGTTTTATACATTCTGACACGGAATGTGGTGCGATAATATTTTTAACAATCGCTGTAGCTCTGATCCTGGCTGTAGTCTGCTTCGAAGTGACTTTGGAGTCAGGACATATTGCCGCATTCAGTTTTACGCTATAGTAAAGAGAACCGTAGGATTGATGATGGTTGACAATTTTCTAAGGTATGGTTAGTTCTGCTGCAGCAACGATCAATCCTTGCCGTATGTCTTCTTTAATCATGAATGTAGAAACCGGCTCTGATGCCGATGCTACTGCTAATTTGTTGTATGATTCTCCGTACAAATGTGATGCCTCATACCTATCTTGCATCAATGAGTCATTGAGAAGAAACAGCTACAAATGTCCCACAACGCTTCCTGATCCGTACGTCCTTTCTTGACAATATCATCGGAAGACTGACACATTCCATCCTTACGAATTTTCCTAAGCTGTGATAAGTTTATTAGACGGTAAACAGTCGAAAGTAACACTTCAGTCATCGCACCTCCCACCCTACACACCCGTAGTAAAAAGTCGACATCACTAACTTGCACTTGTTCGTTTTACGTTTAGAAAAATCGCCTAATCAGATCGCTATTCAAATGGGAACTTCTTGATGCTGACACCTGGTGCTTCTTAAGTAGTTGATAAAGGATGCGCAACATGCAACGCCATCTATGAAACGGCCTTGTCAACAAAACATGTTGACATAAATAAAACTAAATGATGCACCATTTACATGTTGAGCTAACTGACGGCATTACTTCGGTACCTGCGCCAAACTCGTAACAATATTTTGCAAAATCGGGACAGAATTGGGTCGTGTCGGGATGTCGCGACAAGAAGATCAATAACGGTGATGGTCCCGACACATCTGGACAGGTAGCAACCACAGGTGATATGCACTCTTGTAATTTAAACTTTACACACCTTCGACATACATTCGTCGTTACAGACTTCCCGTCTGTAAAGAAAAGCAAAACAAATTACACATTGGCATGGTTAAATTTCAATACAGTATGTCATACTGAATTGGAATGATGAATCATACAACCTCAAATCGACTACGAACTTATAGCCATATAGTTTGACACACAGAGTATTCTTTCGTCAGTAGGAAAACCCACATTAACTATTTTTAAAATGGTTTCAAGTTTTACCTTCATGGCTTTTGAACAGATTAGGTTATCAGTCCTTCACGGGAAAAATTTGTACAGAGTTTATCCTTGAAATTGCGGGAAGAAGAAGAGGGCAATATCGCTTCCAATCAGGACAGGATAGCAGACCATTGCCAAACAGACAATAAATGCAATTAATCAATGTTGCACGCACGCAATAACTACAAGCAACGTAACTATGTGCCCCCCGTATCCTCAGTTTGCAGGTACATTAACTATGAATTTTTCTCTGGAATTTTGCAGCACTGATTCTGAACTGAGTCATAACTGCAGAAATTTCATTCTAGTTACAATGGCACATAGCAGTTGCTTTAGAGTGCATACTATAGTTATTTGTAGCAGTTTGGATTTTTTTAAATTTTGATAGATTACTTAGTGTACGTAACATATATGTTCAATTGTTAGACATGGACTTACGAGATTGTTTCAGCAGGTTGATTAGTTATTATAGTACGCAGATAGGTGATTGTGTTCAATTATAAAATACTACTTTGGACGTGTATTTAAGTAGTCTTACAGGATCCATGTCGGGTCATGAGGACGCATCAGCTTCGGAACTTGATGTTACGTATGAATGCAAAACTGTGCAACTTTTTTTTTACCCAACTACCAGCTGAATTCCTCTCCTATGGCAAACTTTTCATCTATGAATAGCACTTGCAAACTACGTCACCAATTACACAATACTGTGGTCAAGACGCACATCCTCAGAAATTTCTTCCTCAAATAAGAAGTATTTTTAATAAAAGAAAATATATCTTGACTAGTAAGGCCTTTTTTTCCAGTGCTAGTCTGCTTTTTATGTCCTCCTTCGGCCATGGGTTATTTTGCTGGCAAGATATTCCATTCAAAAGATCCTGTAATTACTGAGGAAAACAGTGTCGTCAGCGAATCTTCTCATTTATGCCCTCTTACCCTGAATTTTAGTTGCTCTCTAAAACCTTTGTTTTATTTTCGTTACAGCTTCTCCGATGAAAAGATTGAACACTAGGAAGACAAGGTATTTCCCTGTCTTACACTCTTTCTACTCCGAGCAGTTATGGGTAAAATAGTGGTCAGCTATATGATAATGTGGGTAATATACAGTGTACAGGGTGGTCAATAACCGACTGAAAAGCTTGTAAGAGAATTGCAGGTCAGGTGGTGCTGGAAAATAATTGTTAAGAAAAAATTCGATACGTCTTCCGATGTCTTCTTAAATTAGCTGAAGGCCCAAATCATCTGACGCCTTATTGGCAAAACAACCTTAATGTAAAAATCGGCCAGAAGCCATACAAGTACAAACACCAAGAACAAACAAGAAAAGGCAGTAAGTACACCCAAGGGCGCTCAGAAGTTCTGAGGGTCGGCCTGGAATTCACACACTAACACTCGCTTAGGTGAGACAGGCAGTCGGTCCATCCATTGTCGATGCGACGACATCCCAACCGACAGACAATAAAGGGCCCACTGGCAATATATACTCCGCTTCACCCGACCAGCACACAACAGGGAGTTCAATGTAACAACAAGAAGGTATTGGCGTCCACCACCAACTGTACATTGAGCTGTCAGACTACACACCATGCTGGACAGCGACAACACGATGAGGAAAATACACTGCCTGAATTTACGTCAATGGCCAGGGCAGGTAACCGGAACGTTAACGGCCACAAGGCAGAAGATTCCGCTGGTGCTCTTCATTTAAAATAACCAAGTACAGTTAAACTGCAGCGGAGTCTGGCTAAAGTTTTCCAACTTGAAAACACACATTGTCGCTTGTGGGTGTATCCCAACAGCCGACAACGAATTCCAAACGACACAATGTGGACAGTCGTGACTTGCTGGTAGTCAAAACTCAACTTTAATATCCAGGGTCGGTGAGCCACGAACCTCGTAGCAATAGGAATAGCAACACACACTCCGACACCGCATAGAGGCCACCAGCGGGCCCGACCAAACTATGATCCGCAGAGATTTCCGCACTGCTGCAGGCCAACTGACTCACTGCCCAGGGCCGGAAACGGTGAAAGGACCAGGTATACGTCAGCCGATGAGACGACCGACCAAAGGACCAACCAACGGTCGCCCCGCTCAAATCTCCCGCTGTCGGACAGTTCATGTGCGTCGCCAGCGGTTTGCGAGCACTGGCTGTCGGCGCCTCACCGGCGCCCCGTCCCCGACTTCACTGCTGCTGTGTCGTGACTGCACTGCTAGTCCAACTGACTGCCAGAAACACAACGACCCGGAAATACTATCGGTCACTCCACAGATGGTACGACTGTGCACTTATCGATACACGCTGCTGCTGTCACTCAGGGGCAAGTAAGGCAGGAAGTTAGTGACTCCAGGAAATGGAATAAGGAAACGAGGAGACAGTATTGTAATAGATGACAAACAATGAATGTGATATACGCGAGCCGTGCACGGCTCACTCAGTAGAGATGTGTGTCCCTAAAAAGCGCAGTCACATATGATTGAGAGACAAACACCGGTACAAGGAAGGTAGCTGTGAAGAAAGCTTGAGTAACAAATGATACACTTCAATTGTTTGAGGAAATTCAGGAATACAGATATACAAGTCACTTAGTAATGAAATAAGTAGGAAGGGCAGGGAAGCCAAAGGGAAATGGCTGCAGAAAAGACATGAACAAAAATTATTGTCGGGAGGACTGATTCAGGATATAAAAGAGTCAAAACAACCCTTGGTGAAATTAAAAGCAATGGAGGTAACATTATGATTGCAATAGAAATTACTAAGTTAAGCGCAGAAGAAAAGGCAGATAGTTGGAAAGAGTACTTTGAAGGCATCTGTAATCTGGAATACTTGTCTGATGACGTTATATAACATGATACACGAGTCGATATGGATGCCATAGCCGATCTACTAGTAGAATCAAAATTTAAAAGAGCTCAAGAGGACACGAGATCGAATAAGTCATACATAAAATTCCATCTTAATTTCTAAAATCATTATGGCAAGTGGGAACCAAACTACTAATGTAGTTGGTGTGCAAAATCTGTCATACTGGCGACGTACCATGGCACATCCGGAAAAGTATCATCCACACAATTCCAGAGATAGCAATGGCAGATAAGTGCGAAAACTGTCGCATGGTCAGCTGTGCAGATCATGCTTCGAAGATGCTGACATGAACAGTATGGAGAACACTTGAAAAGAAAATAGAGGATTCATTACAAGACGATCATTTTGGTTTTAGGAAATGTAAAGGCACTACAGAGGCAAACATTACTGTATACTTGATAATGGAAGCAAGGCTGAAGAATGATTAAAACATGCTCACAACATTGGTCGACATGGGAAAAGCGATAGACATTGTAAAATGGTGTAATATGTTCGAAACTCTGAGAAAAATTAGCGTAAATTGTAGGGAAAGACGGGTAATATCCAACAAGTACAAGAACCGAGAGCGAACAATACGATTGGAAAACATTGAAGTGCTCGGATTATAAACGATGTAAGACAGGGGCCCAGACTCACGCCTCTACTGTTCAGTGTGTATACACCAAAAAGGGAATGACAGAAATAAACGGAATAGTAAAGAGTGGGATAAAAATTCCGGTTGAAAGGATGTCACTGAAAACATCTGCTGACTACACTGCTGTCCTCAGTGAATGTGAACACTTACGGGATCTGTCGGGTGGAATGAACAGTCTAGGAGTACGAAAAATTAATTCCGAGTAAACCGGAAGAAGCCAAAGGTAGTGAGATGATCAGAAATGAAAAAAGCTGGAAATTTATCAAAAATGGCGATAATGATGTTGACGAAGTTAAGGAATTTGCTACCTTTGAAGCAAAATTACCCATGACAGACGAAGTAAGTAGTGCAGGCAAGAAGGGCATTCCTGGCCACGATAAATCTGCTGTTATTAAACCGTGTCCTTAATTAGGAGAAGAAATTTCTGAGAATGAACTTTTGTAGACCGGCATTGTGTGACAGTGAATCGTGTACAGTGAGAAAAAATGATTCAAATGGCTCTGAGCACTATGGCACTTAACTTCTAAGGTCATCAGTCCCCTAGAACTTAGAACTACTTAAACCTAAGCCGGCCGGTGTGGCCGTGCGGTTCTAGGCGCTTCAGACTGGAACCGCGTGACCGCTACGGTCGCAGGTTCGAATCCTGCCTCGAGCATGGATGTGTGTGATGTCCTTAGGTTAGTTAGGTTTAAGTAGTTCTAAATTATAGGGGACTGATGACCACAGATGTTAAGTCCCACAGTGCTCAGAGCCATTTGAACCATTTTTGAACTTAAACCTAACTAACCTAAGGACATCACACACATCCATGCACAAGGCTGGATTCGAATCTGCTACCATAGCGGTCGGACAGTGAGAAAATCGTAACATAATAGAAGGGAAATCAGGTGAGATGATAAGAAATGAGGACTTCTCTGCAGATTCGGCGAAGGAAGGAACATGTGAAAAACAGAGACAAGAGAAAAAAAAACAAGACGTCTGGCCATGTGTTACAACGTCAGGAAATAACCTCCATGGCACTAGAGGAAACTGTAAATGGTAGAAATAGTAAGAAAAGACAGAAATTTCCATACATCCAACGAATAACTGAGGTCGTAGAGTGCAACTGCTGCTTAGTCATGAAGAGATTGACTCAGAGATTTGTAGCGGTCCGCATCAAACTATCCAGAAGACTGATGACTTAAAAACTTTACTTCTCATATGTGTCAGCATGTAACATGCTGTTTAGTATAAGAATGATTTGTGATATGAAATCCCTTTGTTGTTTAGTTGGGAATGACATTTTCATTGATAACCTGTACTGTAGACTGAAGATACAGGGGGTGCGATATTTACGTTCACTGCAGTTATGTGTTTGGAGCATTCAGTAAATGCACCTACGGTCTATTTGCCACCTTGTCCTGGACGTGACTGTGCTCCGTTCCCATTCTTGTAGTTTTGTGGATAAACTCCGTGTAGAGTTTGCCCATCAAGGACTGACAGCAGAAGCAGTAAATAACCCACGATTATGTGGGTCCAACCTAAAACTATGCATCAATGTCAGGGAACCACTACAAAAACGAAAATTTTTAAAACTGGCGTTGTGGATCCAGGTGAGTTTGGTTTCGGCGTTTATTGTTTCCTTACGGCTTTTAGTTTCTCTGGTCCTCGTCCGCATTCGTATGGCTCGCGTAAGAATATTACTCCTGGAACTCGATATTTGACAAATACTAAGATATGTAAAATTCTAGTAACTGTAACTTATAAAACTTACTAGCTGACGAAAACTGTGTGCCGGTCCGGGACGCGAACTTCGGATCTCAGCCTTTCGCGAGCATGTACTCTCCCTATTGAGCTATCCAAGCACGACTCATAACAATTCCTCACAGCATTACTTCCGCCAGTACCTCATTTCACATCTTTCACACTAGTAAGTAAAGGTGTGAAGATGTGTCGTGACTCGTGGTTGGAAAGCTTAGACTGTCGAACACGTTTCTCCAAATGGCTAAGGTCCCAACCTCGAGTCTCGCTGCGGTACACAGTTTTAATGCGAAATTAAGTTTTGTATCAGTGCACACCCCGCTACAGAGTGAAGATTTTATTCTGTAATTACAACTTATTATCATATATAGCTGAGTGATTAGAGTTCTGTGATGTGGTCGGTATTTTATGAAGTGCCCTCGTCTTTCGGCATGCCGATATTAATTATTTGATCTTCGCCTAGAGTCCCACATTATTTAACAGCTGACTGTGTCGCCTTTGTTCAAGGGTGAGGAAACGTTATACTTTTACATAATTTTGATCCACTGTAGACAGGATTCTGGGAATAAAAATTTCTTTCAGTTAATTTCGTCCATCTATGTAGGAACAATTTACTCTTCATACAGTTCTCTCCGAAATTATACCGAGTAATTACGCTACGTAATATTACACAAATTACGGCGCATATAATGGGTGGTTGCAATTTATGGCGAAGCTCGTTAGAACAATGACGGCCCCTTTGTGCTGTTGAACATCAACTGAATTTCTCGTTGTAAAGACGGAGACTATTGAATACACAGAGAGTAAAATAAATCTTTGCTCGATACATCGTAGATGACCATATCTGTGTAAAATTAGGTATGGGAATGAGTCTTTCCACATTGTAGGTGCAAAATATAAATGGCATACTGCACAGTCAAGCCTTAATTAGGGCAAGTATTGCTCGGTAGATGTTAAAGAATACCGTTCAAAAGTGGAGAATCACTGCGCGAAATTGCAATAGCCGGCAGCTGTGGCCGAGAGTTTCTAGGCGCTTCAGTCCCGAACCGCGCTGCTGCTACGGTCGAAGGTTCGAATCCTGCCTCGGGCATGGATGTGTGTGATATCCTTACGTTATTTGGGGTTAAGTAGTTCTATGTCTAGGGGACTGATGGCCTCAGATGTTTAGTCCCATAGTGCTTGGAGCCGTTTGCACCATTTTGAAACTGCAATATCTCAAACGGCTCCTACCATTATATTGAACGCACAAGACTTATTGCCTCCGCGTTTTTTCTTTTTCTTATACATGTGAGACTTTAAAGTAGGCAGAATGTTTCATACCCAGTGCGACTGGCTATGGTCGCTGTTAGAAAACATTTGCTGTGTCACACAACTAACATTCAACGAATTACACGGCATACCTCTTGTGGGATTTAAAGTAAGTAGAATATTTTATACCCAGTGCCACTGGCTATCGTCGGTGTTAGAAAACATCTGGTGCGTCACACAACTAACATTTAAGAAATTACACGCCATACCCCTTGTAGGAGGTTACGAGACAGGTAGGTGAACCATGCCTTAACCGAATCGATGCGTCGGATTGAAAATTACAATATGTCTGGTATACTGTTGACGCAAGAGCGGTTCTCAAGGAGCCTTCTTTCACACTTGTTATGTTTGCGTATTGTGTTTGGCCAGAAAACACGATACGCAAACATAACATAGTTAACGCGAGTCACTAACAAGTTACACACACTACATGTTTCTATCAGAATGACTTACGACTGTACTGGCCGGAAGTGGGTCTACACAAAACAGAAAATCATTGCAAAATTCGTGTTTACACAAAATATAAAATCCTGGGAAAATGCTGAGAAGAAAAGACGTGTGTAGTGTTACTACTGCAAGATGCAGAATCACCGTGATCACAATTCTGAGTGCCTTTCCTGACAAATATAAACATCACGACAGCTGTATAACATGAATTATTTTGTTGATAAGTGTTATAAAACACTGCATTTTATATGACTTTCTGTGACAAGCATCATGAACTGGAAAAATCTGCCGATATCGAGGCACATACTTTTTCACAAATGGCTCTGAGCGCTGTGGGACTTAACATCTGAGGTCATCAGTCCCCTAGATCTTAGAATTACTTAAACCTAACTAACCTAAGGACATCAGACACATCCATGCCCGAGGCAGGATTCGAACCTGCGACAGTAGCGGTCGCACGGTTCCAGACTGAAGCACTTAGAACCGCTCGGCCACACCGGCTGGCACTTACTATTTCGGACTCTATTGACAAACGTAGCAGGATTTTAGCAGAAAAGTGACTAAAGCTCTGAGTGTGTTTCTCTAAGCATAAAACTAATGGCAACCAACATTTTAGTAGCTGTAACACACAGTCTACATATGACTATATAACTACGAGGCAGGCTTCAGCAATATGTGCAAGGAACCATCAAGCGTTTGATCTGCGATAACTGTCTTGTAACAGATTTCATTCTTTCTTAATCTCGCTTCATCAATAGTTCAGAGCAACGACTTTCAAAAAGACTGCGATATGAGACACATCCATAATTTCCATTGCCTGTCCGATGAAGGCCCCAGCGAACTTCCCCCTGCTTAACTAGACCCCTACACATCTTCCTCTACGTACTGATATTAGTGGTAGACGTAATACAATAATCGGACCATTAAACTGAGATGTAGTCATAAACACGTCATTTAGAAACTATCAATTTTCACGCCTCTAGTAAATTATTTACGGTTTAACAGATACCATCCGTTGGCGTTGCAGTAACCCTGGCTAACTAATCCAGTTTTAGTGATGATTTCCTCTCTTTTCCTCTCTAGACTTCATTATTGCAGAGCTGCCAAAGAGCTTGTATTGTCACAGAAGCCACTATACCCGACAACAGAAGATAATCGAAATGACATTCTTACTAAATTCGTTAATCCCATGTCATAGATAGTCAGAATGTTCAGCTATCTGCTTTAAATTAGTTATTCGATATTGTGGCTTAGCCTATCAATTACGCAATCTAAACAGAACTTTTGCTGTTTAGGACCCGTAGTACAAAATACTCATATGTCTATTAAAGACATGATTGTTATGAACAATAAACATATACAGTGCCCTGTAAATTGTTTTTATTTTATATCTAAACAGTGAACACACTTGATGGTTCATCCCCTGAGTAATATAGTTTTGGAACTTACTTCAATGAATGAGTCTTCCCTCTACGTAACTTCACTGAATGCTGTCTAGTGCCCAGTAACGTTCCAGCTTCACCTTAAGCTAAAAATTTTACACTTATGTCGTACCCGTTAAAAAGGATTTTAACACTGAACTTTTATTACCAATATTGCCTTACCTCAAGCGTAGTTTACGTAATTTTCAGTTGCCGGTGGCAAACCAAAAAATATCTCCACCAGCATGGGACTGACTTGTGCAGTCATACTTTTAATTATTTTTAATTCACCAGTGCTAACGTTAGGACCAAATAACATGATTAATTAGAGACACATTTAAGAAGACTATTGCTACCCACTTTGAGACGGACGTTAGGCAAATAGAACTGCCGTAATACGGCGATATTGTAAATTACAAAGGAAGGTTTGAAGGTTACTCTGTCGAGTTAAATATTTCGATCGTGAGGCCAGGGGCTTTTCACTAAACGTAGCAGGAAAACCACTCATCACGGTAAATTAATGAAGCCTGAATCGTACTCAACTACTCGTACATTTAATCTCATGCCTTTTAAATATTAAATCACGCATCACTGTGAACATTCTTTCGTGAACTGTTGATGTACATTGACAGAAAAATAACTGTAACACCAAAAGTAATTAACGTCGAATAATGAAATTTCTGGAATATATTTGTGTAGGTAATATATTTAAATTATTAACATTACAAGTTAACAGGTTAATGAATGCGCAGGATGAGCCATTTCTAATGTAAAGTGGTGGTTCATTAGTTAGTGCAGGAGCCAAAATCTGGAGTGTTAAGACACAAACGCGCACGCATCGTGTTTTTCAGATATGGGATACCTATTGCGCTTGGTCGGTCAGTAAAGGGACGATTAACGCTGTTTGTGGATGACACTGTGGTTGTCATACTACGATGTCCTGTATGTGCTCGATTGGAGCCAGACCTGGTGATCGAGTGGAGAGGTTGGTAGGCCCTCACCAGGCTTCATTGTGAGCAACAAACGGCTACCACTGGCACCGAAGCAGAACTAATTTTCTTGAGGAAACGCAACAGACCTCCATTCTGCCCTCCTAGGAGCTCTCGTTTGACACCAGAAGTCACAAATGGCCGTGGTTTGAGGTTAGTGTAATGTAGGGTACAAGGCGTCTGGCTCGGGTCTGTCCTTGAAGCAACCGATTTGTAACCGTTCGCTGTGTCACTGTGCTGCTCGAACTCCTGTAGTGCACGTGGCCGTATGGAGGCCGGTATTCTTGTGACAGTGCACTCTCGTGACCTTCGCTGCCGGCAATCATGTACATTGGCTACATTCCTACCAAGTCTGTCTGCAATATTACAGAGAGAATATCCAGATTCTGGTAGTCCTTTTTCACGACCTCATTCAGACTAACCGAAGTGTTGATAATTGCGTCTTTTTTGCCTTAGGGAGTCATAACTAATATCAATTCACAGGTAACCAAAATTCACGACCTTTACAGCGTGAATTTAAAAAAAACTTATTTGTGTCCCCATAGTGGCGCTGCTAGCACCTCTCTTATGCAACTGGCGCGAGACTTGTGTAGACATCTTGTTTCAGATGTAGAAACACGCCTACTAACTTTCGTTTATGTTGCATAACATTTATGCGTGTTTCTTTTCTTTCTTTTTCCGTCAGTGTACATACAGTTTGTAGTCGTTGATTTGGGGTACATCACTTTATATTACTGGGCGTTGTCCACACACATATACGCTGTTTTAGAGAAAAATCTCGTCCTCTGCTCACTCCATAACGTGTGTGCTACACGTGTCTGCGCCAATACCGAGCAGTGTTTTCCTCTTCAGATGCGATCTTGCTGACGTTTGGCGGGAAAGGAAAGGCCTTCGAACTGGACCGGTGACCTCGCCTAATCTCTTTGAATCCTTTTAAAGTAAATTCAGAATCACTATGTTGGTTATAATTTTCATGCATCCATATACACACGTATTTACAATTCTGTACTACACATTTTGAGAAATTTGCTATTTGATATCTAGATTCCTTTTGTTATAATTAGTAAACAATCCTTTTGCTTCTTCAAATCATTTTCATATCTTTCCGTGTGTTCTACGCACTCACAACTCGGCTTTTGGGCTGTCGCCTCATATCCCACGCCCAGTGCTCTATCTTTACCATGGAAGGCAATGAATGTTATGAAACTGCGCAGTTCTCCATTGCGTCAGTCACCAAGGTACAGAACAGGTTGCTCGTCATATTTCTCTTCTCAGTGGCTCTGAGAACATTTCAAGTTCTCCCAGTAGCGATGTGGCTGGTCTATTGAAGATGGAGTTTATGTATGAAGTATAGATTACAATCCAAAAGGAAATCAGTCTACGCAATAGAGGCGATTGATCAACTGAAAACATATGCTGACTGAGAAAAGCCAATAGACAACGACATTGGTTTATCAACGTGTGATATGGGATGTTATTTACTCATTCTGTAATTATCTGGGTTTGCATGTCTTAGCAGGCTGTTCCAGCTCGAGTGCCTGCCAGCGGGCACCTGTAGAGCCACAGGTGAGCGGAGGTAAGGGAACAGCTGAGATGTGGCCAGTCACAGTATCGAGCTGAAGCCTAAGAGTGACGTCAACGTGATGTTTCTGATCACACGTATTTGGCCGTCGGTTTTCTGACCGTCAATGGAAGACACGACATGTGGAGAGGGGTAGGGGATGGAGTTGAGGGGGGTATTTCGCCACTCGTTTTCTAATGAGAACATTTCTTCACATTTTATCCGGTAAGTACTGGCTAGGCACAGAGTACATATGTATGTCCAATAGTTTTATTAATTTCTTAATTTTATGATTCCATTTCTTCATTTTTTTACTTTCTTTTCTTTCTACAATCATACTACATCAAATGGTTAAACTTCTTGGCTTAGTCTATGAATTTTAGTTTTTCACACATTGCCACATATTTGTCAGAAAACGAGAGGTTTTAAAGGGCTTCTCAAATCTTCCTAGTCGTTATGTATTCTTATACATCTTTTCTTTTTGGAAAGATTTATGTATGTTTCTATTCCCTTTTAGAGATGAGGTTAATAGTACCCTTTCTAATTTCCAATATAGCATTTACTGTTTTCCCCTTCATATCACTTGTCGGAAAGTATGCATTCGTATATTTTTAGTTTATTGAGGTGTTTTGTTTCTTATGCCAGCCTGATGATAGCCCTTGACGCTTGCTAAAAGTATTCCGCATTGGGTTTGGTACGCTAGCACCTTCCATCCACAGGCTTACCATATAGCCTGAGAATAGCACGTCCTTTTCTACACTAGGAATTTCAAAACTGGCTCTGAGCACTATGGGACTTAACATCTGTGGTCATCAGTCCCCTAGAACTTAGAACTACTTAAACCTAACTAACCTAAGGACATCACACACATCCATGCCCGAGGCAGGATTCGAACCTGCGACCGTAGCAGTCGCGCGGTTCCGGACTGAGCGCCTAGAACCGCTTAGGAATTTCATCTATTATTAGTGTCCACGTTTCATCAACACCGATTGTTGGACGATGTGCCACAGATAATGCAAAACAATGGACATCTTCTCAATCCCTGTATTCCTCCGTTAACGTCTGTTCTTGTGTTTTTGTCCACAGGTATTGAATGAAACGAAAATTGCAACCGGAAAGTATATTTCATAGATTTAACTGCAGCCATTTCAGTTTTGCACTCCAATTTTCGGTGATCATGCAGACATCCTATTTTGTAATTGACTTTTGCTGGGAGGTGCTTGTGTCCTTCCAATAACACTTGGTATGATGTACTCTTGTTTGAATTTTTCGAGCAAATGTGAAACGCCGCATCCATAACAATGAAGATCTTCTCCGCTTCTTCACAAGTGAACGCCAGGAGCCTTGTCAGGAACACAACCATCTTCATTTCTCAGAAAACTACTACCACATTGAAAACGTGCAAATTTAGACTTTCTCGGCAAATCTCCATGATGAAGTCTTCTCTGGTTATCAGCCAAGTCAAGGCGTCGTTCTGCGGCAATGTTTCAACAAGTCTCCTACATGTCGTCTTCAGATATTGCCTGAAGATGACTAGTAGGAAACTTGTTGAATCGTCCTAGTGTTCGCTTGTGAAGAAGTGTACAATATCCTTTATGAAAATGGAAATGTTCTTATGGATGAGACGTTTCACATTTGCACGAAAAATTCAGACAAGTGTACACCATACACAGTGATATTGTAAGTCTACCAGATTATGCGTCAAAATCACATGTAGGAAACTTGTTGAAATGTTGCCACAGAACTTCAACTTGACTCGTGTGACAACCCGAGAAGACTTCATCATACATTTCAAAATGATTTCGCTAGTGAGAATCTCCGAATTGGTGGCAGGGTTATGGACCGTCCCAGTAGCTTCCCTTCTTGCTTCACACAGAACAGTCTACTCCTCATAATCTGGTATATTTGCAATGAAATCTAAACTTTAATCTTTCAGATATTAAAATTCCTCTTTAATAATTTGGGAAACAGGCTCTTTCTTGATTCAATTTTTCACTGTGCAACGGAGCGTGCGCTGATATCAAAATTCTCAGCATATTAAAACTGCGTGCCTGATAGTCAGTTGGTCGACAACTGTGTCTCTCTTTGAACAGCAACAATATTTAAAGCATTACAAAGTGCTAAGTCAAACACGTCTTCAGGATTTCTTGCAAAATTTGTTTCCTTTTCGCTTAAGAAAATCCGACGGTTTTCCACTAATTTTTATTTTTATATACGTTCTTATTTATTTAGTTCTTATAGTCGTCTCCGTTGTTGAAACAAAGGTTCCAATTTTGGTACGTAATTTATTAACAACTTGTGCGGGACTTTGATGGACAGTTTATTTATACAGGTGCAGATAGTAAAAGAATATCTTTACGTGTATTTGAGATGTCAGATGGATTCCACTTATTTCGTGGGAGTAACGCCTAAATAAATAACTTCTCTCTCTTGAAGGAACTGAAGCCCTTGTCCTTGATACGACAGCTATCCTACCTTGGAACTGAGAGACTACAGGCGTGGTCCGGGTCGAGTAGTGATAGGAAACGGTTCGGTTCAAATGGTTCCAATAGCTCTGAGCGCTATGGGACTTAACATCTGAGATCAGAAGTCCCCTATAATACAGAATTACTTAAACCTAACTAACCTAAGGACATCACACACATCCATGCCCGAGGCAGGATTTGAACCTGCGACCGTAGCGGTCGCTCGGTTCCAGATTGAAGCGCCTAGAACCGCACGGCTACTACGGCCGGCGGTTTGGTACACTCTGCTCTCAGTCTACCTGTCTGTGGTCGGAAATGTACCACGTCACCAGACCAATGCGATCTGCGACATGAGGATGCATTCATTTGTGGAGACAGGAAAACGAAGTGAATACACTGGCTAATGATTGGATTTACAGGTAGAAATAATAGTTAGTGAAGTTGATGGTTTTAGTCTGCTTTCACAACACATAAAAACTGGGAGACAAAGACAACCACACACAGTCAGGTACAAAATTCTATGCAGCTCATGGGAAGCGGGCTACATAGGTCAAAGGGGGAGAGGGTCCCTCGAAGTGTACAGGGAACACGTAAACGTGCACCACACACCCGGTTATACTAAATCAACAACAGCCATTCCCATTAACGACACTGGCCACCCATCCCATTACATCAAGAAAGATCTCCATATATTGCATCAAGTGGACAAGGGGTACAAAGTTGATTTGAAAGAATAATTAGATATTTCCGTTCTTAGCTCAGTACACTGTGACACGTTTCTAAATGTTAAACTGTAGTCACAGTTTCTTAAAGCAATCGTCCAAAGTTGATGGTCTGTTTTATTAAAAAATGAAAGTAGTTTATGTAAGCAGTCAAGAGAGGCTGGAATGGTATAAACATCTGAATGTGAAATTCTTAAGTTGTGATCATGGAGTTGAAAAAAATGGGGAGAAGGCACTATGTACTTTCGCTGTACGTTGTTTTGAAGCCAGAGTGGGTTGGGCTTGTCGCCGTCTTAAATACCCTAAAACATTTTCAGATTGCTGTTTTCGATTGCTCCTTGTTCATTATTTCTGTCGTGTGCATGCAATAACTGTTTTAAGTACTAAAAGCAACAGTGATTACGTGAATAACATAGTGTCAGTAACGAAATTTCGTTTTTCTCTTCTTAACTGCGTACTTCCTCTAGTAATACGACACATTTTCCCTCGTTAATGTAACTGGTTTTTTGATGATATATTTGGAATATCCATAAACAGCAGAAAGAGACGTGAAAAGAATGCTTCCTTAATCACTTAATTCCAATTTTACTACATTTGTATCAGTTGCAAATGCAGCCGGAATGTTTGCTTACTAATACTGCTTCGTGAGCGTTACATTTCCGGGTTTCAACTCATATGCAGAACATTTTTAATGTTCGCGTTTGCGAAATTTTACACGCAGGTGACCAATGTCTCTGGCTGTTCTAACCAGAACTTTTTTCAGGAAAAAGGAAATGTGAACAATGAATAATTACCGGCCGAAAGAATTCAGAGCGTAGCAATCATAAATCATGTATACAAAAGTAATATTTCTTGAAGTTCTTCGACTGAAATGTGATTCCTTTAAACTTGCTGGCAGTTTTGATGAAACAATTACGTGTCCGCACAATCGAAGCAGCAGATGCTATTTCAGATACAGCCGCAAAAGTCGATAGGTATCCCCAACGGTCTCGAAACTGGGTATGGGCTCATTAGAGTGACATGACGCGGTGAACCATGGAGTTATAAATGCGATGAACGCAATGTTTTGGGCTACGTAATATGCCGGACGTCGACTTCAAGTTCGTGGCGTAATGGCAACGTCATTCCTTCTTTATCTCAATGTGTTTTTTACGGTGATCTATGTGCAGATATTTCAAACATAAATATAATTAAATACACTAATGAAACGAATTAAAATATACAACATCTAAAATAAACGCATCTTTCTGTACAGAGTTATATCTCGACACGTTTACTCACTGGTACACGCAGTAAATGAACGTTATCGTAATTCAGGTTAATGTCACGTACATGTAACTGCGATGCAAGCGACGATGGCAGCAAGTGTTGATTAACTATTAGTAAAAGGTGACCGAAGCAGAGGACATTAATTTATAAATTTGCAACATAGTTACAGACTTCAAACATTTCTTCACAACATGGATTAAATTTAGTTTTATAGCTTTTCGGTTTTCGAAGTCTCAGTAGTAGCGTTCCCCCTTAACCTATTTGAGCTGAAATTTCATACGTGCCAAATAAGAGTCATCCTGGAGTTCGCGGGTGGACGTGCCCCACGGTGCTGCGTTGGAACAGCCTAGTGCTTAATAAAGGGTGACTATAATTAAACTTTCACTACGTGACACAGTGCAGATGGAAAATAGTTTATCCTATGGGTACGAAACTGGGCAGGAATGATGTTCAGACTGTGCTCTTCAATATTTGCTTTTTTCGCAGTGTTATTGTTGTGACTTCCCGTCAGGCGCCGATACTGGTACGGCGACGTAGCGTTGAAACAGAAGCATCAGTGTGTTACAGTTGCAGTCAGACAACATGCGCCTGAACAAGGTGAGAAGGGATTTAGTGTAGACCTGTTTCACTGAAACAATAGCGATAGCGGCGCTGTTCTTCATGAATACAGACGCATTAAAGGAATACGAGGGTTTCTCTTTGCGCCGCGGGGTTGAAGAACAAGACTGGAAAGTTCGAAAGAACTGGTGGTTTGGGAATTGCTCCCGGGAGAGGCCGACGGCCAGTTGCGCAAAAATTGTTGAGGAAGTTTCTGTATCGATGTCTGAGAATGCTGGACGGAATGAGCGAGCTTCGATCAGTGCGGAAGCTGTGTCACGAAGCTGAACATTCCATGGTCCACCTTTCGAAAAGTGATGCGAACAATTATGAAATGGTATCTGCACAATTTCTAGTGCAGTTCCACGCTGTGGTGGATGCTGATCGTCGTCACACTGATCAATGTTTGTAACCTGATAACGGAAACATGATAATGAGTTAATATCACTAGTATGCTTTTGTTCTACAGTATACTGTAGAACGAAAGCAAACTAGCGAAATTCATTTATTACAATGTTGCTCTACCAAGAACCGACGGAAGATTGAGTTAACATGTAAACATGATAATCAATCAACAAATGTTAAATTCTGAAATTAAAATGTGTTTTATGCGAAGGTTTATTCGTTATTTCTCTTCTGCAAGACCTTGCAAATGTTTCCACAAATTTTCATTGTGCAACGACCACTCGTTTGTTTAAAATTTTCAAATGTGTGTGATTTCCTAAGGGACTAAACTACTGAGGTCATCGGTCCTTACACACTACTTCAACTAACTTATGCTAAGAACAACGTATGCAACAATGCCAGAGGGAGGACACAAACCTCCGATGGGAGAAGCCGCGCAGTTCGTGACATGGCGCCCTAAACCACGCGGTCATTCCGCGCGGCTGACTCGTTTGTCACAAAGGCCGTCTCGAGTCGCGAAACTTTCAAGTACATATTTTTATTTATTTGTGTTGACTCGGCTGTTGCATACACTAATATGAAATAGAGAATAGCGAAAGAAGTCGAAGGAATGGGTGGGAATCAGGGATTTACAGCCGCACATGACGCTGTGGTAACGCACTTGCGAAAGTTGAAAATTTCTGCCTGAACTCGAAGAAGGATTTACCGCTTCTCAAGAGCGTTTACACTAATCACTTCGGCCTTCGGCACAAGATTGCTGACCGACACAAATTTCCAATTTATCGCACACTGCAGCGCACCCTCTCTCGTCTATTAACCCTCTACTTGCAAATTAATGACTCCCGTAGAGTCCGACAGACCAGGCACCACTCAAATATATACATTTCTGTAAGAACGCGACAGCTCCTTCGCCTTTCTTTCAGTTCCGATGCACTAATATCGTCAGATCACCTACGTGAATTGTGAGGGATTAACGGACGACAGACATTGCGTTCCAGCATGCCTTAATATGGAAATTTGAGTCGGTCAGGCACCGTATCCGGATGGCCGAAACTGTTAAGGCAATCACCGACAAGAAGTGGTAAATCCGGGTTCCACTCCTTATCAGGTATGATTTTAATGATTTTACAACTCGCGCTGTTGCATTATCAGAATAAACTGTGGGACTGGAAATCACATCTTCCCACCCATCCCTTCTCTTCCTTTCCCAATTCTCTCTCTCTTATGTGTAATATAATCTTTCTTTTCCATCAGTCTTCTGATTAAGTCTTCTGACTTGTTTTATGGGACTCGCCATGAATTCCTGAGCCAACCTCTTCATCTTGCAACCTACGTCCTCAATTACTTGCTGCATGTCTTTCAATCTCTGGTTTCCTCTATACATTTTATCCTGTACCCTTTCATCTAGAACCATGGAAGTTTTTACCTGATGTTTAAACAGACTTTCAACCATCTTGTCTCTTCTTCTTGCCAGTGACTTTGATACATTCCGTTTCTAATCAATTCTCCAGAGAACCTCCCCATACTTTACCTTATCAATCCACCAACGTCTGTAGCACCACATTCTAGATGCTTCGATCTTTCCTTTCCGGTTATACCACAGTCCAGGTCCCACTACCACACTATAATGTGCTGCATAATACATTCTCAGAAATTTCTTCCTCAAATTAAGGCCAAGGACGCTCTTTTTGACATTGTTAGTGCTCTTTTAATGCTCTCCTTGCACCGTCCATCATAACTTATTTTGCTACCTAGGTAGCAGAATTCCTTAACTTCGTCTACTTCTGATCACTAGTTCTGATATTAAGTTTATCTTTGTTCTCATTTCCGCTACATCTTATTACTTTCGCGTTTCATCGATTTTCTGTCAATCCATATTACGTACTCATTAGCTTTGTTCATTATCAATGAGGATAGCAATTTAAACAGCGAATCTTATCATTGATATCCTTTGAAGCTGCATTATAGCACCACCCTTCCATCAGCTTGAATTCCGTCAGTGCTTCAGTAATGCCTAGATTGAACAGTAGGGTGAAAAGCTACATCTTTGTCTTACACCCTTTCTAATCGGAGCACTTCGTTCTTGGTCTTCCAGTCTTATTGTTCCCGCTTTGTTCATGTCGATATTGTATATTACTCGTCATGCTCTATAGCTATCAGGCATTTTCCTCAGAGTTTCTGACATCTTGCATTATTTGACAGTAATGAACGCTTCCCCAGGTTGACGAATCCTATAATGGTAAGTCTTGCTTTCATTAGCAACCGCAACGTCATAATTTCCTCTCTGGTGCATTTAGCTTCCGTAAAGCAAAAAGGATCTCCTCTAGCACATCCTCAATCTTCTTTTCCATTTTTCTGCATATTACTCTTCTCAGCAACTTGGATGCTTGAGGAGTTAAGGTGACAGAGCGATAATTGTCGCACTTGTAGACTCTTGCAATTGTAAGAATTGTTTCGATAGCTTTTTCCGAAAGTCGCATGGTACATCGCCATACTCACACATTACACACACAAGTCGATTTGTTGCCATTTCCCCCAACGTGTTGATTTTAGAAATTCCCTTCCGTCTTATTCGATCTGAAGGATCGACTAGACTAGGATTTACTTCCTATTTACTTCCAAAACTCTTTCAAATTCTGATTCAAATTCTAGATCTCCTATTCTCTTCAATATCGTCTCCTATTTCTTATCCCTATCACATCAGCATATCCTCCCTCATATAGGCCTTCAGTGTACTTTGTCAACCTATCCGTCCTTCGCATTTAACATGGAATTACCATTGCACTCTTAATGATACCAGCCTTGCTTTTAATTTCACCGAAAGTTACTTTTCCTTTTCTGTACGCTGAGTCAGTCCATTCGATAATCGTTTTTTTTTTCGACTTCTTCCAATTTTTCTGTTGCCATTGCGCCTTACTTTCCCTGCACTTCCTATTTACTTCATCCATAACTGACTTGTGTATCTGCATTCCTGAGTTTGTCTGAACATATTTGTTGTTCCTCCTTTCGTCGATCAATTGAAGTATTTCTTCTGTTATCCAGAGTTTCTTCCTTGTTACCTTCTTTATATACATGTTTTTGTCCCCAGAATGAGTGATTTCAATTTTTAGAGCTGTCCATTCGTCTTCTACTGAACTGACTACTGAGTTACTCCTTTTCACAGCATCTATAGCCTCAGAGAGCTTCAAGCATATTGCGTCATTCCTACGAACTTCTGCACCCCACTTCCATGCACATTGCGTCATCCTGACTAGTCTCTTAAATTTCATCCTGTCGTCCATCACTATTAAACTTCAATCTGAGTCTATGTGCGCTCCTGGGTACGCCTTACAATCCTGTATCTGATGTAAGAATTTCTGTCTTACCATGATGTAGTTTATGTAGTATCTTCCCCTATCTATGGGCATTCTCCAAGTATATGTGCTGTTACTAACTACTTTTTATTGCAGAACTCAATTAGTCTTTCTCTCCTCTCGTACCTACTACCAAGTCCATATTTTCCCGTAACCCTTTCTCCTACTCGTTGCCTTACAACCATAACCACTACCCGGTCTCCCATTATATTTTCATCTCGTTTAACGTACTGAAATACTCTTTCAATAACCTCATATCCTTTCTCCAACACTTCATCTTCGGCTTGCCACGTCGACGTGTACACCTGAACTATGGTTGTCGGTGTTGGTTTGCTGTATGTTCTGATGACAACAAACCTATCACTGAACTGTCCACAGTAACTCACTCTCAGCTCTACCTTCCTATTCATAACGTATCCTACGCCCGTTGCCATTTTCTGCTGTTGTTGATAATACTCATATTCGTGTGGCCATTAATGCTCGTCCTCTTTCCATTTCACTTCACCAACGCCCCACTATATCTATACTGAACTTTAGCATACCCCTTTTTAAAATTTCCAGCTGCGCTGCCAAGTTCAAACTTCTGAAATTCTATGTCCAGACTCGATGAACGTTATCCTTTGTTATTGCAACTTTTTTTCATGTTCACCTAACCCTTAGCAGTCCCCTCTCGGAAATTCGAATGACGAGCTAATCCGGAAACTTTAGCGAACGGAGAGATTGTCGTGATACTTTTCCAAATACAGGCTATCTTTCCTGTGGATACACGTTATGTGTTTTTAATGCAGTCGTTTTCATTGCCCCCTGCATGACGTTTGGTTCGTGGGGCGCTCAATTGCACTGTCATCAGCGCCTGTGCGAAGTTCCAATTTTTTACACAGTCCAATATTTACACAATCCAAATTAGCCACGGTCACGAATGGTGATTATGATGAAATGATGAGGACAACACAAACACCGAGTCCCCGGGCAGAGAGAAATGCCCCTCCCGCCGGGAATCGAACCCGAAACCCCGTGATCCAGAGGCAGCAACGCTAGCTACTAGACCACGAGTTGCGGACGCCCCCCCACCTCCCCCCCCCTTTTTCATCAACAGGCTGTTGATCATTGCTAATTCATCCGCATATAATGACAGTTTCCCATCCCTGGACAGAATGTCAATCCTCAGGGACTGGGTGTTGTGTTGTCCTAATCATCATCATCATCATTTCATCCCCATGGACGAGCAAGTCGCCGAAGTGGCGTTAAATCGAAATACTTGCACCAGGTGAACGGCCTACCCAGCGGGAGGCCCTAGCCACACGATTATATATATATATAATCATCCCTGGGACAAGTGACTGCCCTGAGGCTCTGTCCGCTCCTCCGTTTGCTTTGACAAGGCCGTTGGCAGAGTGATGGAGACTTATCATGGCAAAGGTCTTGGCCGCCATTGGTGATGGTTTTTATTCAAATTTTAAGTAGTGAGGTGGTTCGAACCTGTGACCGAAATCGTTTTGATTACTAATAAAAGACAATACCCGTAGTCCCCAGGGGTTCTGTGCACTTTCTCTCAGAGTTTAATTACGCGCACCCTGCTCTGTGGTACTGCTGTGTCAGCCGTCAGTGTGTGTGCCCCGCAGGCCGGCCCATCCCGCGGCTGTACTGGCGGCTGAACGGCGCGCCGCCGCTGGAGGGCGCGCTGGAGCAGCAGCGGCTGCTGCCGGAGGGCGGCGTCGCGGCGTCGCTGCGGCTGCCGCGGCTGTCGCGCGCCCTCCTGCTCGCCGTCGTCTCCTGCCAGGCCGTCAGCAGCCCCCACGTGCCGCCCGTCGCCGCCAGCGCCGCCGTCCACCTGCTGCGTGAGTACACAGCCAATCCCACAGTGCTTTACTCCCGCCTACGTGGGCGAGGGCTGCTAGCATGGTAGATCAGCGATTTTGGTCAGAGGGTTCTCTGACCCCCGTAATAAAAAAAATTAAAAAAACAGATGAAAGATGAACTTCAACAGCCGTCAAGGGATGTCTGCTCCGAACAAATGCAACGAACAATAACGAACAAATTCAGATTGAAAAAGAGGGTCGCTAACGCACGTTTGTGCAGTTGCGCTTGACCCACGGGTGAGCCGGTTCGAAAATATTTTCACTACCAATATTTGCCCGTCAAGGGTGAGAGAGGTGTCGGCTTAAAGTTCCTGGTCACCAGAATTTGCGTCACGGTCGTGGTTTAACTACCAAACCTTTCCGCAGTTCCATGAAGTGAGGACATCTGGCACTGCCCACGGTGACTTTAAGCTTGATGGTCCCCTTTGTGTTACTTGTGAGGCATAGCCTATGTGTCGGCACTAGGTTTCACACTCTCCCTTGTCTCAACATCACACACACACACACACACACAGTCACAATACATGCAACTAGTATTACAAAAATTGTACTGGAGCATGTTGCAAATAAAATACAAAAGAGAACTATTAAATCTTCCTTACAATAGGGATGGCAGTTATCGCTGGAACAATCTATCTTCGGTTATCTTTGTTGTTTAGAACGCCAATTTAATCGAGTGTTAAAAACGCTCAAAATAACCGGTTCCTGAAATATCCGATTTTTCGGTAGATCTATCCTCCTGTTTTCTGCAATAAATATACAAATCAAATAAAGAGTTAAAAATTTTTGCTCACTGCGTTTCAACGTTCATAGAGTGAAAAATACGAAATATATAGACTAGTAAACGAAAACTTAGTCTGTTCAAAGTTCGCGGCTTTTCCGAAAAGCAGTAATTGGCTGAATACTACTCCAGTATTTTGACGCAAATTTATTTAAAACTCTGCTCAACAATCATTTTGTAATCGAGCGTCATACCACTGTTAGCGAATTACGAGTGATCAGTGCAAAAAGGGTGACAATTGAGTCTGAAGAACTCTGTTTTTCCATGTGAATTTATCCGTTTTCGAAAGCAACAAGAACATATAGGTATGTTATGTAGACATAAGCAACAGATCAGCTACTTTCTATTTTTAAACTCCGAATGAACTGCCCAGTTTTAAGTTTACTCCTTACATGATGTCGGAAGTTTATTGCAACTCCTCCCGTTCTTAAACTTCCAAAGGCATTGTATTTCATTGATGACGCATTTTGCGAAACACTTCCAGGCTAAAGATGGTGCCAGTCTGTAACAAGTTATGTCCGACGACAGCAACGAGAAACTACCATAGAGACCACATGGGGCAACTCTCGCTACACCACACGTACACACGTACCATTCTTGGCACTACGCCAGAAGGCAACAGGTACATTATTGTCTCACCAATCGTGTAGTACCCGACCACGATACTGCTCCACTTTGCCGCCTGTGACCGTCATGGGAAACACGCATTGGCATCACAGTAGACAAGCACAGCGGTGACTAAGGAAAATGTACCGCTCTGTAAATGACTTGAGGACAGTTATGTATATGCTAGTAAGTGGTTCAGCATGTCTTCGCGAAATATCACAATAAAAACTCAAGACAAAGAGACCGAAGAGCTTTCACTCCCAGGTGCAATACTACTGCGGCGATTAATATCAATTTGCTTCTCGCTTCTGTCGGCATTGTTATTAAAACACCACTGACTGCTTTTCCCATTTTCCATAATAATGGAATATTTCAAAGCAATGCAAAATTTTTGGATATAAATTACTCGCTTTTTCAAAAAGGTTATTTAAACGCGAAAAAAATTTGGACTGCTGCTATGGTAAATTGACATTTCGGCGTTTTACCTGGTTGTTATTAAAATAAATAAAAAGCACTTGTTATAATCGAGATAAGGAAAGTAGCGGAAAATATCGGTTATTCAGAACAGAAATACCGGTATCGATTTTAACTAGTCGGTTTTCCCGGTTCTTACCTTACAACTACAGTATTCTCAGTCATTGAGCTTGCAGCGAAAGCACTAGCCTGCACGGCACAATTATGCACCCTATTACTCGCCTCCAAGAGAATTCTTGATTACCTCGACTTGTAACTACTGTCGTGGCATGATGCGTAACACAGGGATTTTTTTTCTGTAGTTTGAATGTTTGAGGTACTGCAGTTCTACGTCTCAGTTCATTTCGGACAGAATCCTTTGAGCAGCTGAGCAGACTGTTTATTGTGAATTTTAAAATTTTCTCGTCGAATTGAATGTTCAGACAAATTTCGGGGTTGTAGCGGGTCGCTGTTCAATACATCCCACAATATTTCAATTAGGCACCTGTCTGTCATCCCCATGTTACCCATTGAAGAGGTCTCCTGCAGCTAGAGCCGTCCATGATGGCGAAAGTGTTTCCGATGCAGAATTTTATGCACCAACCCACATGCAGTGTACGCCCCGTAATTTGCGCGGCCAGTACATTCTCTCAAATTGCCTAAAATGTTCTTGAAGCCAATTTCGATCAGTTGTGGCTCGATGACACGACGCATTGTTGTTTGGGAACATGATTTCCATTAATGCCTGCAAATTGTCTCTAAGTAGGCATGCATAACAAATTCCTAGTCAGTGATCGGTTCATTTGAACAAGAAGGTCCGGTCAATTGCATGTCAACACAGCCCACGACACTATGGAGCCACCATCAGTCCGCAAAGTGCCCTTTTGACGTTTGGGTCCCTGGCTTCGTGAGGTCTCCGTCACTTCTCAACCCTGTCGCCACCTCTTACCAGCTGAAATGGGGACTCACGTGACCAGGCCACAGTTTTACAGTTGTCTTTGGTCCAACCGAGATGGTCACGAGCCCAGGAGAGGCGCTGGAGGTGATGTCGTTCTGTTATCGAGGGCTCTCGAGTCGGTCGTCTGCTGTCATTGCACTTTAACGCCAAATTTCGGCACACTGTTCTAGAGCACACGTTCAACGTGCCTCCCACTTTGAATTCTGCGGTTATATCACACAGTGTTGCTTGTCTGTTTATTCTAACAATTATACGCAGACGCTGCGTGTTTCCGCCGTTAAGTGAAGGACGTCGGCCACTAAGTCGTCTCTGACGTGGATCTCGGAATACTGAATTCCCTAATGATTTCCGAAAAGATATGTCCCCAATTCCAGCTCCAACTACCATATCGCATTCGGAGTCAGTTAATTCCCGTTGTGCGGCCATTATAACTTTGCAAACAATTTCAAATGAATCACCTAAGTACAAATAACAGCTCCGTCAATGTACTACTCTTATACACCTTGTGTATGCGACACTACAAGCATCTATATATGTGCGTATCGCTATCCCATGACATTACCTCCTCAGTGTGTATCAACTAAATTACATTCATAAGTACACCCGGTTCACTATGGACATAGAGAAGGAGGGTTGTATGCCTTCCTTGAATGTCTTATTAGACGCAAAAGTGATTGTTTTCAGTAGCATTCAGTTTATCGTAAGACAATTCATACTGATTTCTATTTGCAAGCTTCAAGTTGCCACCAATCGTCACAAATTACGAACGTGCGTAAAACACATGTACACAGAGCTTACTTAGTCTCAGATATAGATAGTTTGCCTTAAGAACTCGCTTAACTAGTGTTCGGGAAAATGGATATTCTACACGGCAGATTCACAGGGCACTATCAGTTAAAATCAAGAAGCAGGAGGTAGCTGAACAGGACAACACGCCGGCAAAATCTTCACCTTTTCTTTCTTCTGTGAGCGACATTTCGCTTAAAATAGCAAAAATACTTCGTAATTTCAGGTTAAAGTAGTTTTCCGTCCACCATCTACGATTGCAGACAATCTGGCATCATGCAATGATATGTTATTATTCCGGAAGGCCGGAATTTACAAAGTACCTTGCCCAATGTCATAGGACTTACATAGGTCAGACCACACACACTGTGAGGAGACGTTGAATTGAACATCAAAGTTGCGCCAGCCTTTTTCAGCATTTCCACTGGACATTCAATGGAATGTGATAAAAAAATGAAATGAGCGTATGGCATCGTTGGCCGGGAGGCCCCTATTCGGGGAAGTTCGGCCGCCAAGTGCAAGTCTTATTTCATTCGACGCCACATTGGGCGACTTGCACACCGGTGATAAGGATGAAATTATGCTGACGACGACAACACCCAGTCCCCGAGCGGACACAATCTCAGAGCCGGTCGGGAATTGAACCCGGGGTGCATGGCAGGCGAGCACTTTACCCAGTTAAGCAGGCGGACGGAATGTGATAATACAATGAGTCTCACTACAGCGAAATCCTTTTTGGGGCCTTCATTATTAAGGAATCTGTAGAAATACACCTGACTAAAAATCTGATGAACCGTGATAGTGGCTACCAGTTGGACAGTGCGTGGAACCTCGTCATCTGCAAGACTTGCTCTAATCGAATACGACAAAATAGTGCCCTGACGACCGAGGCGAGAGGAATGCGGAGGACAGCTGAGTCCCCAGGTTCCGCCAGCGAGGGCGCTTTCTGAGGGATGTCTGGTGCGTCTGTCACCTTTATTTTCACGCATACCTGTAATACTCATAGAGTACTATTTACTGCGGAACGGAGGACGTCGGTCTTCGATGGCCCACCTGACGATTACTGGCAGGTGCTTAGTCGAAACATCGTGGCATGTATTGAACGACGACCCACTGATAGCCCGAAATTTGTTTCAATAGTGTGTTTGTGTTTACAGCAGGTAACTTTGTGACCGTAGGCCAATTTTCCTCCACGTTGTGGACTGTACTTATAGTGATCCGCCGATGGATGTTAAATCATGCTAATGGAACTACTTAAGTCACTCCCTGTTATCGTTTCCTTATCAGACAGGTTGTTGCACTCAGATATTAATCAGCTGTCTCTGGACCTTGCAAACGCCTCGTCTTGGCAATGTTTCATTGCCTAATTGATTAATTTAAAGAAAAACGGACGGAGAGAAAGCTACATAAAAATGATAGCCAGTATATGTGATTAAATTTTTACGTATATCGTAGGAAGACACACAAATGCGAAGTAGCCTATCACAGCGTTTAATACAACGTATCCACAATTCTGAACTACGTTGCGAGATGGCGCATTCTTGGTAGGACAAGGAATGAGACGAAAAATATATAAAACATAATGAAAATCTAAAGGAGAATAAGTCCACTCCGTAGAGGGAGCGAGGACTGTTTTACTGAAACGAATCAAGAAATTGAGACTTGCTAGCCATTAGTTGCGTATTACGAGCACAATGGCAGGAAACAAATCACAGGACTTAGCAAATAACGAACAGTGGAGTCGCGATGCCTGATTCCTCCGGTGGAAAACACAGTGAGCGCATGAAAGGAATCGTGGTATTTGCTACGCTTTTTTCTAACGGGAAACATGCTGGTCAAACGTACGATGCGCACACAAGTGCACTTTAAATAAATATATTGTACTCAACTTGTGGGCGAAGAAATGCTACACTGTTGACAACTTGTGGCAGCCGTTGGTAGTTATAAGGAGAGTCTCCACACGGGTATGCGGCTAGGTACATTGAATGTTTTCCGGTAGGGCAAAGTATCTACAACTCGGTTTTATGTTCGGCACTAACTAACGACTAGAAGTAGTCTTGAGCTGGAAGGCTCGTGGCCATGCGCCCGCTGCTTATTTCACCGTCCTTTCGATCTTTACTGTTCACCTGCTTGGAAGTTCTTCATTGGTAGCCAAGTTCAAAGCGCCACTCACGGCGCCCGCAGGAATCTTCGACGCACCGGCTCCAGTACTATCGGTAGCCTATGATACTACAGATGAGACGAGGTTGCTTCCAGCGTGGTGGAGAGCAGCCCTTGTGTACCAAAAAGGTGACAAGTGCCTCATTACTGCTATCTGCGATATATAATCGTCAAAGATGAGCTACCGAATGGGCTGGAGAGAGGCTCTCCAAGTTATTTTTGATCTCTGGGGCAGCAGAGTTACATGCGTCCGCGATTGATATTTTCCTGTACCCAGCGTAGCAGGGCTGGAGGCGGAACCGCTACCTAAGTCTCGGTCTGTCGGGCCACCACCAGCCTTTGCCACTCACATTGGGAGGCATGTCTGGCGTACGTTTTTCGAACTATGGAGGAACAGGTATGTCTTCGCCAACACGCTGCTTCACCCTAAGTTCAAATGTAACACCCGCGAACATTTAAAGGAATTCGCCATCTGGAGCATTTTCACCTTTAATCTACGGGAGGTTTCGGGTATTACATTACCCCCTAATTCGATGGAGTTTCCTGGAGAAAGTTCATCGATGGCACTCATTCTGCAGTTAAAATTAATCTAATTGCATAATTGCAAGGTCTTACGACTTTTCAGTAAACGATCAGTCCAGTCTAAGTTTAGTACAAATCAGATCGAAATATTGTAATCAGCGCTTATCTGTGGCTGCAGTTACGAAATTAATTAAATTTTTTTTCTCTTTCATTGTGACATGGATTGGCCCTTTCATTGTGGCCCATCCACATACAGTTTTTGCTCTCAAAAGTTTCCGCATTATATAGCCCCACCGTACCTAACATGAAATTAGTTGCTAGATTAAAACGGTATTAAAGTAAAATTCGATGATGGGTACACTAAATTGTTGATGAAACAGACAGTGAGTTCTATTGCAAAAATCACTTAAATATTGATGTGGATTATTGAAGATCATTGTAAAGTACTAACTCAGCTTCTTTAACTGCGTTCATCTTGGAATACTAGTAGTGTTTAAGATTTGTTATAAAAGTTGTAGTGTCATTCAACTAACTTGGAAATAATAAGCTGGGGTCTTAGTGATCCTACCGAACCAGTAGTGTAACAAGCACTTCGCCATTACATTTACGTGTTAAGGCGGCGCAAGGTATGCGGCACGTCCTTGATGGTCACCGAATGTCAGGTAGGAGAGGGCTGATCGCTGTGGTATCGAGGAGTACTCGTTAGATAACGAGAGCCTTGAAGAAGACTTGCTGCACTCAGCTGAGTGCAAGACTTATTCCGATCGACGCCACATTGGGCGACCTGCGTGGTGGTGATGAGGATGAGAAGATGATGAGGACAACACAACACCCAGGGCGTGAGCGGAGAAAATTTGTAATCTGGCCGGGAATCGAACTCGCGCCCGCTGCATTGGAGGAAATTACGTTACCACTCAGCTAAGCGGGCGGACTCTAGAGAGAAGGAAGCCATTCGGAAGTCATAAACAGAGCAGCCGCTTTTGTAGTAAAGTCGTATCGCTCAATGATAAGAAATGAGAAGCAAGTGAAAAGACGGAACAAAACCGTTAGTGAGCTAAAAGTAAATTCTGTTCATAAACAACTTTTTAAGCTTAATTTCACTGTTTGGTTAATTGTTTATACCTATTTGAGAGATCTGCTCAAATTTGTTGTTGCTGCAGTAGTTGTTGTAATCATAGTCACACAAACTCGTTGTGACACTTGCTAACAGAACCGACTTAGAAATTCCACAATTACTACAAAGATGTGTATTGAACATTATAACTCTTGTACCGGACGAAGTAGCACTCTTTGGCACAGTGGTGGAACTACTGGATACTAGAACAGCCACAAAATATTAGATCAGTTTATCATAACTTGAACAAAATACGAAATTTAACTTTGTAACAACCTGTGTGTACAGGAAGAGTCTGGGAGTCTTAACGACAGCAGATATTTGAAGCGTTTGCACACAGAAGGGAGAGAGAGTCTGTGAGAGCTGAGTGATCACTCTCAGTGAGATAGCTGAGTTATGTTTATATGCGTGAAAGAAGAGGTTGCAATGAAAGAACGTCAAGCTGCAGCCGAGCTTTTAATACGAGGGTTATTCGAAAGGCAAGGAACGATAGGTCCCGATATTGAAAATACAGTCAAAATCTCATGAAGCTTTCCACAGATGCGTTGGGCACTGTGTCTAGTACACCTGTCGAGCGCATCTTTTCAGTTCTGAGTTCACAGTGAGAACGTAAAGATGGCTAGAAACTAGCGTCACCCGCCAAGTATGAGGGCCTGGCGAAAAATTTCGCCTGAAGCTATGCAATCCACATAGCATAACTGTCATGCGGTTCGTTCTACACGACAATTTTCGGGCGCACTCTGCAGGGGCAATGAAGATGATCCTGCAGTTTTTCCGATGGGAAGTGTTTGATCACCCTCAATACAGCCTGTAATTGGCTACCCATGCGGTTCATCTCTGCTCAAATGAACCGCTGGCTATGAAGACAATATTTTGACACAGACAATGGGCTGTAGTTCAGAGGGCAGAATTGTCGAAAAGCACTGCCGGCTGTCTTCTATAACTAGGGAATTGAAAAGTTGGTACAAAACTACAGTCGGAGCAACGACTGTATGGAGAAGTAGCTGGAAGGTGTACCTAACCATAGTAAATAAAACAGTTTTGATTTTCACTGTGGTTTCCATTCTGCGCCCTATCGTTCCTTACTTTCCAAATAGCCCTCGTACTTTGGCAGAAAGAAAGAACGCAAACGATCGTGTTTGTGTTGGATGAGAGAGTGAACTAAGTGCTGTGACGGTTTTGAAGCAGAGAAGATCTCTTTGAGGAACTTGTGATGGAAGATCCACAACAATAGCGAAATATATGAGCTATGGAACGGGATGAAATACTCGTCATAACTGGACGCATTAACTCTGTTAATATAAAAGACAGACTGCCTGTGATATTATGATTTCTCGCGTGACGTACGTTTATTCTCTTGAAACATTCTTAAAGTAACAATTATGATGAAATAACACTGTACCAGCTTTCATCTTGATTCCCACAGTCATTCAAAAGCCAAATACGGTTGTAATCTGATAAATAAAGCATTTCCAGACATGTATTTAACTGAAGGGTTTTAATTTTATTCATTTATAGAACCACTCCTGAATTCCTGAAGAGCTCTTCTTCACCTCCCAATTTACTAATATAATGAATAAATACCACGTCATAACAATTTTAGCTACAGCTGTGTTACTTGGAACTTCCTGGCAGATTAAAAATGTGTGACCGACCGAGACTCGGACTCGGGACCTTAGCCTTTCGCGGGCAAGTGCTCTACCAGTACTCACAGCTTTACTTCTGCCAGTATCTCGTCTCCTACCTTCGAAACTTTACAGAAGCTCTTCTGCGAACCTTACAGAACTATCACTCCTGAAAGAAAGGATACTGCGGAGACATGACTTAGCCACAGCCTGGGGGATGTTTCCAGAATGAGATTTTCACTCTGCAGCGGAGTGTGCACTGATATGAAACTTCCTGGCAGATTAAAACTGTGTGCCCGACCGAGACTCGAACTCGGGACCTTTGCCTTTCGCGGCAAGTGCTCAGCGCACACTCCGCTGCAGAGTTAAAGTCTCATTCTAGAAACATCCCCCATGCTGTGGCTAAGCCATGTCTCCGCAGTATCCTTTCTTTCAGGAGTGCTAGTTTTGCAAGGTTTGCAGGAGAGCTTCTGTAAAGTTTGGAAGGTAGGAGACGAGATACTGGCAGAAGTAAAGCTGTGAGTACCGGACGTGAGTCGTGCTTCGGTAGCTCAGATGGTAGAGCACTTGCCCGCGAAAGGCAAAGGTCCCGCGTTCGAGTCTCGGTCGGGCACACATTTTTAATCTGCCAGGAAGTTTCATATCAGCGCACACTCCGCTTCAGAGTGAAAGTCTCATTCTGGAAACATCCCCCAGGCTGTGGCTAAGCCATGTCTCCGCAGTATCCTTTCTTTCAGGAGTGCTAGTTCTGCAAGGTTCACAGGAGAGCTTCTGTAAAGTTTGGTAGGTAGGAGACGAGATACTGGCAGAAGTAAAGCTGTGAGTACCGGGCGTGAGTCGTGCTTCGGTAGCTCAGATGGTAGAGCAACTGCCCGCGAAAGGCAAAGGTCCCGAGTTCGAGTCTCGGTCGGACACACAGTTTTAATCTGCCAGGAAGTTTCATATCAGCGCACACTCCGCTGCAGAGTGAAAATCTCATTCTGTGTTACTTGGAGTTTTATGGCACTTTTCCAAGTTCCTAAACGACTGCTTCCAAATATGGCTTCAGTTGTTTCTGTATGTTAATTCCTCTATGCAATAAAACTAAATAGCCTGCTTTGTTAAGTCGTGTATATTCTGGTAAATTCATCTGTGAAGATGTTAAAAACTGTGGTCATTTCAACCAACAATCTTTGTTTCTTATCTCAGTTCCTGTACTCCAGTAACTGTATATTCGATAACGCTGGCCTTCTCGTACAAACTAATTAAATGCTCAGTTTCGTTGTGAGTCCACTTCTTGGCAGAATTCCTTAAGTATCTTGACAGTGTCGCATGCATAACGCACTAGTGTCTCCTTCATACTAAGGTAGGATCGACTCTCCTAGGTGAAAAATATTATTTTCGTTTATTAATTATATGTAAAAAATGTTCAAATGTGTGTGAATTCGTATGGGACCAAACTGCTGAGTTCACCGGTCCCTAAGCTTACACACTACTTAATGTAACTTAAACCAGCTTACGTTAAGTACAACACATACACCCATGCCTTAGGGAGGACTCGAACCTCCAACGGGGGAAAGCCGCGTAAACCGCGAGAAAGCGCCTAGACCGCGCGGCTACCCCGCGCGGCTGTTCTATGTAATATGTCTACTATTTTTTGTAGGTTTTCGGCTACTGACTTCTCCTGCTGTCCGTTTTGGAAGTAAAACGGGCGCTTTATCCCTCAGGACACGGCCACAGGTTATTGATTAAAAGTGGAAGTTTCGTGAATACTTTCGTTTTAAATCTACATCTACATACATATTCCGCAGTCCACGATAAGGTGCGTGGCGGAGGGTACCTCTTGTCACAACTAGCATCTTCTGTCCCTGTTCCACTCCCAAACAGAACGAGGGAAAAATGACTGCTGATGTGCCTCTGTACGAGCCCTAATCTCTCTTATCTTATCTTTGTGGTCTTTCCGCGAAATATAAGTTGGCGGCAGTAAAATTGTACTGCAGTCAGCCTCAAATTCTGGTTCTCTAAATTTCCTCAGTAGCGATTCACGAAAAGAGCGCCTCCTTTCCTGCAGAGTCTCCCACCCGAGTTCCTGAAGCATTTCCGTAACTCTCGCGTGATGATTAAACCTACCAGTAACAAATCTAGCAGCCCGCCTCTGAATTGCTTCTATGTCCTCCCTCAATCCGACCTCATAGGGATCCCAAACGCTCGAGCAGTACTCAAGGATAGGTCGTATTAGTATTTTATAAGCGGTCTCCTTTACAGATGAACCACATCTTCCCAAAATTCAACCAATGAACCGAAGATGACTATCCGCCTTCAACGCAACTGCAATTACATGCTTCTCCCACTTCATATCGCTCTGCAGTGTTACGCCCAAAGATTTAATCGAGGTGACTGTGTCAAGCGCTACACTACTAACGGAGTATTCAAACATTACGGGATTCTTTTTCCTATTCATCTGCGATAATTTACATTTATATATATTTAGAGTTAGCTGCCATTATTTACACCAATCACAAATCCTGTCCCACTCATCTTGTATCCTCCTACAGTCACTCAACGACGACACCTTCCCGTACACCACAGCATCATCAGCAAACTGCCGCACATTGCTATCCACCCTTTCCAAAAGATCATTTATGTAGGTGGAAAACAACAGCGGACCTACCACACTTCCCTGTGGCACTCCAGATGATACCCTCATCTCCGCTGAACACTCACCATCGAGGACAACGTACTGGGTTCTATTACTTAAGAAGTCTTCGAGCCACACACGTATTTGGGAACCAATCCCATATGCTCGTACCTTAGAAGTCTGCAGTGTGGCACCGAGTACAACGCTTTCCGGAAGTCAAGGAATATGGCATCCGTCTGATACCCTTCATCCATCGTTCGCAAGATATCATGTGAAAAAAGGGCGAGTTGCGTTTCGCAGGAGCGATGCTTTCTAAAGCCGTGCTGATGCATGGACAGCAACTTCTCTGTCTCAATGCTTGTGCATGAATAGGGCAATATATATTGCCAAAATGTGGTAGCACAGAAACTTTGAAATACAGCAAAAATCCTGGACGCAGTACGGCTACTCAGGACTCTCAGCTCTTCGAACAATGCCGGTATAGTCTTTCTTGTCTGAGAGCCACTGTGAGCAGCTATCGAGAGATGGAGGTTAGTGGTTAAGCGATTTTTTTTTTTGTCATCAGTCTACTGACTGGTTTGATGCGGCCCGCCACGAATTCCTTTCCTGTGCTAACCTCTTCATCTCAGAGTAGCACTTGCAACCTACGTGCTCAATTATTTGCTTGACGTATTCCAATCTCTGTCTTCCTCTGCAGTTTTTTCCCTCTACAGCTCCCTCGAGTACCATGGAAGTCATTCCCTCATGTCTTAGTAGATGTCCTATCATCCTGTCCCTTCTCCTTATCAGTGTTTTCCATATATTCCTTTCCTCTCCAATTCTGCGTAGAACCTCCTCATTCCTTACCTTATCAGTTCACCTAATTTTCAACATTCGTCTATATCACCACATCTCAGATGTTTCGATTCTCTTCCGTTCCGGTTTTCCCACAGTCCATGTTTCACTACCATACAATGCTGTACTCCAGACATACATCCTCAGAAATTTCTTCCTCAAATTAAGGCCGGTATTTGATATTAGTAGACATCTCTTGGCCAGAAATACCTTTTTTCCTATAGCGAGTCTGCTTTTGATGTCCTCCTTGCTCCGTCCGTCATTGGTTATTTGACTGCCTAGGTAGCAGAATTCCTTAACTTCATTGACTTCGTGACCATCAATCCTGATGTTAAGTTTCTCGCTGTTCTCATTTCTACTACTTATCATTACCTTCGTCTTTCTCCAATTTACTCTCAAACCATACTGTGTACTCATTAGACTGTTCATTCCGTTCAGCATATCATTTAATTCTTCTTCACTTTCACTCAGGATAGCAATGTCATCAGCGAATCGTATCATTGATATCCTTTCACCTTGTATTTTAATTCCACTCCTGAACCTTTCTTTTATTTCCATCATTGCTTCCTCGATGTACAGATTGAAGAGTAGGGGCGAAAGGCTACAGCCTTGTCTTACACCCTTCTTAATACGAGCACTTTGTTCTTGATCGTCCACTCTTATTATTCCCTCTTGGTTGTTGTACATATTGTATATGACCCGTCTCTCCGTATAGCTTACCCCTACTTTTTTCAGATTCTTGAACAGCTTGCACCATTTTATACTGTCGAACGCTTTTTCCAGGTCGACAAATCCCATCAAAGTGTCTTGATTTTTCTTTAGCCTTGCTTCCATTATTAGCCGTAACAGAACTGCCTCTCTCGTCCCTTTACTTTTCCTAAAGCCAAACTGATCGTCACCTAGCGCATTCTAAATTTTCTTTTCCATTCTTCTGTATATTATTCTTGTAAGCAGCTTCTATGCATGAGCTGTTAAGCTGAGTGTGCGATAATTCTCGCACTTGTCAGCTCTTGCCGTCTTCGGAATTGTGTGGATGATGCTTTTCCGAATGTCAGATGGTATATCGCCAGACTCATATATTTTACACACCATCGTGAATAGTCGTTTTGTTGCCACTTCCCCAATGATTTTAGAAATTCTGATGGAATGTTATCTATCCCTTCTGCCTTATTTGACCGTAAGTCCTCCAAAGCTCTTTTAAATTCCGATTCTAATACTGGATCCCCTATCTCTTCTAAATCGACTCATGTTTCTTCTTCTATCACATCAGACAAATCTTCACCCTCATAGAGGCTTTCAATGTTTTCTATCCACCTATCTGCTCTCTCCTCTGCATTTAACAGTGGAAGTCCCGTTGCACTCTTAATGTTACCACCGTTGCTTTTAATGTCACCAAAGGTTGTTTTGAATTTCCTGTATGCTGAGTTCGTCCTTCCGACAACCATATCTTTTTCAATGTCTTCACATTTTTCCTGCAGCCATTTCGTCTTAGCTTCCCTGCACTTCCTATTCATTTCATTCCTCAGCGACTTGTATTTCTGTATTCCTGATTTTCCCGGAACATGTTTGTACTTCCTCCTTTCATCAATCAACTTAAGTATTTCTTCTGTTACCCATGGTTTCTTCGCAGCTACCTTCTTTTTACCTATGTTTTCCTTCCCAACTTCTATGATGGCCCTTTTTAGAGATGTCCATTCCTCTTCAACTGTACTGCCTACTGCGCTATTCCTTATTGCTGTATCTATAGCGTTAGAGAACTTCAAACGTATCTCGTCATTCCTTAGTACTTCCGTATCCCACTTCTTTGCGTATTGATCCTTCCCGACTAATGTCTTGAACTTCAGCCTACTCTTCATCACTAATATATTGTGATCTGAGTCTATATCTGCTCCTGGGTACGCCTTACAATCCAGTATCTGATTTCGGAACCTCTGTCTGACCATGATGTAATCTAATTGAAATCTTCCCGTATCTCCCGGCCTTTTCCAAGTATACATCCTCATCTTGTGATTCTTGAACAAGGTATTCGCTATTACTAGCTGAAACTTGTTACAGAACTCAATTAGTCTTTCTCCTCTTTCATTCCTTGTCCCAAGACCATATTTATTGTAACCTTTTCTTCTACTCCTGCCCCTACAACTGCATTCCAGTCTCCCATGACTATTAGATTTTCGTCCCCCTTTACATACTGCATTACCCTTTCAATATCCTCATACATTTTCTCTATCTGTTCATTCTCAGCTTGCGACGTCGGCATGTATACCTGAACTATAGTTGTCGGTGTTGGTCTGATTAGAACAGCCCGGTCACTCAACTGTTCACAGTAACACACCCTCTGCCCTACCTTCCTATTCATAACAAATCCTACACCTGTTATACCATTTTCTGCTGCTGTTGATTACCCGATACTCATCTGACCAGAAATCCTTGTCTTCCCTCCACTTCACTTCACTGACCCCTACTATATCTAGATTGAGCCTTTGCATTTCCCTTTTCAGATTTTCTAGTTTCCCTACCACGTTCAAGCTTCTGACATTCCACGCCCCGACTCGTAGAACGTTATCCTTTCGTTGATTATTCAATCTTTTTCTCATGGTAACCTCCCCCTTGGCAGTCCCCTCCCGGAGATCCGAATGGGGGACTATTCCGGAATCTTTTGCCAATGGAGAGATCATCATGACTCTTCTTCAATTACAGGCCAAATGTTCTGTGGATACACGTTACGTGTCTTTAATGCAGTGGGTTCCATTGCCTTCTGCATCCTCATGTCGTTGATCATTGCTGATTCTTCCGCCTTTAGGGGCAATTTCCCACACCTAGGACAAGAGAGTGCCCTGAACCTCCATCCGCTCCTCCGCCCTCTTTGACAAGGCCGTTGGCAGAATGAGGCTGACATCTTATGCCGGAAGTCTTCGGCCGCCAATGCTGATTATTTATCAAAATTTAGGCAGTGGCGGGGATCGAACCCGGGACCGAAGACGTTTTGATTATGAATCAAAGACGCTATCCCTAGACCACTATAAGAACGTAACTATCTCATCCTAATGCATTGCCGGCCGGTGTGGCCGAGCGGCTCTAGGTGCTACAGTCTGGAACCGCGCGACCGCTGCGGTCGCAGGTTCGAATCTTGCCTCGGGCATGGATGTGTGTGATGTCCTTAGGTTAGTTAGGTTTAAGTAGTTCTAGGTTCTAGGGGACTGATGACCTCAGAAGTTAAGTCCCATAGTGCTCAGAGCCATTTGAACCATTTTTGCCTAATGCATTCTCGGACACTTCCGGAAAGCTGATTCTCGACGTTTACACGGTACTATTTACTCGCAAATTCTCTCTGACAGAGAAAACCTATGACCCATGTACCAAGCTTAAGCCACTTATAGTTAAATTAATAACTTTTCCGGCACCTATTTTTTTTTATCCCTCAGAAAGGCTGACAGCAAGTACTCAGTTACACATAAAGGATTGATCGCTCACCCTTAGAACAGTATTAGCGGCCACCTAACTGAATTAGGACATTATGTTTACCGTTCACACCTCTCTAATAAGGAGGCTATCCCGTAGCGAGCTCGCGCTACACGCCACACGCATCGTCGACCGCGCCACCGCGCCGCATCACGTCTATTCGAACGGTGCTGCCAGGGCGCTAATGTCAGATCGCAAGCGGAATTGGATTAATTATCAGCCATCAGCGAAAGCACACAAAGCCGCACGCCGTCAGCTATTACGACCGGCGCTAATATCACTCCAATTACGGGCCATTGATGACAATTATGAGCCGGAGTCTAGCGTGCGTCGAGTGACATCGCCCCATTTGAAGCAGGCCCTGCAGGGGCGGCGAATTAGCGTTGACGTAATGCTGCCTCCAATAGTGATTGGTTTTCCGACAGAGGACCGCGATAGAGAGGGATGGGGCCTTGGCTTGACGTGGCTGCTGCCTTTGTTAATAAGACTCCGCTTCCGTATCAGCAGGATAATATCAGTAGGATAATGATATCGAGCGGAAGCGGTGGCAGGTAATTATCACTGAAGCAACTATGGTTCCTGTGCTTAACACATCCGAGAATGGCAGACACTCAGGATGAGGCAGCTAGACAGCAGATTTCAGCATGTTTTTCGGAAATCATTGCTTTGTTAATCTGAATGTGAATGGTGTTTCATTTGAAATGATAGAACTTTATTTATCTGTTAACAGTAAAGATTCCTGGCTATGGTACAGTCACATATTGTAAAAATTTTATTACTGCCTAATCCAACGTTTCAGTAGCGGTAACAGTGGTCTTCCTCTGGGTCTGCCACTAGACCAGTAGACATTTGTATCCATCAGTGATAGTTATTTACAATATGAAATGGTTGCATACCCAGTAAACTTTCACGTTAACTGACTCTGGCAGCGAAAGCCTACACAGTTACAATGATTTATATAACGAAAAATGGTTCAAATGGCTCTGAGCACTATGGGACTTAACATCTATGGTCATCAGTCCCCTAGAACTTAGAACTACTTAAACCTAACTAACCTAAGGACAGCACACAACACCCAGACATCACGAGGCAGAGAAAATCCCTGACCCCGCCGGGAATCGAACCCGGGAACCCGGGCGTGGGAAGCGAGAACACTACCGCACGACCACGAGATGCGGGCCATTTACATAACGTTAAAAATGTTATTACAAAACATAAAAATTTACTGAATCAAGGTTTCTTTCCGAAGAAAAACTTGGAACACCGTTCTTATACATAATATTTTCCTGAGTCAGTGCTTTATTTCTAAAATGACCTTGTGGTTAACATCGGAAGTTCACTGAGGCTTTTTGCGGATGATGCTGTAGTATATCGAGAGGTTGTAACAAATTGACGCATGGTGCAGGCAATGGCAATTGAATCTCGATGTAGACAAGTGTAATGTGCAGCGAATACATAGGAAGAAAGATCCTTTATCATTTAGCTACAATATAGCAGGTCAGCAACTGGAAGCAGTTAATTCCAAAAATTATCAGGGAAAGGCATTAGGAGTGATCTAAATGGAATGACCAAATAAAATTAATCGTCGGTAGGGCAGATGTCAGACGGAGATTCATTGGAAGAATCCTGAGGTAATGCAGTCCGAAAAAAAGTAGGTTACAGTACACTTGTTCGCCCAGTGCTTGAATATTGCTCACCATTGTGGGATCCGTATTACATAGGGTTGATAGAAGAGATAGAGAAGATCCAACGGAGAGCAGCGCGCTTCGTTACAGGATCATCTAGTAATCGCGAAAGCGTTACGGAGATGATAAATAAACTCCAGTGGAAGACTCTGCAAGAGAGACGCTCAGTAGCTCGGTACGGGCTTTTGTTGAAGTTTCGAGAACATAACTTCACCGTTGAGTCAAGCAGTATATTGCTCCCTCCTATGTATATCTCGCGAAGAGACCCTGAGGATAAAATCAAATCAGAGAGATTGGAGCCAACAGAGAGGCGTACCACCAGTCTTTCTTTCCCAGAACAATACGCGACTTGAATAGAAGGGAGAATCGATAGAGGTACTCAAGGTACCTTCCGCCACACACCGTCAGGTGGCTTGCGGAGTATGGATGTAGATGTAGATATAGAATGTTAGTTGGGGAAACGCACCTCCTTCAACACAGTACACTCACCTCTCCTTCCCCATCCCCTAGACATAAAAGATACAAGTTTCGATTACTTAAAACGTGCAAAAGAATGTACTATGAGAAATCACGTATTACAAGTTACTGTTTGAAACGCAGGACTTGATAACATAGTTTCACGATGAGAACAATAAATGCTCAAGATTTAGTATAAAAAGCGAGTACTACCGTCTCTTTCCGTAACACTGTCATTTTGCTCCCTAGTTACGCTCGATACGTATCGACACAAGTTTGTAATTTTCTTGACTATTTCCTCATGTTTTAAACTGCTGTAGCCGCAACGTTCAAACTTTCTGATGGCAGCTTTATAGCCCTCCAACCTTTTAAGTTAATTAGACTTTTCTATATGTCCGTGTATTAAAGTCCGTAATCTGTGGGGAAAAGGCACCTACTCCGCAAAATAATGCAAAACCGAGAGACGTAGATGAAGTTATAACCTAATCGCTACTACTCAGTATTTTATCAAATGACGATTAAAAAGAAAGTTGTGTTAACTTTTTACATTTTTATGTAACCTAATCTTTGATTAACAGTGGTTAGTGGAAAACTTGGATAAAAGGTTTTCAAAGCTTATAATTGAAGAAAATAACCAACGGTCGCCAGTTCCCCACCGGAACAAGGATAATTAATGTGAAACTGAACTTTATTCTCGTAAGCAATCTTACGTAAGGATAGTTATTGGCGTCATAACGTAGGAACAGTACCTAACGCACACTTTCATGTACTTCATACCACACATGTCACAGTGGTCCAACAATAATCCAATAGCAAACAAATACAACATATTATATTAATTTTCAAAGATCAATTAAAGTATGATTGTTTACTAACTGTGGGCAGGAACTTTTTGCTATGTTACTAACCCTGTTACTGACTATCGTAATTGTAGCAAGCAGAAAGATTATTTGAATTTATTCCTTGGTAAGAATTGTCATTTACCTAGCAATTACTCTGATATTTCTTTGTAATAAAAGTTATAAATTGTGCCACAAGCTATAAATTAGAACTGTGCTTTGACAATGAAATTCAGTGTCCAAGTTACGTAAAGCTTTACTAAAAAAAAATTATTATTAAAGTTACTCTATTTTTAGCAAAGATTTAATACTGGCTTTTCGATCATTCAGTTTCTGACGTTATTCATACTACAGCCAAAGATTTCATTATTACGTAATTTTCCTAAAGTTGTAAAAATTATGTTCTGATAATCTAATAAATTAACGTTCACTTCATTTTCAGTTCATTTTCTGATTATCTCGGTTCATACAAAGGAATAAGATGGATACCACTTGGATGATGAATCAGGAAAATTATTTACGTGGCAATATGCAGGAAAACAATGTTATTTAAGCAATAAAATTCCAACTACGCTGGTCAGCCTATTACACTTCTAGTTATAAAATGTCTAGATCTTACTTCACTTTATGATCCCGTTGGTTTGTCGAGTGGCTTCATTTAGCGGTAAAATAGGGCACAGGTTGATCTTTTTGCCATACCATAGCCAATAATAAGAGCCTACAGTAATCTTGATGTTATATGAATTACGCTTGCTGTATTTGTACTGTGCCCAATAAATGCCATAGCTTGTCCGTATTAAACATCCGCCACTGCAACCATTTAAATTTGTACTGCTCCACACTTCGGAAACAGGCTTTTTATCTCCGCACTTCTGCATAGTCAGACCAGCGAATACGCAACCAACGACACCAATCGTCTCCTCGTGACTCCGAACTGCTACCTTTTGGCGCGCTCGCACGTCCAGCGATAATGCATTTACAGTTTATTACACTCTTTGACAATAATTTTTCCCTTACTAGGACAGCGTGTCTACTTACAAAATGTTAACATTCCATGCTTATTCTCTTTCTTAAATAATAAATAGCATTTGCAACTTGACAACATATTTACAAGAATAATATTCAACACAATTAATAAAACAAACTTCACAAAACACGTAGAAAATGTATGATCATCCACAGAGTTGAGGCGTTATAAATTGTTCCAATAAATGGGATCACAATTTCCCTTGCCACACGTGTCTTTCTTCTGGCTGTTGACATCGGAATACGCCCTGAAGACACATGTTGGCTGCGGATTTTTGTAACACTTTTTACCAGAGAGTAGTTTTGTGAACGCCCATTTACAATATCTGAAACTGTTCACTACATTATATTATAACTTACCTGACCAAGCAGCCAAGCAGGAGTTTGGATCAATATCAGACCCAGAAATTGCTGATTTCTTCTACCATTGCACTAAAAACATCAATATCATCGAAATTCCCGATGCCAAAACTGTGTTGTTGTGCATGACTTCTTACATAACGCAAGGAGACGTGGGCTACAGAGTGGTGTGCAACTGTCGTCATAGGGAACCGGGACAGGAGCAAAAATGATTCGCGAATAACACAACATACAGAACATTCTCTTAACTTGCGTTTCTCCAAGGGTAAGTAGACTCATTACAAATAACGTAGCAAGAGTTCGAGCTATCTGGTACAATAGTAACCAGGTTGAGGCTCTGTGAACTAAAGCACGAACGATGGTTCAGAGCCGCGACTAGGCGGCGACTGCATAACGTCACGCAGCGAATAGGCTCTAAGTGCAAAGGGGTTGAGTGGCTGTTACCGACCATACTATATAATGGCGGCAGAGGACGCTCATGGTACAGAGTCGCACAAGGCGTGGATAAGCGGGCCTTCTCCACTGGGTCTGCCAGGTCCCACACGATTGCTATCAGCATCTGGCAGAAACTTGCAACTTCAATGACAACTGTCACTTCCATGGGGTGATATCTACACGTGACACGACATTTGTAGAATGTGTGCAGACGTACAACAGAGATACAGGTAGCAGAAGCGGTAAAATGGAAAGTTCTTTTGCGGTGTACATATACTTCAAAATTCGAAAACTAAATTGTACGACAATACAGAGACCTCCCCTTCTCCATTCTACACAGCTACCAACAGAAGGCAAGAGATGCAACGTTAGCTGAGAATATTTACTCTTAAGCAGAGAACGAGCAAGGCAAAGGTGGAGTCCATTTTAACTGCTTCCGCTACAATCCTATTATCACCGCGTTCCGATTCAGTTGACCCGATTACGCCTCTATGCAACATGTAACTTGCTGCTGTTATGTCGCAGTGGCCTCTCTTGGTCATAAATCATTACTGACAATAGCCTTCCGTAACTTTATGACTACAACACTTTACAAGAAAACTGCCATCTCGGGTTGTTATTTGAACGAGCATGAATTTTAATGATAGTGATATTTTGAGAGCTATGAAGAAGAAATCAGTGATTCCAGATGAAAACGGGGAAGCTGATGTTTGTGGTATTAATCCAGATTTCTGTGTGGCTGAAGGCTCAGGCAAAATAAATAAAACAAGTGGCCGGCCGGAGTGGCCGAGCGGTTCTAGGCGCTACAGTCTGGAACCGTCGACCGCTACGGTCGCAGGTTCGAATCCTGCCTCGGGCATGGATGTGTGTGATGATCTTAGGTTAGTTAGGTTTAAGTAGTTTTAAGTTCTAGGCGACTGATGACCTCAGAAGCTATGTCCCGTAGTCCTCAGAGCCATTTGAACCATTTTTTAAAAGAGAAGTGCATTGGAGAGTTTAAGATAATGTATCGCCAAAACAACATTAGTAAAAGAACGATGGTAACAGAAAGTATAATAAAAAAATCGCACCCGACATCTATCCTCAAAGCGTTTGCGAATGTTAGTAACATTCAGAAGGCAGACACGTGTAGCAAAAAAATATACTGATGGCGTCCAAAGTGACTGTCAAAAATGCCACACTCAGTCAAACTATGTTTAATAATGGCGTGTACAAGTATCCTTCAGAAAGAAAACAACAGGCAGTGTAACATTTCACATGTCTGCCGATTTTAGTACTTCATAATAAGACTTTTAAGATTATATAAGCCATGTTTCAACTTCTCAAACTGCATTATCAGTTATAACGCAATTGTTTTCGACGAATGTGTTAAAAAGTAACATCTCGCGGCCCCGTCCAGAGTGACTGAGCCAATTCGCAGAGAGTACACTTATTTGAATCGCATTCAAGAGTTAGCAATTAACTTGCAACAAGGCCTTAATTAAAAAGTAAAATATGCAAGTTGTAGGACAATTTGGAAAGAAATGAAGTGGCAACCACTGACTTTGAGGGACATCACATAACGATCCACAAAGGAAATCCGGGTAGCCCCTCAGCCCACTCTTCACAAAAGCAAAAGCAGAACAGAAATAAAGGGAGATGCTGACGGAAACTGCAGGGGTTATATATCATTAAACGGCGTGATTGTCAGGGGCACAAGTGCACCAATGTTTTCGTTGCGGCACACAAACTAGTAGAAACCGGAAGACATCTTGAGGAAATACTTAATATGCCTGCAGGCTGGAGTCCAGTATTAAAGCATACGTCTTCCCAACTCAGTCAGACGAGATGGGCTGTGAGTGACAAGCGAGGGGAACGGGCTGGGCAGACGAGGTTTTGTACTTTCCTTAGGACATTTGGGGCGTGAACTGCAATGCATTATCCTGCTGAATCATGCCGTTTAGTAGCCTGGTCATGAGAGGCACGAGGATTTACCACGTACTTCCGAGCATTCTGCCTCCTTTCAACAATAACCAAATCACTCTTGTTGCCATATCCACCAATTCCCCACACAATCATTTCCACAGCTAGAGATATATGAGTCACGAGAACTGGTGTATCCTGTAAACTTTCAGCAGGTCGTCTATGGAGACGATGGCGTCTATCAGACCTCTACACAAAGAAGTGAGACTCATCACGAAACACTGCAATGCTTGCAGAAGATTTAGTGAAGTGTCTATATTTCGTTGAATCGGCATTTGTTGCCAGAGGAAAATCATTTCAGTCAGTGATTTACGAGTTAAGGGACACGTCAATGATGTACACTGCTGGCCACCGTAAATGCAACACCCTGAAGGAAGCATCCGAATCAAGTGAAGTTTACACCATGGGTTTGCAGCGATGAGATATGCAACTGATTAGAATTTCAACACAGACGCACATCACGCGCGCCTGTGGCGCCACCTCATAGCGCCATTTAAGGCTTGGCGATTTCGATGAGTGTACGTTCGGCACGTGTGTTTACCTTGTGGTTGTTTCACAAGACGATCAGTTATGCCTCGTAGACAACAGCGAACATCGTTTGATCAAGTATACGAGTTCGACAGAGGAAGGATAGTGGCTTACCGAGATTGTGGATTATCATACTGAGAAATCGCTAGTCGTGTTGGACGAAACCAAACAACTGTAATGCGGATATGTGACCGTTGGATGCAGGAGGGTACGACGGACCGACGTGGTCGATCGCATTCACCTCGGTGCACCACTGCACGTGCTGATAGGCAAATTGTGCGCATGGCAGTGACGGATCGCTCAGTGACATCCCGAACCATAGCACAGCACATTGCGTCTGTAACGCATCATCCAGTGTCTGCGCGTACCATTCGACGCCGTTTACAGCAGAGTGGTCTGTCCGCAAGACGTCCATTGCTTCGTCTACCATTGACGCAGAACCACAGACGTCTCCGTCGCCAATGGTGTGATGACAGACGGATGTGGACGGCAGAATGGAATGACGTTGTCTTTACTGACGAGGCACGCTTCTGTCTGCAGCACCACGACGGTCGGATTCGAGTGTGGAGACACCGTGGAGAGAGGATGCTGGACAGCTGCATTATGCTCCACCACACTGGTCTTGCACCGGGTATTATGGTATGGGGCGGTATTGGATATTACTCTCGCACGCCTCTAGTACTTTAAATAGCCGGCGCTACATATCCGAGGTGCTGGAGCCAGTTGTCCTTCCTTACCTTCAGGGCTCGGCCACAGCCATATTTCAACAGGATAATGCGCGACCACACGTGGCACGCATTGTCCAAAGGTTCTTCGTCAATAACCAGATTGAAGTGCTTCCCTGGCCGGCTCGCTCTCCAGATCTTTCGCCGATAGAAAACATGTGGTCCATGGTTGCTCAACGAGTGACCCAGATTACATCCCCAGCAGCCACACCAGATGATCTTTGGCTACGTGTGGAAGCTGCTTGGGCTGCTGTACCCCAGGAACACATCCAACGTCTCTTTGACTCAATGCCGAGACGTGTGGCAGCGGTGATCTCCAACAATGGCGGCTACTCTGGCCACTGATTCTGGCAGGAACCACATGTCACAGACGTCTGTAAACGTGATCATTTGATACTTGGTCAACATGTTATCTACAAAATAAATTTTGTTGTGCTACCTCTTGTCTTTCTTGGTGTTGCATTTACGGTGGCCAGCAGTGTAGTTGCAGTTAAACTTCACTGCGCTGTCTCTAATACTTTTTGACATAGACCGTTTTCCCGTTTCGTAAACAGGGTTAAAAATATCCAGTTTTTCCGACTCAGTTGTTATCTTTCTCGAAAACTGGTAGCCGTAGGAGGCTGTGACATTTTCGCATGTGTTTATTACACCATAGCAATAAAAAATTGCAGTACCACATTGGAAAAAAACCTAGTTATTTAGTCGACTCTCAAACAATATGTCCTCCACGGTATTCCATGGCATAATAGGACTGTTTGTTTCCACGATTATTAGCGATTTCTAACACTTACACCTGTTCTGACTGATGACTGATCACAAATAAGACATGGAGACAGCAACTGAGCGATCAGAACTGAATTGTGTGTGGGAAATCAGGAGTTTAATAAGGGATGAATAATTTGGCTGTCGAATTTACAGGGGGAAAATGTTTTTATGAGAAGCGCCCTGATTTGCAGGAACTTCTATCACCAGATTTGTAGGAATTTCTTTCATTTTAATGAGTGCTATGTTGTTGTGCCGTCCCAAGACGTCACTCAGCCGCGGCAGTTTGCAAAATATTTATTTAAAACGAGAGATTTCGGCACCTGAAGCAGGTCATCTTCAGATTGATTGCACCGCTAATATTATAGAAGTGCGAGGTCATTAGGGAAGTCAGTCTTGCAGAAAATGTACCAAGATTAAACTAAGAAGATGTGACGTTCTATCGATATGCAGGAGCTGGCGACGTGTTGAGTAGCTGCGTGTTGTTAAGACTATAAATGCTGTTAGTGATTGTACTGCCATGCGTTAAATAGTGATTGACAGCGCTCCGATTTTCTGCGTTACGTCACCTGCAGCGAAAAGGATCTTACTTTCGGTCAAAACATTTTCGACGTGCAAATTAAGCATAAAACTAACAGTACGGTTATATGTATATCGTTACACAAGTGCTGCTTTTTAAATAAATAGTGGAGGTCATTAATAAAATTGCTTAACTTTAAATAAACCTTAAACACAAATGTTTCAATACACAAAGTTGAACGTCAGCTGACGGTGCTTGTTAGGATTTGAAGACGATTCAGTTTTCATGGATATAGCGATGTGTTAGCCGTTGCTTGACATAGATCATCCTGTAGCACGCTGTTGCCTAGGCGACGTTCTAAAGTGCTTATTGACATCCGAAAAAGAAAGCAGATTCCTATGAAGACTTGGCCCATGTGGCCGTTGCCTTGCTTAAGAGGGCGTTTCGCTCGAGATTTTCAACTTTGTGCTTAGAAAATACCGTCACTTATAAATACTGGTATAATTATACGACATTTGCAATAACTATAATGTATGAGTAAATCAGTGTAGCTGGCAGGCAAAAAATTTTAGATAATTAATTGAAATTTGTAATAAGGTATATGTGGCTATGCCAGTCATCAAATAAATACAATATTGTTTTAAAAGGTTTCGTTTCTCCTGTTACATATAGTTTCAGTATTCTTAAAATTTTTAGGAAATAAAATATAAAAGATAGTGTAGTCAATAGAGAAAAACGAAATACGTAATATCTATTAGGTTCAGTGAAAAAATTTAAAGAAATTGTCATATAAGCTTACTAGATAAGAAAACGAAGAAGTAATCCTTTCTCACATTATTTCCTTAAACATTCGTAAAAGTTGGTTTCTTGAAAACGTAATCATTCATCTGGCTGCAGCTGGCATAGCTAGTAAATTAGCACGTTATCAAACACTATTTAACTCGTATCATTAGAGCCACTAGCAGCAGTTTATCGCCTTGACAACATGCAGGTGCTTAGTATGTCGCCAGCTCCAGTAAATGTGTAAACATCTTCCCTTTTCAGATTAATCTTTATACGTTTTATATAAGACAGACTTCCCTAATTAAGATGCACTATTATAATTTCAATCAATCTGAAGATAGCCTACTGTATATGCTGTGCAGAAACCAGTCGTTTTGAATAAATAATATTTTGTGATCGTGTCTGTTTCTTCATGAGTGATTTTCACAAGTAAGGTAGCTGACGCTTCCAACCATGTAGGTCAAAATCGCGCCTGATGTTATTGCTATAGAGGAGTCTGTTATTGTTGGTTCCTCGAAAACATGAATTGAGACATCGTCTTGATTGTGTTATCCTACTCTCAGTTCTGCTGTAAGGTGTTGTTAGCTGCATTCCTTATACGCCAGGAGTCGTGCTAGCTCGGGGCAGCACACAGTGTTACTGAAACGTCCAAATGTTCTTAGCATTTTCAGGGGTGAGTATTTACTATTGTGTGCCTGTTAAGCATTTTTGTAATAGACTACTCCTAATTCTGCGTACTCGAATTCACATCATTTCGGCCAGTTGCACAGAAATACTAAGTGAATCAGATGATTAAATCATTGTACCTTTCGCTGTCTTGCCGCAGTGTTAACACCGGTTCCTGTCAGATCACCGAGTTTACGCGCTGTCAGGATGGGCTAGCACTTGGATGGGTGACCATTCGGTCTGCCGGGCGCTGTTGGCAAGTGGGTTGCAATTGACCCTTGTGAGGCAAACTGAGGAGCTACTTGATTGAGAAGTAACGGCTCCGGTCTCGTGAACTGACAAAATGGCAGGGAGAGCAGTGTGCTGACCACATGCCCCTCCGTATGTGCATCCCGTGATGCCTGTGTCTGAGGATGACACGGCGGCTGGTCGGTACCGTTGGGCCTTCATGGCTTGTTGGGGCGGAGTTTTTTTTTTAACTGTATTTCTTACATATTGTTACGTTTTTCATTTGTTGTCTCTGTGTTATTTCGCTGACTTTCAGCACGATTATCCAGAGAAAAATCTATGCTCTTTCTGCTAGAACTAGTCCGCTTATTATGTCCTCCTTGCTCCATCCGTCAGCGGTTATTATATAGCAGAATTCCTCAACTTCATCCACTTTGTGATCACCAATTATGATGATAAGTTCCTCGCTGCTGTTATCCCTACTGCTTCTCATTACTTTCATCTTTCTTCCGTTTACCCACAGTCCCCACTCTGTACTCATTAGACCATTTCATTCAACGGATCCTGTAATTCTTCTCCACTGTTACTGAGGGTAACAGTGTCATCAGCGACTCTATCATTGACGTACTTCCACTATGTCTTTAATCCCTCTTTGAAGCTGTATTGTTTTTTTCGTCATTGCTTCTTCGACATATAGATTAAACACCAAGGGCGAAAGACTACATACTTTCCTGTCTTACACCTGTTTTAATCCGAGCACTTTGTTCTGGGTCTTCCTGGCTTATTGCTCCCTCCTAGTTCTTATATATAGGGTGAGTCACTAGATACGGCCACCTAGAATAACTCCGAAAGTACGATAGTAGCTGAAAAGGTTGTGGAACAAATGTTGTATGGGACATCGAGGGCCATAATATGACGTTGGTTTTTTGTTGCTACGTGGGGTCGCGTCAGAGATATGAAAGTCAAGTTTGTTTTTTTAAGTGGGATGCTGTATTTTGGTACTTATTTTCTGATAGCGGCTATTGAGATGAATCCAATGATATTTAACAGTAAGGTCTTTGAAGGTCAACGAAGGTCACAAAGGTGGCATGAGTGTCCATTTACAGAAGGTGTCCGAAGTGATGACCATTGATGTCAATGCAGTGCTACAATCTTCTTATCATGGGTTGAGTGGTATTCCTTATCACTTCGGCACTTATCTAAGCACAGGCTCTGACAATTCTCTCTCATATACTGTACAAGCAGTAAATATTTGACGAATACGGAGTATTCATCTAACGTACCACTGCATGTAAACACCATTCGACGGTTTCGCAATACAACACTGATAGGAACGGTAAGACTAGTATCGTCGAATGAAGTGAATGTGAATAACGTATTCCTTCGAAGAACAAGTAAATATGCTTCTCTTTTGCGGAGAATGCCAATGAAATTCAGTGAGAGCTAGAAACTTATACGCTGAAAGATCTTCTAAACTTGCTCACCCTACACGTCGTGCATTTAAATATGTGTATGACAATTTGCGAGAGACTGTATCTTTAACGCATCGGAAACATATCCGGCAAAGGAAAGTTTTTAACGAGGTAACGGAAATTGGTACTCTTGCCAGCTGCTCGAGATCCTCGTGTTAGTTCGCCTCAAATTGCAAGGGAATCTGCCATGAGCCAGAGTAGTGTTGTTCGTGTTCTGCATCGCCATAAATGTCACCCTTCCATATCAGTCTCCTTCAAGAATTAACTGACACGGATTGTATGCGTCGCTTTAAATTCTGCCGGTGGGCTTAACTTTAAATTCAGAAGAATTACACATTTATTAATCTGATTTTATTTACTGACGAGGTTACATTTACGAACCACGGAAATGTTAATATGCATAACATGCGTTACTGCCAACTGAAAATCCATGTTGGCTGCGGCAAGTTGCACACCAAAAACCATGTTCGGTGAACTTATGGTGTGGGATTCAGGAGCACAGAATACCGGCCCCTATTTCGTCAAAGGAAATCTTTATAGTAAGAAGTACACCACATTACTGCAAGAAACATTAGGTCCGTTATTGGAAGAAATACCTTTACGAACAACGAAAAGAATGTGGCGTCAACACGATAGACGTCCGACACATTTTTCGCTGATGGCTAGAAATGAGTTCCAGAGACAAGTCCCAAATCGTTGGATAGGACGTGGAGATGTGTCGTGGCCGCCTCGTTCGCCATACTTGACGCCTCTGGATTTTTTCTTGTGGGGATTCGTAAAAGACATTGTTTAGAAAGACGTTCGAACTACACCTAAAGATATAAGAGAGAGAATTGCCAGAGCATGTGCTTCGATAAGAGCCGATGTGATAAGGAATACCACTCAATCCATGATCAGAAGATCGCAGCACTGCATTGATACCAATGGTCATCAATTCAAACACCTTCTGTATACGCAAGTTCATGCCACCTTTGTGACCTTCGATGACCTTCAAAGACCTTACTGTTACACATCGTTGGATTCGTCTCCATAGTCGCTAACAGAAAATAAGTACCAAACAATAGCATGCAATAAAAAAAAAAAAACAGAGTTGCCCTTCATATCTCTGAACCAACCTCACCAAGCAACAGAAAACCAACGTCTTCATATGTCCCCCATTGTCCATTGCAACATTTGTCCCACAAACTTTTCAGCTTCTATCATTCTCTCGGAGTTATTCTTGGTGTCAATAGTTAGTGAGTCACCTTATATATATAGTGTGCGTGTGTATCACTACTATAGTAAACTTACTTTTGGCACTCTGGCCAGTGTGTGATCTAATCATTTCCGTATCTGATAGGAGATTTTTAATAATTATCTTTCCGTGAGTTTAATGTAATTTCATTATGTCATTTGTTTCCCATATTATGGTTGGTATCTTTGAGATCCATTCCTGGTTTGGATTTTAATTTATGTTTTCGTTTTTGAATTTTGCCGTGATTTTGGGGGCATCAGTCTGTTACTGAATATTTGTTGTCGCTCAGCCACATGTTGTTGAGTTTTAGAGCATTGCTTCTACAGTTTTTTAAGGGCTGTTCTAATATAAAATCTCTGTCATTTTGTTCAATATATGTTTAAAATAATAATCGCTCAGTCCTCAACCCTGCCCTAACAATTCCTGTTCCATCACAGCTGTAATGTAATGGCGGTAAATATTTCATAGATGAAAGATTGGCACTTTTGCAGACGAAAACTTTTAGCCAGAGAAACGGATATTTCATATATCGTCTTTACAAAATGGAAAAACATTAAACATCCATAAACATTAGAGCTAGAGCAGTGAAATTTTAACAGAAATCCCGATATTAATTTTCTAATAACTTCATAGAAATCATTGACTGAAATGCTGTTAGTTTAGGAATACTTACAGATTCAACGAATTTTGGAGGTGTCCCTATACTTTCTGCACGCAGTGCATGGAACGCCACTCAGTCACTTAGTCGGAGTGGCTCTATGTCGTGCAAGTGTATGTTATCTGCGGGTTGCTGTCAGCGGTAAACGACGCATGGAAACCTGAGACCTCAACCTAGTTTCCAGTAATCTGTTTCCAATACTTCATGCTGCATTCCGAAACATCAGTCCGGATTTCAGCTGTTGTTATCTGTATATTCTTCATCACCCCTCCTGCCGTTGTTTAGTCCTTGTGGAAGAAGTCATGTCCACACTTCTTGTGAGTCCAGACAGCAACATTAGTCGGTTGCACATTGCTCAATTTTGGAGATTTAAAAACCAATCGTGTGACTGGATTGGCCACACCACCCTGTTTAATGGACTAAACGAATATCCCGTGGATAACAAAAACAGTTATTGTACAACAGCAAAAGTAAAATTCATAGATAATATATCTCAATCTTTTGAAATAAAACCAGGTGTAAAGTAACATGATGGTTCGAGAATGATATACCCTTTCTTCCAGGAGTGCTAGTTTTGCAAGGTTTGCAGGTGAACTTCTGTGAAATTTGGAGGGTGGGAGACGAGATACTGGTGGAAGTAAGACTGTGAGGATGGGTAGTGATTCGTTCTTGGCTAGCTCAGATGGTAGAGCACTTGCCCACGAAAGGCAAAGTCCCGATTTCGAGTCTCGGTCCGGCACACAACTTTAATCTGCCAGTAAGTTCCTCAACATGAATAGTTATCCCCATTCTTTTTCAATCTGGTAGAAAACAAGATTATCGAAATATGACAAAATGAAGTACCAGGAATAAATAATGAATCAAGATCTAAGAGAAACTACTTAATCTTGCTTTTGCCGATGATATGGATATAATGGCACAGCTGCTGTACCTAGACAAGCTGTAGGGAAGCTTCATGAGGTCGCTGTCCATACTGTCTTTCTCTTACAAGCAGACAAAGTACGTGATTCTAAGCATATACACCTGCGTAGCTATATGACAGTAAGGCCACATCACTCACATTGAAGAAATGAAGTACTTCTTAAATGCAACTATAATTATAGGTGACATTGGAATAACAAAGCAATTAATAAAATTCTTGCGGAAAAATTATTTTGTAGAGGGCCAAACGAAAACATGTAGGAAGAAGGGTAGCACTGTTCGTAAATTTTATACTTGTTTATTACAGATCGATATCAGCTCCTGTGTAGCTACCTTCAGTTTTACGTGAATACAAGAACATAATGAGAATCAAGCATTAAAATATAAATGAAAACCATATCACAAATGCATCACCTTGTAAACGTAAATTTACATACCGTTATATTCAAGTCGTGGTGACTCTTTGTAAGTACAAGAAACATGGTGCCACCTGGCATTACAGATAATGAACATCAGTTAAACTGAGCTTGCAGCTTACAGTTCCATGTAGCTAATGTCGAGAATAATAACTAGCTTCCTCCAGCTACAAAGTTCCAAAATTGTTTAAAAAGTGAAACGTAGCAATATTACATTAAATTTCAGTAGCATTCTGTAATTCTAAAATTCATTCAGTAATTATGTTCAAACAGCTATGATGGACCCATTCTACATGTCACAACTTTAAAAAGTAACGTTTCTTATATAAGAATACTAAAATCATTACCACTATTAAAAAATAAGTGACACATATAGCAAGTTGAATGCACAATTGTCTCTTTCAAATTGGATCATATTTGAGACTAACTTCTATGGTCATCAAGTATAGGCTAGAGTTACAATCTCAAGGAAAATAAAATGTACAAAATGACTTATAAAATCTTATCACTGTTTTTATACAAACATTTGTAACTTAGTTTGGCGTCAATGCACTGTCAGAGACTCCTGGGAGAACAGCTTCGATAAAGATTTATGAACTTTATTCTCACTTAATAACTGGAGGACTCACTTAATAAGGAGGACTTACAAGGCATTGTGTGTCTTACTTTGGACCTATGAAAGCCCCTTTCATTTATCATTTACATGGCTTATGAAATCATCAGAATATTGGGTGCTTCTTATTGCCATCTGTTCATTGAGCAAGATAGGAATGGGAAGATCTCTAATTACAAAATATCTCCATTTCTTCAAGGAGATCCTAAATCTTTCCTTAACCTCTCCATGCAGCACCTTTATTTGTGAAATCAGATTACAAGGACCATGCCATATGTCAATGACATGGATGGCAAAATTTGATTTTACAGCTACATCCCCCCCCTCTCTAATGCCACTTGCAGATGAAATCTAATCTAAAGCCTTCTCATAGTTCGCTCTATGTAATAGACACTGAAATCAGGACATTGTTACTAGTATACTTATGAATCATGGAGGAAACTAGAGGCATGTGGTCAGCACACCACTCTCCTGGCTGTATGTCAGTTCACAAGACTGGAGCTGCAACTTCAAGATCAAGTAGCTCCTCAGTTCTCCTCACAAGGGTTGAGAGAACCCCGCTTGCCAATAGCACTCATCAGATCCGATTGTCACCCAGCCAAGTCCTAGCTGAGCCCAACTGACAGCACTTAACTTTGGTACAGGAGCTCTCAGCAGAATGGATCCTTACCCATCCAAGTGCTAGCTGAACCCGACAGCACATAACTTTGGTGATCTGATGGCAAGGCAGTATATGAATACAATGACTTACAAAAATGTACAGGAGGAATTGCAGGACCCACACACAGATGAGGACCTTTTGTTATGAACATGAATATGGGAATGCATTGTTTGCATTTTATAACTTATTTTCTGCAACTTAATCATGGAGAAATCAAATGAACAAAATGCATCAGAATACCACACGCAACTATTTATTACAGGTGTTCAATGTGCCCTCTGTGGTCACTGATATATGCATCAAGCAGCCGTCATAGTGAGTCTCAGTTGCACTAATGTATCCCTGGAGTACTGCATATCGTTTTGCAGCCTTCCACGATATGTGGATAGAGACTGGCAGTGCAGAACGTCACCAGATGATGTAACATAATTTCTTCGTCTACATGTGAGCAATGTGTCCTGCATTTTGTGTGGCACATTTTTGTTGCACCCTTTATGTAAAACATACTTGTGTAGTAACTGTGTGTCAAGATATCACCATCCACGTCACAGCCAAAGTATTCAAAGCAAGAGACAAGTTTGGCAGGTCCATTATCTAGAGTTACTGTTTCTTCTGTTTCTATATTTTTATCTGAAGGCAGGCCTTATTCTTTGTATTATGTGCAGAGATTTTCATGTTACGACAGAGCAGCTCTGTTTATGATCGTACAAAATATTACTGTAGATCCCCGTAGATGGAACTCAGTTTGTTGAATAATTACCCTATCATCAGCAAATAGCATTGTATTAAAGTGCATCTTCTCGTTTCTTTTAATTCGTGGGTTAAGTCTTAATTTACGTTCTCTACCTGTATCATCCACATAAATATTAAAAGGTTTTAGGGGTAAGCTGTAGTACTGCTGTAGTCCTTGGTTGATTTCCGTTCTTTCTGCTACATCTTCTGTTTTCAATATTATTTGCGTGCCTCGTTTTAAGCTTTTAAAGACATCCACAGAATGGAGAGCATACCGCCGTTTATTCATAATCTCCAAAAGTATAGAACTTTCGAATCTATAAAAAGAACTTTCCACCATTCAGTTAATATGAGGTGTGTCTCAAGGTTAAGTTCTTGTCCTTTTTCGATCAGATTTTTCAAAGGAAATAAGTCTCTCTTTAATCGACACCTCCTAAATCCAGTTCGTTCGTCAGTAGATAAAAAGTGTAGGTTATAGTTCAATTCACGTTTTCTAGTTCAGTCAGATCATTTTCCTCACTACTTCAAGAAAACAGAAACTCACATAGAACCAACACTTTTTACCTACTATAATCCAAACTTCATGTCTACCTCACTTAATATCATTTAGATTACTGAGAAAAATTAGTACAAATGAATAATTTTTGATCACATTCACCAGTTTTCAAAATAATTATTTTTGTCATACAAAAGGTGAACATAAGTATATAAAATTTTAAATTTCTTTTATAAAAGGTTAACATAAGAAAATAAAATTTAATATTTTCCTATAGAAGTTGAATAAAAGAAAATAGATAGAATTAATTATAGTATATATAAGAAATCTAACTTTTACTCAAAATTTTTCAGATTTTTTCCTACTGAGCAGTTATAAGACTTTTAGGAACTGTCGATTTTAAACGTTTCTTGAGAGAGGGGTTATTTACAGTTATACCACATTCACAAATCACTTTAATTTTCTGGTAATATTTTTTTTTACATTCCTTACAAATGAAACAAAATTCTTTCTTTTATACCTACCTTTATAAACTTCATCAATATTCCTTTTCTATAGACAGTCACCACCCTGATTTACCTGTTTGGTTATGTCTATTTAGAAAAATATAAAATTTAATGGGAAAAATAAAAAATCATTCTCAAAACTGCAAAACAACCACCACATTGTCCTTTTTGGACTGATCTGACACTATGCACATGAAGCCTAAGTTCGGAATCACCACAACCGTTTCATTTATTTGGGATGTTATTAAGAATATAGATGAGGATGTAGATCGTTTTGTCAAATGGCTAGCTCTCCTCCAACCACTGAAACTTTGATGGCTGCAGGTGATAGTGGCCAAAATCCTTCAGTCTTGCGGTTTTAGTGAACAAGCTCTAAGATTGTATATGTAGTTGGTGTGTGATTGATAGAGTTTATTACAAAAGCACTACTTTCATAAATTTATTTTGGACATAAATATATGATTTTCTTCACGTTTTAATGTGTTATTTGAAAGAGAAGATGGGCAAATAACCTGTAGAACACTGGAAGCAACTTAAGAAAATAATTAATTCGTGTTTAAAGTGAAACATGTTCAACTGTTACTGTCAATGGATCATACATGAGAACCATCTCTGAATGGAGTTTTGAACTGCTTATTTTGGTGTGAGAGAATGTTTTACGTAAGTCGTGCTGTGAACAGCTGAGAAAATGTTTATATAACTTCATTTGGATCTACCTAGCCCTGATGGAAAGTGTAGTGTTAGACCAGCATTATCTTTATCTAGAGGCCACTCACTGTTGGATAAAATTCAAATTAAAAACTCTCACTGGTGTTCATCGATCTCACATAAATATCAACATATTTGGAACATTCAAAATGCTAACATCATCTTTATAAAAAGAGCTATTCAGAAAAATGTGAATTGGATATCATTTTCTAATTGACATACTAAATTTTCAGTTTTTATTTTGTGTGGCCTTCTGACAATGCTTCAAAATATAATGCAAAAACATTGTTAAGATGTCTTTAACATTCTCAAATATCTTATTCATTTATTTAATCAAGGAAGTTATATATTTAAAAATTTTCAGTGAGTATTCTGTTCTGTGCATCGTAACTTCAACTTTTATTACCATACATTGTTACATACACAAAAGTATCAGTAGGAATCTTCTCATTAAAAGTTACACAAAGATTCAAAGTCATTTACCCACAATATCCTTTCTACAAATGTTGTTAATCAAATAGGTGGGATAGTTCATTATGAAATTATGTCTAGTAATTGCAGGATATGATTACAATAGTGTAACGTGTTTAAAATCGGAAGATGCATTGTAAGTCTTGAGAAAATTATTAGGTCGGTTCATATTCCATATTTCCTGAAGGAAAATTTCGTTTCTTCCATTTTTCAAATATGTATTCTATTCATTAATGTGGTCAGATTGTGAAGAGTTAAGTTACTGATCCTTTTTACGATTTGTCTGAAATGTAACAATATGAAATATGATATATGCAGTTTTACAGATTTCAAGTTATTTACGATACTGAGTTCGAAATTTTTCTAACTACTCAACCCCTCTACAGTTTCTAGTTCATGAAAAGGTACAGGAGGTTTTGGATTTTTCAGAATATTTTCTTGTAGTTCGAACTTGTAAGCCGCTTCTTATGTAACAATTGGAACCAAATTTCAATTTTTGTATTGGAGTTTTTCCTTCCTTAGGAAGTGTATCTTTAATTTCAACTCAGGCATCTTTATAACCAGGCCATCCAGAACCAGAAGACCTAGTAAAATATAGTGTTAAATCTCCTTCCCACATAATTTCTCTATCATCTATCAAACATCCACCAACAATTGATAATGGATAAAGATCAGTTACAGTTATGCTAAATATTGAATAGAATCAGAAAAGAGAATATCTACAGGTTAATGTCATACAAAAATAACTATTCTTCCAAATTCTGCATTTGGTTTGAATGAAGCAATAACATTAGTTATACAATTAAAATGATCAGTACATTTAACAATCATTCCATCACCTGTATTAAAATTTATATTTATTAATTCAAATGGAATAATTCTAGGAACATACTTAGCAAGTCTTTCTACTAGCTTCAATAATTTGATCATTAAATCCTAGCACACATCTGATATTACCTTCTTTTATATCCACATACATGTTAACATCACTCTCAATAACAATTCTATTAAAAATTTCATTTGCCTTAATACGAAAATTTGGAATTTAAGAATAAGTAATTTTTTCTAACTTTTTGAAACTGTACTGACCTCCAAGAATTCTGTAATTTTTCCACACTTCTATAATTTAGTATTTTTCTATGTAATATTTGGTGTTAATCAGTTGAATAAAAGCAAACTAGTGGAAATTTTTGTAAGTTCCTCTTATTGGAGTAGTAATCCTTTTTCAAGGGTACATAACTTACAACTCAATTCAAACAGCCATTCCATTTATAGTAATTAAAAATTATTTTAATAAATGACACTTTGAAAACCAAAAATTCCAGAATAGAAACTAAAAATAAGCATGGTAAGGTTTTACTAAATTCTATTCCATAGGTGATAATAGGACTAATTGGTTGTGAAGAAACTACATTATCATTCAATCGCTACATGCTAGATCTAGGATGTTTGAATTGGAATAAAATCATTTGTATATTTACAAAAAATGTTTAGATCACAAATATATTAAGAATTTATAAAACATGTGAAAAATTTAAGATAGAGACAGTAAAAAAATATTACTTTCATTGAAAATAGTGAATAAATTATTCTGTTAGATTAATGTTTAGACAATTGTGTAGTAGTATTTGATAATTTTGTTTTTGAAAATGAGAACAGTTACAGAATATTTTACTACAGAAAGACTTAAAGAAATAGATAGTATATATATGCAACTCGAATTTATTCAGAAATACCAAATCAGCTACTCAGAGGTAATCGTAATTTTTTAAATATTATTAGTCAAGTAGGACACAAATTTAAGTCATGTTTATCATGGGTTAGTAGGTGGTGATTTAAAGTTAGACGATTTGAAGGAAAGGTGTAGTAAATGGAGGAATGATCCATTTGAACTTTTTATACTAGGCTAGAAAACTGAATGAAGGTAAGATCAGAAATAAAATACACAATTTCATTAAGCATTAATGTTTTTTATCGTTGTTAAATGAATACTATAGAAGTTCATATTGAATGTATATTAGACCACAATGATGGTGTTTTACCTGCACACACAAAATAACTGAAAAAAGCTCTTGATTATTTAAAAGAAAATGTAAAATTAGAAGGGATGGGGAACCTTATAGAAATTGTTCATGATCTAGTAATAAAGCTAAATCTGTATTAGATACTTGTGGTTGCTATGTTTTTGAAAGTATATATTCAAAATATGTCTTCTATTTAAATTTTGTAAATATTAAACAAGGAAATAAAACTTAAACATCAAATGTTAAAATGATAAATAAATGTTTTCGATCTCTAATAAATGTTGCAACATACAAACCATACATTACTAAGAAAGATACACAAAATAGAAAGACAACTGAAGAATTGACAGAACAGTTAAAGGTTTGGAAAACACGATCATGAATAGAATATGAAAAATATAAAAAAGAACATAAACCACTTCCTGGCAGATTAAAACTGTGTGCACGACTCACGCCCGGTGCTCACAGCTTTACTTCTGCCAGTATCTCGTCACCTACCTTCCAAACTTTACAGAAGCTCTCCTGCGAGGAGAGCTTTGGTATGGTAGAGCACTTGCCCGCAAAAGGCAAAGGTCCCGAGTTCGAGTCTCGGTCAGACACACAGTTTTAATCTGCCAGGAAGTTTCATTTCAGCGCACACTCCGCTGCAGAGTGAAAATCTCATTCTGGAAACATCCCCCAGGCTGTGGCTAAGCCATGTCTCCGCTATATCCTTTCTTTCAGGAGTGCTAGTTGTGCAAGTTTCGCAGGAGAGCTTCTGTAAAGTTTGGAAGGTAGGAGACGAGATACTGGCAGAAGTAATGCTATGAGTACCGTGCGTGAGTCGTGCTTCGGTAGCTCTGATGGTAGAGCACTTGCCCGCGAAAGGCAAAGGTCCCGAGTTGGGCACACAGTTTTAATCTGCCAGGAAGTTTCATATCAGTGCACACTCCGCTTCAGAGTGAAAATCTCATTCTGAGAACATAAACCAGTTATTGATGCTATAGAAGAAGTAAAAAAAAAATCGAAGGCTTAGGTGATGAAGTTGAAAAACCAGTAATTTCATATCGTTATCAAAATAAGAATTTGGAGATATATTAGAAAATAAATCTTACAAAAGTAGGCGACTACATGTTTACAGATTAAGCGAATCAGAAATACAGGGCATATTGGATGAGTATGAAGAAGAGACTTAAAGAAAAACCAAGACAGGCACTGTTAAAATGTAATTGAGTGGAGTTAACAAATATAATTATTTGACAAAAAGAACTGTTGATGGCTACTTCGAAAACTTTAGAAAACTAACTATTAATTCTTCACATTATTGAGAAATACGTTCACCTGAAAAAATGGGTGAAGGTTAGGTAAAGAAATTTTCAGAAAAACACAAGTATGTTTGGCTGAATGATGTTCATCACTTAATTGATACATTGACAGTAATTCCCAGAGAAGAATTACCAGGAAATAAAAATTGTCATAAATAAAATGTTGGAATAACATATTAACAAAGAACTTTAGTTATTTTATTATTAATAATCCCAAAGGAATTCCACATTTGACTAGATTTTTGAATAATATTCCTCACACATTTTGGAAAAGTGAAAAACATGGAAAAGGTCTACTAAAATTGGCTTTAAATAATTTAGCAATGCCAGACAGACATATACCAAGATGTAATTACTGCAAATCAGTGACTAAACTTGAAGAAACACTACCACATGGAGATAAGTAAATTAATCTGCACTATGAAGTGTGCAAATAACGTTATGATGCTTATCATGACCGTACAGATTTATTATATAGACAACAAGTGGATAAAAAATTTAAATTAGCTGCAAAGGAAAGAATGCACAGTTGAGATTCTAGTTTGAAAGAGAAAATTGCATCTACTGCAATTAGAGAAATAATATACAGAATATAAAAATTAGGAATGGACATTAATGTTGATGAAAATGGTTGGGAAATCCATAATTATTAATCATTATAAGTTTCTTATTTATATAAATGATTAACTTTTTGAATGATTTCAATTTTCAAGCCAGTTGCAAAGCTAAGGCAAAATCAATTAAAATTAAATTAAATTATGAACAATTATGTAGTATGCAATCATTTTAACTGATGTACAAAAAGAAACGTTGAAATCCTTATCTACTTTGATGTAGAAGAATTAGTTAAACAATTAAAGACTACATAATTTCGTGGGGTTTCTATGAATTATGAATTACCTACTGAAAAAAATTAGAATGTGAAATCCTTAATTAAGATACATCTGATCATATCTGGTACTTACTTCATTTGTTATTATAGGAATTATATTAAAATTATATTTTATTCATTTGGTTTTAATATTCTAAAAGAATTGTTTAAATATCTCAATTCAAGTGAGTTGCACTTTAATGGACTATGAATTCGTAGTTTTGAAGAAAATATATCTACATATTATGTAGCAGTTTGTTTTAAAACTATTTTGAATGTTTTATGATATTTGGACTGTGATAATGGCGTTGTTTGGAAGTAAAGCGCAGCCTAAAGGTCACACAATTAGCGATCAGACATAAAAATCGAATTAGAAGCAAAAAATTATAAAAAATCGAGAATTGAACTAAACAATTCCATTTAGATTTATGTGTCCCTTTTAAAACAACTGAAGGACATATTGATTTTAAAGGTAGAATACTTGTGAATATAAATGGTCCCATAAATGCTTATGCTCTGTTACTAAACTATATTTAGAGAAAAGAATATGATACAAAACCTGTATAAACTGGTATTGTAACTGAATTCGATAATAATGATACTAAAAGATATTTTAATGAAAACTTACAAACATTTAACAAGATAATTTATCACTATTCTAGACATGATGAAAAAATGAAAAGAATGCATACTGATCGTTCATCTGCTTTTGATTGGTGTAATAAATTAGAAAATGTATGAAATGATATACAAATAACTGAATCGGCTTTCATGACCGGCAATGAACAAAAATTGGCCAATATTGAATACAATTTCACACTTCAATGAATTGTTGTTGTTGGTAAGAATATAAACAGAGATTTGGAATTTGACGATTTTGATATTACAGTAAAAGTATCTGACAAACTATATAAAATAAATAATACTAATCAATCAATTACTGTGCACAGATATAATTTTCCAACTATAAGATAAAATATTCTGTTTAAGCTGTTGCAGTAGATGTAAGGTTATTTATATTTGATGAAATAACCTAAATCTTATTATTATTTATTGTACATGGGTCCAAGATGATATCTCCAGTTTGAAGTGTAAAAAGCTCACTGAAACACCCAACCCTCATACAGTAATAAATAAAAATGGAAGACAAATAGTTGAAGGTCTTTATGCAGTATGTAAAACTATAAACAGTACATTCGTTACGAAAATTTTGTAGGTAAAAGAATAAATACATGCCAAGGTATTATTACTGTATTACATACACCAATGAGAAATAATTTCAAAAGAAGAAATGTATTCACCCTCAGTATAGATGATTTGTGGGAAATAGGTCCAGCACAAAAGAATTCAGGTACTTTGAAAGCTATTTCAAAAATTAATAAAGAATATAAATATTTATTAACTGTTATAGACATGTTTTCTACAATTGCTTCATCTATGCAAGTTAATGGTAAGACAGGTAAGAATCTAGTTGATGCTTTTCAAAAATTATTTCAAGAAGGCTACAATCTAACAAATTTACAGTAAACAAACAAGAAGTAATGAAAAAATATAAAATTAGTCATTATTCAACTTTACAAAATTAAAACCATCTGTAATTGAAAGATTTAATAGACCACTTAAAGAAAGGATATGGAAGAAATTTGCTCTTCAAGGAATTTATAATTAGTTAGGACACAGTCGAAGGTCTGCTTGAGCTGACATTGAACTAGTTACAAACTAACACAAAACTTTCAACTATGAATGCGAAATCAATAGAATTTAATGAAAAGAATTATAAACTCACTATTTTGGTAGCTAATGATAAAAAGAATTTTAATGAAAGAGGTAATTTAGAAAGAGTAAACGTAAGGGACTCTTAGAAAAACTATATACTGAAACTGGAGATGTTATTCATTCTAAGCAAATAACATATACAGTAAGAGATGTGCATGGTGAAGAAGTAAAGGGAAATTTTTATAGTTATGAATTACAGAATACAAAAATACACCAATTTATATCTTGTTGGAAAAGTCTTGTGAATGCAAGGAGATAAAGTGTACATTAAGTGCTTAGGGTTTGATATTTCAGATAATAGTTGAGTAAATGAAGGTAACGTCATTTTACAAATTAACCCCCACAAAATGTGAAGGGTAAAATTGTATTAATTTTGTTGCCTGAAGATCTGATGTATATGTTGTTGAAAAGGTTTTAAAAAGGAAAGATGATAAAGTATATGTTAAATTGTTGGGCATTGACAATTCACATGATAGCTGGGTGGAAAAAGAAGCACTCTTTGGACTGCTTTAGCAGTTGTAAAGTAATGTAATCTTTCGAAATCATAATAAAATATTTTATATATAAATGTATCAAACAGTAAAAATGAGAAAATTAGCTCTTTCATTTTTTCTGGTCATATGTCATCCAAATTACATTTAAGATATAGTCTCTAAATTCATAAATCAATTAACTGACGAATATGTTAATTATTCACACAGTCTTATGGGAAAAAGTTTTTTATGAGTACTTTAAAAATCCAGTGTCCTTTGTTAAGTTTTCTTTATTATTCTTAAAAACCTGCTATCACTCTCCAAATCATTATCATCTCCTTAACATTCTACTCCTTTGATCCTAGAAGTTCTTTCAATATTTCTTGTCCTACATTAGTTTTGCTTGGCTGCAAGCCTAACCATGCTTCAGCTGGTGCGCAATATTATTCAGAGACTCCACTCAGGGACTGGGTGTTGTGTTGTCCTAATCATCATCATTTCATCCCCATCGACGCACAGGTCGCCGAAGTGGCGTCAAATCGAAAGACCTGCACCAGGCGAACAGTCTACCTGACGGGAGGCCCTAGCCACACAACATTTCATTTACTAAACAACTACATTCAAGAAGTTTGTAATTATAACATTCTTGTATGCATCTATAAAGGAAATTTCTTCATCTAAATGACCATTGTTATAAGTAGAAAAGCGACCTGTTAAATATAATTTCGATCGAACTCCATCAATTTTACAATAATTTTTTCTAGAATAATATTGGTAGTTGTTACATAAATTATATCTTCTTATACTGTTTCGAAGATGTTATTTACAACACATATATATATATGGAAACATTCTTCCTCTTTATCGTCTAGTTGCTTTCAAATTCGATTGTGAGTTGTTGAGTTTGAATGACTTTGTCAAATTCTAAATACTTATCATAGCAGAGATATATATTTTCTACTTTAAGATAACGTTTGTTAACCTCCTTAGAATTAGACATATTCAGCAGCATAACTGCACATTGAACATTATCTGTAATGATAAGTAACCATCAATATTTTGATAAATTAGTTTTTAAGATTTGTTTTTATATCATCTTGAATGTAGGGATAGGAAGTTATTTTTTCATTTTGATAATCTGTATGTTCATAATTAATATCATTTTCTCTTAAGAATTCAATGAAATCATCTTTTGTTATTGTTATTTAGGCAATCTTAATACTCAATCACTGACTTTCACTTAGAAATACCATAAATATAAGTAAATTTAGTGTAATGAATATTTGTTTTTTAACTTTCGAAGATAACTGCAATTCTAGAAATATTATGTCTTTAGATGGTATTAAATTATTTTGATTCATATAATCAAAAATATTCAACATAGATGCTTCTGAACTAGTGACAACTGCATTACATGGAATAACTGCTATTGATTAAAAATAAATTTTATTAGATTCTTTTATTTTTTCAATAAAATTACTCATTTATTCAGTCTTATTTTAGTGATCATAATACTTGATTACTGCCATGTAAATTCCATGTAAACTCCATAATGGTATAAGTGTAAAAATTGCATTAACTAAATATTTAGAACCTAGAATTCCATATAGAAAATATAAACTCAGTTTGGCACAAAAAGATTTGAAACTTCCTGGCAGATCAAAACTGTGTGCCCGACCGAGACTCGAACTCGGGACCTTTGCCTTTCGCGGGCAAGTGCTCTACCAACTGAGCTACCGAAGCACGACTCACGCCCGGTACTCACAGCTTTACTTCTGCCAGTACCTCGTCTCCTACCTTCCAAACTTACAGAAGCTCTCCTGCGAACCTTGCAGAACTAGCACTCCTGAAAGAAAGGATATGTGGAGACATGGAGATTTGTTATATCATTTATCAACTGTGCTAGGAAATAGTTCTTTCATTCATATTACCTATTAATGAAGTTTCAATCGTAATGGAGTCAAATCTCCTTCGCCATTTGGATGTCTGTGTTCGATTCTATATCACTGCTTTTGTAAATTTCTTTCTGTGACTTCTGATGACTTAGTAAGAGCATTCACAATCAACTGCCTGTTGAATTGAACTGATGAAATCAACTACTGGCAAACTCTTCGGAGTTGGTGCAAAATTTATACCCTTTCCAAGCACTGATAAGGTTGTGTCCTCAAAAGATTTCTCTGTGAGTTTTATCACAGAATGTCGAATTATAACATCAGACTCTGCACGATGAAAATGTTCAATTGAAAAGGCAACTTCCAATCTACCTCCTGACGCTGCAAAGGCAGTTAGGAGGGAGGTATTCCATGTGTTGACTAGGGCTTGTCCACCCAAGAGTTATGTAACAGCCACAGAGAGGGCTGCTTTATGGTCTCTCAAAGTTGATCCTGATATTGTAAGTTTACCTGTGGACAAGGGCAATGCCACCGTTGTTTTCAAATGAACAGGATTATGTTCAAAAGATGCAATGGTTACTATCTGATTCTGCATATCGCAGAATCGATGCTGGCCCCACAAAATTTGTTGAGAGAAAGACCAACAGCCTCCTAAAGAAAAGTAGTTTGTCGCAGGACACTATCAAGCGTCTTAATACCTATAGTACTGTTCCCTCTAGGTTATATGGCCCTCTGAAGGTTCACAACGAAGAGGTTCCTTTCAATCCTAATAAGTAATATCGGCCTCTGACATCGTGTAGCCAGGCATCTTGCTTTTCTATTGAGTCCACAAGTAGGTTGGTGTAAACATCATATCAGGAACTCAGCTGATTTCTTACGTCGTTTGGACGGACCGCAGTTCAATGGCTCTGATATTCTAGTGAGTTTCGATGTGGTTTCTCTTTTCACTCGTGTTCCTCTTTCTGATTCGTTGCGGTTAATTGAGGCTAGGTTTGGTGCTGAATCAACTAATCTCTTTCGGCATGTGTTGAAATCCACTTACTTTTTATTCAATGACCAGTATTACGAGCAGGCAGATGGTATTGCGATTGGTGGTTCGTTGTGTCCTGTGATCGCGAATTGTCTATGGACGAGTTTGAGAAACGTGCATTGGATTCGTTGCTTTTGAAAGTCGCCTTTTTCTTTACATATGTTGATGATACCTTTGTTATTTGGCCTCATGGTAGGGAAAATTTGAAAGCTTTTCTAAAACATCTCAACCCTATCCACTCGAACATTCGTTTTATGATGGAGGTGGAAGAGGATGGTTGCCTTCCCTTTCTTGACGTGTTGGTTAGGAGAAAGGATGATGGATTATTGGGACATGTAGTCTACAGGAAACGCAGTCAACCGACTGGCACTTACAGGCTAATAGTTGTCACCATCTGGCTCAGTGTGAATGGGTACTTCATACCTTGGTACACTGGGCTCATGTCGTTTCCGAAGCTGAGACTTTGCCAGCTGAGCTATCCCATCTTGAAGTTACGTTCCGTCAAAATGGTAATAGTGATAGATTGAATGTGCATTGTGCTATCGACCAACTGTGCATCAGGTGACTGATGATAATTCTGAGTCGACACCTAGGTCTACTGCCTTTTTGCCTTACGTAGGAAACACTACCAACAAGATCAGATGTATATTAAGGAAATACGATGTGAAATGTTTTCCGACCTCCATCTAAAATTATAGTGCTTTTGAGCTCTGTTAAGGATGATCTTGGTCTGCGTAAGACGGGTGTATATCGCATTCCTTGTAGCTGTGGCATGGCACACATTGGTCAAACTATCAGGACCGTGAAAGACCAATGTACTGAGCATAAACGGCACACACGATTACAGCAGCCAAGTAGATCTGCTACTGCCGGACATTGCTTGGATACTGGTCACCCCATGTTATATAATGACACCGACATATTGGCTTGCACGTCCAGCTACTGCGACAGTGTTATTAAGGAGGCAGCTGAGATTAAATTACCGAGCAACCTCGTTAACAGGGATGGAGGTTCTTGTTTAAACTCTGTTTGGAAACCGGCTCCCTCTCTTGTCAAAAAACAGAGGGACACAGTCAACGCTACCTCACCTCCGAGTTCGTAGTCTCATTATTGATATCTCTGACTTTGGTCGTCTTTCGTGGCACTAGTGTTCAGTGTGTGTGTTATCTTTCTTGCATCAGTCCGAGAAACGACGTTTTAAATTTGCATGCACGTCGCCTGTCTGTTGCAGTTTGCCTTGAAAATGGCAGGGTGTTCTCCAGCCAAAATATCGGCTCTCGCTGAAAGTGTTACCTGGCCAATTTCCCAGAAGTTATTTGAAAGTTGTGTATGCCAAGAGAAACTCAGGTATCACATTGTATTGAGCTCAGTAACGAGTTTAAGATTATTTTATCACATAGCTTTTCAAAATCAACTACTGATTAGGATTTTAATTAATTGAAAATCAACAGACGAAAATGTAATACAAAGGAATGAAGAAATTTAAAAATAGAAGTAATAAATTTTATGATATTGAATTCACAACGTGAGAATTTTTTTCCATTTTTAGTAGTTAATTTATTTATTTGTCTACATTCTTATGTTCACCATAATTGCTTTTATTTATTTTCTTACTTTGACCTTTAAAAAAGTATTAGATTTTGTTTTCTTACATTCACCTTTTGCATAAACAAAATTATTGTTTTCAAAATTGGTGGACGTGATACGCAGAAATATACATTTTTAATAATGTCTACAAGCAATTTAAATTAAATTAAGCAAGTTAGATTTTAAAAGTTGATTACAGTAGATAAAAAGTGTAGTTTATGGGTAAGTTTTCGTTTTATAGTGAAGGACAGAGTGAAACGAGTGGGTAGGCTAGAAAACAGAATGTAAGCTGCAACCTACACTTTTCATATCCTTTCGTCACGCAACAGGGGATCTGATACAGTAGACAATCTAGAATTAATTACACTGACAGATAAAATCATAACACCTGGAAGGAGTTATGAAACATAAACAAAGTTGGTATGTGTGTTTCTACATCTGAAAATTGATGTCTATTCAAATTTCGCGGCAGTCGGATAAAAGCGGAATTAGTACTACCACTAAGAAGATGCAAATCAGGTTTACCTTAAATGCACGCTGTGACGATCATGATCATTAGTTACCTTTGAGATTAGACACGGTGCGATGATGTTAGCCAAGAACGTTTTTACAATTATGAAGATGCCATTTTCAGGTCATCACTGGAGCGAGGTCATGTAATAAGGCTACGATGAGGTGGATGTTCGTTCTGCGATAATGAAGAAAGGTTTGGCAGAAATATAGTCACTGTACGTTGCTGCAAGCAGCGGTGGTCACGAGAATGTGCAGTCGCAAAAAGACTTGGCTCCAGACGGCGACGTGGCACTACCGTCTATCATCGTGATCAGCTTTTGGCTCTTCGCATCGTAATGCAGCAATTTGAGCAGCAGTTGGCACCATTGTGACATAACGAACTGTTACAAATCGCTTACCTCAATGTCAGTTCCGAACCAGACGTCCTGTAGCGTGCATCTCACTGATTCCAAACCACCACATTTTGTGAGTTCTATGGCATCAAGCGAGAGGTCATTGCAGAGCAGGATGGAGATCCGTTGAAAGGTAGTTCTGCCTCAATGCCAGTGAAGGCTGTGTGTTGATTAGGAAGACGCCGTTTGAGGGACTGCAATCAAGCTGTCAAGGAGCAGTCTCTAGGTTATCCCACACACTTCAACCGAAAATTTTTACATTATTTCGGTGGTTCGACCCATTGTGCAGGCAGTCATGAACAGCATTTCAGTGGGTCATTTCCAAGTGCATAGCACTCGCCTGCATACTGCTATTGTAATCTAACATGCTGTACAGAGTGTCAATGTATTGTCCTGACGTGCCCAATCACCAGATATGTCTCTGATGGAGAACAAATGGGACGTCTTCTGACGACAATTCTAGTGTTATCCGCCACAAGCATTACTCGTCCCCGTACTGACCGACCAAATACAACGCGCGTGGAATTCAATCCCACAGACTGACATCCAGCACGTGTACAACACGATACGTTTAGGTCTATACGCTGGCATTTAACGTTCTGGAGGTTACAGCGGTTGATAAAGTACGAGCATTTCACAGTTGCGATTGCTTATCTCGCGCTTACATTAACCTATTATCTTGCGATGTTAATCGGTTAAATACGTTACCTAGACAAATGTTTCCAGAAATTTCAAATCTCTACAATTTTTTTTTCCTTTTTGTTTTGCAGTTCCGATTCCTTCCGTCAGTGGTTTTTCTATTTGCCTTTAATGTGGTGTTTAGTAAAAATATCTGTGGTTCGTATTCATTGTGCGTTACAACGTGAAACTCAAATGGGAAAAACACTGACTGAAAAATGTACCTAGAAAAAATGATTAATGTACAGTATTGAAATTTCGGGAGTACATTTGTCTACGTAACGTATGTAAGTGATTAACACTCCAAAATAACAGTAATCGCAAATGTGAAATGCTGGCATGTTAATTACCGGTGTGTTCCTACAACTTATCTTCAGTCATCAGGAATTTAGGAAAGACTGTGTGCAGCAGTCTTTGTTTGAATTATATAATGGCATATCTTTGTTGATTTGCTTTTTCTGTTTCTCATGTTTATAGGCACATTTTGTAGATTTGTGTCTGCTATTTCTTTAACAGTCTTTTCTACCGATTGTGCTTTCGTTTCCTATGAGACGCTGTGATCAAACCATCATCTTGTTTCAATAATCAGCCCAGCTGCCCATCGTTATTGAGATATACTGCTTACTTTCGTATGAATGAGATGCTTCATTGTTGTTTATACTATTGGTTGGTTGGTTTCGGGGAGGCGCCTTGGTTTGACGGGGCGGGGAGGGGGGGGGGGGGGGGAAGGCGGAGGGGACCAAACAGCGAACAGCGAGGTAATCGGTGTCATCGAGTTCGGGAAGGATGGGGAAGGAGTCGGCCACCACCGTTTTAGGGAAATCAAGAAAAACGTAAATCACATTCTTTGGATGCGGGTTTGAACCGTCGTCCTCCCGAATGCGAGTCACTCATGTAGACATGTAGACCATCCTCTATTAGTCTAACGCAAGTCACATGATACTTCATGCGCATTTCGTGAAATACTACTCGAAAATTTCAAGTCTGCTTGTACACTCCTGGAAATTGAATAAAGAACACCGTGAATTCGTTGTCCCAGGAAGGGGAAACTTTATTTACACATTCCTGGGGTCAGATATATCACACGATCACACTGACAGAACCACAGGCACATAGGCACAGGCAACAGAGCATGCACAATGTCGGCACTAGTACAGTGTATATCCACCTTTCGCAGCAATGCAGGCTGCTATTCTCCCATGGAGACGATCGTAGAGATGCTGGATGTAGTCCTGTGAAACGGCTTGCCATGCCATTTCCACCTGGCGCCTCAGTTGGACCAGCGTTCGTGCTGGACGTGCAGACCGCGTGAGACGACGCTTCATCCAGTCCAAAATATGCTCAATGGGGGACAGATCCGGAGATCTTGCTGGCCAGTGTAGTTGACTTACACCTTCTAGAGCACGTTGGGTGGCACGGCATACATGCGGACGTGCATTGTCCTGTTGGAACAGCAAGTTCCCTTGCCGGTATAGGAATGGTAGAACGATGGGTTCGATGACGGTTTGGATGTACCATGCACTATTCAGTGTCCCCTCGACGATCACCAGTGGTGTACGGCCAGTGTAGGAGATCGCTCCCCACACCATGATGCCGGGTGTTGGCCCTGTGTGCCTCGGTCGTATGCAGTCCTGATTGTGGCGCTCACCTGCACGGCGCCAAACACGCATACGACCATCATTGGCACCAAGGCAGAAGCGACTCTCATCGCTGAAGACGAAACGTCTCCATTCATCCCTTCATTCACGCCTGTCGCGACACCACTGGAGGCGGGCTGCACGATGTTGGGGCGTGAGCGGAAGACGGCCTAACGGTGTGCGGGACCGTAGCCCAGCTTCATGGAGACGGTTGCGAATGGTCCTCGCCGATACCCCAGGAGCAACAGTGTCCCTAATTTGCTGGGAAGTGGCGGTGCAGTCCCCTACGGCACTGCGTAGGATCCTACGGTCTTGGCGTGCATCCGTGCGTCGCTGCGGTCCGGTCCCAGGTCGACGGGCACGTGCACCTTCCGCCGACCACTGGCGACAACATCGATGTACTGTGGAGACCTCACGCCCCACGTGTTGAGAAATTCGGCGGTACGTCCACCCGGCCTCCCGCATGCCCACTATACGCCCTCGCTCAAAGTCCGTCAACTGCACATACGGTTCACGTCCACGCTGTCGCGGCATGCTACCAGTGTTAAAGACTGCGATGGAGCTCCGTATGCCACGGCAAACTGGCGGACACTGACGGCGGCGGTGCACAAATGCTGCGCAGCTAGCGCCATTCGACGGCCAACACCGCGGTTCCTGGTGTGTCCGCTGTGCCGTGCGTGTGATCATTGCTTGTACAGCCCTCTCGCAGTCTGCGGAGCAAGTATGGTGGGTCTGACACACCGGTGTCAATGTGTTCTTTTTTCCATTTCCAGGAGTGTAGATTGGTAAGCTGCATTTCTTCTCGTTTGGAGATACATATGAAAAGCTGTGTGTTAATTTTTTACAGCGCCTCCTGTATTGTCATTCAAAATATTTAATTCTCTTTTGCATATATTTAATGCTTCTTTATCAAGAAATTTTTCAGCTACCTTTATCAGAAAATTTTCCATGTTACTCCATTCGATTCTGTTTCCATTATCCGTGATATTGGTATATATTCTTTTTGTCTTTTTTGGAACGTTGCATGCGGTCATTCTTCCCTTGGTAGATGGACAACATATATCTCCGATCACCTTTAAAAATACTACTAGCAGTAAATATCGCTTTCTTACTAACATTTATGAGTTCAGTAAGAAATTAGCGGTTGGACCGTATGGGCGGTCTCCTGATAAGTAGAAATACTTTATACATTAGAATTTGGACTACCGCCTCAAACAGCTTCACGAATAGCCAGTCATCTCCTACTGCAAAAGCTACTCGCTTATAACTGACTTGAAAACTATTAAAAGTAAAATCACCCAATTACCAATACTTCACTGTGCACTAAATTAGCAGGAAACCGTTCTCCGTTTGTTGCAGACACCAAACAATACACTTCTGTACAACGTACCACTTGTAGGAGCAACAATGACTGAAAGGAAAGAAAAACTTTCCGAATGGAAACGTTTATCTCCACTTGTGCTACGACTCTTCACAAGGCAGTCATTACAAAGCTGACTCTACAGATTTTCGCTCCAAAGTTCGGAAACACCAAGGCTGCAAACGTTGTTTGGCTTCTTCAGACTACTTCCTCCTTCCTCATTTCAAGAAGAGAAATTGACGGAAGAAGCATTATATGTGTAGTGATGAGTCCACAGTAACAGGTTTTTACTTTCTTCGATACATAAAAGAAACGGCGATAGCAGACGCGAATATGGATAGCTTATAATATTGTAAACTAATTATTGTTTCATTTTTAACTTTTCAACTTCCTACCTTCCGACTAAATTAATTTCACAAGGTACACATGTGATTACGACAGGGAGATTGTCGTACCCAGAGTGTAAAACACCTAGAAAAACCAGATTTGGTTGTTCGGTACATCAGCCAAACGACTGATTTTCTAATCATGCAAATGAATGTGCTCTAGAGGCAGCTACGAACAGCTTCCGCCATTTTCTACGGTTTCAGTTGGTGCTGTATATGCGGCTGTAGTTCGAGCTGCATTTGTAAATATTTTACGTTCTACGTGTTTAAGTGTTGTGTGATATATTAAACTTAATATGTTGGGTTAAAATTTTATATTGATTAATTGCTGTATATATTTAGAACCATTTATAAGAAGGAAAATTTCGCTTGTCTTGAACGTAAAAACATAGCTCAGAAAAATTAAGCGACAGGCACACACACCATTAGGACCAAAGCTCAATTACTCTACGTAAAAGGATTAATGAACGCGAAGAGATGTTAAGATTCTAGCTGTGGATCCTGAAGGATGAAATTGGCTAGTTTCAGAAATGAAAATATTTCAGGTGTTACCAAAATACAAAAAAATATATATACATACAGGGTGGTCCATTGAACGTGACAGGGCAAAATATCTCACAATGTTAAAAGATATGGAAATATGCCATGAACATTAAAAAAAAAATCAATTTCTCTGTTGGAAAAATCACCTCGGAAATTTAAACGAACAGCGACGTGCTGAAATAACTTACGATTTTCATACTGATTGATTACAATGACAGCTTGCCTTAATAAAAGTGAGAAATAAAAGACATGCGTGGGTGTACCGGTGCAGTGATGGAAGTGGAGCCCAGTTACTTACAGTTCTGAGACAGACAGGAATTATCTTAACGTGCTGGTGCTGTTGTTATCGCCCGCCACAAACTACCAGCAGAAGACGGCAGCTAGTTATCTCCGACTCTGATAACGTAATGCATGGACACGCACTGTGGTCCTTACTTTCTACCGAGTTCATTAACACTACAAGGAATTCAGATATGAGTTACTAACAATATTAACGCGAGAAACGCATATGGAAAAGAAACCTACGTAAATCCCTCATATTATCCTACAGTACTAGAGAGGAAATTGTGTCTTAGTCGTTCTGTGAGGCAGCTTCTGTGTTTCCCGGAACAGGCAACTTACCCCACTTCTACCGTGGCTCGCCTTTCATTTTGAACTTAGGCTACACTCCCCAGCATTTTGTGTCTTGTTCTCTTATGTGAGCAGAGCTTGTGTTTATATAATGATGTTGCTTTCATTTTGTAACATGACTGCTGTAAAATACGTTCCTATAAGCAGTGGTAGAGAACTGTATAACTTGTGCGACGTTTTGATTGACCTTTGTGGTGTTGAGTGGAAAGGGATTTGACGTTAAATGTGGCACTTTTGTGCTCTCTGTCGTTAGCACCTCATTTTAAGGCCGTGATATTGTATTGATGTCATTTAGTGGTGAAGTAATGAATGATCAGAAAGTTACTGCACTTCTATAACCATTGTGTTACCAGTAGACTCCTTAAATAACTTCCATTCATGGATTTCTGGCACTTATAGAGTGGGCTGCACTGAGTGGTTTCAGTTGCGACACATCCACAATAGCTCTTGTAACTAGGATGTGACCATATTTTATGGAATGTGGCTGATCATTTTAAATTGTATAACAGTAATCCGTTCTAACACATTGCCTGATGTATGTTGAAATATCTGAAGCAGCGTACTACCTAAGTGACATACTTCCATTGTATAGTGAGAATGTGAGCCTCATCGGATGTTGAGAGATGAGACCTGAGTGATGCGTTTGATACTCCTCATGCTATGAGTAATATTCCAGCAAGTTGTTGTGCACACAACAAAATCGGAATTTTCTAATACATAATGATAGCATTTACTTCTTGGGACAAGCTGTTCGATGTGGTACACAGTTGACAGACCCGCTGCTGAACTTTTTACGTAACAGATCACTAAACAAATGCAAATAAGTAGACACTTAATAAAATGAAAACAACTCCACTATATGAACAACGTCGGGTGATGCTGAGGGAATTAGATTAGGAAATGAGGCACTTAAAGTAGTAAAGGAGTTTTGCTATTTGGGGAGCAAAATAACTGATGATGGTCGAAGTAGAGAGGATATAAAATGTAGGCTGGCAATAGCAAGGAAAGCGTTTCTGAAGAAGAGAAATTTGTTAACATCCAGTATTGATTTAAGTGTCAGGAAGTCATTTCTGAAAATATTCGTATGGAGTGTAGCCATGTATGGAAGTGAAACATGCACGATAAATGGTTTGGACAAGAAGAGAATAGAAGCTTTCAAAATGTGGTGCTACAGAGGAATGCTGAAGATTAGATGGGTAGATCACATAACTAATGAGGAAGTATTGAATAGGATTGGGGAGAAGAGAAGTTTGTGGCACAACTCGACCAGAAGAAGGGATCGGTTGGTAGGACATGTTCTGAGGCATCAAGGGATCACCAATTTAGTATTGGAGGGCAGCGTGGAGGGTAAAAATCGTAGAGGGAGATCAAGAGATGAATACACTAAGCAGATTCAGAAGGATGTAGGTTGCAGTAGGTACTGGGAGATGAAAAAGCTTGCACAGGATAGAGTAGCATGGAGAGCTGCATCAAACCAGTCTCAGGACTGAAGACCACAACAACAACAGCCGGCCGGTGTGGCCAGGCGATTCTAAGCGCGTCAGTTTGGAACCGCGTGACCGCTACGGTCGCAGGTTCGAATCCTGCCTCGGGCATGGATGTGTGTGATGTCCTTAGGTTAGTTAGGTTTAAGTAGTTCTAAGTTCTAGGGGACTGATGACCTCAGTAGTTAAGTCCCATAGTGCTCAGAGCCATTTTTGAACAACAACAACAACATATGAACAACATATAAATGCGAACTTAGTGAAGTTATTTTCCCTGATTATGCAAGGGAGCTACAAGGCAAATTCTGTGGAGGTATAACCTGTCCACTTAATGGAAAGCGAGCAGCGATAGTGTGGGGAAAGTTGTCAGTACTGGAAAGCACAACAACTGCCGTAGAGCATGAGCAAGAGTCAGTTTCCTCTCTAGTAGTGTGGAGCGGTGAGTAGAGATTAACGTAATTTCTGTCTATATGCATATCCTGTATTACTACTATTAGTATGTCACATCATTAACCCATGTTATGATAATGCATTTTGTGGAGAATAAAAATACGTGGGCATGGTGTTTTCTTTCTTTCTGGAGTCATTAGTCCACTGCTTTTGGGCAGCCCACCACGAATTCCTCTCCTGTGGCAACCTGTTATCTCAGAGTAGCACTTGCAGCCTATGACCTCAAATATTTGTTGGGTGCATTCGAGTCTCTCTCTCTCTCTCTCGCTACAGTTTTTGTCCTCTACAGTTCCCTCTAGTACTACGGAAGTCCATCCTTGATGTAGGAAGTAGGTTCTAGTACACTTGTTCGCCCACGCTTGAAGATGTAACGGAGAGCATCGCCCTTCGTTACAGGATCATTTAGCAATCGCGAAAGCGTTACGGAGAAGATAGATAAACTCCAGAGGGACGCTCAGTATCTCGGTACGGGCTTTTGTTGAAGTTTCGAGAACATACCTTCACCGAGGAGTCAAGCAGTATATTGCTCCCTCCTACATATATCTCGCGAAGAGGCCATAAAACCAGAGAGATTACAGCCCACACAGAGGCAAACCGACAATCTACCTTTTCACGAACAATACGAGATAACTAGAAGGAAACCCCGATAGAGGTACTTAAGGTACCCTCCGCCACATGTGTGTGAAATCTTATGGGACTTAACTGCTAAGGTCGTCAGTCCCTAAGCTTACACACTACCTAACCTAAATTATCCTAAGGACAAACACACACACCCATGCCTGAGGGAGGACTCGAACCTCCGCCGGGATCAATCGCACAGTCCACCATACACCGTCAGGTGGCTTGCGGATTATGGATGTAGATGTAGATGTCTTAACAGATGTCCTATCATTCTCTCTCCCCTACATCTCAGTGTCTTCCACATATTCCTTTCCTCTCCGTTTCTGCACAGAGCCCCCTCTTTCTTACCTTATCAGTCCAATCAATTTTCAGCATCCGCCTGTAGCACCACATCTCAAATGCTTCGATTCTCTTTTGTTTCCTACAGTCTATGTTTCACTACTATACGCTGCTGTGCTCCAAACGTACCTTCCAGAAACTTTTTCCTCGAATTAAGGCCTATGTTTGATACTTGTAGACCTCTCTTGGCCGAACTGCTTTCTTTGCCAGTGCTAGTCTGCTTTTGGTGTACTCCTTGCTCCGTCTGTCATTCGCTATTTTGCTGCGTAGGTAGAGGAATTCGTTACCTTCATTGGGTTTGGGTTGTGTGGGGGAAGAGACCAAACAGCGAGGTCATCAGTCTCATCGGATAAGGGAAGGATGGGGAAGGAAGTCGGCCGTGCCCTTTCAAAGGAACCATCCCAGCATTTGCCTGGACCGATTTAGGGAAATCACGGAAAACCTAAATCAGGATGGCCGGACGCGGGATTGAACCGTCGTCCTCCCAAATGCGAGTCCAGTGTGCTACCACTGCGCCACCTCGCTCGGTCGTTACCTTCATCTACTTTGTGACCATCAATCCTTATCGTAAGTTTCTCGCTGTTCTCATTGCCGCTACTTCTCATTACTTTCCCCTTTCTTCGAGTTACTCTCAGTCAACATTCAGTACTCATCAGACTCTTCACTACGTTCAGTAGATCATGTAATTCATCTTCATTTTCACTCAGCATAGCTATGTCAATAGCGATTCATATCATTGATATCCTTTCATCCTGCATTTTCTTTTATTTCCATCGTTGCTTCTTCGATGTACAGATTGAACACTGGCAGCAAAAGACTACAATTTTATTTTACACCATTTTTAATCCGAGAACTTCGTTCTTGGTCGTCCACTTGCAGCGGGGCGGGTTAAAATTTATGCCTCGAACATTCGTCATATTGTTCATACTAAATGGCCATCTACCTCAGTACGGCCTCCGCTCGACGTATCTTCACTCTACAATCGCACGTACTTACTATACGGCAAAAAAGCAGCGTCGAAGAAAAGGTCGCCTTTACCTACCCAGCAAAGTCCGCGTAACTCTAGTGGTGGAAACACTTCCTGAAAGTTCCTGTTTATCAAGATTTCGGGTGGTAATATGGTGTACTTTTGACTGAAATAAGCGTCCTAATATATCAAGACCAGTAATGATTATTGCTTAGTAACACTTTCTCAGATCCCACTCAAACAACCAATTTCGCACGCAAAGAAGCCAGAAATCTACACAAATCCAACTCGTTCATGTTTGCGATCTCACAGTCTCTCATTTACTACTATTCGCGAGTTCTTCATTCGGTTACTTTCAGAGGTCTTATATAAAAGATGTGCTCGCCAAATACTCCATAAATGAGTACAGAATATACCACGCGGAATTTTCACTAAGGCCGAAAGTTCACAAGCTTGTAACTTTCCAACAAAACAATCCAGAAACTTCAAACTTTCATAAAAATGTTCGTAACTGTGACAGCTTTAGTCACGACTCGTACTAAGTGCGAGAACTCAATGTTTCTTCATTGTACACATAATGAACACCGTGACATTTATCATGACCTTTGGCGTCCGATAGCTGGCGATCGACTCTCTCGATGCCTTCCCACTCTCTGCATGTCTATGTTTCTGCGCGTGGGAACAGATTAATCCTGATTGGCTGATCAGTCTGACTGACCAATTAGAATGATACTTCGAGATCATTCTCGCTCTAAAACTTGCGTAAGGATATAGTAATTTGCGTCATTCTAAAATGCAAATATTAATTTAATGTTTAGTAAAAAGACCGAAAATAAAAGTAATTTTAAATTAATTTAGAAACCGATTACACTTCAAACTGATAATCTGGCTACCTTCTTACAAAAGCAATCAAACCTAGACATACATCATCAGCAATGTGGGTACAATACAGCTTTCCCACGATACGATTGCGTAATGTTTTACAGAAAGTAATATCAAATTTTACGCATGTCCCACATACACACTGTCATTCATTCCCATTTATTGCCACAAAAAGGTAATAAACAAATATTAATTTTTCATGCATTTCATAGTACGAAATGCATAATAAGTAGAGCTTCTGAAAATAAAAATCCCAATTGATTCTACTCATTGACAACTTTGGTTATGATTTCAACTGATAAAAAAAGACATATGGTTATTGTACCTAACTATGGTTTTCACCCTAAGTGTCGGTTTTATAGTTTTTAGGTAATCTTCTCAATCTCCGAAACTATAATAGTTAGAAAGCTTTAATTTTTATGAGATCTTCTACTCAATAACAGAAAGTAGTATACCAAGTTGGAAAACAATTGGTTAATATTCAGTATGGCTTATTTAGATTCGTACGGGATATGAATATACGGTTGTACAATGGGACACGGTAACCCATTCTCACGGCCACATAGCGTCAACTGCACGGTGATTCATAGATGAGGCGTCTTCCTGCAGCCTCCTTACCGACACCGGCTGCAAATCTACGTGTCTTACTGCAATATAAGTTATCCCGTAATAACTTGCGACGTCACACACTCTTATTATTCCGTCTTGGCTCTTGTACATATTGTATATTACCCGTCTCTCCCCATCTTTACCCCTATTTGGCTCAGTATTTTGAACATCTTGCACCATTTTAGCTTATCGAAAGCTTCTTCCGGGTCGACACATCCTATAAGCGTGTTTTGATTTTTCTTTAGTCTTGCTTTCATCATCAACTGCAACATCAGATTTGCCTCTCTGGTGGCTTTACTTTCCTAACGCCAAACCGGTCATCTGAAACATCCTCAGTTTTCTTTCCATTCTTCTGTATATTACTATTGTCACCAACTCGGATGCATGAGGTGTTAAGCTGATTGTGCGATAATTCTTGTACTTTTCAGCTCTTACACTTTTCTGAAGTAATCTTCAAAATGCGCAACCACCCGCCGCAGTACCCCCACCATCCCCACACTTACATCCAACCGGTGGAGTATTTAGTATGTTGTTCATAACACCCCCTCCTACCATTGTACAAAATTTTCCTTCTAGAGGAATTTCTAAAAAGATGGGAGTAACAGTCTTTCTGTGTCATTCAAACAATCCACAAAAATGAAGACCAGATTCTTCTTGAATATATTAAAAAAAAAACAACAAGTCTGATTTGTATAGGTGCGTTTCGTTACAATCGACGTTAAGAGTAATAATGTTAATTAAGCGTTAGTTGTGCTTGACTCGGTCTAAGTATAAACACATTATACCAATTTGTACTTTATAGCAAATAATCGACGGGAATATTTACTTCAACGTGTTACAATGGTCCGTTACTCCTGCCGGCTATTAACAGACACAGCTCCACTTCTGTTTGAAAATCCGGTACACAACATTTCTATAATTTCATAAACAGAGCTCCACTTCAGTTTGAAAATGCGATACACAATATTCCTACAATTTCATGTTTATTTTGTCATGGTTAATTTTATCTGAAACATACACACTTGTGTATTGATACACATCTGACGCAATTTACGGGAGTAATATATTCAGACTGCTTCCGTAAACATTTGTTCTCGTACATGCGCCCCAGCTACTTGTTCTATCACTGTATCCTAAATGTGGTGCACGCTCTTTGCGCTTCCAGGACAATACTGGAATATAGTGAGGTCAAAGCTGAAAGACTGAACACGAAACAGCTTCCACACGAGTAGTATACTAATACTGCGCATTTGTCACGTGTATAAACATTTAAACGTTGTTGATTTATTGTTACTGCTCTTCGCGCTTTGCTGTGTTACGTTTGTTCCATTGATCTGGAGAAATATGATAATTAAGTGATACTGGTTCGTAAGGGTATTTGAATATTTGAAAATCTTACAGTGCATGATACAGTGCTTTGCAAACTATATCAAATTAGCGATTTAGGCAACGCTCTGCATTAGCCGAATATGTGTAAGTATATAAATACTAACTTCCTTGCTCTCGCATTTCAGCCCGGTCTCTCCTCCTCTATCTCTCTCCGTACATCTCGTCTTCCTCCTTCCATAACCCTGTGCATAACGTTGTCCTCTCTCTGTCCATCTTCTTCTCCCCCTTCTACCTTCAAGGACCATTTCCATCTGAATATTAAGTAGCTTCGTACCTCTCCTCTCCCCCACCTCCCCATCTCTCTGTGCGTAACATCGTCCCCTTTCTCTGACGATCTCCTTCTCATTCCTTTGTATGTCCGTCTGAACGTTCACTGGAGTATCGTGTAAAATTATCAAGGAAATCGATGAAGATATTTTCGAGGTTCACTAGAGCGTCATTTGAAAAACTGAGACTTTTCGAGATCTGTGGTAACAGCGCTTCTCCTTTATACACTCCTGGAAATGGAAAAAAGAACACATTGACACCGGTGTGTCAGACCCACCATACTTGCTCCGGACACTGCGAGAGGGCTGTACAAGCAATGATCACACGCACGGCACAGCGGACACACCAGGAACCGCGGTGTTGGCCGTCGAATTGCGCTAGCTGCGCAGCATTTGTGCACCGCCGCCGTCAGTGTCAGCCAGTTTGCCGTGGCATACGGAGCTCCATCGCAGTCTTTAACACTGGTAGCATGCCGCGACAGCGTGGACGTGAACCGTATGTGCAGTTGACGGACTTTGAGCGAGGGCGTATAGTGGGCATGCGGGAGGCCGGGTGGACGTACCGCCGAATTGCTCAACACGTGGGGCGTGAGGTCTCCACAGTACATCGATGTTGTCGCCAGTGGTCGGCGGAAGGTGCACGTGCCCGTCGACCTGGGACCCGACCGCAGCGACGCACGGATGCACGCCAAGACCGTTGGATTCTACGCAGTGCCGTAGGGGACCGCACCGCCACTTCCCAGCAAATTAGGGACACTGTTGCTCCTGGGGTATCGGCGAGGACCATTCGCAACCGTCTCCATGAAGCTGGGCTACGGTCCCGCACACCGTTAGGCCGTCTTCCGCTCACGCCCCGACATCGTGCAGCCCGCCTCCAGTGGTGTCGCGACAGGCGTGAATGGAGGGACGAATGGAGACGTATCGTCTTCAGCAATGAGAGTCGTTTCTGCCTTGGTGCCAATGATGGTCGTATGCGTGTTTGGCGCCGTGCAGGTGAGCGCCACAATCAGGACTGCATACGACCGAGGCACACAGGGCCAACACCCGGCATCATGGTGTGGGGAGCGATCTCCTACACTGGCCGTACACCACTGGTGATCGTCGAGGGGACACTGAATAGTGCATGGTACATCCAAACCGTCATCGAACCCATCGTTCTACCATTCCTAGACCAGCAAGGGAACTTGCTGTTCCGACAGGACAATGCACGTCCGCATGTATCCCGTGCCACCCAACGTGCTCTAGAAGATGTAAGTGAACTACCCTGGCCAGCAAGATCTCCGGATCTGTCCCCCATTGAGCATGTTTGGTACTGGATGAAGCGTCGTCTCACGCGGTCTGCACGTCCAGCACGAACCCTGGTCCAACTGAGGCGCCAGGTGGAAATGGCATGGCAAGCCGTTCCACAGGACTACATCCAGCATCTCTACGATCGTCTCCATGGGAGAATAGCAGCCTGCATTGCTGCGAAAGGTGGATATACACTGTACTAGTGCCGACATTGTGCATGCTCTGTTGCCTGTGTCTATGTGCCTGTGGTTCTGTCAGTGTGATCATGTGATGTATCTGACCCCAGGAATGTGTCAATAAAGTTTCCCCTTCCTGGGACAGTGAATTCACGGTGTTCTTATTTCAATTTCCAGGAGTGTATATTACATATATCACAAAATCATATAAGCTACCTGCCTATGTTAGTCTCAATTCTAGACGTTTGTGTTCCCTGAGATTGACAAGTGGTGCAAAACGACTAAGCAGGAATGGCTACATGAAAAATGTAAGATTTTAGAAGCACATACCACCAAGGGAAAGACAAACGTCAGCTAGAGCAAACTTAAAGAGATCTTTAGAGATCTATGAATATAAAGAACTCAGATGGAAAAACAGTCCCAAGCAAAGAATGGAAAGTAGAAATGTGGAAGGAATACATAGAAGGTATATACAAAGGGGATGCACTTGAGGCCAGTATTATGAAAATGTAAGAGGACGTAGATGAAGATGAGGTGGGAGATATGGTACAGCGTGACGAATTTGACAGAGCACCGAACTGATAAGCCTTGGCATAGAAAGCCATGGCAAAACACTTCCATTTGGTTAGGAATATATTTGAGACAGGCGAAATACCTTCAGACTTCAAGAAGAATTCCTGTTCCAAGGAAAGCAGGAGCTGAGAGATGTGAAAGTTATCGAACAATCAGTTTAATAAGTCACGGCAGCAAAATACTAGCCTCAGGGACGATCAAATCCGATTCCATAGAAATGTAGAAACAGGTGAGGCAATACTGACCCTATGACTTCTTACAGAAGGCAGATTAAGGAAAGGCACACCAACTTTTGTAACATTTGTAGACTTAGAGAAATCTTTTGACAATGTTGACTGGAATACATTCTAGCAAATTCTAAAGATGAGAGGGGTAAAATATAGGAAGCCAAAGGCTATTTAAAGCTTGTACATAAAATGGATGGCAATTATAAGAGTCGAGGTGTATGGAAATTTAAGTATGGTTAGAAGGGAGTGAAGAGGGATTAAAGCATATCCCAGACGTTATTCAGTCCGCATAATCACCAAGCAGGAAAAGAAACAAAAGAAATTTTGAGGTTTTCCGATGACACTGTAATTCTGTCAAGGACTGCAAAGGACTTGGCAGAAAGGTTGAACGGAAAGGACGGTATTTTGAAAGGAGGGTGTAAGATGGAATATCAACAAAATTAAAGCGAGAATAATGGAATGAAGTTAAATTAAATCAGGTGATGCTAAGTGAATTAGATTTGGAAATGGAACACATAATGCAGCATATGAATACTGCTATTTGGGCAGCAAAGTAACTACTGATGTCTGAAGTAGAGAGCCTATGAAATCTAGACTGGGGGGAGAAATTTGTTAACATTGAGTATAGTTTTAAGTGTCTTCGGAGACTGGTTTGATGCAGCTCTCCATGCTACTCTGTCCTGTGCAACCTTATCTCCCAGTACCTATTGCAATCTACATCCTTCTGAATCTGTTTAGTGTGTTTATCTCTTGGTCTCCCTCTACGATTTTTACCCTCCACGCTGCTCTCCAGTACTATCCCTTGATGCCTCAGAACATGTCCAGAAGAGTGAAGACCACAACAACAAACAACATCTGCATTAGAGGCTAATATAACGTGTGGAACAGACCTAATGAGGGGGTACAGCAAAGAATTGGGGAGAAAAGAAATTCATGCCACATCATGAGTAGAAGAATTGATCGATTGGTAAGACCCATTCTGAGCTGTCAAGGGATCACCAACTGGTTAAAAGCGCGAAGCTCGGGAGGGTGGGGGGGGGGGGTGTAGTAATCGTGGAGATAGGCGAAGAGATTAACACAGTAAGTAGATCCAAAACGATGTTTGTTGCGTTGATTGTTCTGAGATTAATAGGCGTTTATTACAAAGAGTAGCATGGAGAGCTGCATCCTCTCCCTATGTCCGTCCGTCTGATAGAGTATCGTGTAAATCATCCAAGAACTTTTCGACATTTGTGATAACTGCTCGTCCCCTGGTACATTGCGCTTATGTGTATGTATTATATATACACTCAAGCTTCAAAGAAACTGGTGTAGGCATGCGTATTCAAATACACAGATATGTAAACAGGTAGAATAAGGCGTTGTTGTCGGCAGCGCCCATATAAAACCAAGAGTGTCAGGTGCAGTTGTTAGATCGGTTACTGCTGCTACAATCGCTTTTTATCAAGATTTAAGTAAGTTTGGACGCAGTGTTATAGTTGGCACGTGAGTGAAGAGACACAGCATCTCCGAGGTACCGATGAAGTGAAGATTTTCCCATACGTGCATTTCACGAGTGTACCCTGAATATGAGAAATCCAGTAAAACATCAAATCTCCGACGTCGCTGCACCAGATTAATATCCTTCAAGAACGGGAGTCGTGCAACGTGACAGAAGTTCAACCCTTCGGCAAATTGCTGCACATATCAATGCTGGGCCATTAACAAGTGTCAGCGTGCGAACCATTCAGCAAAACATCATCGATATCGGCTGTCGGAGCCGAAGGCAGACCCTTGATGACTGCACGACACACAGTTTTACGTCTCGCCTGGGTCTCTCAACACCGACTTTGGACTGTGGATGACTGGATACATGTTGCATGGTCGGACGAGTCTCGAATTATATCGAGTGGATGAACGTGTACGGGTATGGAGAAAACCTCATTATTCCATGGACGCTACGTGTCAGCAGCGGACTGTTCCAGCTGGGGGAGGCTCCTAATAGGTGGGGCGTGTGCAGTTGGTGTGACATGGGACCCCTGATACGTCTAGATTCGACTCTAACAGGTGACACGTGCGTGTATCTATCTGATCACCTGCATCCATTCGTATTCATTGTGCTTTCCGACATACTTGGGCAGTACCAGCACGACAATGCGACACTCCCCCACACGTCCCGTCTTCCTGCAACGTGGCTCCAGGAACACTACTCTGAGTTTAAACACTTCCACTGGCCACCGGACTCCAAGACATGATCATTATTGAGCATATCTGGGATGCCTTACAACGTTCTGTTGGGCACCACTGCAGGATTTATGGTGTCAATTCCCTCCACCACTACTTCAGACATTAGGAGGGTCCACGCTACGTCTTGTTGCGGCGCTTCTGCGTGCTCGTGGGAGCCACACAAGATATTGGGCAGGAATAACAGTTTCTTTGGCTCTTCAGTGTACCACCAGAATGTATAGGTCAAGAAATTTTCGTGATTTATTTCGCGTATGTCGAGCCAGTCACGTTTCTTTTCTCTGCGTAAAATGGAAATTTCTTCAGTACTTCGGATTTTGATCTAAAATTGACAGATGATCAGCGAAAGTGAAATCTTATACATTAGTGCCTTTTTTCCTCGTAAATATTCCTTACGCTTATTTCTTCGTTCAGCCATTCTTCGTGCAGTTTCTGTACTTTTGTCATCAGAAAAGTTTAATGATAAGATAAATTTGATGAAAATTTTTCCAGTTAAATACGGTTATTAACCCTCGTTTTTTGAAAACATTTTCAAGGTTAAAACTAACGCTATAGTGACTGCTGTATGCATCAGTCTTGTTTCTGACAATGTTGTCGTTGTTGTGGTCTTCTTTCCAGAGACTGGTCTGATGCAGCTCTCCGTGCTACTCTATACTGTGCAACCTACATCCTTCTGAATCTGTTTAGTGCATTTTACTCTTGGTCTCTCTCTACGAATTTTGCCATCCACGCTGTCCTCCAGTACTAAATCGGTGATCCCTTGATGCCTCAGAACATGTCCTACTAGACCGACCCCTTCTTCTAGTCAAGTTGTGCCACAGGTTCCTCTTCTGCCCGTTTCTCTTGAGTACCTCCTCATTAGTTACGTGATCTATCCATCTATCCTTCAGCATTCTTCTGTAGCACCACATTTCGAAAGCTTCTGTTCTCTTCTTGTCTAAAGTTTTTATCGTCCATGTTTCACTTGCACACATGGCTACACTGCATTCAAATACTTTCGGAAAGACTTCCTCACACTTAAAACTTTATTCAATGTTAACAAACTTCTCTTCTTGACAAACGCTTCCCTTTCCAGAGCAAGTCTACATTTTGTACCCCCTATACTTCGACCATCATCAGTTATTTTGCTCCACAAATAGCAAAATTCATCTATTACTTTAAGTGTCTCAATTCCCTCAGCATCACCTGATTTAATTCGACTACATTTCATTATCCTGGTTTTGCTTTTGTTGATGTCCATCTTATATCACCCTTTCAAGACACTGTCCACTCCTTTCAGCTGCTTTTCCAGGTCCAGGTCCTTTGCTGTCTGTTACATAATTACAATGTCATCGGCAAACCATAAAGTTTTTATTTGTTCTCCATGGATTTTAATTCCTGCTCCTAATTTTTCTTTTGTTTTCTTACTGCTTGATCAATATATAGTTTGAATAACATCGGGGATAGGTTACAAACCTACCTCACTCCCTTCTCAGCCACTGCTTCCCTTTCATTGCCCCTCGACTCTTATAACTTAATGTGGTTTCCGCACAAATTGTAAATAGCCATTCGCTCCCTGTATTTGAACCGGCCACCTTCAAAATTTGATAGAGGGTGTTCCAGTCGACATTTTCAATAGATATCTCTAAGTCTGCAAATGACTGAAACGTAGGTGTGCCTTTGCATAATCTATCCTCTAAAATTCTACGGAATCCAAACTGCTCTTCCCCGAGGTCGGCTTTTACCAGCTTTTCCATTCGTCTGTAACGAATTCGTGTCAGAATTTTGCAGCCATGACTTATTAAACTTATGGTTTTGTAATTTTCACACCCGTGGACATCTGTTTTCTTTGAGATTGGAATTGATGTATTCTTCTTGAAGTCTGAGGGTATTTCGCCTGTGTCATACATCTTGCTCACCAGATGATAGAAGTTAGGAAACTAACAGTAATTCTAAAAGAATGTTGTCTGCCCCCGAGTACATGTTTCGACTTATGTCTTTGAGTGCTCTCTCAAACTCATCACGCAGCATCATTTTCATCTACGTTCTCTTCCATCTCCGTAATATTGCCCTCAATTACATCGTCCTTTTATAGATCCTTATATACTGCTTCCCCCTTTCTGATTTCCCTTCTTTGCTAAGTACTGGTTTTCCATTTGTTCTCTTGATGTTCATACAAGTGATTCTCTTTGCTCCAAAGGTCTATTCAGTTTTCCTGTAGGCAGTATCTATCTCGCCCCAATTATATATGCCTCTACATCGTTATATTTTTCCTCTAGCCATCCCTTCATTGCTATTGTGCCCTTCCTGTCGATCTCATTTTTGAGACGTTTCTATTCCATTCTGACCACTTCATTTTCTGCGTTTTTATGTGTTCTCCTTTCATCAATTAAATTCAATATCTCTTCTGCTACCCGAGGATTTCTATTAGCCCTCGTCTTTTTACCAACTTGATCCTGTTCTGCCTACACTATGTCGTCTCTGAAAACTAACCATTCTTCTTCTCAAACGTTCCCTAATACTCTCTCTGAAACTCTCTACAACCTCTGGTTCTGTCAGTTTATCCAGGTCCTATCTTCTTAAATTCCGTCCTTTTCGTAGTTTCTTCAGTATTAATCTACGCTTCATTACAAATAGATTATGGTCAGAATCCGCATCTGCTCCTGGAATTGTCATACATTTTAAAATCTAGTTCCTGAATCTCTGTCTTACGTTTATATAATCAGTTTGAAAGCTTCCAGTGTCTCTAGGCCTCTCCCATGTATACAACCTTCTTTCATGATTCTTAAACCAAGTGTTACCTATGATTAAGTTATGCTCTGTGCAATATTATACCACGCGGATTCCTCTTTCACTCCTTACCCCCATTCCATATTCACCTACTTCTCTTCCTTCTAATCTTTTTCCTATTAGCAAATTCCAGGCCCCCATAACTATTAAATTGTCGTCTCCTTTCACTATGTCAATAATTTCTTTTATCTCATCATACGTTTCTTGAATCTCTTCGTCATCTGCGGAGCTAGTTGGCATATAAACTAGTACTATTGTCATAGGCGTAGGATTCGTGTCTATCTTGGCTACAATAATGCGTTCACTATGTTGTTTATAGTGGCTTCTAGCGCTCCTACTTTTTTATTCATTATTAAACCTACTCCTGCATTACCCCCAATTTTTATATTTAACCCTGTATTTACCTGACCAGAAGTCTTGTTCCTCCTGTCATCGAACTTCTCTAACTCCCACTATATCTAACTTTAATCTTTCCATTTCTCTTTTTAAATTTCCTAACATACTTGTCCCATTAAGGAGCCTAACATTCCACGTTCTAATCGGCAAAACGCCAGTTTTCTTTCTCTTGATGACAACGTTCTCCTGAGTAGTCCCCGCCCTGAGGTCCGAATGGGAGACTCATTTAACTGCGGAATATTATACCCAAGAGGACACCATCATAATTTAACCATACAGTAAACCTCGGAAAAAGTTACGGCTGTAGTGTCCCCTTGCTTTCAGCCGTTCGCAGTACCAGCAAAGCAAAGCCGTTTTGGTTAATCTTACAAGCCCAGATCAGTCAATGGTCCCGACTGTTGCCCTTGCAACTACTGAAAAGGCTTTAGCCTCTCTTCAAGAACCACACGCTTGTCTGTCCTCTCAACAAATACCCCTCCGTTGTGGTTGAACCTACGGTGCTGCTATTTGTATCGCTGAGGCACGCTAGCCTTCCCACCAATGGCAATGTCTATGGTTCATTCTGACAATAACGAGTATGAAAAAGATCTTGACTGCATTGTCAGACCTTATATCTTATCGAATATTTCGTCTTCTAGATGCAAAATATGGATGGGAAGTTGCCTTTTCTACTCACAAGCCGAAAAGTCTTATTCACAATCTCACGTCCATGGGTGCTCATACACACAGTTCAGGAGTTTATAGAATCACTTGGGATACGTGTGCTGTTTATTATAAAGGACAAACAGGAACATCTTTCAATTTCACGTACAGGGAACATTTAATGGGAGAAAAGGAACTAATGTACATAATTCTCTACAAAATTCCACTTCTGTTGACCATCTGTTAATTTCTGGAAATTTTGAAGAAATTTCCATTTTTGGTAGGAAAAAGGCACAGGCTCGACGTACTCGAAGAGCTGGAAATTTTTAAGCATATTTCTAGGAACGATCACATCATACTAACGAACAGTTATAATTGCGTAAATTTTTTTTCAGTCACAATAGTCCACAACTAGCTCATTTTTGATTCTTTACTTTTTTCTATGTTTTGTAGCCTATATTTCCGACATATCCCTTTCTTCAAATATCGTATAGATATGTACTACTTAAAGTATCCTTCATGCAGATGATTTTGGATTTTCAGCTGTTTACGTAAACATTCTATAATACTCTTTACTTCATGTGTTGGGCACTTCAGTAAAATCTAATAGATGGCTCTTAGTTGTACTTAATTTTCTTGACGACATTCTATTTCCATAAATACATTAAGCTCTCATCCTCTGAATTTTGTTTTATTATTAACTGTTCTTTAATTCAATTATTACTCTCATGGGCACATATCCCTGTCTGCGCCCGATAGGTGGCGCAACTTTTGTCTTGTTTTCGTAGCAGCAATGTAAGCCAGTGGGTCGCTCATCTATTGTTGCTACTTGCAAGGTGTACGTACTAAAGGCTGGAAGGTTTCCATCTTTTTTAATGTTTGACTTCTATATGTCTGCTCTAAACTTTGATTGTTACTTACTCGCACTGTAACTTTTCTATTTTATGGCAGTATTCGTCTTGTTTAATGTTTCTGTCCTACTTATTTTGTGTGTATTACTTCATAGGGCATCTAAATTTTCATTTTGATGAAGAAATACTTAGAGGTGTCGAAATCTAGGTCAGCGTATCAGCCAGTTATTTGCACCGATTGGCTGTGTTATTTCTTCATTAAAATTTATACACGGTTTCTAAAGGACTGCCATGTTCCGAACTGTAACAAAAACAAAATCCGAAATGAAACTTTTACTCTGCAGTGGAGTGTGCGCTACTATGAAAGTTCTTGGCAGATTAAAACTGTGTACTGGACCGAGTCTCGAACTCGGGACCTTTGCTTTCACAGGTATATGCTCTAACGACTTCTATTTATTTATTTATTTTTAATCGCGTTTTGTTCGGAATTGGTCATTGTATTTGTTTGGAGCGGACGTCTTATGACACTTATTGAAGTTCATCGTTGATACATTAACTGAGGTTTTTTATTACAGAGGGCAGCTAAACCACTGACCCAACACGTTGAGCTACCATACCAGTATGCGCTAACCAAGCACGACTCACGACCTTTTCTCACAGTTTCAGTTCTGCCAATACCTTGACTCCTACCTTCCAAACTTCACAAAAGATCTTCTGCGAACCTTGCAGAAAGCAGACGTCCCGAGTTCGAGTCTCGGTCCGCTACACACTTTTAATCTGTCAGGAACGTTTAACAATAACATCAACCAAATCGCTCAAGCTGTTCTCAAAAAATGTTCAAATGTGTGTAAAATCTTATGGGACTTCACCGCTAAGGTCATCAGTCCCTAAGCTTACACACTACTTAACCTAAATTATCCTAAGGACAAACACACACACCCATGCCCGAGGGAGGACTCGAACCATCACCGGAACCAGCCAAGATGTTCTCAGATTACGATCTTTCATACGTGCGGCAAGTGATTTTTATTTTTATAGGCTATTAGAATAGTGCACACCAGAGGAATTATATCTGAACAATAAACTTATCATTGCTGACATTAACGTTTGATTATAGGAAACATTTTAAAGAAACGTCATTCATTGTCGGGTACGGACATCTGAAACGTGTACAGTAGGGCAAGTGGCTTCATTGGCTGAAAACTGCCAGTGATTTCTCCGGTGTACCAGCAGATCGTTCCATTCGGCTGATCCCTATATTCAAGAAGAAGGTTTTCACTACTTGAGTGCTGTATCATCTTGAACACACCGCCAAAATGCTGTGGGATTCGACAATATGTTGAAGGATCCTGTGCCGATACTGCCCAGCTACAAGGTCAATCTCAAAAGTATTTTGCCGGCCGGGATTGCCGAGCGGTTCTAGGCGCTACAGTCTGGAACATCGCGACCGCTACGGTCGCAGGTTCGAATCCTGCCTCGGGCATGGATATATGTGATGTCCTTAGGTTCTAAGTTCTAGGGGACTGATGTCCTCAGAAGTTAAGTCCCATAGTGCTCAGAGCCATTTGAACCATTTTTTCAAAAGTATTTTACCTAGCGATGTCGGTTGAGTTACGCCACTACGGTGACTCCAATACAGCAAACAACTGATAGGGCTAAAAAACCTTCCTGCCGGTAAATGAAAATGCGCGCATACAACAAGTCTTAAAAGGTTTAACCGTGTCGCTAGAATGAACAGCAAGAATTAACGCAAGCCACTTTGACCCCTTGATAATTAGAGCGCGCTCTACTAAACTACTCTGAGAGATCAGGTTACTTTAACCACCATTTCATAGGTGATTGGGTATAGCGATTTTCCAATATCAAAGCAGTACTGCGAAAGTAATTATGTCAAAGAAAACTCAAACTACCCAGACCACGATAGTATGACAAAACATTTTCAGCAGTTTATATTCTGAGCGTTCCAGGAGGTCCGGCTGTTTGTAGTTCAACTAGTGCTCTGATGTAAAAGAGATTTTTGTCCAATTGACCTTACTTTCTAAACGCAGTTGCTACCATGTTACTAACATCTGAAAGCACACTGTCTTCAAAAGAAAACACTCACGGTTACAAATGTTCGATAAAAGAAATTTACTCACTGTGGTATATAGCTAACCACAAACTTTACACACTGTACTAATATTTGTTTTAATGTGAACGAATATTTAGAAGCTCGCATGGTAATGACAAATATCGACAACCACACTTGTCATAGAGATGCGAACATCCAGTTTTGTAATGATAAGACGGTTCCCGAATTAATATGGTTTGCAGAGTTAAAGTTCTCCTTCAATGAATTAAGCAGTATGACTACACACTTTAGTAACTGAATTATTCACCTACCTATTGGCAAGTACCAACCCTTAGTAATGACACCCAGACCTTGCTGCTTCTGCACTTGTCAGCAAGAAGGAACAAAATATGAAATAATGAAATATTATACTGACATTTTGATAGTGAATTGAATATAATCGTGAACTGTATAAAATTAAGGCATTCGGCTCAGACCAGTGAAAGTATTACTCAGCCACACACTAATATACTCAATATCGAGTTTAATTTAGGAATGGTCAATTGTGTAAACTATTAAATGTAGTTTATAGCATCAATAGCAACACATAATAAACATCGTTAATGTACAAGAACGCTTAACTTGAAGCTACCTTTAGAATGTGACCACTAATTGTTAAATCAGTCTTCATTAAGTGCAAAACGACAGAGGGATCGCTAAAACATACTTATCTAATAATTATCTCCCATGAAACTGTGAACGTATTAGTAAACCAGTATTTTACCTGGTTCATAGTTTCTGGTACTGAATACCTAGGCTACAACCAATTATAGCTCTCAACCTTTGAAATGGGTCAGCTTTATAGATTATGCATTAATCATATTTATCTTGGACACTGAGCAAACACAAACATTAGAGACACTTGTTTTTATATTACTATTTTCATTTGAAATACAACTTTTACACGTTGACAGATAATAATACATTCCTATTAAATGACAGTCAAGGATATTAACTCCATCAATACTTATTTTTTGTTTGAATGGGTTAAAAATAATCATACATATGTCAAACTAAAAACTGTAATTTCCTTTTCCAGCAGTTTCTCTTTCCCTCATGAGACATCGTCCTTCCATTTACATGAGAACAACAGTTATAATTCATATTCCTATGTACAGTGAAAAATTATCTGTGTTACCGAAAGCGAGCTGAAACCTTTCCAGAAAAAAACTTAATTAAACACTGTTAAGCAGAGTTTTGAGAGAAGGTAACTGTACTTATTCCCTTGCCATATCTATTCAGTTCATATCACAGTCCCAGCTATTGTACAAGTGGTACACTGAAAATATTTACCTGAGCTCTTGAATTATAGTGTTGCTGTGTCGTCTCAGCTGTCTTCAGTAAACCACTCCTAGTTCTCACATGTACATCCATCATCTTAACAAGTCTTCGCGTCAAGTGCGTGTGTCTTCCTACCGAAAATTTTCCTTCAAAATCTTCAGTGGTCTGTTGTGTCGAAAATACCTTCCAACCTTGTGCAGCAAACACCTTTTCTGTATCTGATAGCTCATCTCCAAGACCTTATGGCGATTGGCAAAAGTGCACATACGTCAGTGCTGGCATTTCTGATGTGCTCAGGAAATAAAATAATCAACATCAAATGGCTCTGAACAGTATGGGAATTTACATCTGAGGTCATCAGTCCCCTAGACATAGAACTAATTAAACCTATCTCAATTAAGGACATCACACACATCCATGCCCGAGGCAGGACTCGAACCTGCGACCGTAACAGCAGAGCGATTCTCGACTAAAGCGCCTAGAACAGCTCAGCCACAGTTAAAATAAGCATTTTAATACTAGTGGAGTTATCCTGAAATCTTTCTGATAACTGATAGAAGTGATGGAATGGTACATTAAATTGCCGAAGATACAAACACTTTGCAAGGGCATAAAAGTGCTTCATCCATCACCAAAATATCTTCATGAACAACTTGTACGTTACTCCGATGAGGTGAGGGAACCATCTCTTAACATGTCATGGGTGCATTCATTACCTGCCATACCAGTCGTGTTATCTGTCGAACTACTCTAAGCACTCTCAGACACTGCAGCTACCCGTAATGAAATTCCTCATGAGGGTTTATAAGAAAAATGCAATTACATTTATCATTCTTATATTTCTCTTCCTGCGGTTTACATTAAACCATTAAACACCCTCCAGCAGTGGACGCCGCACTCAGTCTATACGCTTCTCACAGGCGTAAGGCGCAAAATAAAATTTAGAGATTCAAGCAACTGTGAACGGATGAGATTGTAAGACTTCTTGTAGACTGTTGCCAAAAAAACAAACGGAAGATGAAGCAACAGGTAATGTTTTATTTGCCGTTTAAATCAATCATTATGTGTTCATGAATACATTGAAACCTGTTATGCAGTCTTTGTGACTAGCTATTGGGACTTGAAGATTTTCTTTACTGTTGCATATGATATATACTTTTCTATGTCTTACATATGATGTACCTTCTACAACCTGGTAAGAAAAAACTTCGTTATAGGAAGCGATAAGAGTGGTATTTTAACTGAGACCTGGAAAATCATCCTATGTATGTCCATATTTGTGCACTGCCAGTTATTGGAAAACTTCTGCGAGGTCTGTCAATGTAGCTAGCTAGGCTGTTAGCACAACAGTCATCAAGAAAATATGATTCCAAAGAGCAACGTAGTGGTATGTTATGGGAAAGGACAAGGGTACGTGGTGTGTCGTCCAAAGAATGCGCCGTCATCGGAATATTGGCACCTTGGAACGAAACCGCTGAACAGTATAATCGCTGTAAGCCACATCAACAAATGAGAAACCCCGGCGTACACTATGTGATCAAACGTTCCTGGACACCTGGCTGAAAATGACTTACAAGTTCGTGGCGCCCTCCATCGGTAATGCTGGAATTCAATATAGTGTTGGCCCACCCTTAGCCTTGATGACAGCTTCCATTCTCACAGACATACTTTCAATCAGGTGCTGGAAGGTTTCCTGCGGAACGACAGCCCATTCTTGACGGAGTGCTGCTCTGAGACGAGGTATTAATGTCTGTCGGTGAGGCTTGGCACAAAGTCAGCGTTTCAAAACATCCCAAAGTTGTTCTATAGGATTCAGGTCAGGACTCTGTGCAGGCCAATCCATTACTTGGATGTTATTGTCATGTAACAACTCCGTCACGAGCCGTGCATTATGAACAGGTGCTCGATTGTGTTAAAAGCTACAATCGCCATCCCCGAATTGTTCTTCAACAGAAGGAAACAAGAAGGTTCTTAAACATCAGTGTAGGCCTGTGCTGAGATAATGCCACGCAAGCCCGCTCCATGAAAAACGCGACCACCCTATAACACCACTGCCTCCGAATTTTACTTTTGGCTCTACACACCCTGGCTGATGACGTTCACGGGGCATTCGCCATACCCACACCCCGCCATCGGATCGCCACAAACCACACAACGTTTTTCCACTGTTCAATCGTCCAATATTTACTGTCCTTACACCAAGCGAGGCGTCGTTTGGCATTAACCGGCGTGATGTGTGGCTTATGAGCAGCCGCTCGACCATGATATCCAAGCTTTCTCACCTCCCGCCTAACTGACGTAGTACTTGCAGTGCATCCTGATGCAGATCGGAATTCCCGTGTGACGGTCTGGACTTTCTTGAACTGTTGGCGGTCTCTGTCAGTCAACAGACGAGGTCGGCCTGTACGCTTTTGTGCTGTACGTGACCCTTCATGTTTCCACTTCACTATCACATCGGAGACAGTGGCTCTAGGGATGTCTAGGAGTGTGGAAATTTCGCGTGCAGACATATGACACAAGTGGCACCCAATCACCTGACGACATTCTTTGGCCGTGCGGTTCTAGGCGCTGTAGTCTGGAGCCGAGCGACCGCTACGGTCGCTGGTTCGAATCCTGCCTCGGGCATGGATGTGTGTGATGTCCTTAGGTTAGTTAGGTTTAATTAGTTCTAAGTTCTAGGAGACTGATGACCTCAGAAGTTAAGTCGCATGGTGCTCAGAGCCATTTGAGCCGCCACGTTCTAAGTCCATGAGTTCCGTGGAGCGCCGCATCCTGCTCTCTCACGATGTCTAATGACTACTGAGGCCTCGCAGTAGGTGGGAGCACAATGCATCTAGTATGAGAAACGTATGTTTTAGGGGTGTCCGGATACTTTTGATCACATAATGTAGTCTCGCCTTTTAGAGTTTCACTACGCCACAAAATCGATGATCTAGTTACGGCTGAGCAGAGGAACTCTGTTCGAATTCAGAAATCAAGACGACAGCATCGTGTTAGGCAGGGTGCCAGTGTGCTAAATCACTTCGCCGCAACTTAATAAGAAAATTACGTCAGTAATACTTCAAGTGATCTTTATCAAGTGATACTTTAATACTCAGAGGCAGTTGTAAATATACAGAACATTAATGTGGAAATGTGTTACACAGACGTATATAAATCTTCATATCTATACTGTAATGACCACAGGACCACCAGTATTAAGCGCGAGTGTGTTTTCATCCAGCACAAAGGGGAAAAGCATGACGGTTTACATGGGAATTGAATTCACGACGCTGCTCCGCCACCTGGCCTGGCTACGAGCGCGGAGGGTAAGTGGCAATATCGCTCATTGCGGCAGCTACTGCGGTAAAAAAGTGCGAATAGTAATTAAATTGTGACTCGGTTGGTAAAATCAACGGATTAATTCCCAGAAGAACGTCTGACTTCCTCTGCTAGCCAATATTTTGCAAACATATGCATTAGCTTATATCGGGAAACAGTACGAGATAGTCGTTCTAGACTGACGGTTCTTCCGCTAGCGATCCATCTTCTTTGTCCTCTACAGGAGGACTCGTCTCCTCAAGGACCTAACCCGATCGACGTGCTTGCACGAACTGAGGGAGAGACAATGTGCGCTCGCACTTTCATTTTATCGTTATATAAGAAACATGAGGCTCACCAAGTGCCCGTGCTACTACCACACTAAAGCCGATGGTGCCATTGCCTACAATCGTACACGAGATGCGGGAGGAACCGTTGGAAGGGCATCCGGTTGGCACTCGCTGTGGTCGGGGCCATCCGACCGCCGCGTCATCCTCAGCTGAGGAGCGGGAGAGGAGGGGTGTGTGGTCAGCACACTGCACTTCCTGTCTTTACGGTGGTTTTCTTTGACCGAAGCCGCTACTGTTCGGTCGAGTAGCTTCTCAATTGGCATCACGAGGCTGAGTGCACCCCGAAAAATGGCAACAGCGCATGGCGGCCCGGACAGTCGCCCATCTAACTGCTGGCCACGCCTGACAGCGTTTAACTATAGTGACCTGACAGGAACCGGTGTATCCACTGCAGCAAGGCCGTTGCCAATGTACGATACAGGCAGCTGAAGTACAACTAAGGAAAGAGAAAGGTCATACTCTAAGGGATCAGGTAAGGAATTGTGGAATAACGAAATATTTAGGATGTATTTTGTTTGAATGTAATAAGAGAAAATGAAAGAAATATAGTGAAAGATTGGGGTCTGAAAGAATAGGCAGACATGTAATAGACTATAAAACTGTAAGAAACAAAGATATATGAAGGCCAAGGAAACTGTGGTTTTTGTGAAAACGTAACCATCTACAAGCCTACTGCTTCAAATGATGTAGAAGAAGAAGAATTTCATACGATTTGTAATTTATTTACTACAGTGATACATGAGATTTTTTTTGCAGTATTTTCGTCATTCTAAATCATTCAGATATTTTTTCAATAACGCTTCACTTTTATTAATCATACTTTACAAATTACGAAGTATCCTATATCTGTACAGAAGGACAGTTTTTCTGTTCGGTGAATAGGAGGCAAAAGGTGTGGGGGGGGGGGGGGGAGGGGCGTAGCTTTGGCAGGTCCTCCATGGACGCAGGATCAACCCATCTACGTCTCTGAGGTAGAGCAGTTATACCGGGACTGTGTACAGCTGGTGGGTGCCTTCAGAGGCGGTGGTGCGCTGAGCAGGTGTTTTGCGTTGCAGTGGAGCCGCTGACGGTGCGCCTGCTGGACGAGAACCGGCCGCTGAGCGCGGGCCGGCAGTACGAGCTTCGCTGCGAGACCGCCGGCTCGCGGCCCGCCGCCACCGTCACCTGGTGGAAGGACGGAGAGCAACTGCCCGCCGTCGACTCGGTGAGTACCTGTCGGCTCTGTTACTTTTCTCACACCTGTTATTTGCTGAGCAGGCTTAAGTGGTGCTTCGTCACCGGCAGAAAACGGTCCGCTTCGCTCCTGTTTTCTTTTCCGCACAGAGTTCAAGCTGTAAACAGCATAAAGTGTGTCCTAACCATTCACAGCAGTTGATTTGCGGGATCGCAGTTTTTTATTATAATAACAACAAATAAAAGAGACGTAGACTGCAAGTCTGCTTTTATATGTATTTTACTCCATGATCGATTTCGAGATATCACATATCGTTTTCAGACATACCCACGCAGTGTGAACATGGCTATTATTTTCCAAAAACTCCATCCGTCAGTACATACACATCAAACACTATTTCTCGTACAGTATATGTCATAGCTATGCAGTCTATTGGTCTTTGAGTTAAGAGTTCTTATGCATAAATCATAATGCACAAAAGGGTGTCAAAAGTCATGGGATACCAATATGCACATATATAGATGGCGGTAATATGGCGTACACGAGGTATAAAAGAGCAGCTTATTGAAGGAGTTGTTAACTGTACTCAGGTAAGTCACGTGAAAAGCTTTCCGACACGATGATGGCCGCAAGACGGTATTTAACGTACTTTGAACGGCGATGGCAAGTTGAACATCCAGTTTCGGAAATCGTTAGCGAATTCAATATTTCTAGATCCACAGTGTCAAGAGTGTGATGAGAATACCATATTTCCGGCATTATCTCTCATCACGTACAAGGCAGTCACCGAGGGCCTTCACTCAACAACCGAGAGCGGCGGCGTTTGAGTAAAGTTGTCTGTAGTAATCGACAAGCAACACTGCGTTAAATATCCACAGAAATCGATGTGGGACGTACGACGAACGTATCCGTTAGGAGAGTGCGGCGAAATTTGTCATTAATGGGCTATGGCTAAAGCACGACATCGCCCGCTGCGCCCCTCCTGGGATCGTGACCATGTCGGTTCGACCCTTGTCGATCTGGTCAGATGAGTCCCAGTTTCAGTTGCTATGACCTAATAGTAAGATTTTAGTATGGCGCAGACCCCACGACGTCATGCACCCAGGTTTGGGCACAGTGCAAGCTGGTGGTGGCGCTGCAATGGTGTAGGCTATGTTTGCATGAAATTGGCTGCTTCATTGGGTCATATACTGAACCCAATATTGATAGGAGATGGTTGTATTCGGATAATGGAGAAAATTTGCAGCCATTCATTGACTTTATGTTCTCAAACTAATGTCGAATTTTTATGGATGATAATGTACCCTGTCACAGGTCCACAATTGTTCATACTTGTTTTCAAGAACGTTTTGGACATTTCTAGAGAATGGTTTGGCGGCCTAGGTCGTCAACATGAATCCCGTCGACCATTTATGAGACAATATCGAGAGGTCACTTCGCTCGGATTATAGACAGCTACTGAGGCAGCATGACTAAATTTATGCACCGGACTTCCAACGACTTCTTGAGTCCATACCACGTCGAGTTGCTGCACTGTGCCGTGCAAAAGATGGTTCGAACGCTGTTAGGAGGTATCCCATGACTTTTGTCACCTCAGAGTATAGGGATTATACCTGCAGTAAATAACAACTTTTAAGTCAATAGTACTTTCTATCTTTATATGTTAATGTCAGTAAACACTGTTGTTAGTGAATTACCAGATGAACTGACTTTAGCTCTGCTGGGAGTGTATAGCCACAATCATCTCCCAAAGCTCCATGTTTGAGTTCCACTGTAATCTTTCCCCTCTTTCAGTCAATCGTTGCTATTGCACCCACTAAAACACCAGACAGCCTCTGGTTCTTTCAACGTATCAATGTCCAATATTCTTCATTTCTTACCTTTTCGCAATTTCTTCAATTTCAACCTTCTTTCTATAACCAAAATGTGTGGCCAGACATCATGTGTGCCGTTGTGATTGTTCCCAACTTTAAAATATTGTTCCAAAACCTTTGCCTTATCAGTATATAATGAATCTGAAACATACGGGCGGCTCCAAGTCTCTTCCACATATACAGCTTTCCTTCACGATTATTAAGTAGTGTTAGCTATGATTGTAGCCCGTGCGAAGTTCTATCAGGCGGCTTCCTCGTTCATTTCCTCCCCCTCTAACCCCTCACCAGACCATACTCATTTACTACCTTCACTTCTTGCATTACCGAATTCCAATCCCCTACCGCAATGGCGAAGGCATCCCTAAAAGTAACACCTCCGAAATTTTTATTTGAAAGCGTTCTACATCTTTATTCCTCATTCTATATACACTCCTGGAAATTGAAATAAGAACACCGTGAATTCATTGTCCCAGGAAAGGGAAATTTTATTGACACATTCCTGGGGTCAGATACATCACATGATCACACTGACAGAACCACAGGCACACAGACACAGGCAACAGAGCATGCACAATGTCGGCACTAGTACTGTGTATATCCACTTTTCGCAGCAATGCAGGCTGCTATTCTCCCATGGAGACGATCGTAGAGATGCTGGATGTAGTCCTGTGGAACGGCTTGCCATGCCATTTCCACCTGGCGCCTCAGTTGGACCAGCGTTCGTGCTGGACGTGCAGACCGCGTGAGACGACGCTTCATCCAGTTCCAAACATGCTCAATGGGGGACAGATCCGGAGATCTTGCTGGCCAGGGTAGTTGACTTACACCTTCTAGAGCACGTTGGGTGGCACGGGATACATGCGGACGTGCATTGTCCTGTTGGAACAGCAAGTTCCCTTGCTGGTCTAGGAATGGTAGAACGATGGGTTCGATGACGGTTTGGATGTACCATGCACTATTCAGTGTCCCCTCGACGATCACCAGTGGTGTACGGCCAGTGTAGGAGATCGCTCCCCACACCATGATGCCGGGTGTTGGCCCTGTGTGCCTCGGTCGTATGCAGTCCTGATTGTGGCGCTCACCTGCACGGCGCCAAACACGCATACGACCATCATTGGCACCAAGGCAGAAGCGACTCTCATCGCTGAAGACGACACGTCTCCATTCGTCCCTCCATTCACGCCTGTCGCGACACCACTGGAGGCGGGCTGCACGATGTTGGGGCGTGAGCGGAAGACGGCCTAACGGTGTGCGGGACCGTAGCTCAGCTTCATGGAGACGGTTGCGAATGGTCCTCGCCGATACCCCAGGAGCAACAGTGTCCCTAATTTGCTGGGAAGTGGCGGTGCGGTCCCCTACGGCACTGCGTAGGATCCTACGGTCTTGGCGTGCATCCGTGCGTCGCTGCGGTCCGGTCCCAGGTCGACGGGCACGTGCACCTTCCGCCGACCACTGACAACAACATCGATGTACTGTGGAGACCTCACGCCCCACGTGTTGAGCAATTCGGCGGTACGTCCACCCGGCCTCCCGCATGCCCACTATACGCCCTCGCTCAAAGTCCGTCTACTGCACATACGGTTCACGTCCACGCTGTCGCGGCATGCTACCAGTGTTAAAGACTGCGGTGGAGCTCCGTATGCCACGGCAAACTGGCTGACACTGACGGCGGCGGTGCACAAATGCTGCGCAGCTAGCGCCATTCGACGGCCAACACCGCGGTTCCTGGTGTGTCCGCTGTGCCGTGCGTGTGATCATTGCTTGTACAGCCCTCTCGCAGTGTCCAGAGCAAGTATGGTGGGTCTGACACACCGGTGTCAATGTGGTCTTTTTTCCATTTCCAGGAGTGTATTTGCAGGCTCCGAACTATAGAGTGTAATACAGAGGTGTGTCACGTAACTATGCTGGCGCTTGAGAACCAGCATGCTTTAATCGAGTTTCGAATTCGAAGAGCTGCCTCTCCTTCTGCATGACAATGCCGGATCAAAAACGAGCGCTGCGAAGATATAGGTATCAACCCCATGTATTAGATTCGTTGTCATCGATTATCGCCCATTTCGACCCATCCGATTTTCATCTGTTTCCATTACTTCAATTGCTCCTTCTACTACAACACTTTGATACTGATGAAGCAGCGCAAGATAGATGAGGTTGGGACACCGTCAACAATCAAACATCCTACAGTGACGGTATCAACAAACTGATCACTTGTTGATATTAACATTCCTCACCATGGTGACTATGTTGAGAAATAAATGACATAAAGAATAAAGATGTAGAATATTACCAGAGTCTGTTTTATTTAAAAAGGTTTACGAATTTCACGTTAAGATTCGGAGAAATTACTTTTCTGGACGCCCTCGTAAATTTTCCTCTTCCTTATCTGAATAATTTCTTCAATCTCATAATATATTTCTTCAATCTCTTCATCATATGCGGAGATAACTGACTCATAAACATGTGCCTCTGTCGGACGTGTCAGCTTCGTATTCATCTTGGCTACGATAATGCTTTCACTATGCTGTTTGTAGAAGCTTACTGGCTTTCCTATTTTCTTCTTCATTGTTAGGCCAATTCCAGCATTACCCATATGTGATTTTGTATTTATGTCCCTGTACCCTCCTCACTGGAACTGGTGTTCCTCCTGCCACCGATCAGTCCTGTTTCTGAATTTGCTAAAATACCTAACATTCCATGCTCAGATTCGTAGAAGGCCAATTTTGCTTTTCCTGGTGACGTCTTATTCTTACTCCTGAGTGGTCCCCGACCAGATATGTTAGATATATAAGTACTTCACACAATACTACATCAAAAAATACCGTGAGGCATATGATTAAGAAGGCAGAGATCTGGTAATTTTAAGCTAATTTTTCCAGTGACATCGTAGAAGAAATTAGCTTCTCAGCATTATGAAAACTGTATTTTTTGAGAAATTATGACAGTGACATTCTTCATTTTTATAAAGTGTTACATTTTTGAAACTTGCGGACAGATTACAACTGTGTGACGGACCGTGACTTGAAATCGGGACGCTTGTCTTTCGTGGGAAAGTGCTCTACCAACTGAGCTACCCAAGTACGACTCACGACCCGTTCCCACAGCTTAAATTCTGCCAGTACCTCGTGTCCTACCTTCCAAGTTTCACAGAAGCTCTTCTGCGAACTCTGCAGAACTAGCACTCATGGAAAAAAGGAGCTTCGGTGAAATTTGGAAGGTAGGAGAAGTGGTACTGCCAGAATTCAGTCTGTGAGGGCACTTTGTGAGTCGTGCTTGGGTACCTCAGTTGTTAAAGCACTTACCAGCCAAAGGCAAAGGTCCCGAGTTCAAGTCTCAGTCCAGCACGCAGTTTTAATCTGTCCGAAAGTTTCATACCACCGCACACTCCGCTGCAGAGTGAAAGTTTCATTCCGTTACATTTTTGCCATTATTGAAATTTTAAATTGCTAGCTCTATCATTGCAATGCTAAAACTAAATCTTCCTCCCGTATTTAATATACACTACTGGTCATAAAAATTGAAGATGATAAACGGGTATTCATTGGACAAATGTATTATATTAGAACAGACATGTCATTACATTTTCACACAGTTTGGGTGCATAGATCCTCAGAAATCAGTACCCAGAACAACCACCTCTGGCCGTAATAACGGCCTTGATACGCCTGGGCATTGAGTCAAAGAGAGCTTGGATGGCGTGTACAGGTACAGCTGCCCACGCAGCTTCAACACAACACCACAGTTTATCAAGAGTAGTGACTGGGGTATTGTGGCGAGCCAGTTGCTCGGCTACCATTGACTAGACGTTTTCAATTGGTGAGAGATCTGGAGAATGTGCTGGCCAGGGCAGCTGTCGAACATTTTCTGTATCCAGAAAGGCCCGTACAGGATCTGCAACATGCGCTCCTGCATTACCCTGCTGAAATGTAGAGTTTCGCAGGGATCGAATGAAGTGTAGAGCCACGGGTCGCAACACATCTGAAATGTAACGTCCACTGTTCAAAGTGTCGTCAGTGGGAACAAGAGGTGACCGAGACGTGTAGCCAATGGCACCCCATACCACCACGCCGGGTGATACACCAGTATGGCGATGACGAATACACGCCTCCTATATGCGTTCACCGCGATGTCGACAAACATGGATGCGACCATCATGATACTGTAAACAGAACCTGGATTCATCCGCAAAAATGACGTTTTGCAATTCGTGCACCCAGGTTCGTCGTTGAGTACACCATCGCAGGCGCTCTTGTCTCTGATGCAGCGTCAGAGGTAACCGAAGCCATGGTCTCCGAGCTGATAGTCCATGCTGCTGCAAACGTCATCGAACTGTTCGTGCAGATGGTTGTTGTCATGCAAACGTCCCAACTGTTGACTCAGGGATCGAGACGTTGCTGGACGTTCCTTTACAGCCATGCGGATAAGATGCCTGTCATCTAGACTGCTACTAATACGAGGACGTTCGGATCCAGCACGGCGTTCCGTATTACCCTCCTGAACCCACCGATTCCATATTCTGCTAACAGTCATTGGATCTCGACCAACGCGAGCAGCAATTTCGCGATACGATAAACCGCGATCGCGATAGGCTACAATCCGACCTTTATCAAAGTCGGAAACGTGATGGTACGCATTTCTCCTCCTTACACGAGGCATCACAACAACGTTTCACCAGGCAACGCCGGTCAACTGCTGTTTCCTGGGAAGGAGCCCTTGGTTCCCGACACGAACCCACCCGGCGAACTTGTGTCGAGGTCCGGTGAGCAGGCCTGTCTGTGGATGGTTTATAGGCGGTTTTCCATCTGCCTTGGCGAATGCGAGCTGGTTCCCCATATTCCGCCTCAGCTACACTATATCTGCGATTGTTGCGCTACAACGTTCTCCACGTACCCGTCCACCACCATTATTCTACCACCCAAACATAGGAGTTACACTCGTCTGGTGTGAGACATTCCCTGGGGGCCGAACCGCACAATAACCCTGTGGTTTGGAAAGAGTGGTTCGGTGCGGGGCGGCGGAGGGGTGAAGTGGACTGCGGTAGTCGTCGTGGGGTTGTGGACCACTGCGGCTGCGGCGGGGCGGAGCCTCTCCGTCGTTTCAAGGCCCCGGTTAACATACAATACGTTACAATATTACTGTGCGTTTTAATATAGGCATTTGCAAATTAATCGATACCTCGTTGTGAGTCAGATAGTAAGTCGAGGAATCCAGCAACATTTCGTTTGTAGTACAGTATAGAGACATTAAGCGGAAGGTGTTTTCTGGTTGGTTGGTTTAAGGATGAAAGGGACCAAACTGCAGAGGTCATCGGTCCCTTTTTCCAAAATACTAAAAATACCCACAGAGAATAAAAAATGTTCAACAGAATAGGAGACAGACGACACAGAACAAAAGAAACATAGACAAGGACCAGACAAAACGAAATAAAATCACATGGAGTGTGACGGTGGTTGGCCGACCATAGGAACAAAAAAAAATGGAAAAGCTAACCACCGAAAACACATTAAAAACTTAGTTTAAAACCGTAGGCCAAAGGCCAGAATCAACACAAAACAATAAAATAAAACAGAAACACTCAGATTAAAGAATAAAAACTCCCTGCCCTAATAAAACGTAAAACTAAGGCAGCCATAACAGGGTCATCAGATAAAACGGCAGGGAGCGTATCAGGCAGCGCAAATGTCTGCCTGAGCACAGCTAAAAAGGAGCAGGCCAACAGAATGTGGGCCACTGTCAAAGCCGCCCCGCAGCGACATACTGGAGGGTCCTCCCGGCGCAGTAAATAACTGTGTGTTAGCCGGGAGTGGCCAATGCAGAGCCGACAAAGGACGACTGAGTCCCTGCGGTTGGCTCGCATGGGTGACCGCCACACAGTCGTCGTCTCCTTAATGGCACGGAGTTTATTGGATGTGATCCGATCGCGCCATTCAGCGTCCCAAAGCGCAAAAACTTTTCGGCGGAGGACTGCCCGCAAATCAGTCTCTGGGAGGCCAACATCCAGAGATGGTTTACACGTGGCCTCTTTCGCCAGGCGGTCAACATGTTCATTGCCCGGGATATCGACATGACCGGGGGTCCACACAAAGACCACAGAGCGGCCGCAACGCGCAAGAGTATGCAGGGACTCATGGATAGCCATCACCAGACGAGAACGAGGAAAACACTGGTCGAGAGCTCGTAAACCGCTCAGGGAATCGCTACAGATCACGAAGGACTCACCTGAGCAGGAGCGAATATACTCTAGGGCTCGAAAGATGGCGACTAGCTCAGCAGTGTAAACGCTGCAGCCAGCCGCCAAGGGCCGTTGTTCGGAATGGTCCCCTAGAGTTAGCGCATATCCGACACGACCAGCAACCATCGAACTGTCGGTGTAAACAATTCCAGAGCCCTGATACGTGGCCAGGATGGAATAAAAGCGGCGGCGGAAGGCCTCTGGAGGGACCGAGTCCATCGAGCCCCGTGCCAAGTCGAGCTGAAGGCAAGGTCGAGGAACACACCACGGGGGTGTACGCAGAGGCGCCTGGAAAGGGGGTGGAACAGGGAAAAACCCAAGCCCGCAGAACAGCTCCTTGACGCGTACGGCGATCGGACAACCCGACCGGGGCCGACGGTCCGGCAGATGGACGACCGACTGCAGGAACAGGACACGGTAATTTGTATGCCCGGGCAAGCTAAAAACATGGGCAGCATAAGCAGCCAGTAATTGTTGGCGTCGCACCCGCAGTGGAGGGACACCTGCCTCAACAAGGATGCTGTCCACAGGGCTGGTGCAGAAGGCACCAGTGGCAAGTCGGATCCCGCTGTGTAGTATTGGGTCCAGCACCCGCAACGCAGAGGGGGATGCTGAGCCATAAGCCAGGCTCCCATAATCCAGACGGGATTGGATTAACGCCTGGTAGAGCCGCAACAGGGTAAATCGGTCGGCGCCCCAGCGGGTGTGGCTCAAGCATCTCAGAGCGTTTAGATGCCGCCAACACGCCCGTTTAAGCTGCCGGATATAAGGCAGCCAAGTCAACTGGGCGTCGAAAACCACCCCCAAAAACCTGTGTGATTCCACCACTGAAAGAAGTTCGCCGGCAAGATAAAGCCGCGGCTCCGGGTGGACAGTGCGTCGCCGGCAGAAATGCATTACGCAGGTCTTGGCTACCGAAAACTGGAACCCATGAGCTACAGCCCAAGACTGCACCTTGCAGATAGCACCCTGTAGCTGACGTTCAACAGCTGCAATGCCAGTAGAGCTGTAATAAAGGCAGAAGTCGTCAGCATACAGGGAAGCAGAGACAGAATTTCCCACGGCCGCAGCGAGCCCGTTAATGGCTATTAAAAACAGGCAGACACATAAAACAGAACCCTGTGGCACACCGTTCACCTGGACGTGGGTGGAACTATATGAGGCTGCGACTTGCAAGCGGAAGGTACGATACGACAGAAAATTTCTGATAAAGATCGGCAGAGAGCCCCGAAGACCCCATCCATGAAGCGTATGTCGTATCGTACGCCTTCCGCATGTCGAAAAAGACAGCGACCAGGTGCTGACGGCGGGCAAAGGCAGTACGGATGGCCGACTCCAGGCTCACCAGATTGTCGGCGGCGGAGCGGTCTTTACGGAACCCACCCTGAGATGGAGCCAGAAGGCCCCAAGACTCCAGTACCCAAGTCAAGCGCCGGCTCACCATCCGTTCGAGAAGCTTGCAGAGAACGTTGGTGAGGCTAATGGGGCGGTAGCTGTCCACCTCCAAAGGGTTCTTGCCTGGTTTCAGAATGGGGATAACGATACTTGCCCGCCACTGCGACGGAAACTCACCCTCGACCCAAATACGGTTGTAAAGGTCGAGGAGCCGTCGCTGGCAGTCCACTGAGAGGTGTTTCAGCATTTGGCAGTGGATGCTATCTGGTCCAGGAGCGGTATCAGGACAAGCGGCAAGGGCACTGCGGAATTCCCACTCACTGAATGGAACATTGTACGATTCTGGTTGGTTGGTGCGAAACGAAAGGCTCCGACGTTCCATCCACTCTTTAATGGAGCGGAAGGCCTTAGGGTAATTCGCAGAAGCGGAACTCATAGCAAAATGCTCTGCTAAGTGGTTTTCAATGACGTCGGAGGCAGTACAAACTGCTCCATTCAGTGAGAGCGGAGGGACGCTGACAGGTGGCCGATAACCGTAGACGCGTCGAATCTTGGCCCAGACCTGCGATGGAGTGACATGGAGGGCAATGGTGGACACGTACCACTCCCAGCTCTCCTGCTTGCTTTGGCGGATAAGGCGGCGGGCCCGCGCACGCAGCCGTTTGAAGGTGATCAGGTGTTCAATGCAGGGATGTCGCTTGTGACGCTGTAGCGCCCGCCGGCGATGTGTAATCGCTGCAGCGATCTCAGGCGACCACCAAGGCACAGTCCGCCGCCGAGGGGACCCAGAGGAGCGGGGAATGGCAGATTCGGCGGCAGTAACGATGCCAGTGGTGACCGATTGAACCACCGCACCAGTGTCGTCATTAGAGAGAGGCTCAAGAGCGGCAGTGGAGGAGAACAAGTCCCAGTCAGCCTTATTCATAGCTCATCTGCTAGGGCGCCCAGAAGAGTGACGCTGTGGTAGTGACAGAAAGATCGGAAAGTGGTCACTACCACATAGGTCGTCATGCACACTCCATTGGACAGACGGTAAGAGGCTAGGTCTACAGATTGAAAGGTCAATGGCGGAGTATGTGCATGCGCCACACTGAAGTGTGTGAAGGCACCATCATTTAAAATCGAGAGATCGAGCTGCGACAATAAATGCTCAACGATGGCGCCTCGACCTGTCGCCACTGACCCACCCCACAGAGGGTTATGGGCGTTGAAGTCGCCCAATAGCAAGAAAGGTGGCGGCAATTGGGCTATCAGCGCAGCCAGGACATGCTGCGAGACATCACCATCCGGTGGAAGGTAAAGACTGCAGACGGTAACAGCCTGTGGCGTCCACATCCGAACAGCGACAGCCTCTAAAGGTGTTTGGAGAGGGACAGACTCGCTGTGCAGAGCGTGAAGGACATAGAGGCAGACGCCACCCGACACCCTTTCATATGCTGCCCGGTTCTTATAATAACCCCGATAGCCACGAAGGGCGGGGGTTCGCATTGCTGGAAACCAAGTTTTCTGAAGAGCAATGCAGAAGAAAGGGCGAAGGCTGATAAGTTGTCGGAGCTCAGCTAGATGGTGGAAAAAACCGCCGCAGTTCCACTGGAGGATGATATTGTCCATGGCTGAGAAAGGCGTGAAAGGACTGGGAAGGCAATTTACGCCGCTTGTTCACTCACTGCCACCGATTCAGTACCTGTACGAGAGGCATCCGTGGCGTCTGAGGGACCAGCAAGATCAAGGTCCTCAGCGGACGCAAGAATCTTGACTTCATCCTCAGACGCAGAGCGCGAAAGGTGCGGTGGGGTTGGTGCTACCGCAAGTTCTTTGGCCTTAGAGGTCTTTCTCTTGGACTTCTCTCGCTGAACCTTGGGTTTCACCGGCTGGGAAGGCTTCACCGATTCAGTCTCCGGGACAGAGGAGGATCGTGAAGCCCTACGCCTGGCCGCTGGTGAGGACTTATGCCACTGGCGGCCGTCATCCTTCCCACTGGTGGAACCATGGGAAGGGAGGGTCCCAAGGAAACTCTTACGGGCGTGAGTAGCTGAAGAAGTTAGACGCATCTCCGGCTGAGAAGCGGGGACGGACGTCCCCGACGGGTGGGAGGAGGTTGCTCCTGAGGTAGGTGGTGCAGGAGCAACCGGTTGGGTAGAGCCCCCCACGGGCAAGGGGGCAGGAGGAGTCGTACTGCTCATCGAGCTGGCCGGAAGTCTCGAAACTGATGGGGCTAGCACAGTTGTTGTAGCAGCTGCATAAGAAGATGTCATTCTCACGGGATGGAGTCTGTCATACTTCCTTTTGGCCTCAGTATAGGTCAGCCGGTCCAGGGTCTTATATTCCATGATTCTGCGCTCTTTCTGAAAGACGTTGCAGTCAGGCGAGCAAGGGGAATGATGCTCTCCGCAGTTGACGCAGATGGGAGGCGGGGCACATGGAGTATCGGGATGAGATGGGCGTCCACAATCTCGACATGTGAGGCAGCGGGAAGACATATGGCCGAACTTCCAGCACTTGAAGCAACGCATCGGGGGAGGGATATAGGGCTTGACGTCACATCGGTAGACCATCACCTTGACCTTTTCCGGTAACGTATCACCCTCGAAGGCCAAGATGAAGGCACCGGTAGCAACCTGATTGTCCCTCGGACCCCGATGAACGCGCCGGACGAAATGAACACCTCGACGTTCTAAGTTGGCGCGCAGCTCGTCATCAGACTGAAAAAGGAGGTCCCTATGGAAAATAACACCCTGGACCATATTTAAACTCTTATGTGATGTAATAGTAACGTTAACATCCCCCAACTTGTCACAAGCAAGTAATCTGCGTGATTGGGCGGAGGATGCCGTTTGTATCAGTACTGAACCAGAGCGCATTTTAGACAAGCCCTCCACCTCCCCAAACTTGTCCTCTAAATGCTCGACGAAGAACTGAGGCTTTGTGGAGAGAAAAGACTCCCCATCAGCTCTCGTGCAAACTAAGAATCGGGGCGAATAACTGTTACCTCCATCCTGAGACTTAGGCTCTTCCCACGGCGTGGCAAGGGAGGGGAACGTTTTCGGATCGTACTTCTGAGCATTAAATTGAGCCCGAGAACGCTTAGAGACTGCTGGCGGCTGGCCGCCAGCGAGAGATGATGTACCACGCTTCATTGCGGGTCATCCGCCCTGATGCCACCTACTCCGACCAAGGGCCCTCCCCACGGGCGCCACCCAGCCACAGCAAAGGCCACCTGGCAGGATGGCCGTTGCCGGGAGTCCCGATACCCCAGGAGGATAGGCATCTACTCCTTGGCATTCGTGGGGAGTTAACGGCGCAGGCATCAGTAGAGCGATCCCTGTGTTGTCAGGGGGCTACAACCAACAGGGTACATGGCGGCCCCACCACAACGGACTGGCTACCGTGTTGGATCTTAGGTGCAAAAATGTCCAAGGCCGTCGTCGCAGGTAAAAGAAACACTGCAGAGTGCAGCGTGGTAATCGCACCCAGGGACGTATCCTCGCCCAAGAAATCGAAAACGAGCGGGACACCATTGCAACGACGAGAAATCCAGCTAAAGGTCTAATTGCACGACGGATACAGTGCACCATGTAAGGTGCCCTTCCCCAATTGGCTCGCTCTTCGGAATAATTTAGAAAGATGGAGGTGAAACCCAAGAGGGGACCATCACATAAGGCCGAAACATTGGAGACTCCTTTTAGTCGCCTCTTACGACAGGCAGGAATACCGCGGGCCTATTCTTACCCCCGAACCCGCAGGGGGCGGTGTTTTCTGAACAATGTATTTTCTAAATGATTGCCACAGTACCTGTCAATGCAGACATCCATAGCCTTTCTATCTCTTTAAAAGTATATCTTGTGCTGAAAAGTAAGGTAGGCCAACTTTAGTATTTAAAATAACTGGCTAATGTTCGTAATTGTCCCTTGGGAACGTATTTTCTTCATTCTTCATTAGTAAGTTGTTTTTAATAACTGTGGTCGTTTCCTTTATACGTCGGGGTAAGTAAACGTCTCCTTAGCGTACTGGTATGTCAAATGGATTCCGCAAGTTCGTAACAGTTTTTTACAAACTTTTCGAACGCTGTAATTATAATTATTTCTTAGCTGTTTATTGAGTTTATTCTCCAGTAAATATCTAGTTCTACCTATGACGCTAATCATTGCTCTGGGATCACTGCTCATACACGTAGAGAGGTGAAGCAGGTTTCAGTATTTTCGAGCTATCTCTCTCTTGTTTACTACTGAATGGAAAGCAGTTGCTGTCTATACGTTTATGGACTTTTGTTTTAATGTTACTTGTGAGGTTATTACTTATTTCTGAAATACTTTTTTCCTGCTTTCTCGATACAACCGCATGCAGACGTAATAATAAGGGTGTAATTTGCACCATCACTGTCAGAACAGCTGCTATCTCAATCACCAACGAACACCAGAACAGCCGTCCGTTAATTAGACCGTATCAGGGAGCGAGCACCTGCCGACTGCTTGAGCACGCGAATGCCTCATACTGTGTGACAGGCGTCAATGCAGATTCCCACGACGAGCGAGGTTGCGCATTGGTTAGCACACTGGGACCGCATTGGGGAGGACGACGCTTCAACCCCGTGTCCGGCCATCCTGATTTAGGTTTTCCGTGACTTCCCTAAATCGCTCCAGGCTAATGCCGGGATGGTTCCTTTGAAAGGGCACGGCCGATTTTCTTCCCCATCCTTCCCTAATCCTATGAGACCGATGACCTCGCTGTCTGGTCTCCTCCCCAAAACAACCCGACCCAGATACCCACCACTGCAACTTCCCAGTCATGAAGTCTTATAGCTGAAGTTAGTCATGGCGCGTATATTCGAGTCTAAACGTACTTGCAAATCGATTGTGAAATGCAACTACAACTGCATCAGGGTACATTTGGAAAAGTGCTAGTTACGTGCAGACGGAATTTGTGATGTGGTGTTGAGGAGACTTTTAGTACATTTGACTGACTCGATTTTTTTGGATTTTCTACTAATGTTCGTACAAATTAATTTTGGCTCGGTCGAACACCGGGTACACTATTATGTCATCGTATCCCTAAGTCGTTTGGCGCTACTAAATTTCTACGTAATTTTAAATTTTGAGAGAGGACGTTAAGCTAGGTTTAGTCGTGGTCATTGCACGTTGAACCATTCGAAATTTTCAAACCAGTTTGTAAACTTGAGCAGTTAGTATAAATTCCATCTTTACTGAATAATTTTGCAAAAGTTTACCACTGTGTTTGTAATAAGGTACTAATAACAGCTTTTCACATGCTATTAATTTAATCCACATTATATTAATTTATGAAGCGTAGTGCTACCGCTGAAATTACTTCACGTCACATCTCTGTAGCTGTACAGTATAACCTAATTTCATTTTTTCTCTTTTTTGCTGTGTCTTTTAAAATTCTTTGAAACCGACAAACAAGCTTAATGGGCTTATAGACAGTGTTAATAATAAGTGTCGATTACCTTGAGAGGTGGTATTACTCATCGAAACAAGAAGAATGAGTCTAATAAACATGTTCGGCAACGCATACTTTCAGAGATAATAACGTGTATGTAGGAAGGCGTGCGCGGCGCTTGGTTGTGGATATAACCACGGACGTTACATTGGCACTCTGTCAAACGTGTCTGCATTGTACAGGGTGATTCAAAAAGAATACCACAACTTTAAAAATGTGTATTTAATGAAAGAAACATGATATAACCTTCTGTTACACATCATTGCAAAGAGTATTTAAAAATTTTTTTTTTCACTCAAAAACAAGTTCAGAGATGTTCAATATGGCTCCCTCCAGACACTCGAGCAATATCAACCCGATACTCCAACTCGTTCCACACTCTCTGTAGCATATCAGGCGTAACAGTTTGGATAGCTGCTGTTATTTCTCGTTTCAAATCATCAATGGTGGCTGGGAGAGGTGGCCGAAACACCATATTCTTAACATACCCCCTTAAGAAAAAATCGCAGGGGGTAAGATCAGGGCTTCTTGGAGGCCAATGATGAAGTGCTCTGTCACGGGCTGCCTGGCGGCCGATCCATCGCCTCGGGTAGTTGACGTTCAGGTAGTTACGGGCAGATAAGTGCCAATGTGGTGGCGCTCCATCCTGCTGAAATATGAATTGTTGTGCTTCTTGTTCGAGCTGAGGGAACAGCCAATTCTCTAACCTCTCCAGATACTGTAGTCCAGTTACAGTAGCCGTCCAGAACTTTTCCCTTTGCACAAACACCAATTCTCTGTAAACTGTTTATACCAACGTTTAATACACCACCTATCAGGAGGTTTAACACCATACTTCGTTCGAAATGCACGCTGAACAACTGTCGTCGATTCACTTCTGCCGTACTCAATAACACAAAATGCTTTCTGTTGAGCGGTCGCCATCTTAGCATCAACTGACGCTGACGCCTAGTCAACAGCGCCTCAAGCGAACAAATGTAGAACTAAATGAAACTTTATAGCTCCCTTAATTCGCCGACAGATAGTGCTTAGCTCTGCCTTTTGTTGTTGCAGAGTTTTAAATTCCTAAAGTTGTGGAATTCTTTTTGAATCACCCTGTATTATGATGCCTTTCTCACAGTACACTACCTACCATTGGGTGGTCTTCAGTCAGTTGTGCAGTTCGAGTCGTGTTGTGGCTACGATAGGTTTCGTCGTGTTTTTGTGACAGATTGTGCAGTAATGGTTCAAATGGCTCTGAGCACTATGGGACTTAACATCTGATGTCATCACTTCTCTAGAACAGAACGTAGCTAACATAAGGACATCACACACATCCACGCCCGAGGCAGGATTCGAACCTGCGACCGTAGCGGTCGCGCGGTTCCAGACTGAAGCGCCTAGAACCGCTCGGCCACACCGGGCAGTGATTGCACAGTACTTTCAGTCCTGGGTACCTACTTCTTGTAAACGCGAATTCACTTATGTGATTACTGTTTTGCACTGTTTATACGTACAAAAGGTGTAGTATTCGAGGGTAATCCTAAAAGTAAGGTCTCCTATTATTTTATAAGTACAGAACTCTGTGTGTCAGTTGTCACACTGTTATGAAGAGTGCTTCACGCGCTGTGTGTAAACATGCGCACGCCGCGCCCAGGTGCTCAGTCTTGGCATGGCAGCCGTTGAGAATGGAGCTCCCGTTGGATGTTACCACTAATTGCTAATTGCGCCCAGTTATTCGGTTTTTGAACGCAACGGGCATTGCGCCGATAGAAATCCATCGCCACTTGACGGAAGTGTATGGTGAGTCGTGCATGGATGTCAAAGCTGTTCGTAAGTGGTGTAGAGAGTTTGCAGCTGGTCGGACCGAAATTTGCAGCTGGTCGGACCGAAATTCACGACGAACAAGGGAGCGGGAGACCGTCGATTTCTGAGAAGACAGTATTGAAGGTTGAGCAAAGCTAGCGTGAAGATCGGCAGATCACCCTGTATGCACGTTTGTTCCTGAGTTTTCCTGAAACACCGCTCACAGAATTTTAACGGAAACATTGAACTACCGGAAAGGTGTGCGCAAGATGAGTGCCACAGGTGCTGACTGTAGACCACATGCGACAACGAGTTGTTGCTTCCCGCGCATTTCTTCACCGCTTTGCAGCCGAACTGGACAACTTTAGGGACTGGTTAAAAGAACATTTGGCCGGAAAGCGATTCAGCTCCAACGACGAGGTGACAGAAGAGGTTCATAACTTTCTGAACAGCATGACAGGGAGCTGGTATGACGTGGGCATACAAAAACTGCCACAGCGTCTACAAAAGTGCATGGGTAGAAATACTGATTATGTCAAAAAGAAGCTAAATGTTCAGGATGTAAACTGATGCAAACCATTGTAGAAATAAACAGATCTATCTGCTTATAAAACAAATAGCGGAATTTACTTATGGGATTACCCTCGTATTTACAGTTTCCCTCTTCCACCACATGTTAGCAATGGAAGCTTACTACTCTAAAAGTGAAATGGCGGACATGGTATTCTGCTATGGTTTAGCAAATGGACATAGCCTGCGAGGCCGTGCGCTCTACGATGAGAAGTATCCACAGGACAGAGTACCCTATGATAAGCTGTTCGATAGTCTTTTATAGCGTCTGAGGGACATAGGGACTTGAACCTCGGGAGACTGACAGTGGAAGGACCCGCACAGCCAGCACGCCCGACATGAGGCAGCCTGTGCTACGTTCAGTGCAAGAAACCGTGAGGACTAGAGTGCGACGATTAGCAGCAGTAGAAGGCGTGTCTCACTCTATTATCTGGGGGGACTTCATAAACAATTTGTTTAGACATATCATCTACAGTGCGTTCAGGTCCTAAGACCTAAGGATCGTCATGACAGACCGCGGTTCTGTCAGTGGCTGTTGCAGAAGTGTGCTGCAGATCCGCTATTCACATCCAAGTTTTTATGTACCGATGTGGCAGAGTTCTCAAGAGACGGTGTTGTGAATTTTCATAACCAGCATTTACGAGCCGACGTAAACTCCCAAGCAGTTCAGGAAAGAGGGTATCAAGACCGAATGTCAATCAACGTATGGCTGGCATACTAGGCGATAGATTAATAGGGCCATACGTGCAACCACAATAGTTAACTGGAGCGTATTATCTGGATTTTCTTATTAATGTATTGAATATTGTGCTGGAGACTGCGCCACTGCAGCAACGAATACAAAAGTGGATGGAGCATGCTGTCCCACCAGCACATTTTCGTCACAATGTGCGCGAACATCCGACACAGACATTTCAGGACCGCTGCACTGTTTTGGGAGGCCGCACACCTTGGCCTGCTTGTTCCCCAGACCTCAGCCACCTAGACATTTGGTTACGGGGACATATGAAGAACTTGGTTTATGCGACAACAACCAACAAAGTGCGGACACTACAGGGTTTCGTCTTCGATGCGTGCCAACACGTACAACTACAACCATGTGTACTTCAAAGACTGCATCATTCCTTACACCGGAGGGTAGAGGTTTGCATTGTTATGTATGGACGCCACGTTGAACACCATCTGCAAACACGTGTTCATCGCAGAAAGTATGCATCTCCGGACCCAAGTTTATTGGAGTTATCTCAGAAAGTATGTATCCACGGACCCATCTTTATTGCAAGTATTTTTCTTTTTTCAATGAGTACTACCACCTCTCAAAGTAGTCCATACTATTTTTGAATACACTGTATATATGTACCATAAATTTTTAAGGAAACTGTAGATAAAATTCCAAGACCATTCTTTCCGTGCCCCTAAGGATAAGCCAGTTCCCGTCAGACTGCTGAATTTAGGCACCGTCGTATGTGGTTGACACTTGGATGTCTGACCATCGGGGCCGCCATACGGTGTTGACCTAATAGGTTGCACTCAGCCTCGTGATGCCAACTGAGGAGCTGCTTGACCGAGTAGCAGCGGCTCCTGGTGACGAAAGCTTACAATGATCGGGAGAGAGCTTTGCTGGATCCACGTCCCTCCATAATGGCATCTTATGGTGCCAATCGGCTTAGAATGACGCGGCGGTCTGTAGGATAACACTGGGCTTCCGAGATCTGTCGGACGAATTTCGTAACTGTTTTAATTATAAGACGAGTCCGAACTTTCATGAAGAAAGAAACCCAGACACGGAAATAGAGGAATCGCACACTATAGCGACATCCTGACGCCAGAATTTCATACCACGCTACAATTTTCTGGTAGCCGATTGCGTATTTGTTACTAAAAAATTACTCTAAAATTACATACGAGGTCGACAAGCTGCCGATGTAACAGTTATCACATGTAAGGTCATTCAGATTCTAATCATTGGTACAATAACGCAAAATATCGTAACTAAAGTAGATACTGATAATTACTATTGCGTAGCACATTTGCGTACGAAAATCAATCGGAAGTTATCATCAGAACGACGATAATGTAATGTGGCGCAGAATTTTACACACTAAAAGTAGAATAGTCTAAACTTACTTATGCTTGGATCTCGAACAATTACTTTTCAGCTGTGAAGCAGATTGTTTAAAATTAGGATCAAAAGAAAAAATCTAGACCGCCAGCAATCTGGAATAGATTTTGAAAAAGGTGTTATTAATATATCCGAAAATAAGTTAATTTTGCATGTTGTTGTTACCGTCTTCAGTCCGAAGATTGGTTTGATGAAGCACCTCTCCATGCTGCTGTACCCTGTACAAGCCTTTTCATCAACAAGTAACTACCACAACCCACACAATACAAATCTGCTTACTTCATAGCGTCCACTTTTGACTTCAGCACAAGGCTACACTGCAGAAAAAGCCTTAAGAAAAGAATTCCTAACTTCTAAATTTATAATCGACGTTAACAAATTTCTCGTCTTCAGAAACTCTTCTGAATTTGAATATAACCTAAAACCTTACCTTCCAATAAAGTTAATAAAGCTACACTGATTCAAACACAAATAAGTAAAAGAGGAAAATATAAGAAAAAGCCAGTGGAAGGCTACATTCTCTTTTCTCCTATCTTCGGCCTTCACAGTTACTTCACTCCTAAAATAGCAAAACTCATTCCCTAATATAATTTGTACAGCGCCGCCTGGTTTGAAATTACAACATTCCATTACCATTTTTTACTTTTATTGGTATTCGTCTCATGTCCTCAATACATTGTCCGTTCTGTTCAACTACTCTTCCAATACTTTGCTGTCTCTGAAAAAGTTACTGTGACATCGGCAAACCTCAAGTTTTTTTTCTTTATTTTCCCCGAACTGTAATTCAGTCTCCAAATTTTGCCTTGGACTCCCTTACTGTTTGCTCAGTGTGCAGATTGAATAGAATAGAGAATAAGCTGTATCCCTATCTCCTTCCCTTCTAAACCACTACTTCCTTACTATGGCCTTCGATTCTTATGGCTGCCGTCTGGTTTCTGTTGAAGCTTTACAGAATCTCTCACTCCCCATATTTTACGTTTGCAAGTATCATAATTTCAAAAAGTTTGCATTCCCGTCAACAATTTCAAAAGCGGTCTCTAAGTGTATAAAGGCTAGAAGATAAATCGTAGGCTCATCACTACTTCGAGTGTTCCAACATCTTTCTCTTTCTGTCTTATCTCCCATCTCATCTTCATCTAATTTCTCTTCCGTTTCCATGATATTTCCTTTATTTCCCTTGTACAGCGTCTCCATATATTCCTTCTGTTTTTCGGCTTTCCTTTATTTGCGTAGTACATTTTTCCCACACTTCATACAGTTGTTAAAGCAGCTCGCGAATCATCGTCCATATTCTGCCGTCACGCGTCCTCTTCCAGCTCTGGTTTGCAAATCGGTTCTAGAAATATCTGCCCACTTATTTCCAAATGTTCGTCAACAACTGAGGTGTTTGCTCAGTGGACATCTCTCACACAATCTTCTTTCGTGTGAGTCGCACCGCAGCTTCTATTCAGATCACCCGCTCATCAACGAGTCTTTTACGTATTGAAATATGAATGTATAGTAATAAGGCTTAGTATTGTTACAGAGAGCTACAAAATAATAACGCTGCATGTACAGTGGGACCAAATGCCTACAACAGTTGTGTTGCTCGCTGTGTGATGCTGGGACTATGTAGTGGATTTGCCCTCCGTAAAGATCGCACTGAGACTGTTTACTAATGCCTCACATGAAATCGACGATGTATGTAGCAGTGCAATGTCGATCGGCCCTTATATCCAGACACAGCATACATGACATTCGATCATCAAACGAATGTGGATACAGTTTCTCTGCGATACTCAGGCCCTGGATACACTAAATTCTGGAATTCAGTTGCCTGTGTGATGTACAGTATGCAGAGCCCCAAGCGCCTTATATCGTATCTTCTTATATGAGAAGCCTTTCCGCAGTTTTTGGCCACTCTGTTCAGATCATAACTATTGCGAAATGGCCGTGATGGTAAAACCAAATATGTTCGAGCCCATAATGTCCCTTGTAGTAAACGACGGTCGCTTAGAATTGTTGAGGTACACGACAAAACTATTGTACCTTGTCTCCATAGCAGTAAGAGATGCAGAGAAAGCCTTTGACGTTTTTGAATACACTCATCAAAACTGTGAGTGTATCAGAGATAAAATACAGGCTGTCAAAACCCATTTACAACTTGTACAGAAAGCAGATAGCCGAAATACCGCCAGACTAAAAGAAGAACGTAATAATTCCAGTTCCAGAGAAGACAGGTGTTGAGTCGATGTTATTGAACCATCACTTTAACAAGACATGGCTGCAGAATATTGGCAGTAATGATTTACAGACGAAAGGAAGAACTCGAAGTCGACTTCGTAGATGGCCAGTTTGGGCTACAGAGAAATGTAAGAATACCGAGATCCATATTGGCCTTAAGACGAATCCTACACAAGCAGCAAGGGACTTGCAAGAGCGATTAAATTAAATGGATATTGCCGTAAAAGAGATTATAAGATTAATATCAACGGAAGTAAAAGAAGAATAACGGAATATGGGTGAATAACTCAGTTGAGGGTGGAGGAAGCAAATTACGAAATCAGGCACTAAAAGTAGTTTTGCGGTGTTTGTTCTGAAATAACTAATGATAGCCGAAGAAGAGAAGACATTATATGGAGACTAACAATAGCAACAAAAACGTGTCTGAACGAGAGAATTTTACCAACATCGTGTACAGATTTAAAAAAAATTAAAGTTAGGAGCTCCTTGTCGAATGTACTGGAAACAAATCTGGATTGGAAACACGTAGTATAAGCAGTTTAGATGATAAGAGAGCAGAAGTTTTCGAAATGTTTTGCTACAAAACAATGTTGAAACTTACATGGTTTATCAACAACTACTGAAATGGCACTGAATGGAAATGAGGAAAACGAAATTTGTGGAAAACTTGACTTAGTAAAGAGCCTGGTTGACAGGACACCCCCTGAGGCATCGTGGTTGGCTGGTATGGTAATGTAGCTGAGCATGGGGAAGCTGCAGAGAAGGTCCAAGTAAGAAGATTGAAACTGATATGGCTCGGTTCAGCAGGCTTAGCGTTTTGTTCCATCATTTATATAGGAAGACATTTAGGAATGAGAGACCAACTTCACTCTCTACCTTGTGGGTGAAGCTGATTTTCGGGTGAAACTCATTTCAGATCTAGTGGAATCTGTGAAGCTCTAGTTTGTTATGTAGCCATATTAAAAATTTGGCATCCAAATAGTGTAGCCAACGAGAATTCATTACAGGCAGCTTACTGTATGGGTCTTGATCAAACTATAGGATTAGGAAGTTGATTCCTACTGGTGGCAAAGGGTATTCATACTGCAGCGCCATCATATTGCTCCTAAAATTCTCTGTGATATTTAAAATAGCTCGACCGTATTCACAGTTCGTTCTAGTCACACACATCTGTAGCAATTTTCTCCCCTATGATCAGCATAGAATATGCTCTCGGGATATTACTAAATTACGATGCACGTCGGAGCTTACAGGAATGTCACTTATTGGAATATTCACTGTACATAAAATTTCGAAAGAAAAGATGGTTCGAAGTTTTCACAGAAATATTTGTTTTCACAATTAGATGTCTCAGTAGTCCAAATAAATGAGCCGATAAAAGGTATGTTTCACAGTTGACTCCATTCACTATAGGTATCAATGGGCAACCTTCTTTGTGTATCTTCATTAGCCAAAGTTTGTAGGCAAGACTGCTAATCTGAGCTTTAGATGCTTGGTAAGACAGCTACCCGATTAACAGTGATTAGATAACCGTGAATACCAAAGGATCCTGAAAACGGTCCCAGCAAAGGGATCGAAATGTCGGTTGTGTAGAAGAAAATGTGCGTGATGCGGCCTCACATACTACAACAGTTTACCTACAGAAAAACATTGTTTGCATTTGGATTAGTGTCTGTTTCTTTCCCTTTATGGCTGAAAACTAAATAACTGAAAAATTCTTTCTGGCGTATCACCGGAGAAACAGTTAAAGCTCTGCAGAAAATCTTTTAGACAGGGGAGCCACAGCTGTGACTAATCATTTTGGGGATTAAGAAGCCGTCTCAGTTGTATTTAGTTTTTTGTTATTTGTTCACTGGAAACGAGATCCTCAGCTGTCATATGCTTAAAAGTCATAAACAGTAAAAGACTCTAAAATGTCCACTAACATTTGGGGTTCCATGTTTTGTGCTACTTAGCTCTTATGAGTTAGTTAAGTGATTGTAGATTTCTGTATTTTACATTATTTTAAAACACCTTAAAATATTTTCGTCCTAGTAGGTATTTAAGTGTCTGTTACTCTTTCATGATCGATTGTTATTCTTTCATGATCCATACCTGTGGATGTAGTTTTCAGAGCCACAACACCAGCTGTGATCAGATGATAAAACTATTAAACACATTTGTAGCGACTTATTATACCCAAGTTCAAAGTTTACCTGCTAGTGTAAAGCAGCAAACCTGTGGAAACCTTCCATCAGGATAAAGGTCTTGCCTGACTTATCCAAGTAGCATTCGTCCTTCAAATTCTGTTTCTTGTAACGCGGTCTTCATTCCGAAGACTGGTTTGATGCAGCTCTCACAGTAGTGTATCTTGCGCATGCAGCTTCATCTTTCCAACAACAAAAGCAGCTCACATCGATCTGAACGTGCATACTTGGCCCTCCTCTGCATTTTCCTTTTATTTTTAGCCTCCACACTGCCATACACTATGAAATTTACAACTCCTTGATGACTCAGAGTGTGAATCGTAGAACATTTTACCTTCGACAACAACGACGGCCTCTGCAGCCTGCGGTCTCAATCGTGTTTGTTGCGGTGCGGCTGTTGCAGACGAACGCGGACGGCAACGTGACGACCAGCGTGGCGCAGGTGACGCCGGCGCTGGAGGACGCGGGCCGCCAGCTGTGCTGCCACGCCGCCAACGCCAGAGTGCAGGGCGGCGCCGTCAGCGACTGCTGGACGCTGCACGTCCGCTGTGAGTGCCGCCGCCCGCTACTGAGCAGCAGGGTGGGCCCAGCCAGTAGGGTGAAGCTACATGCGGTGGACTGCAATAAAGTTTGATAGGATTTTTAAAAAACCAATAGATCCTCGATTACAGCCTAGTTATGACTAGAGTTGCGCTCTACCAGACGAACAGTACGTAAATGACGTAGTAGTTGCTAGGATTATCGTAGGTAGCATTGGTAGGGAGAGGAACAACACTAAATTTGTGAGAGTGGAACTGGGAGTGAACGGCTTCTATTCTTTTCTTCTTTGTTGATTCATTTTGTACTCAATTCACTATTAATGTATTGTATGTTTTGTATTATTACTCCACATACATTTTATTTTATGATTGATAAAAACTGACCGCGTGGCTTCCACACTTTCATGCAACCAAAGTAATTACGTTACATGCAAGTGCAATTCACATGGACAAGCTTAATAATCTCTATTCATTTATTGTTGCTATTTTGTACTCAATAGAACTTTCTCCATCACGAGCAATGGCGGTAGTTTCCTGGTGTTATTGATAAACGCAAAATTTGTGTATGAATAACATACACATGTTCTGTATAAAATCGACGGATCATTCAAGCGATGTTTGATTTATTTATATCATGTGAATTTTTTACATTTGATCCTTTATTACGGAAACTGCGTTTCAAGCACTATATGGTAAGTCTGACGTATTTTTTTCTTTACTTCTACTACAAAATCACACTATTTTACGTTACAAATCAACATTTTTTGAATAAAACTTGAATTAAGCATTCACAATTTCAGTTTTGCTATAAACAGTGTAGAACAAGAATATTCTGGTATTTATGTGGCATTCCATATATCCTCACTGACATTCTACAGAGTTCCGGTTTCTAGGGGACTTTATAAGACAATGATCGCATTTTTAAACCAAGCGATCGATGTAACGACCGATATGTATGAAACACGCCTAACGTGCAGGTAACGCAGGTACAACTTTAACATAAAAAGTCTACTTCTAAAACTACAGAAGTCTACGCTTACTTACATAAGAACGGGGGCCTATGGAAGTTTTACAACTCTAGTCACGACTAATCTTTTAGTACAGAAATAAGTCTGAACCTGGAAGAAAAATTTAAAAATCTTATTTAGTAACCAGTAATGAAATGTTATAGAGTACATATTGTCAAATATAAGTTAAGCTATCCGTGTGAGGTATCACTAAAGCGTTCTCTGGACCAACGACTTATTGAAATATATTGAGATACCGTTATCATGTTCCTGGATTAGGAAAAAGGATATGACAGTGTGCTGAAGTGTAAGATCTCGAAGATTTTAGAAAACGTAAAGGTTTCTAGCTCCCTAGTACGGAGTACAAATGTTATATGAAGACTGCTGAAGTTATATACAAGTGGGTAAGGGAAAATCTGACTGGTTCAGGACAGGGAGAGGAGGGCCACAGGGCAGTTCTCTTTCCCATTTTTTTTTTTTTTGGCACTTACGGATGTGATTAGAAAGGAAATCAAGAATATAGGAAATGGTAATCTCAATGCTTTAGTCTTTGCTGATGGTCCAGCTATTTGGGGAGAAACACAACTCACAACTAGAGGTGTAACGAAGGTTATATGAATGGTACTCCAAGATTAAAGAGTGCAGTTGAGAGGAAACAACACCAAAACTGAAACAAAGATTATGAGCAGAGCAGCTGCACATGTCAACCTGGTGCCATGTAGAGTGAAAATTAGATGTGTGTCAACTTTCAGTTACACGGGAGATAAATTTCAAGGAGTGGAACAGGCATACTGGAAGTATAAAACCAGAGTAAGAAACGGATCATTTTTTTTTTTATCAAGTGTGGAACCATGGGTGGAGCCAAGGGAGTTCCTGTGAGCCAAATACACTATGTTTGAGCGTATCTCTTACTGATTCTGACCTACAGCTTGGACTACTGTGTAGTTAACAAGGCAGATTTCAAAATGGTTCAAATGGCTCTAAGCACTATGAGATCTGAGATCATCAGTCCCCTATACTTAGAACTACTTAAACCTAACTAACTTAAGGACATCACACACATCCACGCCCGAGGCAGGATTCGAACCTGCGACTGTTGCAGCAGCGCGGTTCCAGACAGAAGCGCTTAGAACCGCTCGGCCACAGCGGCCGGCTGTAGATTTCAGCAAACCATGCGAAAAAAAGTTTATGAGATATGCCTCGCAGAAGACTGGATGTCATAAAATTAAGAGTGGAAACGTGGAAAGAGAGTAGCAAGTGGCTCTGTCTATGACTGACAGACTGCTGCACGGTTCAAGTGGTTTGCCATGAACGATAACCCTGAAAGAGATGGATGGATTAGATTAAGCAAGATCTGAAGACTAGAGGAGAAGACTCAGAATATCAATTCCCGAAATATATCAAGACAATCTATCAAGCACACTGAAAGGATATGAATATGATGACAATATTGAGATCGAAATACAGAGAATCAGACGATTTAAGTAGGTTCTTTCTATTTATTTATTTATTGCTCATTTCAAACTCTCGTACATGAAGTAAGCATAAGTCAAATGTGAAAAAAATCTTGTGGTTTCAGAATGTATGACATGGTAATGTAATTTGTAATAATGAATGAGCGATTACGATTTTAGGTAAGTCGTTGTTAAAGAGATCGTCTCAGTTGGCCATGTTACAAATTTGAAACTTCAGGTTTTTGAGAAACTCCACATTTCCAACATTTCATTTCATAAAAGATTTTTATCTAACTATTTCAATCCACATTGATAGGATTTATGTTTTGCACTAAAGAGTCTAAGAAACTGGTACACCTGCCTAATATCGTGTAGGGCACCAGCCAGCAACACGTCGTGGCTTGGACTCGTCTAATGTCTGAAGTATTACTGGTAAAAACTGACACCATGAATCATGATAGGCTGTCCATAAATTCTTAAGAGTACGAGGAGGTGAAGATCTCTTCTGAAAAGCGCGTTTCAAGGCAACCCATATATGCTCAATAATGTCATGTCTCGGGAGTTCGGCGGCCAGCTGAAGTGTTTAAACTCAGCAGAGTGTTTCTGGAGCCACTCTGTAGCAATTCAGGACATGTGGGGTGTCGCATTGTCCTGCTGCGATCGCCCAAGTCCATCGGAATTCACAGTGGACATGAATGGATGCAGGTGATCAGACGTATCACGAGTCGTATACCACTCCAACTCCACATGCCCCACACAATTACAGAGTCTTCACCAGCTTCAACAGTCACCTGCTGACATGCAGCGTTCATGGATTCAAGAGGCTGTCTCCATACCTGTGTGCGTCAATCCGCCATTTACAATTTTAAACGAGACTCGTCCAACCAGGCAATATGTTTCCAGTCATCAACAGTCCAATGTCAGTGTTGACGGTTCCCGGCGAGGCGTAAAGCTTCGTGTCGTGCAGTCATCAAGGGTACACGAGTGGGCCTTTGGCTCCGAAAGCCCACATCGATGATTTTCCGTTGAATGGTTTGCACGCCAACAGTTGTTAATGGCCCAGCATTGAAATCTGTAGAAATTTGCGGAAGGGTTGCACGTCTGTCACGTTGAACGAATCTCTTCAGTCGTCGTTTGTCCCGTTCCTGCAGGATCTTTTCCCGGCCGTGGTGATGTCGGAGATTTTATGTTTTACCGGATTCTTAATGTTCACGTACACTTATGAAATGGTCGTACGGGAAAACGCACAACTCATTGACAGTGATCGGATAACCGTGAATACCAAAAGGGAACGAAACATCGGTTGTGTAGAAGAAAATTTACACGATGCGGCCTCACATAGTAGAAGAGATTACCTACAGAAAAATATTGTTTGCATGTCTTTGATAGTAAAAAGTCTGGATTACTGTCTGTTTTTTTTCCTTTATGGCTGAAAACTAAATAACTGCAAAAGTGTTTCTGATATATCACCGGATAAACAGTTAAAGTTCTGCAGAAAATCTTTTAGACAGGGGAACCACAGCTGTGACAAATTATCTTAGGGATTGAGAAGCTGTTTCATCTGTATTTAATTTGTTTGTTATCTGGAACTGGAAACCACATCCTCAGTTGTCATATGCGTAAAAGTGAGTCATAAACAGAATATAACTCTTACATATCTACTAAGATGTGGGATTGCATGTTCTGTGGTACTTTTATGAGTCAGTAAAGTGATTACAGATTTCTGTATTTTACATTATTTTAAAACATCTGTAAAATTTTTTCGTCATAGTAGGTATTTAAGGGTCTGTTATTCTTTCACGATCGATTGTTATTCTTTCATGATCCATACCTCTGGATGTAATTTTTGAAACGAGACTTGTCCGACTCGGCAGTATGTATCCAGTCATCAACGGTACAATCTCAGTGTTGACCCCAGGCGAGGCGTAAATCTTTGTGTCGTGCAGTCATCAAGGGTACACGAGTGGGCCTTGGGCTCCGAAAGCCCACATCGATGATTTTCCGTTGAATGGTTTGCACGCCAACAGTTGTTAATGGCCCAGCATTGAAATCTGTAGCAATTTGCGTAAGGGTTGAACTTCTGTCACGCTGAACGATTCTTTTCAGTCGTCGTTTGTCCTGTTCCTGCAGGATCTTTTCCCGGCTCACTGATGTCGGAGATTTGATGTTTTACCGGATTCTTAATGTTCACGTACACTCGTGAAATGGTCGTAAGGGAAAATACCCAACTCATTCCTACCTCGGAGGTGCTGTGTCCCATCATTCATGTGCCGACTATAACACCACGATCAGACACCTAAATCTTGATAATATGCCATAGTTGCAGCTGTAACAAATCTAATAACTGCGCCAGACACTTTTTGTCTTATATAGATGTTACCGAAAGCACTGCCGTATTCTGCTTGTTCCCATATCTCTGTTCTGAATACGGATGCCTGTACAAGTTTTTTTGGCTTTTCAGTGTATATACACTGACAGGAAAAAATTAGTACGCACCTGGTGTATGGTAAATGTACGTAAGAACAGACACCGCACATTCATATAATTGATACGGGAAGCTGGACAATGGAACCACCTTCTTAAATACGTCCGACCTTCTGTGGGAATCTCAGAGTAGTGAACATGGAGTATAATGGACAGGAACTGCTGCTAAGTGGCGCCCAGTGGGAATGTGAATCGGCCGTTAAGCGTGCCGAAACAGTCCGCGCAGTTGCTATATCGCTGTGTCCCGAATTGCGCAGTGGTTAACGCACGTGTCTAGTAAGCTGGATATTCCGAGTTTTAATCCCGTTCAGGCACACATTTTCACTCGTCGCGCGCTTATGTCGCGTTATGTCCTGACAGCAGTTACCCCCTTTCGTATACGAGAGACATTGGCAGGACCACCTATGGTCTGTGGTACGATAAGCTAAAATACTCGTACACTTTTTGTGTTTCTGGAGGGGGCACTAACATGTGGCCGATACGTGCAGAATGTTTCTGTACCTGTTCTTTTGACTTTCTTGCAACCGGATGGTGACGTATTGTTGCAACAAGATAATACTCGCTCGCTCACACACTGGCCGTCAAACTCAACGTGCTCTGCCGATTGTACATCGAGAATTGTCTCCGGTCGAGCTAGTGTGGGACATGATGGGACGAGGGGTGACTCTTGAGACCCCGCAACCAAATACGTGAATAGGTTGGGCACGAGTGGATCAATGTATCCCAGAATAGTGTTAGCTATCTGCACGAAAGACTGGATTCCAGTTCATTGGCATCCATGGAGGCAACACCTCATACTAAACATATCAACAAAAGTTTTGCTTCAACTTGGTTCCTAGAGTTCGGGAAACTGTACAGAAAATTGGAATAGAGATCTACATAAACATCATTTCCTCTCTTTTTATTGCTCATATAAACCACACATCGCATGTTGTACAACCATACATCGAGAACTTCAGAGGTGGTGCTCCAGATTGCACAACGGTACCTCTAATACCTAGTAGCACGTAGTACCGCATTGATGCAGGCCTGTATTCGTCGTGGCAAACAATCCACAAGTTCATCAAGGCACTGTTGGTCCAGATCATCCCATTCCCCAACGGCGATTCGACGTAGATCCCTCAGATTGGTTGGTGGGTGGTCACCTCGTCCGTAAGCAGCCCATTTTAATCGAACCCAGGCATGATCGATAGCCATCATGTCTGAAGAACATGCTGGCCAATCTAGTCGAGCAATGTCGTTATCCTGAAGAAAGTCATTCACAAGATTTGTACGATGGGAGCTTGAATTGCCATCCACGAAGACAAGTGCCTCTCCAATATGCTGCCGGAACGGTTGCACTATCGATCGGAGGATGGCATTCACGTATCGTACAGCCGTTACAGCGACTTCCATGACTAGCAGCGACGTTCTTCGGCCCCACATAACGCCTCCCCAAAACTGCAGGAAACCCTCACCTTGCTGCACTCGCTGGATAGTGTGTCTAAGATGTTCAGCCCTTCCGGGTTGCCTCCAAACACGTGGAGGACCCCACCGTGGACGTCGAGAGTGAATTTGCGCATCATGTAGCCTATTGCTCAGAGTTTGAGTCGTAACACAACGTCCTGTGGCTGCACGCAAGGCATTATTCAACACGGTGGCGTTGCTGTCAGAGTTCCTCCGAGCTATAATTCGTAGGTAGCGGTCATCCACTGCAGCAGTAGCTCTTGGGCGGCCTGAGCGAGGCATGTCATCGACAGTACCTGTCTTACTGTATATTCTGCGTGTTCGAACAACATCGCTTTGCTTCATTCCGAGATGCCAGGACACTTTCCTTGTTGAGAGCCCTTCCTGGCATAAAGTAACAATGCGGACGCGACCGAACCGCGGTATTTCCCGTCTAGGCGTGGTTGACTAAAGACAACATGTGCCGTCTACCTCCTTCCTGGTGGAATGACGAACTGATCGGCTGTCGGAACCGCACCGTCTAATAGTCGCTGCTCGTTCCTATTTGTTTACATCTTTGGGCGGGTATAGTGATATTTCTGAACAGTCAAAGGGACTGTGTCTGTGATACAATATCCACAGTCAACATCTATAGTCAGGAGTTCTGGAAACTGGGGTGATGCAAAACTTCCTTTGATATGTGTAATATGGATATTGCCGCATGGATCGATACTGGCACCTTATTTAAACCATGTGCACTATTGCAGCAATAAATTTGAACTGGAAACCCCAAAAGGGTGTACTAATTTTTTCCGGTAGTGTACATAGAGAGTGATTCAGAAGTCATATCCCCCAGCACGGACAAGGTGGACCAGAAATATACTGACAAACATTCAGAGTTAGTAGTGCGAACCAAAACAAGGAAAAAACGTGTAGGAAATTGAGCTGTGAACACTTATTCAGTACATGAGATGTGTTTTACAGAAGCGAAGATGAGCTAGTGCTCAGAGCTCGCAAAATATGTATTATAGAAACCCATTTTTACTGGATGTTTATTTTCTTGTTTTGATCCATACCACCGCATCTGAAAGTTATTTCATTGAGTTCCAGTTTAACCTGTTTGCCCTACTGCACACGAATTTGGAATCATACTGGGCATAATACGGTATAGTCTTCCTGGAGATATTCTCGGAATTGGTTTATTCTCTTGTTTAAACACAGATCAAAGTTGCACATGCAATTAACTTATTTCATCAAAATATTATTTGCGTCGAGATACAGATACTACAGAGCAAACATGTTATTATCAGAACTCAGCTTAGCTATGCGTCCAACTATAATGGGTCGAACAATGACTATTCTTCTCGTGTGTTTGCCTGAAGAAAGGCACGACCAATAGGTCACTCAAGAAGTTATCGAAACACTGAGGAGACGGAAGCACATGGGGGAGGTTTCTTCAAGACTCTACATCTACTGTCAGTAGCAATCGAAACCAATTATCGATTCATTTATTAGCTTCGCTTTGGTATGATTCGAATTCGCGACGCTCGGCATCAAGGTACAAAAAGTATTACATGTCTCAGTTTGTTATATCCCATAACATTTAATGCAAACTATGATCAGCGAACGCCGGATTTTTATACACTGTCAAATCGTAAGATAAGTGTACAATCATGCTGTATTATATCACTAAATGTGCACTACTAGCCAACAATATATATATATATATATATATATATATATATATATATATATATATATATATATATATATGTGTGTGTGTGTGTGTGTGTGTGTGTGTGTGTGACATGCATTATTACATATAAATGAAATTTTTTTTGACAGTTTTTATATCAGTGTAGAATATACAAAATTTTTATACAACCAAAATTATGACTGGTAATGTACAGTCCTTGACCTGTTAGTTGCATGTTTGTTCTATATGACAGTAACGTCAAACGTTACTTCCTAATATTTGACAGCATTAACATGCGTGACAGACCATATACTATGTTATAGGACAGATTTCGGATCCTATCGTTTCAAATGACAGGCATGTAATTGGTATAGACATACGTAACATATGTAGCCCTGTATTAAAGCTACTACAGCTGTTTCTTCACCTGCATCAGATGCCCTTTTCTATAACCCTACTTTTAGCACGTGGGGCGACCATGTTAGCGATTCCTGAGGACCATGGCTTCCAAACCATCTTATCGGAAATATGTCTTTCAGTTCTCGCAAAACATTAGGCACACTTTCACCATTCTGAGTGCCATTGAAGTAGTATTGACCAATGATTTCAAGTCGGAGGATTCCACAACACGGGGGTCGGCAGGACACGTCCACCTAAGTTCTTCTGTGGCACAGTAATGCGTGTCATAATGATTTCTTGCACTATAGTTTTTGAGAGTGGCTTATTTAGAGAGCACTATACTCTGTAAGTCATCCTGACTGAAAATATTGGCGGTCTATCCGCTGAAAGTACCCCATCGTCTGAAATCTCTGCCATGCAGCTGTGCTAATGACAACTTGTACTGGTTAAGTTACTGACCATGTAGTAGTCGCCTCGCAGATGTAAGGCTGATTACAGTGATTGCGTAACCCGATGTGAGGGTTATGGGGTGTTGTGGCTAAAACAAATATCCACACTTCTTGCTGGAACGTAGTAGCTGATGCAGATTATCGACCAGGATATATCGATGCATAAGCCATGGGTGCTGAACTGGTAGCATGAGCGACATGTCAGCGTACGCGTTGGTTGTTTACGCAATGTTTATTCCACGCCTATAACAGTGGCACACCAAACACCAAACCTCACTGATTTATACATAACGACCTTCCCTGTGTATGACAGTGTAAGTACACGTCGTAAAATCTAACCGAGCATCACTTCAAAGGCAATGTCGATGAAGCTTGTCCTCCCGTGACAATAGCGACTTTACGTCTTGTATTGTATTGCGCATTCAGGAACATTGCTCTCTTTCGGACATTCTACTTAAATAAAAATCCCTTTACCAAAACATCCATCTCAATCCGGCCAGTTATATACAGAATGTGGTATTCACCTCGAAAACTTGGAAATGAACAAAAAAGTATACCGTTCGATTTAAAAAATTATAATTTTTGCTGTAACTCTCTGAAAAATACACTACTGGCCATTAAGAGTGGTACACCAAGAAAAAACGCAGATGATAAATGGGTATTCATTGGAAAAATATATTTTACTAGAACTGACATGTCATTACATTTTCGCGCAATTTGGATGCATAGATCCTAAGAAATCAGTACCCAGAACAACCACCTCTGGCCCTAATAACGGCCTTGATACGCCTGGGCATTGAGTCAAACAAAGATTGGATGGCGTGTACAGGTACAGCTGTCCATTCAGCTTCAACATGATACCACAGTTTATCAAGAGTAGTGACTGGCGTATTGTGACGTTTTCAATTGGTGAGAGATCTGGAGAATGTGCTGGCCAGGGCAGCAGTCGAACTTTTCTCTGTATCCAGAAAGGCCTGTACAGGACCTGCAACATGCGGTCGTGCAATATCCTGCTGAAATGTAGGTGTTTCGCAGGGATCGAATGAAGAGTAGAGCCACGGGTCATAACACATCAGAAATGTAATGTCCACTGTTCAAAGTGCCGTCAACGCGAACAAGAGGTGGCCTAGACGTGTAACCAATGGCACCCCATACCATCACGGCGGGTGATACGCCAGTATGGCGATGACGACTATACGCTTCCAATGTGCGTTCACCGCGATGTCGCCAAACACGGATGCGACCATCATGATGCTGTAAACAGAACCTGGATTCATCCGAAAAAATGACGTTTTACGATTCTTGCACCCAGGTTCGTCGTTGAGTTCACCATCGCAGGCGCTCCTGTCTGATGCAGCGCCAAGGGTAACCGCAGTCATGGTCTCTGAGCTGATAGTCCATGCTGCTGCAAACGTCGTCGAACAGTTCGTGCAGATGATTGTTGTCTTGCAAACGTCCCCATCTGTCGACTCAGCGATCGAGACGTGGCTGCACGATACGCTACAGCCATGAGGATTAGATGCCTGTCATCTCGACTGCTAGTGATACGAGGCCGTTGGAATCCAGCACGGCGTTCCGTATTGCCCCCCTGAACCCACCGATTCCATATTCTGCTAACAGTCATTGGAACTCGACCAACGCGAGCAGCAATGTTGCGATACGATAAACCGCAATCAAAGTCGTGATGGTACGCTTTTTTCCTCGTTACACGAGGCATCACAACAACGTTTGACCGGGCAACGTCGGTCAGCTGCTGTTTGTGTATGAGAAACCGGTTGGAAGCTTTCCTCATTTTAGCACGTTGTAGGTGTCAACACCGGCGCCTACCTTGTGTGAATGCTCTGAAAAGCTAATCATTTGCATATCACAGCATCTTCTTCCTGTCGGTTAAATTTCGCGTCTGTAGCACGTCATCTTCGTGGTGTAGCAATTTTTATGGCCAGTAGTGTAATTAAGTAAAGTATGGTCAAGTGGTATCCGCCATCAGTCAGTCACCGGCCGACAGAGGCGGAGGTCAAAACGCGCAAAGCGCGGCCTGCCGCGCAGTTGCAAAAATAACACTCGCGGACCGGGCGTATAGATCCGCAGACCGGTCGCATAGTCCATTTTGAGATGACCGTTAGAGGGTCGGTGTCACGAGACAGAAGCGCGACTCCACTCGGTCCCTGGCGCCACCACACGCCGTATTCCCGGACATCCAGGACCGTATATAGGCCACCGCAACAGCAATGTACAGAAAGTCCTTCGCCTGCCTTTGCTCGTATTTGTGGCTAGTGACCACACATACTAGGAACCCGTGGAACTTCGGATACTATCTCAACTACCTCGAATGTGAGCTGGAGTACCGTGGACTTGTGTAATTGTGGATTGTAAAGTGCTCTTTGTAAACCAGTATCGTTCTGAATAAATCATTTAAGTATTTTGGATGCTATAGCGTTATTCTGATGTAACAGGTCATAAATCCGCAGAAAGGGTGACACATCCCTATCTAAATATACACTCATTTTGGGGAACGACTGGAGATAAGTCATTCATGTCTACAGGACATGTACTTTAGTAGTGAGTCCTGACTATCTCCTCGTGTTCTACGGCCTTCATTGAACCATTCTGCACACACCCGTTGCATTGCCCAAGACTTCACTCACACTAGTAGCAATTTCCTGGATGGATGAATAACATTTTCTCAGGCCTATAATACGCTCTCTTTCAAACTCACTAATTTGACTATACGATGCGCACATACTTCTGCGAGGCATCCTTCACGTCTGCTGAAGTCACATTGATCTATTGTCTTCGGTTGATAGCGACAATGAGAACGGAGACACATTTTACCGGTAGATGGTATTGGACCCCGACGTCGGTGTTGACCTAGAACCTGATGCTGCTGTTAATCATTTCTCCAGAACATATTAATGAACATGTCCTGTGAATATGAACATGCTATCGCTAGTCGTTATGTTTTTTGTGAACTTGAGTTTCAGTTATAGTATCCTAATAAGCAGGTAAAAGCGCCTCATCTGAAATAGCCTATCTGTTATAGTTTCTTTGATAACGACTTCGCTGACTACCATGCATTGTTGTTGACTCATAGGTTTTGCTTACGTCCAGGAAGCTAAGGATGCTAGTGCGTTAACCCAAATGGTAGACAAATCAGCCTGTTGCTGTTTGTCTTGTTGCAGCTCATCAGCTCATAACGTCCATGTCTCTCAAAGTTCTGTGCGGTTGATCCCGGCGGAGGTTCGAGTCCTCCCTCGGGCATGGGTGTGTGTGTTTGTCCTTAGGATAATTTAGGTTAAGTAGTGTGTAAGCTTAGGGACTGATGACCTTAGCAGTTAAGTCCCATAAGATTTCACACACATTTTTTTTCTCAAAGTTCGTCTTTACCGTAAGGTGACCTCCTAATACGCAGCAGCAATAGCACTTATTTTCTGCTAAGCGATTAGTTTAATTCCCTGTGTAGTCAATCGTCATAAAAAGGCAACGGAACCTAATGGTGCGTCTCCTCTCTGAGCATACTGATTATATAGCGTTTGTGAGTAATTAGTTGAATTTTCGTCAGTTACGTAGCGGAGAATGCAACCTTGCGCTTTCCAAAGGTTTTCTGTTTAACACATTGCTGTGGAGGGGTTCCAGAAGTCCTCACAATTAAAGCAAGAAAGCAGATGTGATCCACCACTCAGTGACTGGACGATACTCATCGAAGTTGTACATAATGTTTAAATAATTTTGACCACTGACACTGAAGACTTGTAGGTCGTTTTATAGGAAAAGGTAAGTCTTTTTTTAGTTTGTTTTAGGGCGCAAAAACAAGTAAGATTATAAGCGCCAATTTAATAACCTCAGATGATTAAGAAGTAAAAGAACTTAAAAGCGACTATACGTTAAGCTCAATGGACGGAAGATAAGCGAGCTAAGAACAAGGACTTCCTCGTGGAGGAAAGTCCACAAAATACGCTGTCCCGACCCAAATGGATCTGAGCACTATGGGACTCAACTGCTGAGGTCATTAGTCCCCTAGAACTTAGAACTAGTTAAACCTAACTAACCTAAGGACATCACAAACATCCATGCCCGAGGCAGGATTCGAACCTGCGACCGTAGCGGTCTTGCGGTTCCAGACTGCAGCGCCTTTAACCGCACGGCCACTTCGACCGGCTGTCCCGACCCAAGGACTGAATGTCCATGGCTATATGGCTACGACGGATAAAAAGTATAGTGCTGTCGACAGTCCCCGTCTCGTAGGCTAAAACATCCGATAACTCAAACGGTAAACATACATGAGGGGAGGTGGAGGCAATTAGTGTTTAACGCCCCGTCAACAACGAAGTCATTAGAGACGGTGCACAAGCTCGGATTAAGAAAGGATGGTTAAGGAAATCGGCCGTGCCCTTTCAAAGGAACCATACTTGCCTGAAGTGCTGTAGGGAAATCATGGGAAACCTAAATCATGATGGCCGGACGCGGGATTGAACCGTCGTCCCCCCGAATGCGAGTCCAGTGTGCTAACCACTGCACTACCTCGCTCGGTCATACATGAGAAAGTAAGTCGTTAAATAAAGGGCATTGAGTCAGAAAATGGTGAACAAAGTTTGTAGACAATGAGCAAAAAGTGGCAGGGGATCACAACCAAACAAATGGCAACGGCTAAAACGACAGTGTCCAATATGCAACCTAGGTAAAATGATCTCGCAGCGAGAGGGCTAAAATGAGATCAGCCAAGTCGCTGGAAGAAATTCAGTTCCCCGGAGCATGTTCCCGTGAAGAGAGGCTCGGTGGCGATGCAAAACTGGCACCACCTGCCGACAGACGGCAGTATGTGTAGAAGGTTAAGTCAGCCACTGTACAATGCATGTTGTAAAATACACAACTACTGCGTGGTGTAAATTTCTAATTCTCAGCAAAAGCATGGTGAAAACATGTAACGGCACTGTATTTTGCTGAAGACTATAAAACAGCTACTTTGGTTGATTTAAAGCAGCTGAGATTGGTTTCTTTTTTTCTTTTTTTGCTCATTGCTACCTATTCAACCACTAAACAAACCATTATACCTTAATCTTGTGTAAGTCTTGATGTACACGAGTTTCATTATTCATCAGTACGAAGATCAGCTTATGTGGGTTTTATAAGTCTGGTACTAAAATACACATACGGAGTATTTTGGTGCAGGGTCTAATACATATCTGCCGATGTCTGATATATGTTATCAGTTCTGCTATTTCTAAGGCCGAGTTTGATCTGCTGGTGTTTCACTGAGTTTTATTGTCGCCACACAATCGCTAATATATGACTTTAGTATTATTAGCAGAGGCGTAAATAGCGGCATCGTTCAATTTTATGAATATACCTAATCACGTCAAAAGCCATCATAAACATCAAAGTTACACATTTGCACAGCTAATTTCTCGCTATGACTTTTTACCACTCAATGTACAATCGATGTGTCTTATGGTATAATTCCTTAACGAGCAGTCCTATTAGCTCTGTGTTATTTCAAGAAAAACAAATTGTTGGCCTTCGTCCAGTTTCTTCGACTCGAAATCTGAATAAGGTTAAATGCGAATACTTTGAGATAAAGGACGTACTTTTGGGCATGCGTGAAAAAAGGGCAGTTTCTCTACAATAAAATTAAGTGCAGAATCAGTATTGTCCTTACCATTCGATTAAACATTAATTCGTTACACTTAATATTACTACCCGGAATATTCATTGTACATGATTATGTAAGCGATGGCTCATTCATCGTCCCAGATTCTTGGCATAAACGAACGCACATTCACTGGACAACTGTTTTTACAGAGTGCCCGGACGTTTAAACTCTATTGAAACGTTGTATCAGAGTTTCCATGGTGATAGAAGGCTCTCCTAATTAATGGGAATAACCCTGTGCTGATTAATGACGTCGCTTCAAGCACGGCGATTCTGCGTTATACAAGTGTCTGCTAATGAGCCATAATAATTACTGGGAGATAATGTGGATCATTTATGCACATCATCGAAGGGGCTGGAGGGATATAATCACCAAAATTAATGTCTAGCCAGAATAATACGTACCAGCATGAGGTGATCATTTGCGATCAGAATCAAAATGATTATTTCTTGCGAGTGTTTCCGAGTTAGTAAATGAAAACATTTGAATTGCTGGTATCATTATTAGACTATGCAAATTAATACGTCTTTAGGCAGTAGAGATATCTTTCGTTTTTGTATTACTTCTCTTAGTTGTGTTTAAAATTTATGACGCTCGTAGAATCTACAATTCTAGTATTATTATGTTTAAGCATAATATCTCTGCATGTACAGGGTGGTCAGAAACAGTCTGGAAATCTGGTAAGGTTGTTGCAGGGGAGATTGTGCTCAAAACTACAACGTCAGGAATGGTACCAAAATAACTACATATTGCTTGCGGTGATTATACAATATATAGGATGAGCACATTAAATTTGTAGGTGATTTGGACAAGAAACGGCACAAAATTTAGTTCCAATAGCTGCAAAATTTGGCTGTAACATTGGGTCTAGAGCGGCTGAGCGTCGCGTCGGACTGAGCTCTGTTGGCGGATAAGGGTCCGTCATTCAGCGCTTCTTGAGATTCGTGTCAGAGTTCGTCATTAATAGTGACTGGCGATTGTTGATGTGACAGTCCCAGCAAGGGAGTACAGAGAGAGCACTTCCGTGTCGAGGTCTGTGAGGAAAGCCCCGGCAACGTCAGTCTTGTGAAACTTATAGGATGACAACATTACCGAGTCCTCGAAGCTGTGACTCATTCATGGGCCTCGATAAGTCAGAAGTCTTTATCTACCGGTCTATGCGAACCAGAGGTGGCCATGTTATGTACATAATGGCTGATCACACCAACACGGTATGAACTGGGACTGTATGTTGATCACGGGTGTAAACTGGCATGCTTCGTTCTCCTCGTAACACTGCTTGTTCCAGTGATGTCGTTGGGCAGTTATCTCTACTGTCGAATTAAGAGAAGCGACAACAAAGGCACTTCCTGCAAACAAATTCGTTTCCCGATTCATGGTAGGTTATGTAACTACACGGCCGAGCGAAAAATACAAGTCTGTTGTCTTAGACGCCAACGACAGTGGCACTTGCTGTAAACAAGTTCTTTTCCGAATTCAAGGTAGTTTATGTAGCCACACGGGCGAGCGAACAATACAAGTTTGTTTTCTTCGGCGCTAGTAGCACAGGGCATATAATATTCTTCACGACGATGGTATGGAACTATTGTACCCATCGCTTCCATATTCGCACAACAGTCGTGGAATCACAAACAACACGAACAGCAATATCGCAGAATGATAAAGAACAGCCCTGATAGGTTACGATCCTGCTGTTGTCGAATTTTGTAGATATTTCTCCCCCTTACAAAGAACATAACAGCATTTTATAACAAACAACTGAAATGATAATTGGGCTTCTGAATGAGGAACTTAGTGTCTAGTCTTTCTTATACAAAGAGTGTAGATAGCGCTGCTTCTGTCTACTTTGTGGGGTTCGGTAGCAATGCTGATTTGTTTACATATACAAGTACATAACAAATTTCATGACACTTTAATGTTTGTTGTATGCTACCTTCATGGTATTTAAATTTTACTGCCCATAACTGTGCGTAAAACATAAAATAATGCCTTTACAAATATTTTGTCGAGCTGCTTCGTCAGGGCGAACAGTTTAGCTAATGAACCAAACGAAAGAGGGACTTAACTTAGAATACACCGTACCTCCAGCCGGGCTGGTTGGCAGTACTGCTAAGCGAACGTCATCGAACAAGTACGGGAAATTTTTTCTTGCTCGTGCCTGCATGTATTTTCAACACCAACAAGAAATACACAGCGCGGCTGTATACTGAAGTGACAAAAATCGTGTGATACATCTTAATATCGTGTACTGCCTCCTTTCGTCCGGCGTGGTGTTGCAGCTCGACATGGCATGGAATTAACAAGCCATTCGAGGTCCACAGCAGAAATATTGAGCCAGCCTGCGTTTATAACTGTCCATAATTGAGGAAATGTTGCTGGTACAGCACTTTGTGTTCGAACGACATCTCGATTATGTGTCATAAATTTTCGATAGGGACCATGTCGGGCCATCTGGATGGCCAAATCATCTGCTTGAAATGTCCATTCTTCAAAGCAGTCGCGAACAATTGTGGCCAAGTGACATGATGTATTGTTATCCATTAAAAATTCCATCGTTGTTTGGGAACATTAAGTCCATGAATGACTGCAAATGGTCTCAAGGTAAACCAGCACAGTCTTTCCCAGTCAATAATCGCTTCAGTTGGACAGAGCATCCAGTCCACACCATTATGGAGCCACCACCCCTTGCATAATATCTTGATCACAACTTGGGTCAATGACTTCGTAGGGTTGCGCAACAGTCCTACCCCACCATCAGCTCTTACCAACTGACATCGGGGCCCATCTGACAAGGCCACTGGTTTCCAGTCGTCTGGGGTCCAACCAGTATGGTCACGAGCCCAGGAGAGGGCTGAGAAAGTGAAGTCGTGCAGCTGGCAACGGTATTAGCTTCGGTCGTCTGCTGCCTTAACCAATTAACGCCAAATTTTGCCGCACTGCCCTAACGGATACGGTCATCGAACGTCCCACATTGAATTCTGCTATTATTTTACCCAATGTTTCTCGTCTCTTAACACTGACAAATCTACGTAAACGCCGCTGCTGTCGGTCGTTAAATGGAGGCCGTGATGAAAGGTATTCCCTGAAATTTGATATACTTTGTTTACTCATGACATAGTGGACTTCGGAATATTGCATTCCCTGACGATTTCCGAACTGGATTGCCCCATGCATCTAGCTCCAACTACCATTCTGCGTTCAAAGTCTGTTATGCGGCCATATTCACATCGGAAACTCTTTCACACGAATCACCCGAGTCCAAGTGACAGCTTTGTCAATGTACTGCCCTTTTATTCCTTTTGTACACGATACTACAGTCATCTATGTACGTGCGTCTCCCTTGACGTGGCATGGATTCTACAAGCCATTGGTAGTCCTCTGCAGAAATATGAGTATTGAGCCATGCTGCCTCTGTAACCGGCCATAATTGCGAAGCTACTGCCGGTCCAGCATTATGTACACGAACTGACCTATAGATTATGCGCCATAAACTTACGATAGGCATAACTTTTGTCACCTCAGTGTAAGGGCTGAACACATGAGTCGGGCTGTTTGCTTAGGCCACATGTGGTTTCTGAGTCCTTTCGTTTCATAATGTAATCTTTTGCAACAGCATCGAGCTGCGGTTTTGTAGCGACTGGTGGTTGTGGAGACGTAAATATATTCGCCTTGATAATAATGTTTTCTTATAAAAGAGAAGCTCAACTGAACCATAATTCGCTGACACACAATATAATTAAGTTTCTGACATGAAAAAACAATAGTAACAGAAGAAGCATAACGGGTAAAGTAAATAAGACGAAAATAATGAAGAATGTAATAAATAAGAAAAGTATAATAAATAAGAAGAAATAACAATAACAAAGAAAAAACGAAATATACTCAAAGGTTAAAATTCTGGCAACCAAATAATTTCGCAAACAATAAATTGAAATAACGGAAACAATATAAAACTGCACTTCAGGTCACCTTGGTTCGCCGCGCGGGATTAGCCGAGCGGTCTAGGGCGCTGCAGTCATGGACTGTACGGCTGGTCCCGGCGAAGGTTCGAGTCCTCCCTCGGGCATGGATGTGTGTGTCTGTCCTTAGGATAATTTAGGTTAAGTAGTGTGTAAGCTTAGGGACTGATGACCTTAGCAGTTAAGTCCCATAAGATTTTACACACATTTGACATTCGTCACCTTGGTTCTTCCGCAAAACTGCATGTCAGTTCATTGCTAACTACGACTGTAGTGAACATAACTCAGTTTAGACCATCTTAAAACTATGTTATAATAATGATGATGATGTTTGGTTTGTGGGGCGCTCAACAGTGCGGTCACTAGCGTCCGTACAAAGTCCCAATTTTTACTCAGTCAAATTACAACAGGCATGCATTCTCCATTTTTTCACACTGTTCCTGTGTTTACGAATAGTCTTCTGTCGTCTACGTTGTATCGAGAAAGCATTACCTTTTACAACATGTTTATTCTAATACCTACCACTTTTCGGAGTTTCGTAATTAACCAATATATTACGTATCAGTCGTCTAAATTTGGGATATTACGTACTTTCTAAATGCGGGCTATAGCAAATTTTGGACCAGTTTGTCAATATGACATACCTGTGCCGTATTCGTTATGCTGAGAACCAAACCGAAATATGTCCAGTAGGAAGAAGGAAAGAAATGGAACGGAACACATATGATCCAGGCGATTCGCGCAGTCTACGGGGTTGCTAAAGAATGCTGAAATAGTTAACTTACCGCGATCGACGTTACAAGCATTTAGCAAGGTTGATGTTCTCCCATCAATATTACTTTTATGGAAAACTGGAAGAAAACGTATGTTGTGGAAAATCGGAAAATAAGATCCTGCCTTGCCTACTTCACTTAAAGACCAATTTTATAGCTTCATACTTCGTGACTAACATCGAATGGCTTATAATTTAGCGACACGGTATAGTGTACAAAGTTTATTTAAGAAATGGGTGGAAGGAAAAGCTTGGGTGGATCTATTTATCTAACGTCGCAACAAAGCCAAAGTAGTGAAGGCTGAGAAACACGAAAGAGAAAATAGAAATGCAAATGTACGAAAAAAGCAGAAATATAATTCAGATCAGCCACAGGTAAATGAACTAGCCACGCCACTAATTGATGGGATTGGGTGATTCATACTTCAATATTGAAAGAAAGCCGGACGCTAACGATGCAAAATGCGCTTTTTGTAGAGAAAATTTTTCTGATGTGTAAGGGAAGCTATAGGTGACGTGTAATAAATGGGCACACAGCGAAAGTATGTAGACTTACCAAGACATATTTTATATTTGCGACTTTTGTCAATAGGACAGAAGGTTTTAAATCATGTGACCATAGTTTTTCATTAACCAGAGTTGTATAAACATAAAAATAACCTTGTTATTTTTCAAGTGCATGTAGAAAGTTTATCGCATTGTAGTCTATAGATGAATTATTTCTCGTTTGTTTTACTAATTTTTTCAGTGACAACATTTTTAACATTAGCCCAAATTTACACCACAGTTCTAATTTGTGCCAACGTACCAATACCTTTTTTTATTCTAAAATAAAAAATGTAAGAACATGTTACACTTCGCCATTATTGTTTAAAGTGGGATACTTCAAAGTATTATTTATAGCAACATTCTTTAATTTATATTCAGCACGTTGTGAGTTATATCTTATAACCCTGAAGGGAAGCCTTAGCTTACATCATTTCCTTTACATAATAATATCCCACATGAAGCACTGCCGAATGGCTTATTCAGAAAATTCAAGGTAACTTTGAAAAAGCAGAGTACGAAATATGATTTTCCTTTGGGAGATGCTAATTACAGGACACACTGCCTGCATACCTCAGCTCCATTAATTCTGCAGGCTACTGAAACCAAACTCTCCTGTGTGCAGTCGGCGGCGCTATCGGAGCGCAGTCAACAAAAGTAAAACGCCAACGCACTTTCCCGTTGCTCGTTCGCACTCCCGTTCAGCGGCTCAATGCTCGCTATCTTCTGGACACCGGTAGAGGTAGATGCGGCTCCCTTTGATGTCGCCAGCTTCCTCTAGTCCCCAATGAGAATACTGCCTGTTGAGTGGGGTACGACTCCCACTGTGCCGTGATTATCGCGGCTAATCTCCCCTGTGGACACGTGCTTCCTCTTTAACCTTTTCCATTTTACTTGTGGACGACCGTGCCATCGTAACGTCAAAACATGTCACATTCCTGATTCAGATACATATTCTGTATGCTCAGTATCGAGGTGAAAAGAAAGTTTGAGAAAAAGCATCCGAGGATAGTATACATCGCAACCTCAGACACAATTGCTTATATCATCCAAGTCAGGTGCAGGTTTGAGCTGTAAAATATGAGCCCAGAGCTCCTTTGCTGTTGCAGTTTCCCTTCAAAGAACTGTTACTGGCGTTATAACTTTAAGGGTATCCTGAAGCCCCGGGAACCATGGTAAGAATTTTGCCGTCAACTTACCTACAGCTTTGTTATGTTTTGCAAAATTTCTCAGGTATACATGAATCCCCTTATCATGGTTGTATCCCGCTTTGGGCTACTTGAACTATTTTCCTCGCCCAGTGGTACTTCTACTGAATCTCTTCTCGCTAGTAAATTGGCAGTAGATCATAAATTCCATAGGGGAGGCCCTTAACGTAGTCCTTACGTCAGAATCCATACATCTCCTCACGAATTTTAGGTAAGATTTTGTATGTCCCGAATATGCCTGTGCATAGGCGACGGCTAGATATACCTGAATGAGCTCAGCTGAAGCAACGGTGATAATACCTTTCCCTGCATATCTATTTCTCACCCATGAAAAAACATCGCTATGCCTCTTCTCTTCTGGCCTACCCACTTATTACCTGCCCATGATTTCATCTTTCTCTTGGTATCTACTGATATCCTGAAACAGAATTTGTAACCTCTCTAAAATTGAATTAATCACACTAGAATTCGTTACACATTTCCACATTCTCTTGGTTCCTATTCCCTCAGAATTATCCTCAAACACTCTGTACTCTAGATTTGCAATTATATTTTCCTCCATATAGAAAAAGATGCTGGGCCTCCAGTTCGCACACCTAAGAGCTGTTTTCCAATGGTGCCCATTCACAACAGGGAGAGAATACAGGTTACCTACCACCTTGATCTTCTTGCAATAGGAGCTGCAATGATAGTGAAAGAATAAACAGTCTGGAAAATGAATTGCCTGTAACCTCTTCAGTGGAGATAGCACTCTCCCTTTCAGAAATTTAATAAATGAATCTTTTCCCTCCAGTGCTAACTGAACCGCTGTACTGGCAGTACCTATATCAAGTTGTCCGCTCCCTCTCCTCCCCCCCTTCCACAGAAATGGCTCTCCCAATACCTGGTGAAGCTTTTGCAGGCAGTGCAGCAGCACAGTTCTGTCCGCAAATAGTAATCTCATCTTCTAATTCACCCTTATGAAGCCACCATATCCTAGGAACGTAACAGCTACATTACAGAAGCAGACAGAAACAAATTCTCTCAACTTTTATTCTTACTTACCAACTAGGCCATCCACACACAAACACACACACACACACACACACACACACACACACACACATTGCTACCAATGACACGGAAGATTATTGCAACAAACATGATTTGTAGCGGGGAAGTACCTGTGACGTGTGCGGACACAAACATATTTTCCTAGATGACACAAATTTATTACAGAACCAAAACTGACTTACACCATAATTCGCATATACATAAAAATGTGATTTGTATTAAGAAATAATAAGACAAGAACGAAACATAAGAAATGGCTCTGAGCACAATGGGACTTAACATCTAAGGTCATCAGCCCCCTAGAACTTAGACCCACTTAAACCTAACTAACCTAAGGACATCACACATATCCATGCCCGAGGCAGGATTCGAACCTGCGACGGTAGCGGTCGCGCGGTTCCAGACTGAAGCGCCTAGAACCGCACGGTCACACCGGCCGGCGAAACATAAGAAACAGTAGTAACAAATTAGGAATAAAATACGATAAAAGACTGAAACTTCGGCAACACAGGAATTCCCACCCACAAGCACTTCAAAATTCCGTAAGGGAACTTAAGTAAATATTCACATTAAGAACTACTGTGCAGCACGTCAAGCAATTCAGTGTAACTTTGGTAAAGCATAGAACTCACAGCTATATGTGAGCGTTTAAAGAAATTGAAGTATCTTGAGTACGGGGCCCACAACACTGCCGTCGCACTTCTACCAACTTTATTCAGCATGATTTACAAATCAAACCGACGGGAACATGACATCAGCACTTCACCCAGCAACCGGTGCTGCTCTCTGTGCTGTCCACTCAACACAGCGGCACTATACTGCCCCACAGCTCACTCATACTCCTGCTAAGCTGATAGCAGTCAACCGCAAAGCTATGTACGGAGGACTCAGAACAAGGCAGAGACGCTACCCATACACTTCAGCCACAGAAATTCTACAGGTACCTGAAGGCTAACAGACTAAAACACTGCGTCCGAACTCCTACTGCCTTAGTTTTGTCGATACAACACGATGCGCACAGAAGTACTCCTTTAGTCACGCGCCCTTCAACTAAGCCGTTCCCAGTGAGACCCTGGCCAACACCATCTGTATGATAGCTTCCTCCTGGCACTGGTGGCGCTGGCGGCAGATCACTTTCATCTCCACAGGGCCCACTTGGCTGCAGCGAGATGTCTGCAGATTAATTGTCACCTTCTTAGTGGAGCATAACTTCTACAGCGCCATGATGATCAAGGCACACCTACAAAAAGTTTAACGTTAATTATTGAGTAAAACGTTACCCAACGAACAATAATCAAAGAGGAAATTTCGCCTGCTATTAATTTGTACTTCTTGCAGGTGACACATCCATGCACATGTAAAACACACACTACCTGCTACAGCAATAGTGGTCCTGTCACGATCCCTTGCGGTACACCTCACGCTAGTGTCCGTTGCTCCAAACGGTCGAAACACTGCCCAGTTGTTGTAACGGTAACTGTCTAATTGAAATGCAAAATGAATACTTAATATTTATTAACTAAATTTCACAAATTCCGAGAATCTAAGATAACAACATTATGTAACAAGTACGCCCAATACATACGCTGACTCGGCAATTTACATAAAATTCTATGAGTAACTCCCTCCACTCATTGGCAATTAACTTTCGTCCACTGATTGAAGGTAGACGGTAGTGTATGAACGTTCGTGACCACCAAGTTAAACAGGCTGCTCATCTGTAAAACAGATGGCGTTACTATTTAGATAAGATATAAAATTACAATACCTGTAACTCATATATTCTCCTACAGTAGAATTCCTTTTAATGTCCCTCAAATCCACTGAAAAGTCAACGAAACTGGTACACCTGCATTATATCGTGTAGGGCCCCCGCGAACACACACAACTGCCGCAACACGACTTGACATGGAGTCGACTAATGTCTGAAGTAGTGCTGGAGGGAACTGTCACCATGAATCCTACAGGGTGCTCCGTAAATCCGTAAGAGTATGATGGGTGGACATCTCTACTGAACAGTACGTTGCAAGGGATCCTAGATATGCTGAATAATGTTCATGTCTGGGGAGTTTGGTAGCCGGCGGAAGTGATGAAAATCAGAAGAGGCTTCCCGGATCCACTCTGGAGTAATTCGGAACGTGTGGGGTGTCGCATTGTCCTGCTCTAATTGCCCAAGTCCGTCGGAAGACACAATGGATTTGAACGGATGCAGGTGATCATAGAGGATGCTTACGTACGTGTCACCTGTCAGAGTCGTATCTAGACGTATCAGGGGTCCCATATCACTCCAACTGCACACGCCCGCAGCATTACGGCGAATCCACCAGCTTGAAAAGTCCGCAGCTGACATGCAAGGTTCATGGCTTGATGAAGTTGTCTCCATGCCCGTACACGTCCATCAGCTCGATACAATCTGAAACGAGACTCGTCCGACTAATCAACATGTTTCCAGTCATCAACAGTCCAATGTCGTTGCTGCCGGGCCCAGGCGAGATGTAAAGCTTTGTGTTGTGCAGTCATCAATGTTATACGAGCGGGCATTCGGCTCTGAAAGCCGATATCCATGGTGTCTCGTTGAATGGTTTGCACGCTGAGACTTGTTGATGGCCCAGCATTGACACCTGCAGCAATTTGTGGAAGGGCTGTACTTCTCTCACGTTGAACGATTCTCTTCAGTCGTTCGTGGTCCCGTTCTTGCTGGCTCTTTTTACTGTTGCTGTTAGGTCGCGCGGGATGCCACTTTATAAATGCCTCATTTATTTGATACGACCTAAAATATGTAAATATGATTAATTGATTAGTAACAGGGAGTGAAAAAAGTTGCTATATTGTACCGAATGTCCGTCGTCTGAGATTTTACTTATTTTAATTAATTTCCTCGTGAGTCGTAATGTACACATGAGTGACTCATTCCTCAGACAATACCTCAGCACAATATGGGGTAAAGACGGCTATAGTACTTAGGACAGGTATAGAGGGACAGTTCGTTTAATTTTCCTATGGAACTGTTGTAGGTAAGTGTCGAAGATTCAGAAATGTTCAAAAAGACTTTTTGGTTTTGGAATCAAGTTCCGTGACAATTGATGCGCGTTCTCCTACACAGTGAAACAGTTTGTGTTTTCTATATGTATTATGTAAGACAAGTGACAAATTTATTTGCATATATTAACCAACGCATATTGTGACATTTAATTGCTACAGCCCTGATGAAACGGTTTTATTTTAGCCTTCGAAGTCAAGTGTTTATGAACTGCTTACGTTATATAATTTCGTATTCAGAAAACATTTAGCGTATGCGTCCAAACGGGCATATTTTGTAATATATTCAGCTTGTTTAAAGACAATGGAACTTATAAGACAAAATTATTTCATAAAATAAACTTACCAAGGCATTAGTGTACTAACATCTTGGTGAAAAGTTATGTTCGCTAATGTATGTTAAGAGGTTATCGAGGTTTTTAAGAAAGTCATTGCACCAAAAATGGGATTCCCAACCTATGCAACAGGTATAGTATACTGTAAGGAAGGGAAAGATGCCGTTTGCTACAGCACACAGGGAACACACTTAAATGAAGAGTTCTTAAGGAACCCTGTCTATTTTTGGGAACTTGAAATATGTATTCAACGAACAGGAAGAAGTTTCTAGCCATATATTTGTTACTGAACAAAATCATTATGACATGTCAATAACTGATTTATGCCACTTGGCACTACAGCTTGCAAAGCGAAATAAACTACCTCATCCATTCCACAAACGGAAAAAGATAGCAGACAAGGACTTAGTTCACAGTTTAATTAGATACATCAAAACATAATACTTGGAAAATCAGATTCTACTTCATTTCAGTCTTATTTTTCTTTCCTCTGCCTCCAGCCACGTTATCCTATCTATCGGGAAAAGTGCCCATTCGGAGACTTTCCCTTGAGCTCACCCTCTAGTACAAAAGGAGAATTTGAATAAAAATACGTGTTCGGGTCCCGGTCGGGGCACACATCTTCAATATCTGTTCAGTTGCCTTATTATGTTTATATTCCGGACCTTCACAAATACGCCTACAAAGTGTACATACAATTATAGTTCACAGTGACGAAGAAACAGCTGTCTGGTGACAATGCAGAATAACAATGGCGTGATCAGTTACACACATTAAAGTACTTACGTCTACTTTCCCCACAGAATTATTCTTTTCTACTTGAGGTCTTGAACAATATTATGTCACAAACAACGAAATGTTTCTTATATCTTTCTATGCGTCTACAGCCAGACAAGTCACCGTCTGATACATGGTGAAGAGAATATTATAATTTTGTTTCTTCTCCTCCTTGTTCCGTTCGCAGATGATAGACTGCAATAAATTTTGTCGTTACCTCCTAAATGAGCCCGAATTTTTCTGATATAAGTGGAGTGGTTATAACCAGAGGGATGTATCGGAGTGTGTACGCTCGGCAATGTGTTATATTTTCCCCTATGCACAAAATGTTCCTTGAAACATTGACCACTGCATTTTAAAAATCTCTGTGAAACGCACGGTGACTAAACAAATTCAAAACGAGTCGACAAAATCAACTCTGAGTTTTATCTCTCTCTTCAGTTGATTCAATTTTGTAAATTTCTCTGTCTGACGAACAGTCCTCAAGAGTTGGCTTTCGTCGGTGAACCGCTCTTCTTTAGAACTCTTCCAGACTCGTAAACCTGCCTACCAACCCCATGGACAGAGCTGCTGTTCCACATTAAATTACTCCGAACCACCAGATTCCTGACGTTAGTGTACAGAGGTCTGCATTATCCCCGATTTTTACCGGCGAGTCCCGCTTGACCCTTTGGCTCTCGGGAGTATGCGGCCGAGCGTCCTCTTCCGCCGGCTGTGGGCAGCCGATCGCCAGCGCCGGCCGAGTGCGCCAAACGCTCGGCCGGTCGCCAGTAACCGGTGGACTCAGTACCAGCGAGCGGCGCTTCGTAACACTCCTTGAGATCAGAGGCCACCGCTTCACATTAACCACTCACTTATTTTTTTTACAAATGTCTTTCGTTGTTTACTACCAGTTCTATTACCTAAACAATACACTTGTATATGTTACATTTGATGTTTGTTAATATCTTGCACACTACTGGAGTTTCGCCTTTAAGGTTATCATGTATTCCAGTAATTGTAACGTTAAAAACTGTAATGTCTTTATTTAGTATTTTGTTCCGTTCGGTAGACAAACGGGAACACAGTAGACTACGTGTAGCCTATCTCCAAATTCGGCCACGTATACGTTGTACTAACATTTAATGCAGGATCGGAAAGGAACGACTGAGTTAAAAGTAATACTCACGAAATTTTGTTGCACTAACGTTAATTTCTGAACAAATTATGACCTGTAAATAACATTACAAGTGAATCATGACTATACAATTCTTTTTTCGTCATTGGTTCTCCATGATACACAGGCGTCATTTGTGTTCCTGGAGCTATTACTACAGCTCGCGGTTTGAACTTCTTACTGTGAAGTCAATGAAAGTGGAACCATACATTTCCTTCCTTGTGATTACGTGGTATGTTGTGAATACTTACGTAATTGTGATGGATCAATAAGAGATCATCCACCTTGTCTGATACCAGGCACGATCTTTTGCTGGACAGCAGGTGACCGGCCTGGCTACAATTTCTCTCGCAGGCAGCACTGGTGGCAGGAATACAGAGAACTCTTCTGGCTACTACCGACAGCCTTGGAAATAACCCCGCGTGCGTTTTCCACCACTGTAAAATTTGTCCTTCGGCACAGCTACAGTCGGATTTGGAGAGCGAAAGGTACCTGTCGAGTTCATTGGTAGTAACTGTGTGTCCATCTTCGTCGTCCTCATCCGAACTCCAGTCCATCCTGGACTTTTTCATGGGAAGAACTTGGTCACTGTTTGCTTGAATGGACTCTAAACATGAATGAAAACATCCGTAAGATATTTCTGTCACCTTCCAATATGTATACACCGTTGTTAGAATTACTGGTTACTAAACGACTATATTTACGGTGACATTTTATATATATCGCACAAATTACATCAAAACGCATTGTGGAATGTTAAAGCTGCGAAACCTTTCCAAAATATCACATTGTAGACGTAATAAATCTTGATCTAGCGAAAGATGGCAGATTAGACAAACAAACATTCGTTTACTAATCGGTTTCTGTGAATGAACCTTACCATTTACGGGCAGTTCCGAGTACAATCGTCGAACTTCAGCATACGCTGCTTGCTTTTCTTCTGCTGTGAGTTTCTTCAAATGACGCCGTGATGGCCATAGAACCGTGGCAACGTAATGGATAGCGTCAATTTTGCGCTTCCCTGTGATGAAGTATGCTGCTCTCCTTTTTATTTTCGCCATGAGCTGAAAAGGAAACCCAATATACATAACTGCACTCTCATAATTCAACAGTTGTATAAAGGATCGTAACCTATAGAAAGTGTTCATACTTCGTTGTCACTGTCTATTGGTTCACAATGATGTAACAGACTCTTGTACCACGGCGGCACACGTTCCAGCTTTGTTACCTTTGCAGTTTCCAAATCCAAACTCGCTTCTTTAAAGGGGGTTAGAAAAGCGACAAGTCAAAAAATTTCTCTTCTTGTAGTTATCAGACCACAGATAAGCGTCTAAAGCGCACATTTGTTCTTTAAGGCACATATTAGCTCGGGCACCATTGTCATCCGTACTTTGTCTGTCTTTTCTTTAATACGCCGCGATACAGTGGTAGGGTGCGGAAGAACATCTTCTATACTGACTTTTCCGTAAGTAGCGCCAACATTGATGAGCTCCTGCGAATAATTCTTGAAGCCAATCTTACTACAAGTATTTAACGGTAGGAAATCTATTCCACTCATATCGACCAACCTATCAACAACTTTCTTTATGCTACTTGGTACTGCAAGTGGCCGGTGGACTTCTGATCCGCATTTACTTTTGCAGTGCCGAATCGTACCTATTGTGGATGACTGGTACGAAAGTATGGTATCACATGTGGTACATTGCACGAAATAAGCAGAAGCCTGCGTGACAGGATCCACTACAAGTGCCAACGATTTCCAAGCTTCACTTTTCGCCTCCTCTTCCGACATGTCTTTCCTCTTCAGGACTAATGAGCCGCTCCTAATTCTCTCCACAATACTTCTCTTCGTTTCATAAATGGAACGTTTACGACCTATGCTTGGTTTATCCACAACGCTGTCTGCGCCGCTCAAAGCCAGGTCGTCAACTGCGTTTGCACACAGTTTCTAATGCGATTCGGCACTGTAGAGCACGCGGTGGTTGTACTGTCACCGGCCGAGATTGTGAGTACGCTGGAGCGCCCGGCAGTGCTCGACAGTCAAACCGATATCCGAGAGGTGGAGGAGAACCGGCTACACGGTGCATTAGACGGCCACAGCCGTATCGCAGCCGACGAGCAGCGGCACGAAATGGGAAATGCTCGAGCGGTTGTTTTCATCGAAATGCAGAGCTCTATTAGTGTAAGGGTACTAAAATAGAACCATATCGGACTTCGTATTTAAATAGTATCCATTGATAGATTCCTAATGGCACTCTTAATTTCCTATTAGAGAGGTGTCTGAATGATTTGATTTAATTTTTTGTGACCTCATCACATTATATTGCAGCTGATCTGATTTATCCCCACAAATACCTTTCACTGATCACAGAATGTATCAATATTCAGTAATTTACTGCTTCATATCTCGGTGTGAGTGTAGAAATATAATCAGCGATAGTTTTCTAATATATAGCAGCCTGAGTTAAAATGTTTAGAGCGACAAATTTGTAGATGATATGACTTACTACAATAAATTCATATTGAGAAAAGTTGTTAGAAAATATATATTAAAGAAACAGCAACGTGTGTTTCTTTAAATGTTTATACATGTGTAAGCCATACCCTTTGCTGTGTATCAGCTGTGTCAGCCGGTGCCGTGTGTTCAGACAGCCCCGTCGTGTCTCTGGAGCTGGGCAGCAACATCAACGGCAGCGCCATCCGCGAAGGCGTCGACGTTTACTTCGAATGCAACGTGCGCGCCGACCCCTGGATACACAAGGTCATCTGGAGGCACAACGTGAGTACCCGGCAATTTTACCGTTCTCTGTATGTCGTACACACCTTCATCTGCAAGGCCCCTAATCTCTGTAACGGAGCTAGTCCACTTAGGTTTTTTACGATTCTAGAATCAATCACTCCCTTCGGCTGCCAATGACATAAAATCCTCATTTGTGAGGCGCTTGTTAGAACAATACGATTCTCATTTTACCTTGACCATAAACTATGTTACGTGGTTTATACACTGAAGAGCCAAAATTTTATGACAACATCCTTGCCATCACGATGGTCCAAATGAAATTAAATTATCATGTGGCGTTACTGACCGAGATCCGGTTATGCCGCTGCATGATCCAATGTTTCTATTTGACGCCAACTCGGTCCTTCTGATGAAAATGAGAAGAAATGATAAGGACACTACAAACATTGAGATACTGATCGAATAACACCGCCGATCCTGCCGGAAATCGAACCCAGGACTCAGCGAGCAACAAACAGTGACGCTAATCACTGGCCTACGAGCTACGGGCTCAGGTTAGGCAAGTTTGGTGTACGCCGCCAGCGGTCAGAAGTTGTTTGGGGAGTAAAAGGACCAGGCAATGGGAAATTGAACACCATTCATAACAATAACAAACGTTATTAAATTTCCTGGTGCCGCGATACATAGATGATAGGATAATGGTTTTGACCAAACAATTACAAAGGTCAGTTGCTTCAGTACAGTAAGCCTTCTCCGCAGTGACAAAAAATGTGTGTTAATTCCTAAGGGACCAGACAGCTGAGGTCATCGGTCCCTAGTCTTACACACTACTTAAACTAACTTATGCTAAGAACGACACATGCACCCATGCCCGAGGGAGGACTCGAACCTCCGGCGAGAGGGGCAGCGCAGTCCGTGACACCATGCCACAAACCGCGCGGCCACTCCACGAAGCCGCAGTGACATATCGGTGACAGTATTCCATCCCCGATACCACCCAATAGTCTAGATGCACCACAGAAGACACTGATTGGTTAGTGCAAGCACTGGGTACCTCTAAGATACATATACGAAGGTGTCTTAGGACATGTATTAAAGTATAAGTCTGCCAGAGCTGTGGCCTAGTTTACACTATGTTTTCAATATGTGCAACAAGGCTGGGCTGATTTTGTGTTTGTTTTGTGACTATGCCACCATCCTTCCGGTTTCTCTTCACTTCGAATCTGCCTGGCCTATATTTGCATGTAAGACACTGAGCTGTTAGCTTTCTTGAGCATGCTCTCGTCGATGGTGTAAAATTTGTTGTAAACACGTCAGGAACTATACTAACTCTCGTCAGCACTTCAGATGTGCAATTGTTTCCGTTATTGTAACATAAAACTGCATCATAGGCACCTATTTTGAGTACTTCAAGCCTACAGAACGTCGTTTTTGAGCATCTAATCCAATTTCAATTATTGAGGCTTTCATTTGCATTTTGTGTCTTTCCGTGATGACACTCCTTCAATAAATCAGGTTTTGCAAGATAACTGAATGGGGGCTTAATTGCATTCTGGTAATGAGTGTTTATCCGAATAGGCCTCATTTCTGTCCTTGAACTTACATCTACATCTACACCCATACTCCGCAAGCCACCTGATGGTGTGTGGCGGAGGGTACCCTGAGTACCTCTATCGGTTCTCCCTTCTATTCCAGTCTCGTATAGTTCGTGGGAGAAGGATTCTCGGTATGCTTCTGTGTGGGCTCTAATCTCTCTGATTTTATCCTCATGGTCTCTTCGCGAGATATACGTAGGAGGGAGCAATATACTGCTTGAATCTTCGGTGAAGGTATGTTCTCGAAACTTTAACAAAAGCCCGTACCGAGCTACTGAGCGTCTCTCCTGCAGAGTCTTCCACTGGAGTTTATCTGTCATCTCCGTAACGCTTTCGCGATTACTAAATGATCCTGTAACGAAGCGTGCTGCTCTCCGTTGGATCTTCTCTATCTCTTCTATCAACCCTATCTGGCACGGATCCCACACTGCTGAGCAGTATTCAAGCAGTGGGCGAACAAGCGTACTGTAACACTGTTCCTTTGTTTTCGGATTGCATTTCCTTAGGATTCTTCCAATGAATCTCAGTCTGGCATCTGCTTTACCGACGATCAACTTTATATGATCATCCCATTTTAAATCACTCCTAATGCGTGCTCCCAGATAACTTATGGAATTAACTGCTTCCAGTTGCTGACCTGCTATTATGTAGCTACATGATGAGGGATCTTTCTTTCTATGTATTCGCAGCGCATTACACTTGTCTACATTGAGATTCAATTGCCATTCCCTGCACCATGCGTCAATTCGCTGCAGATCCTCCTGCATTTCAGTACAATTTTCCATTGTTACAACCTCTCGATACACCACAGCATCATCAGCAAAAAGCCTCAGTGAACTTACGATGTCATCCACAAGGTCATTTATGTATATTGTGAACAGCAACGGTCCTATGACACTCCCCTGCGGCACACCTGAAATGACTCTTACTTCGGAAAACTTCTCTCCATTGAGAATGACATGCTGCGTTCTGTTATCTAGGAACTCTTCAATCCAATCACACCATTGGTCTGTTAGTCCATATGCTCTTACTTTGTTCATTAAACGACTGTGGGAAACTGTATCGAACGCCTTGCGGAAGTCAAGAAACACGGCATCTACCTGTGAACCCGTGTCTATGGCCCTCTGAGTCTCGTGTACGAATAGTGCGAGCTGGGTTTCACACGACCGTCTTTTTCGAAACCCATGCTGATTCCTACAGAGTAGATTTCTAGTCTCCAGAAAAGTCATTATACTCGAACATAATACGTGTTCCAAAATTCTACAACTGATCGACGTTAGAGATATAGGTCTATTGTTCTGCACATCTCTTCGACGTCCCTTCTTGAAAACTGGGATGACCTGTGCCCTTTTCCAATCCTTTGGAACGCTACGCTCTTCTAGAGACCTACGGTACACCGCTGCAAGAAGGGGGGCAAGTTCCCTCGCGTACTCTGTGCAAAATCGAACTGGTATCCCATCAGCTCCAGCGGCCTTTCCTCTTTTGAGCGATTTTAATTGTTTCTCTATCCCTCTGTCGTCTATTTCGATATCTACCATTTTGTGATCTGTGCGACAATCTAGAGAAGGAACTACAGTGCAGTCTTCCTCTGTGAAACAGCTTTGGAAAAAGACATTTAGTATTTCGGCCTTTAGTCTGTCATCCTCTGTTTCAGTACCATTTTGGTCACAGAGTGTCTGGACATTTTGTTTTGATCCACCTACCGCTTTGACATAAGACCAAAATGTCTTAGGTTTTTCTGCCAAGTCAGTACATAGAACTTTACTTTCGAATTCATTGAACGCCTCTCGCATAGCCCTCCTCAAACTACATTTCGCTTCGCGTAATTTTTGTTTGTCTGCAAGGCTTTGGCTATGTTTATGTTTGCTGTGAAGTTCCCTTTGCTTCCGCAGCAGTTTTCTAACTCGGTTGTTGTACCAAAAGGTTCAAATGGCTCTGAGCACTATGGGACTCAACTGCTGAGGTCATTAGTCCCCTAGAACTTAGAACTAGTTAAACCTAACTAACCTAAGGACATCACAAACATCCATGCCCGAGGCAGGATTCGAACCTGCGACCGTAGCGGTCCTGCGGTTCCAGACTGCAGCGCCTTTAACAGCACGGCCACTTCGGCCGGCCTGTTGTACCAAGGTGGCTCTTTTCCATCTCTTACGATCTTGCTTGGCACATACTAATCTAACGCATATTGTACGATGGTTTTGAACTTTGTCCACTGATCCTCAACACTATCTGTACTTGAGACAAAACTTTTGTGCTGAGCCGTCAGGTACTCTGTAATCTGCTTTTTGTCACTTTTGCTAAACAGAAAAATCTTCCTACCTTTTTTAATATTTCTGTTTACGGCTGAAATCATCGATGCCGTAACCGCTTTATGATCGCTGATTCCCTATTCTGCGTTAACTGTTTCAAATAGCTCGGGTCTGTTTGTCACCAGAAGGTCTAATATGTTATCGCCACGAGTCGGTTCTCTGTTTAACTGCTCAAGGTAGTTTTCAGATAAAGCACTTAAAAAAATTACACAGGATTCTTTGTCCCTGCCACCCGTTATGAACGTTTGAGTCTCCCGGACTATATCCGGCAAATTAAAATCTCCACCCAGAACTATAACATGGTGGGGAAATCTACTCGAAATGTTTTCCAAATTATCCTTCAGGTGCTCAGTCACAACAGCTGCTGTGCCCGGGGGCCTATAGAGACTATTGCACTTCTTATTGCTATAACCACGCCTCTCCCTTCACTGTCCAGCCTGTCTCTGCGGTATACATTCCAATCTGAGTTTAGGATTTCATTACTGTTTACGTCTGGCACTCAATGTCCATAGGAACTCTTGGGCTACTCTGGCTAATGCAACTTTGGTTCGTCTGAGTTTTGGAAATTATTATTATTACACGAATCATCTTTCGGACACAGATTGTGCATTGGTGTTTGGTCAGTGGATAGTTTGTGGAAAGAACTGCCCACACAGCACGCCTCATTGCCCCTAAATTATGTGTGTTTTATCTGATAGCTCTCTCCTTAAAATAACTAAAGAGAATCAGTTTCTTTTAGAGTAAGCTCTTTGCTCCTAGCCTGTTTTGGATGTGGCCAAAACATTCTAACTTTCCTATTGTTGTATTGTACGGATTTTTATCTGCTACAGCTTTGTACGAAGAGTAGTCCCCATCATCAAGGTATTTAGTTTATCTAACATACTGGTCCTCAGATCTGGAGAACATCCTCACAACTGCAGCAACCTCCATGCCCCCACTTGAGCCACTATAATTCTTAGAGCTTGCTGCTGCTTGCTTTTCTTGCCACAATTTCTCACTGTTTTCATTGTTGGACATTTTCCTTATTTCTCACTGGTTGCTGTATTTAGACATAATTTCTTCTGAAACGTTACCTGATTCTCTGCCAATAACAGATGCAACTCCCTAGAGAGATGTGTGACCCCTTTCCATCCAGGTCCCATCTACAGACACACACAGGTCAGTAACATTAACTGTCGGAGATTTACTGTCATGAATATCTACGGGAAGCTCTATTTCATTTTGGTTTATTTCCACCAATTCCTCCACTGCTTTCTTTGTAGAAACTCTGGCAGTATCACATACAGCATCAGACTTTTTTTGCTTACAAACCTTGCACAAGGTGGAGGCATGTTCAGAAAACTACACAATAAATTATCTCTTTCCCCGCCCTGTCCAAGGCATCTCAGAGCATATGCTAACCTAAAATTGCTTTCACAGGTACCAGTGTCAGTTTTTTTGGAGGAGGAAAGTAAAAATTCATAGCCCCACGAATTACAAATCAATTTAAAATCACAAGCTACTCCCACTTTTCGTTCTTCAACAAGAATCATGCATTCCTTATTTTAACATATGAAAATGAAAACTTTGTTGCCTGGCAGAGAAGCTCTAAATCAATAAGTCAGAACCCAGTGGAATCCGTATCAATATCATTCACACACCTCTGGAGTTCTCCTGTCCCAAGTTTTTATTCTGCAGCTGAGAGCTTATGTTCTTCATTTCAAGCTACTTCCTCTTTTTTGTTGGTATACCGATTTCCATGAAACCTCCATTTCCTAAACACAGTTTTTCTACCACCCACTATGCATAAATCTTAACTTCCACGTAAGGCTTTGCGAATTCAAACTTACACCTACTAATATCTGTTAGTATTGCCAAAACGTAAATAAACTACAAGGAAGGAATTTTTCAGCAAAGATATAGATGTCAGCCAGAGATATAGAGGTCAGCCAAAGATATAGAAAGGAAATAGCATTCACACAGACAAAAATTCCACTGAAGCAAGCAGTTTCCCCAATGTCGGAAAAGGAGAGAGAGGCCGCCAGTGCAGAGTTAATCAGTTTAACCGTTTAATGGCTTTTCTAAAGCTACTATCACAATAAAATTCACACATAACATAGACTAAACTCTGTACGCCAAGAAAATCTCTTTGAAAAAAAATGATTTTTTGGAGTAAAATCCGTTACATTCCCCCTTAAAGTAACAGTAAACAATTTAATTCAAGTATCAGGTGGGTGGCAAGTTGGATAGGTAACATTTACAGTTGAACATCAATATCTCAGTGTGGCCACTTTGCACTGCCACAATCGGCAGCACAAATTATTAATGGCACACAAACTACTATGGACCCGGAAGCAATGTTACATTAAAACATTCAATCAATATTTGGCATATCAGAATAACAGATTTTAAGTAACCGAAAGAAACAATTGTTAAACATCGAAAACATGAATGACACCCATTAACGAACATGTATCACAAGAGACTGAGCCTTGCTATAAATCAAATCACTGAACCTTTGACCGATTTACAGTTAATACAGGATTAGTCAAACAGTACTTAGAACCATGATTATGTTGGTTGACGCAAGGGTGCAATACACAAAAATAACTAAATGAAAAATCTTTTTTCATACAATTGTGAACAGTATTGATGTACTTGGGGAAATGCGAGATATACACTGTGCTGCCTTACAGGATTTTTATTCACTACCAGTTTCGATCATGGACCACTTTTTCAGTGGAAAAAATATCTACAGTGACGACTTGATTTGACATGCGAGCTATTAACCAAAAACGTATGTTGCGATACAGTGCTCCATCTTTCTGTACTCCACTACTCTTGTCATCTCTATATATACTGCAGCCAACACATCACATATTGAAGTTCCCACATTCTGGCACTCAAAGTCCATAGGAACTCTTGGGCTACTCTGGCTAATGCAACTTTGGTTCGTCTGAGTTTTGTAAATTATTATATCCGCTTTGACTGTGAGCTCTATTATTTTTTTATTTTATATGGTATCAATTAGAGCCTAATAATATACATTGAAGAGCCACAGTAACTGGTATACCAACATAATATCGTACAGGGCCCCAGCGAGCACGCACGAAAGGCCGCAACACGACGTGGTATGGACTCTACTAATGTCTGAAGTAGTGCTAGAGTGAGCTGACACCATGAATCCTGCAGGGCTGTCCATAAATTCGTAAGAGTGCAGGGGATGCAGTTCTATCATGAAAAGCAAGTTGCAAGCCATCCCAGATATGCTCAATGTTCACGTCTCTTGAGTTTGGTGTCCAGTGGACTGTTTTGGAACCACTCTGTAGCAGTTCTGGACGTTTGAGGAGCCACATTGTGCTGCTGGAATTGCCCAAGTCTGTCGTAATTCACAAAGGACATAAATGAATTCAGCTTGAACCGTCCCCTGCTCACATGCAGGGTCCATGGGTTCATGAGATTGTATCCATTCCCGTACAGGTCCCTCCGTTCAATACAATTTCAAACGAGACCCATCCGAACACGCAGTATGTTCCCAATGAACAGCCCAAAGTCGGTTTTGACGGGACCAGGCTAGCCGTAAGGCTTTGTGTCGTGCGGTCATCATGGGTACACTAGTGGGCCTTCGGATCCGAAAACAGATATCGATGATGTTTCGTTGAATGGATCGCTCGCTGACACTTGTTGATGGCGCAGCACCGAACTCTGCAGCAATTTGCGGAAGGGTTGCACTTCTGTCACTTTGAACGAGTCTCTTTAGTTGTCATTGGTCCCGTTCTTGTACGATCTTTTTCTGGCAGCAGCTATGTCGGAGATTTGATGTTTTACCGGATTCCTGATATCACGACACACTCGTGAAATGGTTGTACGGGAAAACCACCACTCCATCACTGGCTCAGAGATGGTGTGTCCAATCACTCGTGGGCCAACTGTAATACCTCCTCCAAATCACTTAAATGTTGATGACCTGCAACTGTATCAGCAGTAACCAATTTAAGAGCTGCGTCAGAGACTTGTCTTATATAGGCGTTTCCGACCGCAGCGCCGTATTGTGCTTGTTTACGTATCTCTGTATATGAAGGCGGCTGCCTATACCAGTTTCTTTAGCACTTCAGTGTGTATTACCTAATCCAAGTTAATCGTTAATATATTTATCTTACAGTCATTAATTGTCCACGATGCGGATCCATTGCTTCATATGTACTAGTATTTTTGAGGTGACTTATAACTTTATAAGTAATGAAGAAGCACTACCAGGTGTCTAGGGTTACTATTGTTCTGTTCATAATCAATACGACATCTATGCAGTTAACGGTTGAATTATGTTGCCACCCTTCTAAGTCAGTGTTACCACTTTCTCTCTAGGTAAAAGAGATGTAATGGCATCTTCTATTGATACGCATTTCTAGTCTGCTGGTGTGTATTCCGCTTAATCTCACCAAAAATGTCCACGCTAGTACTGCAGCCATAGAGACTCCTCTCAGCTGAGGCATATGAATTTATTATAGTGGTTAGTGACACCCCTTCCATGATGTCGGACCCTCACTAAGTCGGAATTATTATCTCTCTCTTAGGACTCAGAAAAGTTGTTGCGTAAATTTAATCTATTTTGATGCCTAATAACACAGATAGCTCTGCGCATCCAAGTGACATTGGGAAAGCACACAAATTGCTGGTTCTGATCGTAAAAAAAATTGTGTTTGTAATGTTTTCATTGAACAGAGTTTAAGTAGGCAATAGCGTGAAAAATCAGTAGAAAAATGTCAATATAAAATTATAACAAGGTGTTATAGTGATGTACATTAAACGGTTCAGATCAATCAGAGTATTACAAAACAGTAATAGGATTTCGTGTAGACTAAATATTGTACAAGCTACTGTTATGTCTTGATCGATTGTTTAGTCAATAGCAACTAAAACATCATTTTTGAAATGAGACTGTCAGAAGTCAGGCATTTTGACATTCTGCTTTGACTGCAATACATAAATTGCTAAAAGGCATTTCTAGTACGTGTCAAAATTAAGATAATCACTGTTCTCGTGTCAGGATTTGCAGGATTATTTGATGGAGGCCATGTCGCAAAATAACCTGTTATTCCACTGCGAATAAGAGGTGGATCTGCCTTAAAAAAAAAAAAAAAAAAAAAAAAAAAATATGTTCAGATGGCTCTGAGCACTATGGGACTTAACTGCTAAGGTCATCAGTCTTCGAGAACTTAGACCTAATTAAACCTAACTAACCTAACGACATCACACACACCCATGCCCGAGGCAGGATTCGAACCTGCGACCGTAGCGGTCAGAACCAACATTTTTTACGTATCGTTTTAAGTTGTAGTTTACAAAAATGGCGTTTCCGTCTGAAGCACGAGTTTAGAATCCATCGATTGGTCACTGTGTATCTCAGATTTATTTACAGTTATAACAAAACTCATCTATTGATAACTTTATACGGTGAACATAATACGATTGTTAACCACGGAGACAAGTGTATAAAATATGAAATAGTGTTATTGCGCATATTTCTAACGGTTTTAATGTTTTCAAAAGTTACTATGATAATATTATGTAATGAGAGATACAGTAAAGCAAACGTCATTTATCTTCAGGACTGCTCGAACTGTGAAGAAGGAAAATCCATATAAGATTTATGTTAGTGAAAAACACCAATGTTAAATCATATTAGTGTTGAGTAAATTTATCGTTTCATTAGGCCTCAATCAATAAGTAGTCTAATACGTAGCAGTGTTAACATACAGGATGTTTCACGTACAGCTCGAGAGCTGTCTCTTGTGCTGCGTATGATAGTATAACTCAGCAGGCAGACTGCCACACCCCTTGACTCAACGACCCGTTGCTCGGATAATGTGGCATGTGTCGTATCGGTTAACAGGTTGTGCGCGCTGGCTTTTGTGTGTGTGTGTGTGTGTGTGTGTGTGTTTATCTGCATTATTTACAGTGCTACAAAGTACACGTTTTTTGATGTGCAGAGTATTTCCGTTTCACCATGGAATGTATTCTGTATTGAACTACGCCAGAACAGAGCCGTGCGTGGAATACTGGCTTGTTTCATTACAGAATTTCCCCTGTGTTCACGTTACAGAGATTCGACAATAGTTTAAACAGTAAGGAAATCTATCATATGGAGGAGCATACGACAAAGTAAAGGCTTTCCAAAGATAGCGACACGAGTCTGCATGGCCACCCAAATGTTTAGACACCGTCGAACGTAGGCTCTGGTTTGTGTACCAGTTAGCTAATTGTTGTGAATAATAAATATGATTGTTACTTTATCAAATATTTACAATTTTATTAGCGTTCATTAAGCCGCTACATATTTTCGAAATAGTAAATTTTTGTTTTATTAAGTAAGTGATTGCAGCGACACTTACACATTATCTTCACTATATCCGCTGTGGTTGGGATACTGCAACTGGCATTTAAAATGGTCATTTATTTGGTAATGATTTCATACTAGCAACTGTCCTGAATTTTGCTACAATTGCTTTTCAATACTATTCACTAATTTAATATAGATCAACTTGATGTCCACTGCTGAATATCGGTAACATTATTAAAAAACCACCAAAGTTGATTTTATTTACGTTTATTACGTAATTTCAAGTTTCATTAAAAAGTGTGTCACCAAGTCTTCATACAAAAAGTCCATACAGAAGTCCAAATATCATGATTATTGTCTTTCTATGGTCTTAGCCGCTTGCATATCTCTCCAACCAGATCTATTCAAAAGATTATAAACACATTTTGCATGTTGCCACCACTAGCTAATCCTGAAGCGATTCCAGTGGGATTTGGGTCCACTACACTATCTGTATTATGAGATGTCACATAATTTAAGTTTACAAACGTATTATTGTGTATTGCGCCATTGAAATGACGTCACTATACACTAGATTAAATACAGAGACTTAAGCTGGAATCTTTTTGACAGTAAGTCTAGCGTTGGCAGTTGTTGTGGTGTGAATGGGTGGCAGGCGTAATGGCAGACGACAAATGGTGTATGTTAACAAGATGGTGCTCCATTGTTTTTGTCTAGGGTGAAGGTGCCTGCACTGACTCACAAGGGCCGCAAATTTACTTCAGTACATCGATGTCATGTTATTTATTAATGGAAGAACAATGAACCAAGGTAATAGGGAGTACTTGTTTAAAATTTATAAAGTTATAAAATCACCTCAAATCTATATGTGAAGCTGCTATCTTACAAGATGTTAAAGGCAAGTTCTTTAACATGACTATGGGTCTTTATATTTTGGTCCTATTACATAATTTTCCTTTGCCGGTATGTAGGAACCATCCCCGTGGCCAACGAGTACCGTCTTTGATTAGTAACCAAAATGTCCTCGATCCCGCGTTAGAAACACACTACCGCTTAAATTTTGAATAAAAATCATCAGCATTGGGGGCTGAAGACCTCGGACACGAGAAGTCTTTCCTCATCGAGTCAACGGCCTTGTCAAAGAGGCCGGAGGAGTGGAGAAAGAGCTCAGGGCACGCTCTGGCCTTTGAGGTGGGAAACTCCTCTTAAGGCGGAAGAATCACCAATGATCAACGGCATGAGGATGCAGAAGGCAGTGGAAACCACTGCACTGAAGACACATAATGTTTATCTGCAGGGTATGTAGTAGTTCAAAAAATGTCGTGATGATCTCTCCATCGGCAAAAGATTACGGAACATTTCCCCATTCGGATCTCCGGATGGGGACTGCCAAGGGGACGTGAACACGAGAAAGAGATTGATCAACCAACGAAAGGATAATGTTCTAGGAGCCGGGGAGAGGAATGTTAGAAGTTTTCGCTTGGCAGGGAAGCTAGAAAATATGAAAATGGAAATGCTAACTCCCACTCCAGATATTGTGGCGAGTCAGTTAAGTGAAATGGAAAGACGATGAGTGCTGGATAGTATCTATAGTGACAGAAAATGATACGACGGGACGAGAATTCGTTATGAAGAGGAACGTGTACCAGTGTTTGAGCTACTGTGAACAGTTCAGCAATAGGGTTGTTCTCGTCAACATCGACAGAAAATCAATATCGACAACTATTGCTCAGGTATTGGAGCCGACGTCGCAAGGATAAGATGAAGAGATAACGAAAGTAAATGAGGGTACTGATCGGGTAATCCACTATATAACCTGCGACGAAAATCGGATTGTCATTGGTAGCTGGAATGCGGCTGTTAGGGGAAGGAGAAGAAGAGAGGTTTCGATGGTTGTATATGCTTGACAGTAGGAGTGAGAGAGAAGTAAGACAAATTAGGTTTTGCAATAAAATCACAGGAGCAGGAGGTGTGCTTGGAAAAGTCCCTGAGATATGGTAAGATTTAATTTGGATTACGTCTTGATCAGGCAGAGATTCCGAAGTGAGTTAGTGGACTGTAAGGCGTGCCCTGGATCAGATGTATACTCAGATCACAATTTAGTAATGATAAGAGCAGCCCGAAGTTTAAGAGACTAGTGAGGAAGCATCAGAGTGCAAGGATGTGGGATACGGAAGTTCTTAAGAAATGATACGCTTCCTCTGAGACTATAGCTCTCTGGGGCTATAGATACAGCGATAAGAATAGCTGAGTAGGGAGTTCAGCTGAAGAGGAATGTACACTTCTAAAAAGGGCAGTCACGGAAGTTGGAAGTAAAAGCTTAGGTTCAAAGAAGGAAACTGCGAAGAAACCATTGGCAACAGAGGAAATAATTCAGTTGATCGATGAAAGACGGAAGTAATAAATTTTTAAGGCAAATTCAGGAATACAGAAACACAAGTCACTAAGGAACATAATAAATAGGACGTGTAGTGAAGTTAACGCGATGTGGCTAAATGAAAAGTGTGAAGAAATCGAGAAAGAAACAATGATCGATAGACTGACTCAGCTTATAGAAAAGTCAAAACAAACTTCGGTGAAATTAAAAGCAAGGGCTGTAACAATAAGGGTGTTTCGAGAACCCCACTGCTAAATGCAGAGGAGAGTGCGGAGAGATGGAGAGAGTAAACTGATGGCCACTATGGAGGGGAGGTCCTGTCTGATAACGCGACAAAAGAAGAAACAGTAGTCAATGAAGAAGAGAAAGGGGATACAGTTTTAGAATCAGAATTTAAAAGATCTATGCAAGGCTTACGACCAAACAAGGAAAGAGGGATACATAACATCCATCGGAATTCCTAAAATCATTGAGAGAAGTGGCAACAAAACGTCTGTTCACGCTGGTGTGTAGAAAGTATGAGTCTTGGGATTTAACATCCGACCTACGGACAACATCATGCACTCAGCCACTAAGAAAGTAAGAGCCGACAAGTGCCAGAATTATCGCTCAATCAGCATAACAATTCATGTGTCTAAGCTGCTGACAAGAATAATGTACAGAATAATTTGTTGGTCTAGAAAATGCGTTCGACTGTGTCAGGTGGTGGAAGATGTTCTAAATTCTGAGCTACACGTAAGGACAAGTAATATACAGTACATACAAGAGTAAAGAATGAAGCGGGTGGATTAAAAACAGTGTTGCACAGGGATGTAGTCTTTCGCCCCTGCAGTTCAATCTGTACGTCTAAGATGCAATGAATAAGATAAAATATGGGTGAAGAATGGAATTAAATTTCAAGGTGAAATTGGTATCATTGCTATCCTGAATGAAAGTCAAGGAGAGCTACAGGATCTAATGAATGATAAGATACGCTGGTAACATCGCTATCCAGAATGAAAGTCAAGGAGAGCTACAGGATCTACTGAATGGAATCAACCGTCTGTTTAGTATAGAATATGGATCGATAGAAAGTCGAAGAAACTCGAAATTTATTAGAAGTAGCAGAAATGAGACTAACGTGGAACTTAAAGTGTGGATGTTGATCGCAATGTAAATGAAGTTAAGGAATTCTGCCACCTAGGGAAAAAGGCAAAAAGGGCATTCCTTACCAAGAGAAGTCTTCTGGTATCAAACATAGATCTTAAGTTGAGGAAGAAATTTCTGTGAGTGTACGTTTGGAGCACAGAATTGAATGATAGTGAAACATACAACAGAAAAGAAGAGAATCGAAGCATTTGAGATGTGCTGCTGGAGAAGAATGTCGAAAATTAGGCGTACTGATAAGGTAAAGAATGAGGAGGTTCTTCGCAGAGTCGGCGAGGAGAAAAGCATATGGAAGACAGTGACAAGAAGAAGGGGTGGTATGGTAAAATATCTATTACTACATCAGTTAATAACTTCCATTGTATTAGCGGGAGCTGTAGAAGATGAAATTGTAGATGACGACAGAGATTGGAAAACATCCAGAATTTTATTTAGGATGCAGGTTGCAGGTCCTACTGCGAAATGAAGTGTTTGGCGCAGTAGGGGAATTCGTGGTGGGCAGCATTAAACCAGTCATTCTTAGACTTGCACACCTGTTAAGTCAATGGCACTTTGTGAGTATTTTTGATGGATTTATCTTCTGTAACTTGGTGATGTTTTTTTGAACGAAAGCGACTGTAACATAAGAAAAGTGTATCAGTACATCCATGATGGTTTCTCAGTATTATAAATTAGAGTGTTATAGATACCATGAGGCAATGGAGTCACCACGACCATAGGATCTAGCAACACAGGGTCCAGATGGCGTTCCAGTAACTCCTCTATGTAATTATGAGCCACTAGTGACTAGACAAGTAGTTAACGGTACAGAAAATAATCCGTGTCGAAATTTAAAAAGCAGCTGGTTGCATATTATACCCACACAACTCGCCATTTTGAACATTACCGTCACTAGATATTCAGGTCTCTATATCAGCTATATTTTGGTTTATGCAATTGTACTGGCAGCATTTTTCGTAACTGATTTAATATTCTTGCAACTCCCGCTGTGAATATATCATTGGAACATTCCTGAGTGTAATGGTGAAAGTTATTTCCAAATCATACGAGGTTCTTGTTCCTGTAAGTATGGCTTCCTTTACCCATCCCAAAACGAAAGGGTCATAGACCTTTACGACGGGACTACGAATCAGGTATTTGTGTTGGGGCCACGTGGTCACCCCAGAAGAAACAGAGGAAACGAATGAGCGAAGATCAGCAGTAGGGACCGCTTCCTTCGTTTGCGTTTGGACGTTGGTTGAGAATGGTCAGGTGACTGGAAGGGAGTGGCTGACCACCAGTAAGACATCTGCGACTGAGATTTTTCTTCGCCTTAGCTACAGAAGTGTCACATATCCCTGGGGAGCTCCTGACGATAGACTTGTCTCTGCTGGACACTCGCCGTCAAGAACTACGTACTGGGTTCTATTAATCTCACGAGCACTTTAGCAGGGAGAATAAAACAAGTTAATGCGATCGCCCGCCACCGTGAAGCAACAGTGACTTCACTTGGCCTGCTTTCCCGTCGTCCTTTTGGCCCTTCTGGCCGCTTTGTCGGAACTGAAAGGTGTTTCAAGGTCGCTTTTCGGAAGCGGTGGCGGGCTAATTTACAGCGTCGGCTTACTGAAAATATCTTCTTACTTCATAGTGCGTGGTCACAATAATGAAGGCACTTAGCTCCTTGCTAGCACACTGGACTCGCATTCTGGAGGACGACGGTTCAATCCCGCGTCCGGCCATCCTGATTTAGGTTTTCCGTGATTTCCCTAAATCACTCCAGGCAAATTCCGGGATGGTTCCTTTGAAAAGGCACGGCCGACTTCCTTTCCCGTCCTTCCCTAAACCGATGAGACAGATGACCTCGCTGTCTGGTCTCCTCCCAAACACAACCAACTTAACTCCTTATGGCGTAGTTTTGCTGAATTTGTGCCGGAAAGTTCATTGTGCCAAGTTATTCATGGAGTAACATTAGTACAGAACCAGTGTACCATTTCAACGATCTCTGAATCAGTCGTGTAGCCATTTGCAAGTGTTACTTGAGAAATCTTGGGGTGTAGTATTCTTAATAAAATGAACGTACGCAGTGGTATGCGACTGATCAATTAATTAATGGCCGTTCACGATAGTACGCCATTTCGAGATATCTGTTACGAGGCGTCGACCGGCAAAAAAGGTAAACACTATCGCAGAAGACACTATATTCCAACTCCATATTGTTGCCTTCAGACGTTCTCGGTCCTACGAGAGCAGCTAGGGCAATGTAAGTCCAGCTGGACTGAAGCCCCCTTGCCTAGGCAAGCCTTATACAACAGAGGTACTGTATGTTCCCCAGAGTTTGCCTTCTACCGACTGCTCCACCTCAACAGCTATGCACGTCATCGGCTCAGAGCATAGCTTGAGACTGATGGGTCTTTTGTAGAAGCTTTTACCATCCTCATAATCCGGACGGCCTGGATAAGATCCCCGTTCCCTGTGAAGCACTACATTCCACCGCTGCGCCGTAAATTGGTCGCTGGAGCATGCCCAGAGCTTACAGCGACAAAGGACTGGAGGCAATTACCAGTCCCCAACTCAGGAAACCTGGGATCGCCAAACCCGTACCCAGCAAATGAATGCCGAGCTTATGAGGACGTGTATCTCCTTATGGCAAGGCCACTCTCAGAGAAAGGGGAGATTCCTTATACAATAAATCATCTCCAAACATAGATGATGATTTTTTTTCTAAGTATGCAAATAGACAAGGTCGAATCAGGGACCCAAATATCATGAGACAACGATGACATCTGTTACATCCCTCGCTAATAGAAAACGAATTTGGAGTCAGGAGTAAAAGAAAATGTTTGAGTATTTAGTCTATCACAAACTTCCTCTGTCCCTGTTCAGTGTTGACCGTGATCTCAAGCTTTTAAAGTAACGTACGATATAGAAAACGTCTACATACTTGCCACGTGCGCTAAGCACATTCCTATACATATAAAAACGTGTATGGGAAAAATAGTTGTTGGATGCTACACCTGTTGCCGAATGTGGATGGTATCTGGATACTAGGTGACTGAATGAAGTTTCATAATACAGAACAAAGGAAACAGAGGGCGGAACCCATTACATAACTTCATAGAATCTCATTGGTTCAATGGAGCACGATTACTCAGGTCCTTTCTGCTTGATATTTCTGTTAATAGCAGTTTCCATAGTTGTGAGAATATTTAACCAAGTGGCTAAAAGCAAGCAAGCAAGCAAATGAATTACTGTAAATCGTTGTTGCAGGACGGACGAGTCTCGTTTAGCAGATTCAACTCACAGATGAGACAAATTGAACACTTTTCTCGCAGTGTAAATAGGAAAGCCTCTTATGAAGAAAAATTTCGTGTCGTGCCTGAATTATGTAACATGTACCGAAGTGGACTATGAAAGCAGATATGGATGGAGAATTCCATGTTTACCTGTCGATAAATTGCGCACCACATCTGGTGGAGGGGTAACGTTTTTGATTAGTAATCAAAAAGTCCTCGGTCCTGGGTGCAAAATCCATTATTGCTTCAATTCTGATTAATAATTAGAGTCGGCAGCCGAAGATTTCTGGCATGAGAAGTCTCTGTGGCCGACGGGTTGTAGGCGCTTCAGCCCGGAACCGCGCTGCTTCTACGGTCACAGGTTCGAATCCTGCCTCTGGCATGGATAAGTGTGCTATCCTTAGGTTTAAGTAGTTCTAAGTCTGGGGGACTGATGACCTCAGATGTTAAGTCCCATAGTGTTCAGAGCCAGTTCAACCATTTTGAGCATAAGAAGAAACTCTCGTTCTGCCAACGGCTTTGTCAAAGAGGGTGGACGAGAGGATAGAGGTACAGGGTACTCGGGCACTCTCTTTGTCCTTGGAGTGGGAAGCCGCCCCTAAAGACCGAAAATCAGAATTGATCGACGACATGAGGATGGAGAAGGAAATGGAAACCACTGCATTAAAAACACATAACGTATATCTTCAGCACATGTGGCCTGTAATTGAAAAAGTGATATTATGATCTCTCTATTGTAAAAGATGCCGGAATAGCTCCGCATTTGGATGTCAGGAGGGGACTTCCACGGTGGCGGGGCAGGGCGTGGGGAGGGGGCGTGCCCATTAGAAAAAGATTGAGCAATCAACAAAAGGACAACGTTCTATGAGTCGAGGCGTGGAATGTCAGAGCCTGGAACGTAGTAGGGAAATTTGAAAATCGGAATAGGCAAAAGGTAAAGGCTCAGTCTAGATATACTTGGGGTCAGTGAAGTGAAATGAAAAGAAGACAATGATCTCTGGTCAGATAAGTTTATGGTCAATCAACAGAAGCAGAAAATGGTAAAACGGGAGTAGGGTTCTTTATGAATAGAAAGGTAGGGCAACGAGTGTCTTATGCTGAAGAGTGATAGGTTTGTTCTTGTGAGAATCGACGGCAAACCAACACCGACAGCGATAGTTCAGGCATAGATGCAGACGTCGCAAGAAGAAGATGAAGAGATAGCGAAAATATATGAGGATATTGGAAGGATAATCCAGTACATAAAAGGCGATGAAAATATGTCATGGCGCACTGGAATGCTGTTGTAGTGGAAGGAATAGAAGAAAAGGTTGCAGGAGAATACGGGCTTGGGACAAGGAATGAAAGAAGAGAGACTGATTGAGTTCCTTAATAAATTTCGAATGCCAGTAGCGAAGAGGAGAAGGAATATTTGGAAAAGATCGGGTGATGCTGGAAGATTTCAGTTAAATTACGTCATGGCGAGACAGAGGTTCCGAAATCAGATACTGGATTGTAAGGCATACCCAGGAGCAGATATAGACTCAGATAACAAATTAGTAATGGTGAAGGGTAAGCTGCGTTCAAGAGAGTAGTAAGCTAAAATCAATACGCAAAGAAGCGGGATACAGATGTACTAAAGGATGACGAGACACGCTTGAATCCTGTAAATACAGCAATAGGGAATAGCTCATCAGGTAGTAAAGTTGAAGAAGAATGGACATATTTAAAAAGAATAATCACACAAATTGGAAAGGAAAGCTTAAATACAAAGAAGAGAACTGCGAAGAAAACATGGGTAACAGAATAAATACTAAAGCTGATCCGAGAAAGATGGAAGTTCAAAAACGTTCAGAGAAATTCAAGAACACAGAAATACAAGTCGCCGAGTAATGAAATAAAAAAGAAGTGAAGGGAAGCTAAGACGAAATGGCACCATGAAAAAATGTGGAGAAATCGAAAATGAAATAGCTGTTGGAAGTACTGATCACCATACAGAAAAATCAAAACAACCTCCGGTAACACTAAAATCAAGTGTGGTAACATCTAGAGTGCAGCGGGATACAACTTTTAAATGCGGAGGAGTCAGCGGATAGATGGAAAGATTACAATGAAGGCATCTATGAGGGGACAAGATTTTCTGATGTTATAGAGGGCTGTAGATACTCCATGAAACAAATCAAGTGTTTGATACGTTTTAGAAAGAGTCAACAGTTTTTAGTTACGGATTTCAGAAACGGAGCAGCACTCAGTCAAACCAGAGATTCGTTGGTAATGGTTCTGCACAAAATAAGATACTTGTTTTCGTTTTGTAAACTTTATCTAAAGTAATTTCCACATATTAAATGGGATCCTTATCATCCTTATCATTTACAAATAGTGAAATGACAGCAAATGGAATCTGTCTCTTTTTATTTTAGTATTTTAACCCCATACATTTAATGTAGTAAGATCTAGGTTAAACTGATGAACGATACTCAGTGTAGACTGTACAATACTTGCTCTGCTTCCGTCGTATTTCTCAAGTTAGGATAATGACAATGTCCTTAAACTATGCTGACATTCGTATTTCCACCGCTCCACACACAGACTGAACTGATCAGGCTGTGACAAATTCGTTCAGTGTAATTCCCACAATGCACCGCAAGGTGGCCCGTCACGAAGGATAAGTGTATAGACGTATAGGTCGTGTAGACCTGATACTCGTATTGTTGGGTACTTTGTGTAATACGTCTCATTTGAATCATTATGATATACATATATAGGCCTATTGATTCTGAATAAGTGTATTAAAAGAATTTCATAAGTATATTTACGAACCTCAATAGCAGGTGCATATTAAACGCTGGCATACAGCATCAGAGGTACATTCTGCATATTGACACTGTACGCTTTTGTATTCAGAGTGGCAACAGAACGAAACTAATTTCACAAAGAGAAATATTTGTAATATAGCTCGGACTGCTTTGTAAAAGAATCGGGTATACATCTTTAGGTTACTTAATAAATATATGCTTTTGTTATACTGTGGGCGCAAGGGATGAATTCATTTACCATCTCTTGCAGTTAATTGTCCTCTCTGATGAAACAAACTAAAATTATGTCACAATCTCTTACGTCGGCTGCATTGATTCATAGAAAGAGGGATTAAAATTTGGAAGGGCATAAAGAATTGAAACCATCTTAATGTGTCACTAACGACATAATTTCACGCGCGAATAAGTGGTACAAAACACTCATCTTATTCACGAAATAGCGGTTAATACCCTCTTCCAGTGGAGTATGACAACCAGAATGACGAGAGATTTAAAACGTGAATGCAGAAATAGCGTTAGAAGTAATATTTATTTAGAAAATAAAACAAATGCACTTCCTGCAGGAAAAAAAACAGCATACAGCCGCTATTGATAATTCTCTGTATTTACACAAATAACGTCGTTACCGGTTTAGAACCGACAGTTTCAAACAGTTGTTCATATCTAGACAAACATTTTCCGATGTTTACGTAAGTTTTATAAGTTTCAGATTGTTAATGTACACGGTTAATGAAGTTTGTTTTATTTAAGAAGCTTCACGAATTTTCTCATAAAAATTTGGAGGCACTACTTTTGCTCATGTGTTCGTACATATGATGCCACAATTTATTTCCTCCTCCTTGACCATATCGCATAGCGCACACTCCTTCTTGGTAGCTCCTCACTCTAGGAAGTAAGAATAGTGGCTGTCTCTTCTGATGTAGAATCTACCGCCTCTCCCTTTTGATGTGAGTGCGACGCGTACAAGTCGCTTTCAGCTGCGCTTCCCGGCTCTGTGCCCACAGGGTCGCCTACTGCACAACAACGTGAGCGCGGGCACGCTGCTGAGCAACCAGACGCTCGTGCTGCAGGCGGTGACGAGGAACAGCTCCGGCCTCTACACCTGCGTCGCCAGCAACAGCGAGGGCGACACCGAGAGCAACGCCTTCAACCTCGACGTCAAGTGTGAGCACAGCCCACGGTGCGAAACGCACCACACGTACGCCTTTCCCCACACCCACCCCCTTTCCACAAAAGCCCCGAACATCGCTACCAATTCCCATAAACCTCAAACCTCCCTCACGCCTCATGTCCAGCAACAGTATACCTCATCTTCCTAATGACTTGCTAATCACATTTCTGCACTATGTGATCAAAAGTATCCGGACACGTAGCTGAAAATGACTTACAAGTTCGTGCTGGAATTAAGTATGGTATTCGTCCACCGTTAGCTCTGATGGCAGATTCCATTTCCGCAGGCATACGTTCAATCAATTGCTGGAAGTTTTCTTGGGGAATGGCAGCCCACTCTTCAAGGAGTGCTGGATTGAGGAAAGGTATCGATGTCCGTCGGTGAGCCCTGGCACGAAGTCAGCATTCCAAAACACCCAAAAGTGTTCTATTGGATTCAAATCCGGTCTCTGTGCACGTCAGTCCGTTACAGGGATGTTATTGTCGTGTAGCCACGCCGCCACAGGCCGTGCGCTATGAATAGGTGCTCGATCGTGTTGGAAGATGCAGTCGCCATCGCCGAGTTGCTTTTCAACAGAGGGAAGCAAGAAGGTACTTAAAACGGCAATGTAGGCCTGTGCTGTGATAGCGACAAGCAAAACAAGAAGGGGTCCAAGCCGCGTCTATAAAAAACACGACCACACCATAACACCACCACCTCCGAATGTTATTGTTGGCATATTGTGTACCGTTATTCCACACAACGTTTTCCCTCTTTTCAGTGTCCTTAAACCAAGCAAGGCACTGTTTGGCATTTACCGAGGTGATGCGTGGCTTATGAGGATCCTCTCTAACATGAAATTCAGGTTTTCTCACCTCCAGCCTGTCATAGTACTTGCAGTGGATAATGATGCGGTTTGCAATTCCTGTGTGATGGTCAGGATAGATGTCTGCCTATTACACATTACGACCCTCTTCAACTGTTGGCAGAGCGCCTCATTCTGCTCTCTGACGATGTCTAATGACTGCTGAGGTCGCTGATATGGAGTACGTGATAGTAGGTGGCAGCACAATGCACCTACTATGAAAAACGTTAGTTTTTGGGGGTGTCCGGATACTTTTAATCACATAGTGTATGTATCAGCCCAAATCTCATTAAATGCCAAATGAATTTCATTGTATCCGGTTTCGTGATAGTAAAACTGTCAAATTGAAGACATTTATTTCCTTAGAATGTTATTTGCCCCTGTACAAAATTCTTAATTTTACATTACTATCGTAATTTCAGCCTTAACTCATTATCAATTACAACAACGTTGGGTGTAATTTGATCGTGAACATCTATTGAACTGGGTGTCCCAGCATGTAGATAAGTACAAAGACACAATATGTATGACAGACCAGTAGAAAACGTATATTCCATCCATAAAACGACTGACCGACAGAATGGACATCAACACAGAAGTTACACGTGGTGCGAACATGATCTGAAAATATGCTAAGGAATTTAGTGGTTGACTAGTGGTCAAATATGAACAGCTTAGGTTGTAAGTCTATATTGCATAGCCCCTGATTACAGAAATACATAGCTCAGAACATCTTGACGATGACTTCACTTAGCACCCCTTAATGATACATAGCTTTGTTGTACTTCATAAAATCTGAGGGTCAAATCAAGGTAGTACCCTAATAAAAAAGGGAGAAGTTTGTATAGCAAGTTTCAGCTACTAACAGCGAGTACGCTGTTTAAGAACTACAAATAGAGGAGGTATACTTGGAAAAGGCCAGGAGATACGGGAAGGTTTAAGTTAGATTACATCTTGGTCAGACAGAGATTCCGATAACAGATACTGGATTGGAAGGCGTACACAGGAGCAGATATAGACTCTATGAGGGGGATGATTTGTCTGATGTGATAGAAGAAACTGGAGTCAATTTAGAAGAGATAGGGCATCCAGTATCAGAATCAGAATTTAAAAGTGCTTTGGAGGACATAAGGTCAAACAAGGCAGAAGGGATAGATAACATTCCATCAGAATTTCGAAAATCATTGGGGTAAGTGGCAAGAAAACCACTATTGACGTTTGTATGTAGAATGTATGAGTCTGGTCACATACCATATGGTTTTCGGAAAAGCATTATCCACTCAATTTCGAACACGGCTAGAGATGACAAGTGCGAGAATTATCGCACAATCAGCTTAACAGCTCATGCATCGAAGCTGCTTACAAGAATAATATACACAAGAATGGAAAAGAAAATTGAGAACGCGCTAGATGACGATCAGTTTGGCTTTAGGAAAAGTAAAGGGACGAGAGAGGCAATTCTGACGTTGCGATTAATAACGAAAGCAACACTAAAGAAAAATGAAGACACGTTCATAGAAATTGTATATCTGGAAAGAGCGTTAGACAACATAATATGGTGCATGATGTCCGAAATTCTGAGAAAAGTAGGGGTAAGCTATAGGGAGAGACGAGTCATATATGATATGTACTACAATCAAGAGGGAATAATAAGAGTGGACGACCAAGAGCGAAGTGCTCGTATTAAAAAGGTATAAAACAAGGATGTAGCCTTTCGGATTACTATTCAATCTGTACATCGAGGAAGCAATGATGGAAATAAAAGGAAGGTTCGGGAGTGGAAATAGGGTGAAATGATATGAATGACACGATTCGCTGATGACATAGCTATCCTGTGTGAAAGTGAAGAAGAATTACATGATCTGCTGAACGGAAAGAGAGCAAATCGAAGAAAGACGTAATGAGAAGTAGCAGAAATGAGAACAGCGAGAAACTTAACATCAGGATTGATGGTCACGAAGTCAATGAAGTTAGGGAATTCTGCTACCTAGGCAGTAAAATAACCAATGACGGATGGAGCAAGGAGGACATCTAAAGCAGATTGGAAATGGCAAGGGGGGCATTCCTGGCCAAGACAAGTCTATAGTATCAAATATCGAACTTAATTTGAGGGACATATTTCTGAGAATGTACGTCTGGAGTACAGCATTGTATGGTAGAAAAACATGGACTGTGGGAAAACCGGAACAGAAGAGAATCGAAGCATTGAGATGTGGTGCAACAGACGAATGTTGAAAATTGGTGAACTGATAAGATAAGGAATGAGGAGGTTCTGCGCAGAATCGGAGAGGAAAGGAATATGTGGAAAACACTGATAAGGAGAAGGGAGAGGATGATAGGACATCAGTTAAGATGAGGATATGACTTCCATGGGACTGGAGGGAGATGTAGAGGGCAGAAACTGTAGAGGAAGACAGAGGTTGAAATACATCAAGCAAATAATCTAGGACGTAGACTGCAAGTGCTACTCTGAGATGAGGAGGTTAGCACAGGAGAGCAATTCGTGGCGGACTGCATCAGACCAGTCTGAAGACTGATTACAGTTACATGACCGTAGCTCAAAAGTACAAAAAAAGATTATCAGGTTATGTTGTTTTAATGGAAGCGTTGCTCCACAGCTGGTAAATACAGTGGTGTGCAAAACTGAAGGATGAAAGTAATTGTCGCAGAATGTGCGAAGTAACGAAACTCAATGAAACTAAGACCACACATGGAAGGAGCTGCTACAGTATACAACAGAAGTTAACTGAATGAAATAGGCAACGGGATGAACAGGTATGACAATTTTATTTAAGGTCGACTATTACACTAACGTCACCTCGATTCATAAGGGTCCCGTGAACATTGCAAAAGGCAGGTCGTTGTTCTTAATAAGATGTGTGATCGCCACTGACGACAGTACATGCTCTGCTACCTACTCCCAACTCCCACGTTGACTACGAGATAGGTGAGTGGTTCGTGTGATAGGCCGTCTCTGCCCTCCACCAGCGAAGTTGACAACTTCTGTTTCTTCTTCGGTATGCAGTAATATGTCTCCCCAACACATCCCACACGTGCCAGATGGCATCTAACACTTCGATTCCCAACAGAACAAAAAAAAAAAATTGAATGTAGCAACTCTTAACAAAATTGGACTATATCATCGTACTAAGCAACGAATACAAGAAGAAATGGACAAAAAATAACTATTTTAAATAGGTGGTTTAAATGTCATTGGCGTTAATTTTAGTGTGACACATGGCCGTGATATTAATTTTAACATTATCTGATGAACACCTACAGGACGGAAATGCGCAATAAGGAAGCTACAAATCTGCAAACTACCACTGTTTTTACAATCAATTTATAATAGAATTGCTGTACTAACCACCACCACCAAAGAGTGGAATACCAGAAGAAATTGGTAAAAAGTAGACAATAAGTTGTTTTATAGTTGTAGTTTCAATCAGAAACCATTGAGACACACAGTTGTCAATTACCCATCGTGTCATGAGATATATTTGAAAGCAGTTACTCAGTTTCCTCAGACTCAATTCTCCATTTCAAAAGATCCATGAACTGATAATGCCTACAACGAATTATAAGTACAAATAACAAGAAAAGAATGGGCCTCAATTTTAATAATTTTAAAAAAGTGGTAGTACAAACTCCAATTTATGTTACTCTCAAAATTAATTATCTCCCTAATAAGATAACGATAAAAAATGCCTTCACCTTCTACTGTCACATAACACGCTCTTCACACCAACTATTGCTTTAAACGCTGTAAGTAACTGCTACAGTGCACTACATTCATAGAAGTATCTCACTGTACTACAAGATGACATCGGTCGTTTCATGAAAAAGGCACTGTTATTTGAAAGGAAAACAAAAATCGGAAAATCGTTGGTTTAGGCAGGAACATATGGTACTCAGACGAGTAAGTCAGGAGAACGGGCAGGCCACTCCATTCGCAAAATATCCTCCCTTTCCAAGAGCTCAAAAATGGCTGTGAGCAATATGGGACTTAACATCGGAGGTCATCAGTCCTCTATAACTTAGAACCACTTAAACCTAACCTAAGGACATCACACACATCCATGCCGGAGGCAGGATTCGAACCTGCGACCGTAGCAGTCGCGCGGTGCCGAACTGAAGAGTCTAGAACCGCTCGGCAATCGCAGCCATCTCCAAGAACTCCTCTACCCGTGTAGTTCGATGTGTGCCTCATCGTGGCAACTAGTGCACTGGTTCACTTGTACACTTAAGAGCCAAAGAAACTGATACACCTGGCTAACATCGTGTAGGGTCCCTGCAAACTCGCGGAAGTGCCACAACAAGACTTGGCATGACGTTGACTAATGTCTGAAGTCCTTCTGGGTAAAATTGACACCATCAATCATGCAGGGCTATCCATAAATCTGTAAGAGTACTAGGGGGTGGAGATCTGTTCTGAACAGCACGTTACAAGGCCTCCCTGACATGCTGAATAGTGTCCATCTCTGGGTAGTTTGGTGGCAGCGTAGATACACGTTTTTCATATTAGATGCATTGTGCTGCCACCTACTGCCAGATACTCCATATCAGTGACCTCATTAGTCATTAGACTTCGTGAGAGAGCACAATGGGGCGCTCCGCGGAACTCACGGACTTCAGACGTGGTCAAGTGATTGGGTGTCACTTGTGTCCTACGTCTGTACGCGAGATTTCCACACTCCTAAACATCCCTAGGTCCACTGTTTCCGATGTTATAGTGAAGTGACAACGTGAAGGAGCTTGTACAGCACAAAATCGTACATTCCGAACTCGTCTGTTGGCTGACAGAGACCGCCGACAGATGCAAAGGGTAGCAACGTGTAATACGCAGACGACATCTATCCAGACCATCACACAGGGATTCCAAACTGCATCAGGATCCACTGCAGGTGCTAAGATAGTTAGACGGGAGGTGAGAAAACATGGATTACATGGTCTTGCGGCTGCTCATTACCCACACATCACTCCGGCAAATGCCAAACGACGACTCGATTATTGTAAGGAGCAAAAACATTACGCGACTGAACAGTGCAAAAATGTTGTGTGGAACGACTAATCACGGTACACAATGTAGTGATTAGATGGCAGGGTGTGGCGGTGAGGAATGCCCGGTGAACGTCATCTGCCAGCGTCTGTAGTGCCAACAGTAAAATTCGGAGGCGGTGGTCTTATAGTGTGGTCGTGTTTTACACGGAGAGGGCTTGCACCCGTTGTTTTGCTTGGCACTATGACAGCGGAGGCCTACATTGATGTTTTAAGCACCTTCTTGCTGTTGCAAGAGACATTCGGGGAGGGGGATTGCATCTTTCAACACAATCGTGCACCTGTTCATAACGCACGGCCTGTGGCGGAGTGGTTACACAAAAATTACGTCTCTGTAATGGACCGGCCTGCACAGAGTCTTTATCTGAATCCTATAGAACACTTTTGGTATGTTTTGGAATGCCGACTTAGTGCCAGGCCTCACCGACCAACATCGATCTCTCCTCAGTGCAGCACTCCGTGAAGAATGGGCTGCCATTTCCCAAGAAACCTTCCAGCACCACATTGAACGTCTGCCTGCGAGAGTGAAAGCTGTCATCAAGGCTAAGGTTGGGCCTAGACCATACTGAATTCCAGTATTACCGATGGAGGCCGCGTCGAACTTGTAAGTCATTTTCATCCAAGTGTACGGACAATTTTGATCTCATAGTGTATAGGTGGTCAAGTGAAACTAATGACTGAAGCCAACTATTAATTATAAAAAAACCACTTACACTTTGGTTTTTGCTCGAATATCCGAATTAATTGTCAGCAACGTGAGTTAAATGAAGTCCACCAAAAGTATGTATTCAAAGTATGTGGTGCGCACGTCATGATATGATGTAATCCTTCGTACTTGGAAATTTGCTTTCTGCGTAGTGGGTGCTCATCAGTTCATTACGTTAGTAACGGAAGACTGACTGCCTGCGGTTATCATATTATTCTAAGGAATGGACTGGTGGCGTTCATTGACATTATTTTAATATCGGTATTATTCTGATGTTGAACATCCGCTCCACAAACCTGTATTCTAATGTCGAGAAAAAAATCACGAGATTAAACATTAAAGTATATATGAAAAATTTGGAGGCCGTACCGTTGGCCACACCTAAAGCTGCTTAAGGCATTTGCTCCTCGATGACGATTAAAGTACATGTCTCTTTGTAATACTCCTCTTATCTCAGTGTCACAACGATTGACTGTACAAGCAATATTAAATAAATATGTTGATGGAGAGGAATCACATGTAAAAAATATATAAAACTGAAAGGAAGCAACCAGCGTTGTATGACATGTAAAATATTCTTGACCTCTTCAATGAGTCGATTATTTCAAGTATGAGTGGAAAATGTAAAGTACAGAGTAAATGGGAGTTAATGTTACACTACACAGTCTGAGAAACGTAGCGGAACACCCAGAAGACATAATCGGGTGTCAGTAGTACTTCGTAAACATACACACCATCGTGGGGTATTTATATGAATAGAATTGCAATTCTCTCTGACATGTAGAAGGATCGCCAGTGTGCATTGGCGTTATCATGTTACGCATTGTTCCCAGAGCTGCTGGAGTACATACAATGAGGTGGCATAAGCCGTGGGATAGCTATGTGCACATATACAGATGATGGTACTATCCTTTAACGAGATATGAAAGGTCAGTGAATTGCTGGAGCTGTCATTTGCACTCCGGTTATTCATGTGAAAAGGTTTTTGTCGTGATTAGGGCCGCGTGACGGGAAGTAATACAACGCGCAATGGGACACTGCATTTTAGAGCTCGTTACGAAATGCAATATTCCGAGATCCACAGAGTCAGAAATATGCCGAGAATGCCAAATTTCAAGCTTTACCTCGCACCATGGAGAACGCACTGGCCGACAGCCTCCACTCAACCACCGAGAGCAGCAGCGTTTATGTGTAGTAGTCAGTGCTAAGAGACAAGCAACAGCCGGCCGGGGTGGCCGAGCGGTTCTAGGCTCTACAGTCTGGAACCGCTCGACCGCTACGGTCGCAGGTTCGAATCCCGCCTCGGGCATGTATCTGTGTGATGTCCTTAGGTTAGTTAGGTATAAGTAGTTCAAAGTTCCAAGGGACTGATGACCTCAAATAAGTCCAATAGTGCTCTCAGCCATTTGAACCATTTGACAAGTAATACTGCTTGAAATAACGGCAGAAATCAATGCGGGTCGTACGACGAACGAATATCTTAGGACTGTTTAGCTAAATTTAGCCGTTAAGGGCTACGGCCTTTCCCCCCATGAACCATGGACCTTGCCGCTGGTGGGGAGGCTTGCGTGCCTCAACGATACATATAGCCGTACCGTAGGTGCAACCACAACGGAGGGGTATCTGCTGAGAGGCCAGACAAACGTGTGGTTCCTGAAGAGGGGCAGCAGCCTTTTCAGTAGTTGCAGGGGCAACAGTCTGGATGATTGACTGATTTGGCCCTGTAAACCTAACCAAACCGGCCTTGCTGTTTTGGTACTGCGAACGGCTGAAAGCAAGGGGAATCTACAGCCGTAATTTTTCCCGAGGGCATGCAGCTCTACTGTATGATTAAATGATGATGGCGTCCTCTTGGGTAAAATATAAAAGTAGTCCCCCATTCGGATCTCCGGGCGGGGACTACTCAAGAGGATATCGTTATCAGGAGAAAGAAAACTGGCGTTTTACGGATCGGAGCGTGGAATGTCACATCCCTTAATCGGGCAGGCAGGTTAGAAAATTTAAAACGGAAATGAACAGGTTATAGTTAGATATATTGGCAGTTAGCGAAGTTCGATGGTAGGAGGAACAAGACTTTTGGTCAGGTGAATACAGGGTTATAAATATAAAATCAAATAGCGGTAATGCAGGAGTAGCTTTAATAATGAATAAAAAATAGGAGTGTGGGTAAGCTACTACAAACAGCATAGTGAACGCATTATTGTGGCCAAGATAGGCACGAAGCCCGCGCCTACTACAGTAGTACAAGTTTATATGCCAATTAGCTCTGCAAATGATGAAGAAATTGATGAAATGTATGATGAGATAAAAGAAATTATTCAGGTAGTGAAGGGAGATGAAAATTTAATAGTCATGGGTGACTGGAATTCGAGAGTAGGAAAAGAGAGAGAAGGAAACGTGGTAGCTGAATGTGGATTGGGGCTAAGAAATGAAAGAAGAAGCCGCCTGGTAGAATTTTGCACAGAGCATAACTTAATCATAGCTAACATTTGGCTCAAGAATCGTGAAAGAAGGTTGTATACATGGAAGAACCCTGGAGATACCAAAAGGTTTCAGATAGATTATATAATGGTAAGACAGAGCTTTAGGAACCAGATTTTAAATTGTATGACATTTCCAGGGGCAGATGTGGACTCTGACCACAATCTATTGATTATGAACTGTAGATTAAAACTGCAGAAACTGCAAAAAGGTGGGAATTTAAGGAGATGCGACCTGGATAAACTGAAAGAACCAGAGGTTGTACAGAGTTTCAGGGAGAGCATAAGGGAACAATTGACAGGAATGGGGGAAAGAAATACAGTAGGAGAAGAATGGGCAGCTTTGAGGAATGAAATAGTGAAGGCAGCACAGGATCAAGTAGGTAAAAAGACGAGGGATAGTAGAAATCCTTGGGTAACAGAAGAGATACTGAATTTAATTGATGAAAGCAGAAAATACAAGAATACAGCGAGTGAAAGGAATTCAAACGTCTCAAAAATGAGATCGACAGGAAGTGCAAAATGACTAAGCTGGGATGGATGGAGGACAAATGTAAGGATATTGAGGCTTATCTCATGAGGGGTAAGATAGATACCGCCTACAGGAAAATTCAAGAGACCTTTGGGGGAAAGAGAACCACTTGTACGAATATCAAGAGCTCAGATGGAGACCCAGTTCTAAACAAAGAAGGGAAAGCCGAAAGGTGGAAGGAGTATATAGAGGGTCTATACAGGCGCGGTGTTCTTGAGGAAAATATTATGGAAGTGGAAGAGGAGGTAGATGAACATTAAATGGGAGATATGATACTGCGTCAAGAGTTTGACAGAGCACTGAAGGACCTGAGTCGAAACAAGGCCCCGGAAGTAGACAACATTCCATTAGAACTACTGACAGCCTTGGGAGAGCCAGTCCTAACAAAATTCTACCATCTGGTGAGCAAGATGTATGAGACAGGCGAAATTCCCTCAGACTTAAAGAAGAATACAGTAATTCCAATCCCAAAGAAAGCAGGTGTTGACAGATGTGAAAATTACCTAACTATCAGTTTAATAAGTCACAGTTGCAAAAATTAACGCGAATTCTTTACAGACGAATGGAAAAACTGGTAGAAGCCGACATCGGGGAAGATCAGTTTGGATTCCGCAGAAATGTTGAAACACGTGAGGCAGTACTGACCCTACGACTGATCTTAGAAGAAAGAATAGGAAAGGCAAATCTTCGTTTCTAGCATTTGTAGACTTACAGAAAGTTTTTGACAATGTTGACTGGAACACCCTCTTTCAAATTCTGAAGGTGGCAGGGGTAAAATACAGGGAGCGAAAGGCTATTTACAATTTGTACAGAAACCAGATGGCAGTTATAAGAGTCGAGGGACATCAAAGGGAAGCAGTGGTTGGGAAGGGAGTGAGACAGGGTTGTAGCCTCTCCCCGATGCTATTGAATCTGTATATTGAGCAAGCAGTAAAGGAAACGAAAGAAAAGTTCGGAGTAGGTCTTAAAATCCATGGAGAAGAAATAAAAACTTTGAGGTTCGCCGATGACATTGTAATTCTGTCAGAGACAGCAAAGGACTTGGAAGAGCAGTTGAACGGAATGGACAGTGTCTTGAAAGGATGGTATAAGATGAGCATCAACAAAAGCAAAACGAGGATAATGGAATGTAGTCGAATTATGTCGGGTGATGCTGCGGGAATTAGATTAGGAAATGAGACGCTTAAAGTAGTAAATGAGTTTTGCTATTTGGGGACCAAAATAACTGATGCTGGTCGAATTAGAGAGGATATAAATTGTTGACTGGCAATGGCAAGGAAAGCGTTTCTGAAGAAGAGAAATTTGTTAACATCGAGTAGTGATTTAAGTGTCAGGAAGTCGTTTCTGAAAGTATTTGTATGGAGTGTAGCCATGTATGGAAGTGAAACATGGACGATAAATAGTTTGGACAGGAAGAGAATAGAAGCTTTCGAAATATGGTGCTACAGAAGAATGCTGAAGATTAGATGGGTAAATCACATAACTGATGAGGTATTGAATAGAATTGGGGTGAAGAGGAGTTTGTGGCACAACTTGACCAGAAGAAGGGATAGGTTGGTACGACATGTTCTGAGGCATCAAGGGATCACCAATATAGTACTGGAGGGCAGCATGGAGGGTAAAAATCGTAGAGGGAGGTCAAGAGATGAATTCACTAAGCAGGCTGCGGTAGGTACTGGGAGATGAAGAGGCTTGCACAGGATAGAGCAGCGTGGAGAGCTGCATTAAACCAGTCTCAGGACTGAAGACCACAACAACAACAAGGGCTACGGCAGCAGACGGCCGACGTGAGTGCCTTCACTATCAGCACTACATCGCCCGCAGCGCCTCTTCTGGGCTCGTGACCATATCGGTTTGACCATAGACACTAGAAAACCGTGGCCTGTTCAGACGAGTACCGATTTCCTTTGGTAAGACCTAATAGTAAGATTCGCGTGTGGTGCAGACTCCACAAATCCTTTGACCAATTCTGTCAACATGGCATGTGCAAGCTGCCAGTAGCTCCATAATACTGTGGGCACACGGAATGGAACCGACCACTGACTGGAAATTGTTATGTTCGCCTACTTAGAGATCATTTACACCCATTTCCTAAATAACGATCTAATTTTTATGGGTGACAGTGTGATGTTGTCACTGGGCCACAACTGACCGAAATCGGTTTCATGAACATTCCGGACAATTCTAGCGATTGGACACACAGATTTCCCGACATGAATCCCCTCGAACACATGTAGGAGATAATCGACAGATTACTTCGTGCACAAAATCCTGCACCAGCACACTTTCACAGTTATGGACGGCTATAGAGGCAGCATGACTTAGTATTTCTGCAGGGAATTTCCAACGACTTATTGAGTCCATTCCACGTCGAATTTCTGCACTACGCCCAGTAAAACGAGTTTAGACACGTTATGTCCGAAAGAACAGATTCCATCGTTATATAGTTAAGGTTCACCGGCCATTGAACCATCTTCTTATGTGCGGATGCACAAACAGTGCCCGAACTCTTACGGGAATCGGCAAAAAGTCGCGAGTAAAGAGTATAAAGGACAGGGGCACTATGAATATAGTGCGGGACAATAAGTTGGGAATGTGGGTCTCACGGGTGGAATGCCAGTGATACGTCCCTGCAGTCGCACTATCCTCTGTGACCTCGGTGGCTCAGATGGATAGAGCGTATGCCATGCAAGGAGGAGCTCCCAGGTTTGAGTCCCGGTCGGGGCACACATTTTGAACTGTCCCCGTTGACTTACGTATATCAACATCTGTATGCAGCTAGGGGTATTCATTTGATTGTAATTTCATTTCTCTCGAGCAGCATGATCATCGATAGTATCTGTTCTTTCGGACATGTCCGAAAATATATTTTAGATTTCCTCATAACAAGTCCTTAATACGTCATATTTCTTTGCAGTCGTGCTGTTAAAGCACGTTAAGTGGCGAAAGATCACGTTAAGCGTTGTCCAATTTAAAGATATGTCGTGTATGAGGTCGAAATGTTACAGCTACATGTCGCGTATGGCGTCAGCGTATGCACGTTGTGTGAACAGCCGTTAGAAAGTGGTTTGTAGTGAACACGAAGCACGTGAACACGAAACACGTCTCGATTTAACCGTCTCTATAAGTGGAATGAATATTCGGTGCAAAACGCATGAATCATAGCTTTTCGAAGATTACACCTGAATTCAGTTTCCTGTGCCTAACGGTGTTTGAGGGAAATCTTCAAAATCATAACGGACGTGTTCATAACAGAGTAATCCGTTGCACAGGAAAACTATTAGTTGAACCAAGATTACCTCATCACCTGTGCAGAACGATACGTGGCGATCGAGTGTACGATCACCCTGAGTTTGGATTTAGGGTGTTAAGACCGTTTTCCACCAAGACCATATAGAGGCAAGTGCACTACACACGTTTCAGCTGCCAATGACTGATTCGTGACCCAGTGGTGTCTCCTGGCTTTTCGTTGCACAGTGACTCTCTGCAAAGAAGGAAAGAGGGAATATTTGGTTTTAACGTCCCATCGGTGGCGCGTTTATTAGACGCGTGTTTTCAGGTTGAGCATCACGGCTTCCATTACGGTAGGGAGTAAGATAGCCGTGTTCTTCTCAAACTAATCATCCCTGCTGATGTTCAAACGTTTTAGAGAAACCACAACTGATCTAAGGCTGCCTGATCAGTCACGGATAAGATGCCTGTGTGCCATAGTGGGAGTCCTCTAAAGCTGGCGGCGGGGGAGCAGTGTGATGTGGGCGAGGACTGAAACGACGAAATTATAACGTTTGGTATCACGAAGTTTAATATTACGAAAATTAGGCGGAGTGAACGTAGTGGATTGCCCTCATCGAAGTGACAGTAAGAATCAATGACACCTTATCTGACATATTTTATCTCCATTACTGATCAATGCATTTAGTAAGTACATCAAGAGGTGTCCGTGAAGACTGGCATAACGGCGTCATTGTAGATAGCAGAAACATTAACGACCTCGTGTATGCAGGTGACACACTGATAACTGGAACAGACGAGCATCCACTGGAAACCATTGTGAGACGTCTGGCTGAAAGAAGCAGAAAACGTGTTCTTGAAATCAACAATACAAAGACCAAAGCGATAATTGTAGACAGCCCTAGTTATGACAGGCCTGACATCACAAATGTGGCTGGTTACAGACCTTGTTGTTTTGGGGAAGGAGACCAGACATCGAGGTCATCGGTCTCATCGGATTAGGGAAGGATGGGGAAGGAATTCGGCCGTGCCCTTTGCAAGGAACCATCCCGGCATTGGCCTGAAGCGATTTAGGGAAATCACGGAAAACCTAAATCAGGACGGCCGGCCTCGGGATTGAACCGTCGTCCTCCCGAATGCGAGTCCAGTGTCGAACCACTGCGCCACCTCGCTCGGTCGGTTACAGACCGTCAGTCGCTTCGAGTATTTAAGGTATATTATCGCTGAGACTGGAGATTCCAAACCTGAGATCCGTAGGCGCATTTAGATTGCGAGAAACGCTGCAAAAAAACACTTGGAATACGTCCTACATTTCCAAGATACAGCTCACCCTCGTGTGAATTCTAATCTTCCCTCTCACAACCTATGCAGCAGAAAATTGGACGATGAAGACGGTGGATCATCGTTAGAGTAATGCTCTGGAAGTGTGCCACTGTAGAAAAAGTTTTGAATGCCATGGACAGCACATCGAGCCAATGAATAGATTCCGAGGCAGTTCGGAATGAGATGAAGACTGTCATGGAAAACGGTTAAAAGGTTTTGGTCACATTGTCAGAAGGTGGAACGAAACAGTGATAGAGGGAAAAGATAACGGCACAATTAGTGGATAGGTGGATAGACCAGGTCAAGAACATGACCAGGCTGGGCTTCATATATGTCTATAGCTACATCTACATCATACTCCGAAAGCCATCTAATGGTGTGTGGCGGAGGGTACTTTCTGTACCACTATCTGATCCCTCCGAGCCTGTTCCGCTAGCAAGTAGTGCGTGGAAAGAAAGACTTTCAGTAAGCCTCTGTATTGACTCTACTTTCTCGAATTTCATCCATGTTGTCTGACTCCTCCTGAAAAGTACTGTCCATATATTTCAATAGTAAATCTCTCCGTGAAGCACGACGCCTCTCTTGTAACGTCTGTTAGTGGATATTGTTTAGCATCTCCGTAACGCTCTCTCGCCAGCTAAACAATCCCGTGAGAAAACGCGCCGCTCTTCATTGGATCTTCTCTTTCTCCTCTATCAGTCCTATGTGATAGGTATCCCACATAGATGAACAATACTCATGAATCGGGCGAACAAGCGCCTTATAATCCACTTCTTTCGTGGATGAGCCACATTTCCTTAAGATTATTTCGATGAAGCTGAGTCTGGTGTCTGCTTTTCCCACTATCTCTTTTACATGGTCATTCCACTTAAGGTCGCTCTGGATAGCTATGCCTAGATATTTTACGGCAGGCGATGTCTCCAGTTGTTTGTCATCAATAGTGTAGCTGTACAGTAGTGGATTTATTTTCCTATGTATGCGCAATATGTTACGTATATTTTCGTTCAGGGTCAATTGCCAGAGGCTGCATCATTCATCAATTTGCTGCTAGTCGTTATGCAAAATCTTCTACGTTACTTCTTTGGTACAGACAACTGCACTATCCGCGAAAAGCCTTAAAGACCATACGACGCTTTCTACTACATGATTTATATATATTGTAAACAGCAACGGTCCTATCACGCTTCCCTGTGGTACTCCGGATACTACCTTTGCATCTGTCGACATAGTTTCGTTAAGAGCGTTACATTTTATATCTGCAAGGAAGGCTTGAATTCTGCTGCGGATCTGCTCCGATACTCAGTAAGTTCGTATTTTCTTCATCAAACGATAATCCGGGACGATGGTAAATGCCTAACTGAAATCATGGAATACGGCATCAACCTGAATGCCTTTGTCCACTGCGCTGTGTATCTCATGGAGGAACAGAGCGAGCTGGGTTTCGCAGTACCTCTGTTTGCGGAATCCTTGTTGAATTTTATACAGGAGATATTCATTTTCCGAAAACGTCATAATTCTTGAGCATAAAACATATTCGATAATTCTACAACAGGTTGACGCCAACGATAAAGGTCTATAATTTTGACGATCTGTCTTACTGCCTTTCTTAAAAACGAGAATGACCTGCGCTTTTTTCCAGCCGTAAGGTACCTTTCGTTGCACAAGTAATCTACGATAAATTACTGCTAGAAGGGGAGCAAGTTCTTTTGTATAATCATTATATAATCTTTTGGTATATCATACGGTCCTGAAGTCTTTCCGCTAATAAGTGAATGTAGCTGCATTTCAATTTTGCGATCGTTACTCTCAATATCTGCCGTTTTGATGTTCGTACGACGATTGAAAGGAGGTACAGTGTTACGAGCTTCCATTGTGATGCAACCTCGGAAGACCGAATTCAGTATTTCGGTCTTCTCTCTGTTATCTTCCGTTTCGGTGCCGCAGTGGTCACTGAGAGAATGAATAGATGTTTTTGAACCATTTACTGATTTTCTTTTCGACCAAAATCTCTTACAGCAAGAATGTCACCATTTTTTAATAATTAACCATGTAATTCGCCAGCCTGCCGTGCAATTAACGTTATTTTTATTTTATTTTCGCTATCAGTTTCCGCAGTTTATGATGCCATCTTCAGGGCCTATATACACCTCTCGAAAATGATCAATGTTGGCTACTGGGGCCAGATGTTTCTGGATGCCGTGAATTCGTATCTCAAGTGCTACGTTCGAAGACCAGAGGTGCATATGGACCTGAAGATGGCCTAATGAATTGCAGAAAATGGTAGCGAAAATAAAATAAAATAACATCTCAAATGCACGACTATTTGGCGAATTTCATTGCTAAATATTTGACCAGCCGCTTTTCCATGTCTAAAATGGGCAGAAAGTCGCCATGACTACGACAGAGCTCCCATAGAATCTTACCACCTACGAGAGAGTTGCGTGGAGCTGGTCGTCAAGGGGCTTACCGCGTGATGCCACTGCGCCACTGCTTTGGGTTAGACCAATGTGGGAGAGAATGTAACTTTATGTACAATATGGTGAAGTATATCTTTTTGAAGACACACATGCTATCCGGAAAATAATAACTATATCTATGTGACATCACTGTGCAGTGTTAAGTATAAGGGAAACCGGACACAGAAATCAGAAACAGCCTCCAGTAAACATTAAATAACAATCTAAAATGTGGCTTCTACCAGTGTGTGTTCCCTCATTAACCATGGGCCTTGCCGTTGGTGGGGAGGCTTGCGCGCCTCTCCGATACAGAAAGCCGCACCGTAGTTTAGAGGCCAGACAAACGTGTGGTTCCTAAAGAGGGTCACCAGCAGCCTTGTCAGTAGTTGCAGGGCAACAGTCTGGATGAGTGACTGATCTGGCTTTGTAACATTAACCAAAACGACCTTGCCGTGCTGGTCCTGCGAATGGCTGTAAACAAGGGGAAACTACAGCCGTAATTTTTCCCGAGGGCATGCAGCTTTACTGTATGGTTAAATGATGGGTAAAATATTCCGTAGGTGAAATAGTCACCCATTCAGATCTAATGGCGGGGAGTACTCACGAGGACGTCGTTATCAGGAGAAAGAAAACTGGCGTTCTACATATCGGTGAGTGGAATGTCACATCCCTTAATCGGGCAGGTAGGTTAGAAAATTTAAGAAGGGAAATGGATAGGTTATAGTTAGATATAGGGGCAGTTAGCGAAGTTCGATGGCAAGAGGAACAAGACCTGATCAGGTGATTACAGGGTCCTAAATACGAAATTAAATAGGGGTAATGCAGGAGTAGGTTTAATAATGAGTAAAAAAAAATAGGAGCGAGGGTAAGCTACTATGCACAGCATAGTGAACACATTATTGTTGCAATGATAGAAACGAAGCCCAATCCTACCACAATAGTACAATTTTACATGTCAACTAGCTCGATAAAAGAAATAATTCACATAGTTAAGGAAGACGGAAATTTAATAGTCATGGGGGACTGGAATTCAATAGTACGGAAAGGAACAGAGGGAAGAGTAGTAGGTGAGTATGGACTGGGGGTAAGAAATGAAAAAGGAAGCAATCTGGTAGAAATTTGCACAGAACGTAGCTTAATCACAGGTAACACTTGATTTAAGAACCAAAAAAAAGATTGTATACATGGAAGAGGCCTGGAGACACTGGAAGCTTTCATATTGATTATATAATGGTAAGACAGAGACTTATTAACCGTTTTCTAAATTGTAAAACATTTCCAGGGCCAGATGTGGACTCTGACCACAATTCATTAGTTATGAACTGTAGACTTAAACTGAAGAACCTGCGAAAAGGTAGAAGTTTAAGGAGATGAGACCTGGATAAACCGAAAGAGCCAGAGGTTGTACAGAGTTTCAGAGACAGCATTAGGGAGCGATTGACAGGAAGGAGGGAAAGAAATACAATAGAAGGGTAGCTTTGAGAAATGAAATAGTAAAGGCACCAGAGGATCAAGTAGGTAAAAAGACGAGGGCTAGTAGAAATCCTTCGATAACATAAGAGATATTGAATTTAATTGATGAAAGGAGAAAGTACAAACATGCACTAAATGAAGGAGGTGAAAAGGAATACAAATGTCTCTAAAATGAGATGGTTCAAATGGCTCTGAGCACTATGGGACTTAACTTCTAAGGTCATCAGTCGCCTAGAACTTAGAACTACTTAAACCTAACTAACCTAAGGACATCACACACATCCGTGCCCGAGGCAGGATTCGAAACTGCGACCGTAGCGGTCGCGCGGTTCCAGACTGTAGCGCCTTTAACCGCTTGGCCACCCGGCCGGCCATGAGATCAATAGGAAGTGAAAAATGGCAAATCAAGGATGGCTACACGACAAATGTGAGCGTGTAGAGGCATATATCACTAGGTGTTAGATAGATGCTGCCTGCAGGAAAACCTTCGGAGGAAAGAGTACCACCTGTATGATGAATATCAAGATCGCAGCAGAAATACCAGACATGAGCAAAGAAAGGAAAGCAGAAAGGGGGAAGCAGTATATAGAGGGTATATACAAGGGCGATGTACTTTACAATATCACGGAAATGGAAGAGGACGTAGATGAAGAAGAAATGGAGATATGATACTGCATGAAGAATTTGACAGAACACTGAAAGACCTAAGTCAAAAAAAGGTGCCGGGAGTAGACAATATTCCATTAGAAATACTAATAGCCTTGGGAGAGGTAGCCACGACAAAACTCTACCATTTGGTGAGCAAGACGTATGAGACAGATTTCAAGAAAAATGTAATAATTCCAATCCCAATGGAAGCAGCTATCGATAGGTGTGAAAATTACCTAAATATCAGTTTAATAAGTCATGGCTGCAAAATACTAACACGAGTTGACAGAAGAATGGAAAAACTGGTAGAAGCCGATCTCGGGGATGATCAGTTTGGATTCCGTAGAAATGTGGAAACACGCGATGGAATACTGACCCTACGACTTATCTTAGAAGACAGGTTAAGGCACTTGTAGACTTAGAGAAAGCTTTTGACAATGTTGAATGGAATACTCTCTTTCAAATTCTGGAGGCGACAGGCGTAAAATACAGGGAACGAAAGGCTATTTACAATTTGTACAGAAACCAGATTAAGTTATAAGAGTCGAAGGGCACGAAAGGGAAGTAGTGATTGCAAACTGAGTGGGACAAGGTTGTAGCCTATCCCCGATGTTATTCAATCTGTATACTGAGCAAGCAATAAAGGAAACAAAAGGGAAATTGGGAATAGAAATTAAAATCCATGGAGGTTTGCCGATGACATTGTAATTCTGTCAGGGACGGAAAAGGAACTGGAAGAACAATTGAACGGAATGGACCGTGTCTTGAAAGAAGGATATAAGATTAGCATCAACAAAAGCTAAACAAGATGATGGAATGTAGTCGAATCAACCAAGTTACGGTGAGGGAATTAGATTGGTAAATGAGACACTTAAGATGGTAGATGAGTTTTTCTATTTGGGGAACAAAGTAACTGATGATAGTTGAAGTAGAGAGGATATAAAATGTAGACTGGCTCTGGCAATGAAAGCGTCTCTGAAGAAGAGAAAGTTGTTAACATCAAGTATCGATTTAAGTGTCAGGAAGCCTTTTCTGATAGTATTTGTTTGGAGTGTGGCCTTGTATGGAAGCGAAACATGGATGATTAATAGTTTGATCCAGAAGAGAATGGAAGCTTTCGAAATGTGGTGCTACAGGTGAATGCTGAAGATTAGGTGGGTAGCTCACGTAACTAATGAGGAGGTACTGAATAGAACTGGGGAGAAGAGGAATTTGTGGCACAACCTAAAAGAAGGGATCGGTTGATAGGACACGTTCTGAGCCACCAAGGGACCACCAATTTAGTATTGGAGGGAAACGTGGAGGCTAAAAACAGTAGAGAGAGATCAAGAGATGGATACACTCAGTAGATTCAGAAGATTGTAAGTTGCAGTAGTTTCTTGGAGACGAAGAAGCTTGCACAGGATAGAGTAGCATGGAGAGCTGCGTGAAACCAGTCTGTGGACTGAAGACCGCAGCAACAACACCACTGTGCGTATCTGACTGTGATCAACCGAACAATATGAGTGCAGTGAAAACAATATATAGTGCACTTCACTTTTCCCAGAATAAAAATCGTGTACACAAGTAATCTATTATATTTGCTACTAGGTAAACAACATAATAACAGCGAAATTCTTTAGTGTGTATCTTATTGTTTTCTAATATATATATATATAGTAGAAAAATGAAGAGCGATGCAGAATGACCAGGAGTGACCCATATGCAAATAGTCATACCACGCAGCCACCCTATCTTAGGAAATAAATAGTGATAAGAACAGGCATCAGAGCTACACATTACAACTTCATTTTCTTTTTCCTACATTTATTTGTAGCATATGCCTCTTATGAACGCCGTACTTCTAATTTTTTGCCCCAGGTAATAAACAAGTGAACCGTATATAACTTTCAAAACACATGTATGTTTGATATTAATTTCCATAATACGAGGACTAGATGCGGAGCTCGTAGATCATGTTTTCAACCATTTGGAAAAAAAATTTTAAGAAAAATAAAATTTGTTTCTGATGTGTCGATCTTGTATATTACAGTACATGTAGTTAAAATCGTGGGAATCACGTTAAAAACAATCTATTGTTTCGTTGTTCGTTACTTCTAGCACCAAATGGATTTATGTAGAGCTACTACTCCGCAGTTGCACATCATCACTGAACTTCAACAAAATTCTTCTAACAGTTATTTATATTATTTACGCTGATATTAGCAACAGTTCCCTGTTTCCAGATGGCGAAGGTATTCTGGTTCCACACTTTGTACCATCCCATTTTCCCTCCGCGTTGTATTGGTGACATGAAACTTTCTTCGATTTCCCAAGACTCTCGGAGTTTCGGAAAAGCCATCCTTTCCATCTTCCCCGAACGAATAAGAAAGATAAAACAGCTTTTTCTGTGGAACGGAATCGGCTGCGAAGAACTTTCTCGGTAGCTTTTTTTTCTTTTGCGGAGTGGACAACACCATTCTAGGGTCGCCTAAACTTCCTTATTTACTGGTACTTTGGAAAATGGAGAGTGATGAGTGATTTTTTACGGGAAAGGTCGTCGTGCTCGTAAAATATAATTTGTTTTTATAATCAATTATTACTCCGACAGATAGATTCATGTTACTGTCCCACGAAAATATTGTTGATAGAAGTGTGACAACTACTCAGAACATTTAGTAGAAGGTAAATACTACACCTCCTTCCATGCAATTATCAGACATGAACTATATTGTACGAACAATTCCAGACAATGCATTTTATCTGCGAAAAAGGCTTTCAAGAACGCTTCATGAACCACTGGTCATGACTTTATGTGTTTACTAATAATCTCGGATGCATTTTTTTCCAAAATTTCTTTGCACTCATTAATCTTCACACTTTATCTCAGGTATAAACCTGTTCATTAGCAGCGCTCACCACTGTGATCCGCCGACCGGAGTGGCCGTACGGTTCTAGGCGCTACAGTCTGGAACCGCGCGACCGCTACGGCAGGTTCGAATCCTGCCTCGGGCATGTATGTGTGTGATGACCTTAGGTTAGTTAGGTTTAAGTAGTTCTAAGTTCTAGGGGACTGATGAGCACAGCAGTTAAGTCCCATATTGCTCAGAGCCATTAGAACCATTTTGAACCACTGTGGTCCTTTCAGTTTGTATTAACGTTTCACATGTTTCGAAAAATGTTCACCATAAATCGCTTGTCTTGTTAAATGGTATGTCCTCTGGATAACTAACTGAATGACACGGTTCTCATTCCAGAGATAAGAGGATTAAACAGTTATGCTCCTAACACAAAAGTCCCAAAGCTTAAAGTAACTTACAAACTAACAAATCATTTACGTTACATTTCCTTAAGGCATCCATTTACGGTGTACACAAGCCGTGAAGAAGAGTTTTAAGGCGCACAGTAGCCTTTCACTACATCGGATGTTGTCTTGCTAGTCAGAAGTAACGTCAGTATTTGGATAATAATAATTACGTTTATTTTCTCTGCAATTCACTCAGCGGTTTTATGTCACCTCATTCTTCATAGGGCTTTCTACATTCGGTGGAAATCTGTTGGTTTTGGAAAAATACTGTCAGAAACATTTGCGGGGGAGACATCGTAGATATGGTTGTGAGTCAGAAGGGATATCTCATTACCGCCAAAATTTGTTGTATTAGTAATTTATATTACTTTCGGTTAATTTCGATCATAAATCATCTTCTCGTCGACATGAGTGTGAATATACACTGGTGTGCGAAACACGGACGAAAGTAATTTGTTTTGTGTGTCAGTGCCAAGTAATTGTAGTTCGATGAAAGTTCAGCCTCACATACGAGGAGGAATACAGTACAGAATAAAACTGACATACGCAATGAGTCAAACAGGAATGATAATTTGCTGAAAGTATGTACACTGGAGTCACAGCGATTCATGGCGTTGCCCAGGACGTCACAAAAAGCGCGACGTGGTCCTTAATAGAGTACATGATAAGTAGGAACGGCAGCGCATGCTCTGCCACGTGCTATCATGAACAGCCAGAGTGTTGGTCAGGAGTCCTTGTGCAAAGGCATTCAATTCCTCCACCAGCTTGGTTGACGGCCGATAAATGGTTGTCGGTGCATGTGGACGTGCTGCAATTCGTGAATCCTACGCATTCCACACGTGATGGACTGAAGTCCGGGGAACGGGCGGACCAGTCGATGTGTCGAAAATCCTCTCATTCCAAGAGCTCCTTCACCTGGCGCTTCGATGCTGTGTCAGGCATAAAAATGAAGTCAGGGCGGAATGCAACCCTGAAAATACGCACATAATGAAGGAGTACGGGTGTAGCAATAAAGTCGAGCGGCGAGTGTTCCGTGTTCAAAGATTTCAAGGTGCTTCCCACATCGTAATACCTCGACAAACAAAACCATTATGAAGGTACGAGACGAGGTACTGGCAGAACTAAAGCTGTGGGGACGGGGCGTGAGTCTTGCTTGAGTAGCTCAGATTGTAGAGCATTTGCCAGCGAAAGGCAAAGGTCCCGATTTCGAGTGTCGGTCCGGCACACAGTTTTAATTTGACAGGAAGTTTCGAAACCATTATGTTCAATACTGTTTCTGGGTGCATTATGTCTTCCCGTCTCTCACCATAGGACGGTGCATCCAGCACTGTCAGACCTACCTCTTGACGATCATCATGGATCATCATGGAGGCAATCATCGAAAGCATGTGACCTTATCCGAATCTGAAAGGACACATTAAACGAGACCTCATGCTTCCTCAACGTTCTGACTTTTGGGGGACTATGCAGTATTTAGCTTGTGCGAATAATTCAAATAGAATTTGCAGAATTTTTTTTACAATTCATATGAAGTTGTTCATTGACTCTGTGTTGGGGTTAATTGAAGGGCCCACGTACGTTTATATTTCGTTGAGGAGGCTAGTTGTCTGTGATAACGGGAAACTCGCACTTCAAACACGGTAGTCATTTTGACACATACGAATGTCGAGAGCGGACATAATTTTTTTTATTTATCGAAAGAGTTCCATGTAATCTGAATATATTACATTAATATTTCTACCTGTCTGAGACAGACAGAAACCGGGGGAAGTGTAACAACCTTTCCTGAGGTTTTTGACATTGACTGATGGATTTGTTACCAGGCGAGACTAAAAGTACGATTACTGTCAGAAATTTACATATACTTTTAATGGTGTAATAGATCGATGTATCGTTTGTATGATGACTATCTTTTGTGTACTGGGTGATGGTACTGTAGTGTAGAGAAATTTATGCGGGATACACGAAAATACATGCCCAAACTGACAACGGCATGAAATGGATTTTAACAACTATAATTTGCTAAGCAGCCATAGTTCCTAAATAGATTGAGTGAGCATCCAGGAGATCATTGTGTGTACCAAATGGCTCTGAGCTCTATGGGACTTAACTGCTGACGTCATCAGTCCCATAGAACTTAGAACTACTTAAACCCAACTAACCTAAGGACATTACACACATCCATGCCCGAGGCAGGATTCGAACCTGCGACCGTAGTGGTCGCGCGGTTCCAGACTGTAGCGCCTAGAACCGCTCGGCCACCCCATTGTGTGTGTCATCGAGATTAAAGCGTATACTTTATGAAGTGATTTGTGAAATGCTAAGGTTCAGTTTAGACGTAGTGAATATCAGCAAAATGAAATGTGAATAAGGTTTTCTTGTAACAAGAGTATAGGATAGTATCAACAGAGCTAGAAATAGTATAACTAGAATGGGAAGAGTAACAAAAAGGACGGTAGAGGCAGAATGTGTGTTACTGCGACCAGTTCATTGGTAAGGTTGTTCCCATCAGCATAGAAAGATCCGTTGCAAGTAGAAGATAAAGAGATACGGAAAGTATATGAGGAGATTGATCGGGTAATAGAGGACGCTAAGGGAAATGAAGCTCTGTCAGTTATGGGAGATTGAAATGTGGTTGTAAGGGGGTGGAGTAGAAGAAAGGGTTACAGTAAAATAGTGCCTGAGTAAAAAGAATGAGTTCGGAGAAGGACTAATTGAGTTCTGCAATACATTTCAGCTGGTATTACCAAAAGTGTATTTCAAGAACCACAAGAGGAAGTGACATAACTGGAAAAGTCCGGGAGATACAGGACGATTCTAGTTACATTACATCACAGTCAAAATGGCTCTGAGCACTATGCGACTTAACTTCTGAGGTCATCAGTCGCCTAGAACTAAGAACTAATTAAACCTAACTAACCTAAGGACATCACACACATCCATGCCCGAGGCAGGATTCGAACCTGCGACCGTAGCGGTCACGCGGTTCCAGACTGAAGCGCCTTTAACCGCACGGCCACACCGGCCGGCACATCACAGTCAATCAGACACTCCAAAATCAAATATTAAATTGTAAGGTGTACACCAGAGGCAGATATAAACTCAAATCACAATTTAGCAATAATGACGAGTAGGCTGAAGCTTAAGAAGCTAGTCAGGAAGTGTCAATGAGGGAAGAAATGGGATACGGAAATATTCAGGAATGATACTGCGATAACGAATAGTTCAGCAGGCAGCTCTATTGAAGAAGAATGCACATCTTAAAAAGGGCAGTCACAGAAGCTGGAAAGAAAACCGTAGGCACAAAGGATATAACTGCGAAGAACAATGGGCAACAAAAGAAATAATTCAGTTTACTGAAGGAAGGATTAAAACGTCTAGGGAAATTCAGGAATGCAGAAATAAAAGTCACTTAGGAATGAAATAAACAGGACATATAGAGAATCTAAGACGAAATGGCTTCATGGAAATCAATAAAGAAATCATTGTCGGAACGACTGACTCAGCATACAGAAAATTCAAAACAACTATGGCTGAAATTAAAAGCAAAGACAGTAACATAAGAAGTGCAACGATAATTTCACAGTTAGATGGGAAGAGTGCATTGAAGTCCTCTATGAGGCGGAGTAGTTGTCTGATGATGTGATAGAAGAAGAAACAGGAGTTGACAGCGAAGAGGTAGGGGATCCTGTAAAAGAAGTAGAACTGACAAGAGCTTTGGATGACAAAAAATCAAATAAGGCAGAAGGTTCGGATAACGTTACATCGGAATTTGTAAAATCTTTCGAGAAAGTGGCAGAAAAACGGCTATTCAGATTAGTGTGTAGAATTTACGAGACTGGCGACGAACCATCCGACGTTCGGGGAAACACTATGCACACAGTTCCGAAAATGAATCGCGAGATTTATCGCAGGACCAGCTCAACAGCTCATGAATCCAAGTTTCTGACAAGAATCATATACGGAAGAATAGAAAATAAAATTGAGGATCTGTTAGACTACGATCAGTTTGGCTTTAGGAAAGGTAGAGGCACCAGAGAGGCAATACTGACGTTACAGTTGATAGTGGAAGCGACACGTTAGTAGGATTTGTCGAAAATGTAAATTATAGGGAAGTGTTTGAAAATTGTGACAAAAATTGGGGTAAGCTATAGGGAAAAACAGAAAGTGTACAATATGCGTAACAATAAGGCCGGTATATCAAGAATGAGATATTCCGCTTAATAAGGATGTAAGGCTGGTATGTAGCCTCTCGCCCGTACTGTTCCGTCTATACATTGAAGAAACAATAAAGTAAATGAAAAAAAAAGGTTCAAGAGTTAAATTAAGATTCTAGGGGAGATGATATCAACGATAAGATTCGCTGATGACACTAGTACCTGAGGGAACATGAAGAAGAAATGTAAGATATGTTAAATGGAATAAACAGTCTAACAAGTATAGAAGGGGATTAATCTTAAATAGAAAAAAGGCGAAAGTAATCAGAAATAGTAGAAATGGAAAGAGCGATGAACTTCGAAACTGGTGATCAGAAGTGTCTAGGAATTCTGCTTCCTAGGTAGTAACAGTACTCATGATAATCGAAGCAAGGAGGATGTAAAAAGCAGACTAGTACAAGCAAAAAGCGCATTCGCAGCTAGCAAAAGTCTGCTAGTATGAATCACAGACCTTAATTTGAGGAAAAAATTTCTGGGAATGTACGTTTGTAGCACAGCATTGTATGGTAGTGAAACGTGGTCGGTGAGAAAACGAGGACAGAAGAGAATCGAATCAATTCAGACGTGGTGCTAGAGATGAATGTTGAAAATTAGGTGGACTGATAAGATAAGGAATGAGATGGTTCTTCGCAGAATCGGTGACGAAAGGAATATGTGGAATACACGGACTAGAAGGATGATAAACGTCTGTCAAGACATCATAAATTATACTCCATGGTACTACAGGGAGCTGTAGAGGGTAAAAACTGTAGAGCAAGACAGAGACTGGAATACATCCAGGAAATAATTGAGGACATAGGTTGCAACTGCTACTCTGAGATGGAAAGGTTGTCACATGAGAGTAGTTTATTGCAGTGACGAGGGGGCGGGAGGGGGGGGAGGGGTGCGCATCGAGCCTGGCGGGAAAATAATGCCTTAAAATAAGTAAATACAAATAAAATTAAATAAAAATTAAGAAAAAAAAATAAAAAAGTAACCCAATAAATCAGCAAAATGTACAAGTTGAACACAGAGCCTGTATCGATGTAGCAGGGCATCCCGCGTTCAGTGAGATGCGTGCTTTGTATATGTAGTCCACTGTAGCCAAACTGAGTCCTGATGGGTTGAATGTACTTCGGTTTTCATATAGTCCAAGAAGAAGTCTCACGTCCTGAGGTTAAGATGTAAACAGGTCCGCTCTGGTTGATCCATCAATTTCAGAAATTAGGGCTTCATACTTCACGTACTTGTTCCGTAAAATGCGACGCTCTCCATGTTGCTATAACAACACCCACCCTCTCGTACCTAGCGGTTCGTCCTCTAATAATTTTGGCACGTATCCTTGCTCGAAGGGTCTGTGGATTAGCCATATGAGTCGATGAAGCAACATTTAGGGCTCAAGCAAGAGGTCCCTGATCTCGCCTAACGGCTATGTGTAGGATCACACCTGTCCGTACACGTGTGTTAAGACAATTGTCTTCCCACCTAAACTGAACCTCATACTTAAACAGAAGAACTTCAGAAAACTGATGGTCTTCATTGTCCTGTTGCAGAAACCAGTAACAAGCTCAAGCTGAGGCAGATAGTCAACTATTACCAGAGTTTATACCCTGTTAAGACCGCAATGGTGAAATGTACTGTAGGTTAACGCTATTTTGTCGAAAGTCGACATGTTAAGAAACGTGGCTGTTGTACTTAAGGTTTATAATTTATATAAAAAACAGCTACCAGCCACATGTATGGTTTAAAAAGGTTTATTATCTTCAGACCATGACCGGTTTCGGATTTTTCTTTACAAATCCATCTTCAGATGGCAGATTACAAGCATTCTTAGTTGGACCTAGTTTTGCTTATGTCATTCGTTTGCTGCACTGGGAAAGAAAAGAAATATTTTTGTTGTCATATCGGTAATGGCATTTTTAGGAAAGATTTACTTCTTTTACAAAATCTAATTGCTCGTGAGATGGTTTTTATAAACATTAGTAAACTTGCAGGTTAGTGTACTTACGAGCTGTGTAGTTCTGCCTGACGAAATATTAGTGCGTTTATGTTTTCGAACGCAAGCTTACACTTTTCAATATGCACTATGTGAGTGCTATTCCAGTCAATGGACGTCACTTTCAACCTCATGATCTTAATTACACACGCAGCACACACGAATAACGTTTACAAAACGTGGCCCAGCTTCACATTACAAACGAGACCAATATTTGCAAAGAGCTTACAGTCATAACGATGTTAACTTACAGATGCTGTATAGTCGATATGGGTACAGTAAAATATCTCTTTGCTATTGTATGAAATTAATCTAAAACGGAATAAATAAAATTACACACAAATAAGATTACAAACATGATATGTAGTACAGAATTATTGTGTGTTACTAATTAATTGTTACAATAGTAGGAGATAAATTCTAATATATGACATAATATGCAATGCACATGTTTTCATTATGCAATTTTTCAATGACATATAAACAGTTTTTGGGGCCTGTATACTGAATGTTTTTGATGGGATATTGGGCTTAAGTTATTTTAAAAAAGTAGAAACTTCTTCAAAGTTATTGAAGAAGGGGGTGTTAACTGACTCTGTCTGTTCATTCAAAATGAGATCAGGGAACCTGTTTTTATGTGTATGAATCTCAATCTCCTCTAGGAGATTCAATGTGAAACCTTTGTCTTTGAGGTGTAATATCAGCAGGTTGTTTTCTATATTTTCAACTGTACGATTGTTTTCTGCAAGATGGGTGGCAAAAGCAGATTTGCTTAGATTTTTCAGACGTAGGGCATCAAGGTGTTCCTTGAATCTTGTTTCAAAAGCTCTACCTGTTTGGCCAATGTAGAATTTAGGACAGTTGTTACTCTTGAGTTTATAAATTCCAGATCTTTTATGGGGTATGCTATTGTGTGGGAGTGAGTGTATGACTCTTTGTTGGAGTTTGTTATTGGTAGAGAAACTAATTTTGACATTCTTCTTCTTGAATAAGTTGGAAATTTTATATGAAAGTGGGCCTATATATGGTAAGGCTACATATTTTACTGATTTTTTGTCTTTCATAGTTATTGTGGGTGTTGCTTGTTGCAAAGACTTATTGCTAGCAATTTTTACTTTTGTTTTTTGAAAGAGTGTGTCTATGATGTAACTGTAGGTTACTGACAACAGTCTACGGGAGAGATCACAACAACTGCGTCACCTGAAATACGAGTGAATGTGAAAGGATATATAAAATCGGTTCTTGACACTTGCTTGCTTATGAGAATATGCTGCCAGACAGAAGGAGTAAAGCACCCAGAAGAGGAAGACGAAACTCCCCATGGTGTGAGAGGGTATATAATGTTATTTCTGTGATTGAGTATTCGACTGAAATTTTGAAAGAACTGGACAGAACGAAGCAACATCAATGACACTACACTCCCTCTGGTCTGTATGCATGCACCGATTCCGTAGCGAAAGTTGTCATAAACAGGCTGTAACCTCTTCTGATGCAACCTGGTCCACGGCTGTCGTTACTAATCGTCGATATCCTGAATGCTGGCACTAGGACGCAGCTGACATCCGAGTTCGTCCCACTCGCGTTCTATTGATCTAGGGATGATGCTAATCATAGAAGTACAAGAAAATCATGCAGACAGTTCGTAGAGACAAGTTTAGTTTCTGGATGAGCCTTTTCCTTTTGAAAAATGGTACCACTATTCTGTAGGATGAGAGGTTATGTATCAGGAGGTACGATGTCAGTGACGCACTCTTGTGACACAGAGTTTCGTCAACTATTACCAACCATGACATGAAGTCATAGCCGAAGCCTCCCCCCACCCACATGCCAGTAATAACACCACTGTGCCACTAACAAAGGTTGGAAGAATGGGACATCTTCTCAGGTCGCCGCCATACTCGCCGACGATAGTCATCCGATGTAGTGTATAATCGCGATTCATTTATCAGCGGTCATTGCTTCACAGTCATGGGACCAGTCCAGACGCAGTCGTTCGTGTTGTGTTGTTAACGGCAGCCTACGCACGTGGCCACAACTCGTAGTCCGGCAGCTTGTGGTCGCCAACCAACTGTGTGGTATTGCACAGAACGTTGCAGTGAGTGCATTGTATGTTCGTGGATGGCAGGCGCAGATGTGAAATAGCTGCGCCTTGCGAGAGCCGCGCGGGATTAGGCGAGCGGTCTCAGGCGCTGCAGTCATGGACTGTGCGGCTGGTCCCGGCGGAGTTTCGAGTCCTCCCTCGGGCATGGGTGTGTGTGTGTTCGTCCTTAGGATGATTTAGGTTAAATAGTCTGTAAGCTTATGGACTGATGACCTCACCAGTTAAGTCCAATAAGATTTCACACACATCTGAACATTTTTATTTATTTATTAATTTGTTTATTTATTTATTTATTTTTGCCTCGCGAGATACCCCAGTACTTGTGACAAGACTTATTTGAATGATAGCTGGCCAGCTGTTTATACACCAGCATTCGTCTGCGACGGCGATATCCAAAACGGCGACCCATTGTTGAATAATGCTATTCATATAATGAATGCGCGAAGTTGCATCAGCAGCTATTTATAGCCCAAGATACAAGCGCACGCTGCTTGGTCGCTTGGGCGCTTGGGCGCCGTCGTTGATAAGTGGATTGCGTAACCACATGCAAGCATATCTACTGTGAGAGGCCCCTGAGGGGGGGGGGGGGGGGGAGCAGGGAGCAGGATACTGAGTGAGGTGTGGTGCTACAAAAGAATAAAATCGCTTCTCGGCTTTTGGCAAGATCAATGTGTAGTATTTATTAATGATAATATATCATACAATCACCAACAAATTTACAATCTTCCATATTAGAGGTACCACTTATTTTGGACCAAATATAAATTTTTTCATCGGAATTAATCTTACGTCTAGTCCTACAATTAAGTGACAATGGACCATAAGGTACTAGATAATAACCTTCACTTAATATAACAATTTCGGCCAAATGTACAGTACGAAATGCTACAACTTCACGTGATGTAAAACTTTCCAGACCAGTCCTAGATGCGTCATGACAAACAACAACAGCAAAGGTAATCCAACCATTACCTATTGAACTTGAAGTCAGGAAAAATAGCATCTACCTGTCGCTATGGATCAGAGGAAATCCTCTCTGGCTTCCGGCGGCTATCTGATTTGGTGAAGACTGCCAGTCTCGCTAGCGGGATGAAAGCAGAGCTCACCATCTGCAGCATCGTCGACAGGACTGACTGCGGACCTTTGGTACAGAGCCGAGTGGAGGGTCTGAATCAGACGCTGAGACGGTTCTGCGACCGTGTGGGCTGCAGATTCCTCGACTTGCGCCATAGGGTGGTGGGGTTTCGGGTTCCGCCGGATAGGTCAGGAGTCCGCTACACGCAACAAGCGGCTACACGGGTAGCAGGGGTTGTGTGGCGTGGGCTGGGCGATTTTTTAGGTTAGATGGCCTTGGGCAAGTACAGAAAGGGCAACAGCCTCAACGGGTGCGGGGCAAAGTCAGGACATGCGGGGACCAAGCAGCAATCGGTATTGTAATTGTCAACTGTCGAAGCTGCGTTGGTAAAGTACCGGAACTTCAAGCGCTGATAAAAAGCACCGAAGCTGAAATCGTTATAGGTACAGAAAGCTGGCTTAAGCCAGAGATAAATTCTGCCGAAATTTTTACAAAGGTACAGACGGTGTTTAGAAAGGATAGATTGCATGCAACCGGTGGTGGAGTGTTCGTCGCTGTTAGTAGTAGTTTATCCTGTAGTGAAGTAGAAGTGGATAGTTCCTGTGAATTATTATGGGTGGAGGTTACACTAAACAACCGAACTAGGTTAATAATTGGCTCCTTTTACCGACCTCCCGACTCAGCAGCATTAGTGGCAGAACAACTGAGAGAAAATTTGGAATACATTTCACATAAATTTTCTCAGCATGTTATAGTCTTAGGTGGAGATTTCAATTTACCAGATATAGCCTGGGACACTCAGATGTTTAGGACGGGTGGTAGGGACAGAGCATCGAGTGACATTATACTGAGTGCACTATCCGAAAATTACTTCGAGCAATTAAACAGAGAACCGACTCGTGGAGATAACATCTTGGACCTACTGATAACAAACAGACCCGAACTTTTCGACTCTGTATGTACAGAACAGGGAATCAGTGATCATAAGGCCGTTGCAGCATCCCTGAATATGGAAGTTAATAGGAATATAAAAAAAGGGAGGAAGGTGTATCTGTTTAGCAAGAGTAATAGAAGGCAGATTTCAGACTACCTAACAGATCAAAACGAAAATTTCTGTTCCGACACTGACAATGTTGAGTGTTTATGGAAAAAGTTCAAGGCAATCGTAAAATGCGTTTTAGACAGGTACGTGCCGAGTAAAACTGTGAGGGACGGGAAAAACCCACCGTGGTACAACAACAAAGTTAGGCAACTACTGCGAAAGCAAAGAGAGCTCCACTCCAAGTTTAAACGCAGCCAAAACCTCTCAGACAAACAGAAGCTAAACGATGTCAAAGTTAGCGTAAGGAGGGCTATGCGTGAAGCGTTCATTGAATTCGAAAGTAAAATTCTATGTACCGACTTGACAGAAAATCCTAGGAAGTTCTGGTCTTACGTTAAATCAGTAAGTGGCTCGAAACAGCATATCCAGACACTACGGGATGATGATGGCATTGAAACAGAGGATGACACGCGTAAAGCTGAAATACTAAACACCTTTTTCCAAAGCTGTTTCACAGAGGAAGACCGCACTGCAGTTCCTTCTCTAAATCCTCGCACAAACGAAAAAATGGCTGACATCGAAATAAGTGTCCAAGGAATAGAAAAGCAACTGGAATCACTCAATAGAGGAGAGTTCACTGGACCTGACGGGATACCAATTCGATTCTACACAGAGTACGCGAAAGAACTTGCCCCCCTTCTAACAGCCGTGTACCGCAAGTCTCTAGAGGAACGGAGGGATCCAAATGATTGGAAAAGAGCACAGATAGTCCCAGTCTTCAAGAAGGGTCGACGACCAGATGCGCAAAACTATAGACCTATATCTCTTACGTAGATTTCTTGTAGAATTTTAGAACATGTTTTTTGCTCGCGTATCATGTCATTTCTGGAAACCCAGAATCTACTATGTAGGAATCAACATGGATTCCGGAAACAGCGATCGTGTGAGGCCCAACTCGCCTTATTTGTTCATGAGACACAGAAAATATTAGATACAGGCTCCCAGGTAGATGCTATTTTACTTGACTTCCGGAAGGCGTTCGATACAGTTCCGCACTGTCGCCTGATAAAGTAAGAGCCTACGGAATATCAGACCAGCTGTGTGGCTGCATTGAAGAGTTTTTAGCAAACAGAACACAGCATGTTGTTATCAATGGAGAGACGTCTACAGACGTTAAAGTAACCTCTGGCGTGCCACAGGGGAGTGTTATGGGACCATTGCTTTTCACAATATATATAAATGACTTAGTAGATAGTGTCGGAAGTTCCATGCGGCTTTTCGCGGATGATGCTGTAGTATACAGAGAAGTTGCAGCATTAGAAAATTGTAGCGAAATGCAGGAAGATCTGCAGCGGATAGGCACTTGGTGCAGGGTGTGGCAACCGACCCTTAACAATGACAAATGTAATGTATTGCGAATACATAGAAAGAAGGATCCTTTATTGTATGATTATATGATAGCGGAACAAACACTGGTAGCAGTTACGTCTGTAAAATATCTGGGAGTATGCGTGCGGAACGATTTGAAGTGGAATGATCATATAAAATTAATTGTTAGTAAGGCGGGTACCAGGTTGAGAATCATTGGGAGAGTGGTTAGAAAATGTAGTCCATCAACAAAGGAGGTGGCTTACAAAACACTCGTTCGACCTATACTTGAGTATTGCTCATCAGTGTGGGATCCGTACCAGGTCGGGTTGACGGAGGAGATAGAGAAGATCCAAAGAAGAGCGGCGCGTTTCGTCACCGGGTTATTTGGTAACCGTGATAGCGTTACGGAGATGTTTAATAAACTCAAGTGGCAGACTCTGCAAGAGAGGCGCTCTGCATCGCGTAGTAGCTTGCTCGCCAGGTTTCGAGAGGGTGCGTTTCTGGATGAGGTATCGAATATATTGCTTCCCCCTACTTATACCTCCCGAGGAGATCACGAATGTAAAATTAGAGAGATTAGAGAGCGCACGGAGGCTTTCAGACAGTCGTTCTTCCCGCGAACCATACGCGACTGGAACAGGAAAGGGAGGTAATGACAGTGGCATGTAAAGTGCCCTCCGCCACACACCGTTGGGTGGCTTGCGGAGTATCAATGTAGATGTAGATGTAGACCTGTTACTCAAAAATGTTTAAGATTGATGCCTTTCGGGCAAATCCCATCCTTAGTACGTCAATTAGAACTGCCTGCATACAAAGTATGGAGGCACACAAGTCCTTCCTAACCATCAGTGGTCACCTGAAGTCTAAGTGCTGATGATGACGGATGAAGCATTTGACTTTGTACAAGGGCTTCTCTGTTTGACTTTCTGAAAATCTGCTGCACCCAGAATGTGGTATGTTAAGAAGGACCCTAAGCAGTGTGTCGTCAGTGGATCTCATCTACCTTTCTATAGATCATGCCTACGGAAAGGGAGTGGTTAATTACTTATGGAAGGATAATCGTGGATTACAATGTATTAATGATTTATTTGATTAATGGCACATCAAAAATGAAATCTATAACTTACTAAATACAGTTAACTGAAATCAAGTAGTGTATAAGCGGCCAAAATGTTTATTACACCTAACTGTTTGCAGGTGTCTGAGGGGGATGATCATGTTCGTTTTCGATCGTTATTATCGAACCATTGACTCAAATGTCAAGTATACAGTGATGCCAAAGGAGAAAGAAGACATTCAGTGAAGTCAAGCACACTTCTGGGTCAAAGTGACTACTCGAGGGTTCCCTAAATTCAGGATCACGGATATAGTGGCCTCCCAGAGTAGGCCAAGTCATCCGCTCTCTCCAATGTACCAAGCCTAAGTGCTCCTCTCTCACCAAAGCACATAGCCTAAGTGTGCCAAACCCCACTCTACTCTTTATGACGCGTGTTTACCACATGTGTAAGGTTTTTCGGCCAGTCGCTAAATTTACTGCCAACACTTATCAATGATATAGTGAAGCGCCAAAGGAACTTGTTCAGGTATGCGTCTTCAAATACAGAGATATGTAAACAGGCAGAATACTGCACTGCCTACAGTAAAGCCTGTATAAGATAACAAGTGTCTGGTGCAGTTGTTACATCGGTTACTGCTGCTACAGAGCCAGGTTACCAAATTTGAACGGGTGTTATAAAAGGCGCACGAGCGATGGAACATAGCATATCGGAGAGAGCGATAAAGTGGGGATTTTCCAGTACGACCTGTCACGAGTGCACCGTGAATATCAGAAATCCACTAAAACATGAAATCTTTGACATCGCTGCGGCCGTAGAAAGATCCTGCAAGAATGGGACCAACGATGACGGAAGAGAATGGTTCATCTTGACGAAAGTTAACCCATCCGTAAATTGCTGCAGATTGCAATGCTGGACCATCAGTAAATACCAGCGTGCGAACTGTTCAAAGAAAAAGTATCGATATGGATTTTGGGACCCGAAGGTCCACTCGTGTGTGCTTGACGACTGCACGACACAAAGCCTCACGCCTCGGCTGCGGCGTCCAACACCGACATTGGACTTTGACGACTAGAAACATGCATCGTGGTTGGACGAGTCTCGTTTTAAAATGTATCGAGCGATGGACGTGTACGTGTATGGAGAGAACCTAATGAATCCATGGACCCTGAATGTCAGCAGTGGACTGTTCAAGCTAGTGGAAGCTCTATCATGGTATGTGGCGTGTCTAGTGGGAGTGATATGGGAGCCTAGATACGTATAGATACGACTCTGGCAGGTTACACGTAGGTAAGCATCCTAGCTGATCATCTGCATCCATTCATGTCCATGTCGATTGGGCAGTTTTAGCAGGACAACGCGACACCGCACACGTCTAGATTTTAAACACTTCTTCTGCCCACCAACTCCCCAGATACGAACATTATTGAGCATATCTGGAATGCCTTGCAATGTGCTTTGCATTCTTACGAATGTATGGACAGCCCTGCAGGGTTCAGCTGTCAGTTCCCTCCAGCACTCTGTGCCATGTCACGTCGCGGCACTTCTGCATGCTTGTGGGGGCCTTACACATATTAGGCAGGTGTAGCAGTCTCCTTTGCTCTTCAGTGTATATTTTAGTAACATTTACAAGTATATCTCCAGAAGCACCATGAGACCATTCCTCCAGTCAATTGACTTACCACGGCCTGAAGGTAAAACGTCAGACTGAGAAGCTTTGTCACAGGACATCGACAAATGATGGCTGGTAACTTTCCCGCTGGTGCATTTTCACCGCCGTGTGAAAACAAAAAGGAAAAAACATCATACTTTTCTAGGCAATGTCTTGGAATGTTACCAGCCACGCAATAATACTTCAAGCTAGAAAGGTTACTTCCGACCGGAACATATACTTATCACAGAGGCGCTGCCAATGGCTCTAGTAAGTCTCTCAACTCACGGAAAAGCCATACACATCGCCCTGTGGTTGCTAGCTACAGACGGGGGGAACAATGGAGGAAGGGTCCTGAGGTTTGAAATAGCTGCAGAGCCTCGGTGTTTTGTCCCACCACCTGGAACCGTGCTGACGGCGGTACGGCCATCCGCGATCCGGTGCACAATAGTCCCTTCTTTCCGCTCTCTCTGTGGTACTGGTGGGTCCGGTCGCGAAGGAAGCCACCCGCACGTCCACAGGGGCGGTTTGTTTTCCCCTTCGAGAGCCCGCCCGCTTCGAATGGCCTCTTGTTCGTCTAAACACACAACTACTTCAGCATGCTAGAAATCAAATCAAATGGTTGAAAGTGTAGAGTGTTAGAAGTGACATTGGAATCAGTGTCGTACCTGTCATTTAAATTCCAAGTTCCATTATCGGGTCTAATAATCATTAATACATTAACTCGTGCCATCTCAGTCGTGCGGGATTAACCGAGCGGTCTAGGGGGCTGCCGTCACGGACTGTGCGGCTGCCTCCTGGCGGAGGTTCGAGTCCTCCCTCGGGCAAGGGTGTTTGTCCTTAGGATAATTTCGGTTAAGTAGTGTGTAAGCTTAGGGACTAATGACCTTAGCAGTTGTCCCATAAGATTTCACACACATTTGATTTGAACGTGCCATCTCATACATGACTGATATACAGGGTGTTACAAAAAAGTATGGCCAAACCTTCAGGAAACATTCCTCACACACAAAGAAAGAAAATATGTTATGTGGACATGAGTCCGGAAACGCTTACATTCCATGTTAGAGCTCATTTTATTATTTCTCTTCAAATCACATGAATCATGGAATGGAAACACACAGCAACAGAACGTACCAGCGTGACTTCAAACACTTTGTTACAGGAAATGTTCAAAATGTCCTCCGTTAGCGAGGATACATGCATCCACCCTCCGTCGCATGGAATCCCTGATGCGCTGATGCAGCCCTGGAGAATGGAGTGTTGTATCACAGCCGTCCACAATACGACCACGAAGAGTCTCTACATTTGGTACCGGGGTTGCGTAGACAAGAGCTTTCAAATGCCCCTGTAAATGAAAGTCAAGAGGGTTGAGGTCAGGAGAGCGTGGAGGCCATGGAATTGGTCTGCCTCTACCAATCCATCGGTCACCGAATCTGTTGTTGTGAAGCGTACGAACACTTCGACTGAAATGTGCAGGAGCTCCATCGTGCATGAATCACATGTTGTGTCGTACTTGAAAGGCACATGTTCTAGCAGCACAGGTACAGTATCCCGCATGAAATCATGATAACGTGCTCCATTGAGCGTAGGTGGAAGAACATGGGGCCCAATCAAGACATCACCAACAATGCCTGCCCAAACGTTCACAGGAAATCTGTGTTGATGACGTGATTGCGCAACTGCGTGCGGATTCTCGTCAGCCCACACATGTTGATTGTGGAAATTTACAATTTGATCACGTTGGAATGAAGCCTCATCCGTAAAGAAAACTTTTGCACAGAAATGAGGATTGACACATTGTTGGATGAACCATTCGCAGAAGTGTATCTGTGTAGGCCAATCAGCTGCTGATAGTGCCTGCACACGCTGTACATGGTACGGAAGCAACTCGTTCTCCCGTAGAACTCTCCATACAGTGACGTGGCCAACGTTACCTTGTACAGCAGCAACTTCTCTGACGCTGACATTAGGGTTATCGTCAACTACACGAAGAATTGCCTCATCCATTGCAGGTGTCCTCGTCGTCCTAGGTCTTCCCCAGTCGCGAGTCATAGGCTGGAATGTTCCGTGCTCCCTAAGACGCCGATCAATTGCTTCGACCGTCTTCCTGTCGTGACACCTTCGTTCTGGAAATCTGTTTCGATACAAACGTACCGCGCCACGGCTATTGCCCCGTGCTAATCCATACATCAAATGGGCATCTGCCAACTCCGCATTTGTAAACATTGCACTGACTGCAAAACCATATTCGTGATGAACACCAACCTGTTGATGCTACGTACTGATGTGCTTGATGCTAGTACTGTAGAGCAATGAGACGCATGTCACACAACCACCGAAGTCAACATTACCTTCCTTCAATTGGGCCAACTAACGGTGAATCGAGGAAGTACAGTACATACTGACGAAACTAAAATGAGCTCTAACATGGAAATTAAGCGTTTCCGGACACATGTCCACATAACATCTTTTCTTTATTTGTGTGTAAGGAATGTTTCCTGAAAGTTTGGCCGTACCTTTTTGTAACACCCTGTAAAGTTAACCGGAATGTCTAACCATCTCTCACCGTTTATTTGCACGTTGTCGTGTCACTGTACCATCTGGGTGCTTGACTTTTTTTTCGTCAGGCAGTTTATGTTTGTTGTTGGGTCTGCAGTAATACGTGTTTGGGCACTGATCTATTGAACAGTCTGTAGATTAATGTGGCTTTTGGTGCTGACGTCATTTACACTCGGCAGCGACATTAGCTGGGTGAGCGCACACGAGCCGCTATAGGCTACAGGCGGCGCGTCGTGGTTTTGGCCGCAGTCGCGCCGGAGTGCCGGCCGGGCCAGCAGCTGGTGTGGGGAGCGGCGCGTCGCGAGGTGCTGCAGGTGCCGTGCGAGGTGGAGGCGCGCCCGCCGGCCCGCCTCTTCCGCTGGGCCTTCAACAGCAGCGCCGCCGCCTCCGAGACGCGCCCGCTGGACGCCGGCGTGACGGCCGCGGCGCCGGGCCGCTCCGTGCTGCAGTACCAGCCCATGGGCGAGCGCGACTACGGCACGCTGCTCTGCTGGGGCCGCAACGAGCTGGGCGCACAGGCCGTGCCCTGCGTCTTCCACATCGTGCCCGCCGGTGAGTCCACGCCTATCTAATACTCCGGGAGCCACTGTGCAGTGCCTGGCGGAGACTACTTTGTAATATTATTTTATTGCGTACTCCATCAGTTTCTAGAGCGACGGAAAATGGTCGACAATCTGCGTCTGTAGAGCCCCAAAGCAGAGGATCTCTTAAATGACGATCACTTTACTTTTAGGAAAGCTAAACGCACCATAGAGGCAATTATGACATTACTCTCGATAACGATACATAGACTTTAACAAAATTAAGACTGAGACAAAACCTGAGAAAGGCGAGAGTTATAGGGAATAGCATACGATGGTTGAAGCAAGGAAGACATAAAAAGCAAATTAAAGTAAGCGATGGGTGCAGTTATAGCCAAACGAAGTATGGTAGCACCAAACATCGGCCTTAGTTTGAGGTAGAAATTTTGAGAACAAATGTATCAAGCGTAGCATTCTACATCTACATCTACATGCATACTCCGCAATCCACCATACGGTGCGTGGCGGAGGGTACTTCGTACCACACTAACATCTTCTCTCCCTGTTCCACTCCCAAACAGAACGAGGGAAAAATGACTGCCTATATGCCTCCGTACGAGCCCTAATCTCTCTTATCTTTGTGGTCTTTCCGCGAAATGTAAGTTGGCGGCAATAAAATTGTACTGCAGTCAGCCTCAAATGCAGGTTCTCTAAATTTCCTCAGTAGCGGTTCACGAAAAGAACGCCTCCTTTCTTCCAGAGACTTCCACCCGAGCTCCTGAATCATTTCCGTAACACTCGCGTGATGATGAAACCTACCAGTAACAAATCTTGCAGCCCGCCTCTGAATTGCTTCTATTTCCTCCCTCAATCCGACCTGATAGGAATCCCAAACGCTCGAGCAGTACTCAAGAAAAGGTCGTGTTAGTGTCTTATAAGTGGTCTCCTTTACAAACCACATCTTCTCAAAATTCTACCAAAGAACCGAAGACGACTATCCGCCTTCCCCACAACTGCCATTACATGATTGTCCCACTTTATATCGCTCTGCAATGTTACGCCCAAATATTTAATCGATGTGACTGCGTCAAGCGCTACACTACTAATGGAGTATTCAAACATTGCGGGATTATTTTTCCTGTTCATCTGTATTAATTTACATTTATCTATATTTAGAGTTAGCTGCTATTCTTTACACCAATCGCAAATCCTGTCCAAGTCATCTTGCATCCTCCTACAGTCACTTGTCATGGTGTTTCCTGTATTCCTCGCCTCGTCGATTTTGTGAATAACTCCGCCCTTCCTTATCACTCCATATAAATTATAATATTATTTTATTGCCTATTCGATTAGATACTAGAGCGACGGAAAATGGTTGACAATCTGCATCTGTAGAGCCCCAAAGCAGAGGATCTGTTAAATGACGATCACTTTACTTTTAGGAAAGCTAAACGCACCATAAAGGCCATTATGACATTACTCTCGATAACAGTATATCAACTTTTAAAAAAATTAAGACTGAGACACAACCTATGAAAGGAGAGAGTTATGAGGAATATCATATGATGATTGGAGCAAGGAAGATATAAAAAGCAAACTAGAGTAAGCGATGGGCGCGGTTCTAGCCAAACGAAGTATGGTAGCACCAAACATCGGCCTTAATTTGAGGAAGAAATTTTGAGAACGTATGTCTCAAGCGCAACATTGTATTGAAGTGAATTATTGATTATGGAAAAACCGGAAAAAATAGTATTGAAGCATCTGAGAGGTGGTTCTATAGCAGGATGTTAGAAATTAGGTTGACTGATAAGGAGGGCGACGTTATTCACAGAATCGACGAGGCGAGTAATATGGGAAACACCTTGACAAGAACAATAGACAGGATGGCAGGATATGCCTTAAGGCATGAGATAATAGCTTCCATGGTTCTAGAGAGAGACGTATAGAGGGTTAAAATTGTAGGGAAAGACACAGAGTCGAATACATTCTACAATTAACTGAGTGCGTTTTGTGCAAGTGTCGGTGTGAGATGAAAAAATGTGCAAGGTATAAGAAGCCATGGCGAGCCGCATCAAACCAGTCGGAATACTGATGACACAAAATGAAAAATAATAAGTAATATACCTACTTTCTCGTATGTTACTACAACGCGTGACTACGATCATTGCAGTTTATGGTCACACCATGTTCATAAAATTTAATTGCTCTACTTTTATAACAAGACTGTTTTGCGAGAGATACGTCCTATTTTCTCTAACACCATATCTTTAAGTTTCCAAGTCTCATGTTTCTTTCAGTGTATGTCGTCAGTCCTTCCTGATAAGGATTCCACTGTTCAATTTTCTAGAATCGTCAGCCTTTGAGTCTTGTATGAGATTTGCTTTACAGATGCATTTAACTTTTTCTGATCCCTTCTAACATGTGTATCTTCCATTCACCTTTCGTAGCATTGTACGTGATCCTACCACTGCATATCGTTTCGTGGTACTGCGACTAAATTCTTACACACTCTGATGTCCTGATGTTTTTCACAATTATTTTGTAACTGGAGGCTACCGCTTTGGTTCTGATTGTTTCTTGTGGGCATGATCTTACACTGACCCACTCATTTTATCAACCATTCGATTCATCAAACAGCAAATGAAGCAGGCGAAAGGGAAGACAAACACCTAAAAATGAGATTGACAGGAAGTCAAAATGGCTAAGCAGGAGACCCTAGAGGACAAAAGTAACTATGGAAATATATATAGCCGGATAGAGTGGCCGAGCGGTTCTAGGCGCTACAGTCTGGAACCGCGCGAACTCTACGGTCGCAGGTTCGAATCCTGCGTCGGGCATGGATGTGTGTGATGTCCTTAGGTTGGTTAGTTTTAAGTAGTCCTCAGTTCTAGTTTACTGATGACCTCAGAAGTTAAGTCCCATAGTGCTCAGAGCCATTTGAACAATTTGAAATATATGTAGGGAAAATATAGATACCGTCGGCAGGAAAATAAAGAAACTTTTGGAGAAAAGCTAAGTTGCTGTCTAAATGAGCTTAGATGGAAAACCACTACTAAGCCAAGAAAGAAAAGCACGAAGGAATATGTAGAGAGTTTATAGGAGAGAAATGGTTTTGAAGGCAAGGAAGCAAAAGGTTATTTATAACTAACACAAACGAGACGGCAGCTGTAAAAGGCGAGGGCGTTGAAGGAGGCAGAGTTATACCCTGTCCCAGTGTTTTTCAATCTGTACGTTGAACAACCCGCGAAGGGAGGTAATGAGAAATACGGAATGAGACTTAAAGTAAATGGAGATGAAACACAATTCCGCGGTTCGCCAGTGACATTATGTCTGTCAGCGACCACTTATGTCCCTCCCATCACACCGATCGTTTTTCACTTATTTTCAAGGCAATCGGATTTTTCGAAGGGAGTCAAATTACGAAAATTAACACACTTCATACATGGCGATCGAAATGTACAGAATTGTCCAATGCTGCCGTCGTCTTATCTTATGGAACTTGTTAAACTGCCGTGTTACATCACATTAAGTCAAAGCATGAAAGTACTCTTTAGGTATAGATGTCTTGACAAAAATTCACTGCCTTTTACATTTTGAGTTCGGATAACATATCATGCCAAATTTTTTAACAAGTACAATAATATCAGATGATGGTAGCATAAGACAGTTGAAATCGGTCATCTTAGAAAATAAAAGAGTGTACTCTGCGATCGCGGCTTACGAAGCGTGTTCATTTATTGCGACAAAGTTCTAGGGCAAAATGGTTCAAATGGCTCTGAGTACTATGGGACTTAACTTCTGAAGTCATCAGTCCGCTAGACTTAGAACTACTTAAACCTAACTAACCTAAGGACATCACACACATTCATGCCCGAGGCAGGATTCGAACCTGCGACCGTAGCGGTCACGCGGTTCCAGACTGAAGTGCCTAGAACCACCCGGCCACACCGCCCGGCCTTCTAGGGCAGGGGGAAGTATCATCAGCATTGAGAATTGCATAGCAATCCATGGCCGAAAACGTCAGGTGTATGTGTTTGCAGACGTCGAAGATCGGAAAGGAAACAGGAGAATTATTCATTCGAAAGATTTATTGGATGTAATGAGTTCACATTGTATATGATATGAATACAGCTCTTATTATATAACAGGTGCTTGAAGTTTGCGCTTTCAGACGCCAAGCAAGCCTGATACCGACGGAGCGTTAACTCAGGACATGCTCTGACACAATGGGACCTTCTTCGATCGTAGCAGTTGCATGGACTATCCTCAAACTAGATCAATGTCAGACTCCAAACGATCGCGATGCGTGAGAGATTTCATGGCTCCCGCAGAATGAAACCAATGCTCGATAAATCCGGGGTGCGTGAGGGCCAGAGAACGGTCCACCACTCCCAATCCATCGATGCCCGAAAGATCTGCTCAAATACCTACGAACGGCCAGGCGAAAATGAGCAGGCTTTCCATCATGTTGGAACCACATTATATGCCTGCCACTTGACGGAAAAAATCCTACTTCGTAAAGATATGATAATTCCTGTCGGTCAAGTGGAACAGTGAAGGACACGGCCTGACTGAGCGGTCACCGAGCAGACACGCCCACGTATTAACTGTCAAGCGATTTTTTTCCACATGATACCGCAGGCCGTGGTAGTTTCCTGGCGTCCACAAATGTTCTTGGTGGTGATTGAATACGCCATCCTTAGTAGTGAAAGTTGTCTCACCCGTGAATAACACGTAAGCTGAGAAACGCATATCTTGGCCACTTTGCCACAGAAACCACTATGCGAAAAGGACTCGTGCTGCATGGTCAACCTTTGGATGTGAAATGCTTGCAATGTCTCGCCGTCCAAAACACACTGGACGCTCCTACGAGACATTTTGAGATCCGAGGATATCGCACGTATGCTGCTGGTGCTTGGAACAGTCTTAATAGCACACGACACGTTTCCTTGCCTAACATCCGAACCCGTCGATTGTGGCCTGCTCTTACTAGCCCAGCCACATCTTAATGCCCCGTACTCGCACAAATTTCGATGCAGACGTGTAAACAAGCTGCCGTCCGTTTGATGTCTGTCTGGGAAGCGTTCTAGATAAAATGGTCCGGTGGCTTTTTCACTGCATTCAGCTATTCTATACACTATGTCCATGTCTGCAACCACCCCGAATTCTGGCTAGCACTCGAATGAGGCAGTCCTCACTTTCCCCTCCAGTACTCTTGTGTACAGGAGCTCCACTTTGGCGTCCCCTCTAATATTCTCGTGTACAGCACCGCCTAGCGGCGTTGCAGCCATGGACTGTTACGCAATTCTCAATCCTCATGGTGAACCCCCCCCCACCCCCCTGCCTCTGCCCTAGAAATTCATTGCAACATTTCTGGGAACCTTGCTCACTAAATAAGTTACCTCTAAATACTGGAATGTAAAGTGGGCCTCTCAAGCACAATATTACGGACGCAATAGTAGTGTGTCAATGTGCTGCACTAAAGTTTAAGGCTAAGAATGACACAAGAATGTTGCTGAATATTTCTGTCCGGAAAGCGTCAGTTTAAATACCATAGAGAACGCGTCAGTGCTCGATGATGTTAAACTCACGTGTATTATGATTGAGTTGCTTTGTCTTGATGAATACCAGCAGCAATAATACAGAACGGGCGAAACAGGTCTGAAAAGCTTCCAGTAAACATTTCAGTCGACTAGACGCTTATTCACGCAGCACAGTTTCATAAACAACAACAGCAACTAATTACAAATTAAACAATTGGACTGTGTGTTTCATCGTGTTAATGTGCTGTTTTCAATGTAGCCTACTCCTCTTTTGTACCACCTGTTTCAAAAGAATTAAAACACGTATCTAGGTTCTGATTACTTCCTTGCGTGATCTTATGTTGTGCTATGAGGCCGAAGGAAGAAAAATATGCATATATACCCAATGGATAGCTGACCTGATGTTACTTGTCATTTTTCTCAACAGTAACAACAACATTTGCACTTATTGTCAATTCACTGTGTTATTTAGTTATCTTTGCCGTTGTGGACAGAGTGGTATATGGTGTTTCCTGATTAATCAGTAACATCGTATTTCCCACTCCATCCGTTGTCATTTACTTTCTTAAGTTCTATGCGGAAATTCGTTCGAATTGAATTGAATATTTCTCCAGCTCACCTGGAACTGTCCTGTATTTCGCAATTTCACCCTTACACAGTATACTGAACTAATGTCAGTATATTTAAAGCTTTGCATTCCTCTTCATTATACTGCACAAACCGGCAATAACGAGCTCAGACGGTCAATATTAATCGCAGTACTCAGTTTTGTGCAATAAATATTCGGTGTGTGTAGGCTCCTTGGGGGTTACTGGTTGGTGAATGCTAAGAGAAAGATTACAAGTCTCAAAGACACTATGCTCTTACAACATGCAAACACTGCAAAAAATGAAACTTCCTGGCAGATTAAAACTGTGTGCCGGACCGAGACGCGAACTCGGGACCTTTGCGTTTCACGGGCAAGTGCTTTACCATTGAGCTACCCAAGCACGACTCACGCCCCGTCCTCACAACTTTAATTTCGCCAGTACATCATCTCCTACCTTCCAAACTTCGCAGAAGCTCTCCTGCTGGGTGGCTCAATGGTTGAGCACTTGCCCGCGAAATGCAAAGGTCCCGAGTTCGAGTTTCGATCCGGCACACAGTTTTAATCTGCCAGGGAATTTCATATCAGCGCACACTCCGCTGTAGAGTGAAAATTTCATTCTACTGCAAAAAATGTTTCTTAGTTCCCATTATGGTAAGGGTTTGCAAACAGCGTCATTTCCAGGAAATTTACAGGTAAACACATTTCATGTATCTCGTAACTAGTTACTTAGATGTTCCATAATACATATTTGAAGGATATCTTTTACGGTATACGTGTACGTGATTAGTTCCAAAATAAGTGAACATGCTACCTGTAGTGTTGGCAGAAGAGCCAACACTGTGTTGCTAGAGGAGGCCGAAATACACGCGTTTAATTACACGCTGACTGGCGTGAGGTCTGGAACAGTTAAGGGAATTAATAGTAGCAAATAAAGTACGTAGTTGATATAATACTTAACTTTAATCCACAATTGTAGAACATCTCTCTTGACGGTACATGTTATAACCACAATATAAAATAATATCAAATGCTATGGCGCCTTGCTAGGTCGTAGCAAATGACGTAGCTGAAGGCTATGCTAACTATCGTGTCGGCAAATGAGAGCGTAGTTGTCAGTGAGCCATCTCTGGCTAAGTCGGCTGTACAACTGGTGCGAGTGCCAGGACGTCTCTCTAGACCTGCCATGTGGTGGCGCTCAGTCTGCTATCACTGACAGTGGCGACACGCGGGGTCCGACGTATACTAATGGACCGCGGCCGATTTAAAGGCTACCACCTAGCAAGTGTGGTGTCTGGCGGTGTCACCACATTCCTCCCCCGCAAATCGGCGAACAGTTGTGTTATAGGACTTCAGCCCGCCGTGGGGAGGACCCCATGTTGACGTATGCGACGAGGTGGGGAGCCTAACAACATGCGAGGCTGTGCCACCCGCACCCTGCCATTCGGTCCGAGGGGAGCTAGGAAACGCCTGAAAACCTAGTCCAGGGTGCACGCCAACATGCGGTGTATGCGCCCGTAAAGAGACAGGAGGGGCCGTAGGGTCGACCTCCATCGCGGGGGGGCAGCCGACGGGCGAAGACGACATCTGATCCGGAGCGGGCACGAGGTCCATGTCGGAGAACAGCTGGTCACGGGAAGCGATCGGCGGCGCGTGACCCAGGGAGGCGTCCGGCGGCAGCAGCGACGCGTCCACTGCGGGCGTCGCCGGCGGGAGAACAGGCGGCGGCGGCGGCGCGTCGCCATGGGGCAAAATGGAAGGCAGCGTCGCTAACACCTGGGGATGAGGCGAGCCAGTAGATGGGTCCCCAGGGCGCTGACCGGACGGCACCGTCGCTGAAAGCAGACGGGAAGCGGCAGAACCCAGGCGACGACAGAGTCGCAGCTGATTGAGATGCCGACGCACCTCACCAGAGGTCCCCAAAACCGGATACATAGCGCGGCCGAGGCAGCGAAGAATGCGCCCTGCGAGCCAACGCCGTGAACTTCGATAGTTGCGATAATATACAACGTCGCCTGGAGCAAAAGCAGGTGGCTGCAGCTGCACAGGTACCTGATGCGGCGGATGCAGCAAAGACATCAAGGTTCGATGAGGACAATCGTGGAGCAACTCAGCCGGCGAGCGACCATCTCGGGGCTGAGAGCGATACGAGGACAAGAAGAGAAATAACGCGTCCTCCCGAGAATGCGACTCTTTGAACTTCAACATCTGTGACTTGAAAGTGTGGACCAATCGTCCAGCGGCACCGTTTGATTGAGGCGAAAACGGCGCGGATGTCTGATGTTGAACACAATTAGCCTTGCAGAATGACTGAAATTCTGCGGACATGAATTGTGGGCCATTGTCGGAAACAATAGTCTGTGGAAGACCTTCAATGCAAAAGATAGCGGATAACGCTTGGATGGTGGCAGAAGACGTCGTGGAAGACATCCGGCCAACAAAAGGAAAATTACTGAAGGAATCGACCAGAATCAACCATCGAGCATTCCAGAATGGACCAGCAAAATCGATGTGCAAGCGTTGCGAAGGAGAAGTGGCTTTTGGCCATGCAAAGAATTTCCGCGGTGGTGCGGATTGTTGTTCGGCACACGCCATGCAAGAAGAGCACATATTCGTAATCGCAGCATCGATTCCGAACCAAGTACAGTGCTGACGAGCAAGTTGTTTCGTTCGCACAATACCCCAATGTCCTTGGTGGAGAAGCCGTAAGACAGAGGACTGTAACGAACGTGGGACCACGACTCTGGACTGATCATTATCAGAACACAACAACAAAACACCACGTCGAACAAAAAGTCTCTCCTTGTGAGCAAAAAATCGGCGAACCAACGGATCCTCGATCCGTGACTTTGACAAGGGCCATTGAGTAGCAACAAAACGCAAAACGGTAGCAAGGACAGGGTCAGCAGCTGTGGTTGTAGCTACACGACAAAAATCAATCGGAAACGATTCGACCACGTCATCGGTTTCCAAATCAATGAACAGGCAAGCAAGTTCGGAGGAATCGAATGCTCTATCCTCAGCAACAGGCAAACGGGACAACGCATCAGCGTTTCCGTGCTTAGCAGTGAACCGATACGAAATATCGTAGCGGTACTGCGAGAGGAAAATTGACCAGCGAATAAATTTCTGCACTGTACGTGGAGGTACAGGCTTGTTCGGATGAAAAAGCGATGTCAAAGGTTTGTGGTCTGTGATGATGGTAAAGTGACGACCATACAAGAAATCATGAAACTTAGTAACACCAAATATTAGAGCCAAAGCTTCCTTCTCTATCTGTGAATAATTTCTTTGCGCAGACGAGAGCAATTTGGACGCAAAGGCAATAGGACGATCATGCGAGCCATCTTTGTGCGCAAGCACAGCACCGATCCCGAAATCCGATGCATCTACCATGAACAAAAGGGGTTTCTGGGGATCGAATGGCGTAAGGCAAGTATTTGAAAGCAACGCCGATTTCAACTGGCGAAAGGCGCGTTCGCATTCCGTCGTCCAGACAAACGGAACACCTTTACGGCGTAAGCGATGAAGCGGAGCTGAAATGGAAGAGGCATGGGGAACGTATTTGTTGTAATAATTAATTTTTTCCAGCACACTCTGTAGCTGCTTCAAATTCTGCGGGGAAGGCAAGTCTTGTATGGCACGGAGGTGCTCTGGACTCGGATGTATGCCTTGTGCATTGATTACATGTCCCAAATATGGTAAGTCACGAGCAAAAAACACACATTTGTCCTTCCGCAAGCGAAGACCATGTTGTCGCAAGACCTGAAATAATGTTCTGAGATTGGCTAAATGTTCTTCTTCCGTCTTTCCAGAGATCACTATATCGTCCAGATAGTTTGCTGCAGTAAGGACCGACAAACAAACAGTTTGCAGATATTGCTGAAACAATGCAGGGGCGGATGCACACCCGCATGGCAGTCTTTTGGATCGAACAAACCAAGATGCGTGTTAACCACCAAAATGCGCTGGGATTCTTCGTCCACCGGTATTTGCAAGTACGCATCTGCGAGGTCCAACTTCGAAAAATATTTACCCGGGCACAGTTTGTCAAAAAGATCTTCCGGGCGGGGTAAAGGAAAAGTTGCAATCACTAGTTGTGGATTCACCGTAGCCTTGAAGTCCACACAAAGTCTCAATTTTCCCGAAGGCCTTGGCAAAATCACTAAGGGTGATGCCCAGAGAGAAGCCTGCACACGTTCAATCACACCTTGCGATTCCAAATCATGTAATGTTCTTGCGACCTCATCACGAAATGCGTGGGGAACATTGCGCGCTCTGAAAAATTTCGGTTGCGCGTTTATTTTCAGTTCCAAATGTGCTTCATAGTTCTTAGCGCAACCAAGGCCCAGTGCAAAAATGTCTGCAAATTCTTCACATAGACGAGAAACACTGGCTGAAGGCACAGTCTGTTTCACTGATAGGACCTGATTAACTATAGACAAGTTAAACAATTGAAATAAATCTAAACCAAACAAGTTCACAGCAGAAGAAGAACGAAGGACGGAAAATGACACAAGTTTTGTTTGTCCCTTGTATGTTGCAAGAAGGCTGCACTGTCCTAACACATGGATATTCTGACTGGGATAACTATTTAAGGTAACATTTGCGGCACGCAACGGAGGTCTTTATTGATCAATGAAACTGCAGCTCCGGTATCGAGCTGGAATGGTATCACGTGGCCATGAATGTCCAAATCTACAAAAAGTTTATTGTACTGTTGACGACATGAGCGACTGTCTTGTGCAACGTGAACAGACACTGGTACAGAAGCACTTCCAATGTGACGGGATTTCCATCGATGACGATGCACACTATTTGTGGGATGAACACAGTCACTGGTAGAGAGAGTGGCACTGGGCAGAGTTGAATGAACTGCATGAATTTCCATGGGCGAGGGTTAACGAGCCTGAGTATTCTTGGTTCGATTCCGATTCCGGCGTGAAGCAAAGAGCCTGGAATGGTTGTGAGTGTCCGTTCCGAGCTTTTTCTGGCAAACACTTTGAACATGTCCTTTTTTATTACAGAAAAAGCAAATAGCTTGGCGTGACGGGCAATTGTCACGCGAATGTCTAGTAGCACACCGCGGGCATGACTTCACAGCATTTGCTGGCTGCCGCGGGACACGTGGTTTATAGCTTGGCGGCAGCTGCGCTGGCGGGCGCGAGGGCTGTTTACTGTTCTGTGCAGCTCGCCCGGCGGGCCGGTTAATGTGACACACAGCTAGCGAAGTTGCAAATTCCTGAGCAAAGTCAAGTGTGTCTTGCCTATCCAATATGTCTATCACTTGTTGAAGAGAGGGATTGACTAGTTTTAAAATCTGTTCCCTTATACGAACATCAGAAACGTTCTGTGCAATTACATCACGTACCATAGTATCTGAATAAGGCAGTCCACATTCACACTCAAAAGCACAATCCCTAGCAAGGCCTTGCAAAGTTGCAACCCACTCCCTACTAGTTTGACCAGCCGTACGTTTTGTACGAAAGAAGGTATACCGTTTTGTAACTACATTGACTGATTCTTTGAAATATGCATCTAATGCCGACAAAATTTCGTCGTAGGACAGAGTTGCTACGTCGCGTCGGGGAAACAATTTCACTATCACACGGTACGTGTGCACGCCTACACAGGACAATAAGAAAGGCTGCCACTCGTTACCTTGAATTCTGCAGGCGGCGAGATGGAATCCAAATTGGCGTGGCCACTCCGTCCAGCTTTCCAGTGCCGCATCAAAATGACGAAAAGGTGGAGCAACTGCGTGTTGTGGCTGTGGTAGCGGTGGAGCGGCGGCTGCGGCATCGTTTTACATTGCACGTTGACCCTGGACAAGCTGTCCTAGGGCACCCAATAAGGCCTGCGTCTGCTGATTCTGCAAGCGATAAAATTCGGACAGTACATCTGGAGATTGTGGCGAAGCCATGACACAAGTAAATTAGGGCAATACGAACGCTAAATCCTCTTTTGAGACTCGTCGCCAATATGTAGTGTTGGCAGAAGAGCCAACACTGTGTTGCTAGAGGAGGCCGAAATACACGCGTTTAATTACACGCTGACTGGCGTGAGGTCTGGAACAGTTAAGGGAATTAATAGTAGCAAATAAAGTACGTAGTTGATATAATACTTAACTTTAATCCACAATTGTAGAACATCTCTCTTGACGGTACATGTTATAACCACAATATAAAATAATATCAAATGCTATGGCGCCTTGCTAGGTCGTAGCAAATGACGTAGCTGAAGGCTATGCTAACTATCGTCTCGGTAAATGAGAGCGTAGTTGTCAGTGATCCATCTCTGGCTAAGTCGGCTGTACAACTGGGGCGAGTGCCAGGACGTCTCTCTAGACCTGCCGTGTGGTGGCGCTCGGTCTGCTATCACTGACAGTGGCGACACGCGCGTCCGACGTATACTAATGGACCGCGGCCGATTTAAAGGCTACCACCTGGCAAGTGTGGTGTCCGGCGGTGACACCACACTACCAACTAATGTAGCTACACATAAAAACTCATTTTCTTTTCTTAACAAGCTACAAGCAATTAGATTTAAAACAGCCGACCCGTTGCAAAGGATAAAGTAATCTTTACCTAGGTTTCGATAAGTTTAAACCGATCTTCTTCAGAAGTCGGCCTGAGGAAAATGAACATCGTGATTTATATGAAAGGTGTACACATAAGTCAATATTAGAGTTTAACATATATTAAGAGAAACTTGTGTTACAGAATATGAGAAGAATTTCTTGTACTTACCCTATTATATTAACATGGAGTAATACGTCATTGCCATTTTTACAAACGTCTCCTTAGCTCCAATTGTCAATATCAAATATAGCCCTAAGAGTAGGGTTTGTCAGATAAATAAAATTAAGTACATGGAAGCTGGAGAGCGCATAAGCAACTGAGTAAAATCGGCCTGCGTGGTAGCACTGCGACCAGGGCAGGTGGCGCTCAGGTCGCGTACTATGTGCCGATTGGGGTACTGAAGCAACATGTAAAATATAAATGTTAATTGCGTCCTTAGATAGAGTGACAGTAAATAAGAGGAAAGCATTTAACATTCCCATTATGACAATGTGGGAGCCTTAGAAACAATAACGTAGGAACATATTTCAAAAAGGTAGGTGGCGCATACGCCATGAGTTACATGCAGTGGCATATACAGGCAAAATAAAATTATATTACCATATTAGTGAAGCACATATAGCGCATATAAGTCTAAACTTTAAAATAAACAGTAATGGCATCTTAAGACATAAATTATGAAAACTGGTCCACGATCTATTTAATATATATTCACTGGGATCCGAGGTTTTAGGATAAGCGAGAATTACATGAGGGCCAGTGTAGTGGCAGCCATACATCATAAGTAAATCACATTGCATAAAAGGTAGTGAGCTTAGAGATATAAAAATGCATTACAGTTTCCTGAGGAAATAGACAACTGAGGTTATCAACATTAATGTTATGAATTAAATAGTACGGGTTTAAAGCCTTCAAAAAATTGTCTGCAGGCAAGGTTCAACTGATCATTGAGTATATTACCGTCTTTGAGCACTAGATGTTTAAAAATAAATAACTCTTCCCACAGATCTAGTCTCCGTCCTTTAACTTGTCTGTGTAGGATAACCGTGTCTTCTAACTGTTTAGGCGTATGGCCGGCTATCAAGAGGTGTTCAGCAAAAGTAGAGTTGTGACCATTAGCTCCTTTTTTACCTAATAGATGTTCTTTATATCGTGTTTTAACAGCTCTGCCTGTTTGACCAATATAATATGAGGGGCAGTTATTACAGGTTAGTTTGTATACACTTGAATTAGAAAACCAATCGTTAGCAATTTCTACTGAATGTATAAGATTTCTTTTTAAGCTGTTGTCTGTAGAAAAGGAGACGTTACAATTATATTTTTTATTTAGAAGACGTTTAATCCTATACGAAATGTTACCCAAGAAAGGGATGGAAATAAATTTTTTAGTTTCTGTGGTATCTGTGGGGAGGTTATTACTCAAAGTCGAACAATTTCGGGACATTTTCTTATTAAGCAATTGATCGATCATATTCTTTTTATATCCATTATTAACAGCAATCGTTTTGATGACATTCAATTCCTTTTGTTGATCCGCAGGTGATAAAGGCGTGGTTACCATTCGGTGAATGGCGGAATGAAAAAACGCCAGTTTGTGCGCTTTAGGATGAGTTGAGTCAGCAGGAATGACATTATCTGAATATGTTTCCTTGCGGAAGATATTGAAATGAAAGGTATTATCTTGTATAGAAATTGTTAAATCTAGAAAATTAAGCTCACGTTTATCATTTTGAAGTTCTTTTGTGAAGGAAATTTTTTCATGTAAACCATTGAAAGTGTTGAAAAGCTGCTCTAACTCATGGTCAGTGCCATCAAAAGCAATGAAAATGTCGTCCACATAACGCGCATAATAGCGGATTTTTTGGTGTAATTCTGAACTAGAATTGAAAAATGCTGTTTCCAGGGCGTTAATGAAAACCTCTGCTAGAATACCGGCGAGGGGGCTGCCCATTGCTAGACCATCTGGCTGTATATACATTTTCCCATTAAATGTGAAATAATTGTATGAAGCTACAAGTATTTTCATAAAAAAGGAAATGATCAAGAGAAATGATTCTAGTTTATATTTAAGACTTGCTTTGATGTCTACCAGGCATTTTATGTTATTCGGAAAGTGATCCAAAATGTTTCTTTCTGCATACTGAACTCCTTTCTGAGCCACTGACAGCTTTAATAATGTGTCATAAAAACCGTATTTTTCTCTTGTATTGTAGGTACGGACACCACTTTTCTCCACAAATTGTGACGGATTATTACTGACGAACTTCATTAGAAAAATACATAGAAGTTGGAATTAAAATGGAAACATCAAAAACACGGCGCATTACCTCACCTAATATGGTGTAGAAATCTCGTTAGAATTCAAAACAGCTTCCAGACTTTTCGGATTTGGTTTTCAGTCAGACACCCTGCTTTTGAAAGCAGACAACAAAGTTTCTTAATATTGAGATCTGCTGACGCTTATGGTCTGGAGACACGTGGCAAATCGCCTTCAAACTGACGAAACCTGTTTGGGACTATGTGAATTGTGTGAACTGGCCCTGTCGCCTTAAAACATTCCATCACCACTGGAGTAAAACACTGAAACTTGGCATGGTTATGAGCAGCTTAAACGGTATCATAATCCTTCGCAGTAGTGCGACCTTGCAGAGTAACGACGGGACCCATGGAATACCACGATATGGCTGCCCAAATCATCAACGAACCACCGCCGGTTTTCACCCATGTTGCGCGGACGCAGGCAACAGTTGGAGGAATTGTGAAACTAGACTCATCCGACCAAATGAATTTCCTCCATTGCTCCATGGTCCCGGTTTCATGGCTTTGGCATAACGTTTTGTTGTTAGAGGCACTTGTATTACTGATGAACGCTTTCCGAATTCCGGCTCCCTCCGTACTGCCCTGCCTATGAAGCTCCGTTCATGTGGTTTGGTGCTGACGGGGTCCGCCCCGCGTCAAGTTCTGCAGTGACTTCTGCAGCTGTCGTCCTGTAATTTTTTGTCACAATCCCGTTCAATGATCGTGTAATATACAACACACAAGTCCGTCATCATTGTGACTTAGCAGACTGTATTTTTCCGCTCCCCCTGAATGAGGAATAAATATTCGATACTGTACCTTTTTAAACACTAAAGACTTCGGCACTGTTGGTTACAGAAGCCCCCACCATACGAGTACTAACAATTTGCCCACGTTCGAGTTCACATAGCACAGACAAATGCCCTGGAACTACACCGAAAACTGTAATGACCGAAACGGATACTTGCAATGTATTGAGAACGCTGAACAGAAGCCATTCGTGTTCAAATAAAACACTGCAAACTGAAAGTTTGGCTAGCGTCTGCATATATGTTCAAGCATGCTTTTCACGCTGTGCTTCCATATTTCTGTTTAACCGCTGCATGTATTATGATGGTGTAGTTAAAATGCTTCTTGGATGGCTGACTATCCGGTCTGCCGAGCGCTGTTGGCAAGCGTCTAGCACTAAGTCCTTGTGAGGAGCTACTTGATTGAGAAGTAGCGGCTCCGGTCTCGCAAACTGACATACCGCTGGGAGACAGGTGTGCTGCCCACATGCCCCTCCATATCCGCATCCAATAACGCCTGAGTGCTAAGGATGACACGGCGGCCGGGCGGTAACGTTGGGCCTTCATGGCTGTTCGGGCGGAACTGAGATTAATTAAAATTCTTAAACCCTGAAAGACGTACCTATATTATGTACCATGAAGCGCCAAAGAGCCTGGTATAGGCATGCGTATTCAAAAACAGAGTTACGTTAACAGGCAGAATACGGCACTGCAGTCGGCAACGCCTGTATAAGACGATAAGTGTCTGGCATACTTGTCAGAACGGTTACTGCTGCTAAAGTCGCATTTTATCAAGATTTAAGTTAATTTGAACGTGGTGTTATAATCGACGTACGAGCTGTGGAGCACAGTATATCCGAGGTAGCGATGAAGTGGGGATTTTCCCGTACGACCATTTCACGAGTGTACCATGAATATCAGGAATCTGAGAAAATCCCAAATCTCGACATCGCTGCAGCCGGAAAAAGATCCAGCAAGAACCGGACTAACGACGACCGAAGAGAATCATTCAACGTGACTGAAGCGTAACGCTTCCAAAAATTGCTGCGGGTCTCAAGGCTGGGCCAGCAACAAGTGTCAGCGAGCGAAACATTCAACGAATCATCATCGATATGGGCTGGGCTTTCGGGCCGCACAGGGTAGCCGTGCGGTGTGAGGCGTCTTGAACGGTTCGCGTGGCTCCCCCGGTCGGAGGTTCGAATCCTCCCTCGGCCTGGGTGTATGTGTTATTTTTAGCATAAGTTAGTTTAAGTAGTGTGTAAATCTAGGGACCGATGACCTAAGCAGTTTGGTCCCTTAGGAATTCACACATATTTGTACACTTTTTTTGGGCTTTCGGAGCCGAAAGCCCACTTGTGTACTCTTGATAACCACACGACACAAAGCTTTGCACCTCGCCTGGGCGCGTCAGCAGCGATATTGCACTGTTGATAACTGCAAACAAGTTGTCTGGTCGGACGAGTCTCGTTTCAAATTGTATACAGCGGATGGATGTGTACGGTTATGGAGACAAACTCATAAAACCATGCATACTGCATGTCAGCAGGGGGCTGTTCAAGCTGCTGGAGGCTCTGTAATAGTGTGGAGCGCGTGCAGGAGGAGTGACAGGGGATCCCTGAAACGTCTAGATACGTCTCTGACTGGTTATACATACGTAAGCATCTTGTCTGATCGTCTGCATCCGTTCATATCCATTGTGCATTCTGACGGACTTGGGCAATTTCAGCAGGACAATGCGACACCCCGAACGTCCAGATGTGCTACAGAGTGGCTCCGTCAACATTCTTTTGAACTTAAGCGCTTCCGCTGGCTAACAGACTCCTAGACATGAACATTATTGAGCATATCTTGAATGCCTTGCAACACGCTCTTCAGAAGAGATCTCAACTCCGTCATTCTCTTAGGGATTTTTGGACAGCCCTTCAGGATTCATGATGTCAATTCCCTCCAGCACTACTTAAGACATTAGTCGAGTCCATGCATCGTGTTACGACACTTCTGCGTGCTCGCGGTGGCCCTACACGATATTAGGCAGGTGTATCACTTTCGTCGGCTATTTAGTCTACGTACACATTTAATATCAGATTCAGAACAGTAACTAGTTTTTTGTAGTGAGATAATTGTGTTTCTAGAACGCTGAAGATAATTCTGCTAGAATATTTTAGCTCTCGTGCTGTAAGCCTTTAGTTTTCTGACAGCACTTTCTGATATTACATTTTAGCAATAACAAAAATCTGATGGCATTGCAGATATGACTCATCATTTGAGGTAAGACTAACTTTTTAATGAGAAAGACCTACTGTTGTTCTGGAAACCGACTAAACATTCTACACGATATTGTCAACAGATTCGACATATCAGCAGCATTAATGCTGTAGAAGAGAGTTTTTTTCCAAAACAGACTATTTGGTAAATGATTGTTGTGGTCACCAGAGTGCAAAGTACGTTGAACAAATTGAACACACGCATTAGTAATCTTCAATAACACTCAATAATCAAAATTAAAAACAGTTGCTTTAACCAGTATAATACTTACAACGCATTGTCGTACGAGTAGCGTAGTGAAATACTTCGTCAATTTTCGTTTATATTTCACGCCCTACTTGGGAACAAATAAATATTAATAGGTTTCTGCATCCTATCACGTGTTTGGAATTGGACCGTTGTTATATATTACTCGAAATTAACATTTTGGCTTTATGCTGAGAGAAAAGAGCAACCTCTTCATAGCGATGATAAATGAACGTTTTCTCGAGTACAGTTGCGTCTTATGTATCTTAACAGTCGCTTAAAATAACTTAAAAGTTTATAAATCAAGTATTGTCCGGGCATTATTTGTTCCAATCCTCCTGTATTTGCCTGCCTCTTCATCCTCCTCCTCCTCTCTTTATTTACCTCCACTTTTCCCACTCTTTAGTCATATCTCTTGTCTCTCTCCATCTCCTCCTACCCTCCTTCTCTCTGTCCATCTTCTCTTCCCGCTCTCTTGTCCTTCTCCTCCTGCTCCCTCTCTCCGTTTATTTCCTCCAACCCCGTTTCTTTTTTGATCTCCTCGTCCCATCTCTCTCTGTCCATTTCTCCCTTCCCACTCGCTGTTATATTCACCTTCCCGCCACTCCTCCATTCTCTGTCCAACTTCTGCGCTACTCTCTGCATGTCTATTTCCTCATCCTCCGCTCTCTGTTCACCTCCTCCTCCCCCTCCCCTGTACATATCTCTGTTATCAAACCCCATCTCTATCTTAATGGGAATTTGGTGGTTTCTACCGCGATAGTGCTTCTTTCTAGATAGTAAGTAACAGGGGTACCCCATCTGGTTGAAACTGATCAAGAGGCTAAGGAGGAGACGTTGAACATACGCGTTTGTGGCTTATATACCTCACACGTATGACTGAAACTCTGCTACTTCGCACCATACGCCTCCTGAGGCGACTTCAGAATTATCATGATATTCATACGTGAAGTTTGATCTAAGGTCTCGAAACATGTTAACAAATTTACAGGCTCTCTACAGTGCTCATTCCCGTGATCTGGTGTACACGATGAACAGAAAAAACAAGAGACAAATTGCACTTAATACTTTTAAAAATATGCCATGTCAACTCAATATGGTATATAAACACCAACGTCTTTATTGAACATTTTTAAGTCACGTCTTCCCATCCACATCCTCACCCCAAATGATAGTGTGGAATATTACTCGAACAATATTTGTGTATAAATAATAAGTAATGTTGCTAACTAATTTGTCTGAATTTTTCTTTCATGGATGTGCTTCAATGTCGCCCCTCTTTCTTCCCACCTCATGAGCTGTAGATATTTCTTAGCTCCACTGTTTTTCTGTCGGTAGTAAATAACTAACAAATCGCCGATTCTTTAAACAATCGAACTCCCTTGTATAAAACAGTTCCAAGCTTTGCAAATGAGTTAATGCGTTAAATATTCGATCCTAAGTAAGTATGCATGAAAGAGCTTAAAAGAGCTATGAAATTATGTTGGTAGTCTCTAAGTCCTCTCGTTGTCAAACACAGGATGGGCATAATCTGAATAATTTCAGATCCGCTTTAAGAAAATCAAACGATTATGACATCCCCTGAACTACGTGTGGTGCAATGTTCGGATTTTGCAATCACATTCATTGGTATGTGGGGATATCCCTTCTTGCAGGCGTGGTAATTCTGAAAGGTCTGCAGGAGACTTTCTGTGTAGTTCGGAAGGTAGGGGGGGGAGATATTGGCGGAGTTAAAGCTCTGAGGACGGCTCCTGAGTCGTGCTTGGGTAGCTCAGATGCCACTGCACTTATCCCCGAACGGCAAAGTTCCCGAGTTCGAATCTCGATACGTCACACAATTTTAATCTGTCAGGAATTTTCATATCAGCGCACACTCAGCTGCAGAGTGAAAGTACTATTCTGCGTGGATACCGTCTGTATGACATGTTGTGAGTAGAATTAGTAGCAAAGAAGTAATAAATTTAAACGTCATGCCTGATGCGGCAGTTCAAATGGTTCAAATGGCTCTGAGCACTATGGGACTTAACTTCTGAGGTCATCAGTCCCTAGAACTTAGGACTACTTAAACCTAACTAACCTAAGGACATCACACACATTAATGCCCGAGGCAGGATTCCAACCTGCCACCGTAGCAGTCGCGCGGTTCCAGACTGTAGCGCCTAGAACCGTTCTGCCACCCTGGCCGGCGATGCCGCAGTGTCACTTTATGAACAGATAAAGTGTTGTAATACATACACTTTTCCCCTTCTGCTGCGGATATCAACAAGAAAATGTTTCTTAAATGTTTGAAATTTTGTGTAAATTTTGTTGCATGTCGGTGTGTGCTCTCACTCTCTAATACTGGAGGTGCGTTACGCTCCTTTTTTATTAACGACCCAATTGTTTCGCGAGATAGGAGGTTCTTACCCTAACAGTGCGTATTTTTGGATCACAAATGATACGTGTACCAATTTTGGTTGAAATCGACCCAGTAGTTCAGGAGGAAATACATTACTTGTGGCTTCATTCGTGAATATAAACAGCACATATATTGACATATCTCTCGCTGCCTCAATATCAGAATTTCTTCTCACCTCTATCTCTATCCTCCCCACTCTCTCAGCCCATCTCATCCCCTCCTACCTCTGTGCATCTCATCTTTCCCACTCTCTCTGTCCACCTCCACATTCCCGTCTCTCTACTTCCGCTCCCTCTTTCATCACCTCCTCTGCCCATTGTCTATCTGTCTCGTCCACCCATTCTCTCTGATCATTTCCTCTTCCTCCCTCTCTCTGTCAATCTCCTGCTCCATCTCTTCCAATTGCCCACTACCCCTCCCTATCTACCATCTACAGCCTCACCCTTCCTCCTCTCTCTCCGCCCATGTTTTTCTCCATACCCCCCCCCCTCTCTTACCTTCTCCTCTCTTTCTTCAATTCCTCCTCTCTCCCTGTCGACCACTCCTCCTACATATCTCTCTGTTCATCTTACCCTTGCACATCCATCTCTCTCCTTTCCCATCTCTGTCTGTCCAGTTCCTCCTCGTCCTCTCTCTACCCACACCCTACTCCCAAAATTCATGACCTCCTCCCTCTTCTCTCTGTCTATCACATCCTCCCCTCTCTCATTCTCACACTTATCCTGTCTCTCGGCAGGTACTGTTTTATTGCCGGTATTTAAATGATATTATTATCATCTTAAACGGCCATATCTCTGACATTACATTGCAGGCTGAGGATTTTATTGCCTCACACGAAAACGTGTATTTACTCAAGAAGCGATGGACCACAGTAGGACACTTACCTAGTTCGATTTGCAAATTCAGCTAGTTGTTAATATTATTTGGTTTGACATATATAGTAAACCCAATCAGAATCTATAATCCACGTTGAGTCCTACAATTTTCATCAATACAGGTTCCTGTCATTACGGTCTATGGATCACTGCATTAGTGAGATATCACGCAGTTGTCCACAGAAACAATTAGGCAATTTAAAATACATAACGGGAAACAATGCGTACTGCTCTGCAATTACTGATAAACGACATAAAGGAAAATGCTTTGATAGCTGAGAACCGAAGTCTCGTCGTCTAGCTAGTGTTTTCGAGGTCTAAGTTTGTGAATATCTCATTTCTGGAAAACATGTCTAACAATTTGAATACGCTTATTTAAAATAGGATATGAGCGTTGTTTTCTCAGCTGGTGATAAAGTACCGATAAGTACACACGTAATTAATGGCCCCATAAAAGTGAGTATACAGGGCAGGTAGTATATAAATTAGGGTGCATTGTTTATCAAATGTCACATACAGGCCAGTGAGCATATGATAACTAATAAAGGCCAGGTTAAACGGAATTAAACGAAATTCCGCGCTTGCTGAGCATATTAACTGAAGCGGGCTGCAGTCGCCTTGACTTAATAATACTACACCTTGCTCAGAAGGGGAAAAGCTCTATCTGCTCGAGGAGCTGGAAATCGTTAAACATCTCTCTGTTGATTACGAAAAGTTGCTGAACCATCAGGTCACAAGAAGAAATCAAGTATATTATGGTATACAGTACTACTGCCAGTATTTAGAAAGTTGCTGCAATGTTATCTTCTATTTTAGGACGAAAACATTATTTTTTATCTTGTTCGTTTCGTTACGAGGTAAGTAAATGGATTTATTTCAAGCTGGGATTTTAATGGCTTTTTTTCCTCGTAAGTGACTTAGCTTTATTCAGTTTTATAACTAAAATTTCCTTATTTTTAATGGCTGGAAATAGTCTTTGTATCTAGTCTACGATGTTCACAAATGCCCCTGTTTATGATGCCTTGATCTTTGGATTTGTTGATCTTGAATGCATGCCCCGTGCATGACAAAATTTTGGCTACTTTACTCCGTACGAAGTTATATTTTGAATCGCTTTTTATCATGACATCATTTTACCAATTTTTTGTGCAGCGGGGTTGTAAACATGCATTTTAATCTATATTTTACGTAGTTGTAACTTCTTTATAATATAGTGACTGTTTTCTTTTCTTGTCTGTAGTCTGATGGATTAATTATATATTCAATATTTTTTTCCATTTAATATGGCCTTATAACGGATGGGTTCCATATCCAGCTGGTTTTCTTGTATTGTAGACGATCGGTTGATGCCCTAAAAGTATGAAACGCATTACTGATGTTAAATAATTTTGCAACCATGATTGTATTTATTCTGAATTTCTGAGAAGACTCTTTATACATTTCGTCTCTCTGTACTCTTGTCTCCGGAGAAGAGACACAATATCTAGCTCGTCTGCCATTTCTGTAAATATTTAGCCGATCTGTCCCAGCAGAGTAGTGTGTGAGATACACTTTGCTAAACAAGTGTTTTTTGACGAAAGAGGAATTCGGACATCAGTTGCAATCGGCACTGAAATAAATCCAATCAAGACAACTTTGGCAAGACCGGGAATACAAGGCAGATCTACCACAATATATACGTAGTGTCCTCTGCCCATTATTGTCATTGCTGGCAGTCTCGGCTGACTGCTCCAAAGGCCGAACGAAGAGTGCATCTGCACTGAGGATACCATTATTTACCGTCAAAGGCACATGTATTTTTATTTTTTGTCTGGTCTTTGCATTATATATCGTCAAGGTGCATGTGCATTTATACAATACATGTGGCATCTGTCATTTCGGACACAACACAGTAATATATATGTCCGTCTTTTGTTTTCCCTTTTTCTTACGTTTTACGGGGCTTCTCACTTAATAGCACTACATACGCGAATATTGACTATTTTTTCCCGGTTTTCAACGGAAACAATATATTTCTTACAACAGTACATGAATTATTTGCAATATCTTCATCATTTTTATTGGAGATTTTAATTGTATATGTCTGTAAGGTGCTACAAACTGCGGCTAACACACACAGTTCTCGTGATATCTTTACAAATCGTAAAGATAAATGAACCGTACTACGGTGAGTTCTGTGAATACCTGCATTAACGAAACAGACAACAAGTACAGAATGGAAACGAAAAACATGGTATTTCAATGTAATTTCGTAGTTTTTACCTGTACTATTTTGCAATGGCCATTAAAAAGATATTTTTCATTCATGTGGCAGAACACTTATCTTTCGCTTTGAAACATTGCGGAACATATCTATCGCTGAGAAACGACTTCTTATAAATGGATTATATAAAATATAACTGTAATGTGTATTTTCTTAATTTTAAAATTCAGATGGCCCTAAATTTTATAACGTACTGAAAATTCCCAGTCGTGTTTAATACAGCTCCTCCCACTTCCACCGCGTAGTGCCCCTTGTCTATTCGACGTTACTGGGGCTTTACATTGAAGCCTTGCAACAGATGCAGAAGATGCTGTGTAAGCCGATTATGATTAGCACGGCTTCTAGCCGAAGGCTCCGAGGAAGCGGTGGTCGATACGTGCCTCGTCTCGCCCTCGCCTCTTGCCTTCGCTAAGCGGAGTCAGCAGCCCTCTGGTTGCGTGGAAGGCGTGGAAGAGACAGGTTGTTTCAAAACGACTCATCCAGTTTGCACTTGACTATGTGTGACTCGCCCACTAAACCCGCTGGGCAGAACAGGTAATAGGTTTGTGGAAAGGGCGAAGGGTCGAGGTCAGTTACTGCTTCTGGTTGTCATTTATTGTAAATTAGTAGCCTTTACAACCAAGGCAGCTCATAGCCGGACCCTCACCGAATGGAACTCTTTCACGACTGAAGTCCTCTAAACAAGAAATCTTAACAAATCAACAAGATAAAAATCCAATCAAGACAGCAATAAAATAATTACAAAAACAGCAAACATATGCAAAGTGCAAACAAATGGCTGAGGGCCACAATTAAATTTCAAAGTATATTACCATAGACTTTTAAAGATAGGAGGCTAGAATGTTTAACAACAAGAAATCTTTAAAAAAATTTAGATTAAAATGCAATTAAAGAGGCAAATCAAATAAATTTTAAAAAAAGTATCACGGCTACGTGGAAAGCCTTAAGGCTAAGCAGATAGAACATACATGTGCAAGGTGCAATACCAATGGCTGAAGGCCACAATTAAGTTTAAAAAACATAAAATATACTATCAAAATCATTTAAAGGCAGAAGCCCGCAATGTTTAAGCTTGAAAGATAAATTTAAAAATTAATTTTGCAAAATTTTGAAGGAAAGAAAATAAATAACCATAAGCCTTGAACTTAAAGTAAATGACAACAGATAATTAACCACCGGTGGCACTCAGAAGCCTCCAGAAAGGTCGGTCTGCCCTCGTTCACTTAGGCGAGACAGATGGTGAGCCAATCTATACTTGATCCGTCGGAACCCAACGAGGGGACAGCCAAGGACCGACCGACACAACAACTTGCTTCCCGTCAATCAGTTCATGAGAACTCAAATTGGAAAGGTTACAAACGTGGTAATCCACAATGGAGTATGTATTAGCTGTCAAAATTACACACCATGTTGGACAGCGACAACAGGTGAGAAAAGGACGCTGCCTGAAATTACGTTAGTGTCCAGGGCAGGTAACCGGAACACTAACGGCCATTAGGCAGAAAATTCCGCTGGTACACTTGAATTTGACACAGAACAATAGTTAACTTCGCTCAGAAGAACACTGCCAGAATTTACGTCAGTGCCCAGAGCAGGTAACCAGAACACTAAAGGCCACAAGACAGAAAATTCCACTGGTGCACTCAAATCGTAGTCTACCAAAATAGTTAACTGCACCGCGTGGCGGTCAAATCTCAGCAGTAGAACCACTCGGTGTCGCTCACCGGAAAACCTCCCCAACAGCAAACGACCGAAGCGAACCACCACAACATGAATACGCATGGCTTGGGTAGTTGAAACCACTACTCAACTATGACGTCCTGGGTCGGTGAAACACGAAGCTCGTAGCAATCGGACAGCTCCACACACGCTCCGACACTGCGCAGGGGCTGCCAGCGGCCCCAGCCGACTTCACCGCACGGAGATAACTTTGCTCGTCTGTAACAACCGACCGACTGACTCCAGACCCGCTTGCTAGAAACTACCAAAGATGGTATACGATGCAAATATCGATACACATCACTGCTGCCACACGTAGAAGGAAGGAGAATCACGACGTAACCGCGACAATGGCGGGAAACCAAACACAGACACTTTTCGACACAACCGCTCGGCGCTTCGAAGAAACGCATACTGCACGGACGGTGGTTCAAGCCTGAGATCCTACTTAAAATTACTTTTAGGACTGATTTATGCAGAAGCGTCGTACAGACGTCGGTGCGCCCATTGACACCACTGTAGGCAGCACTGGCTTCACGTAATCTTTATTAACAAATTCCGGTTATGCCATTTTCAGTCGAATATGCTCCAAAAAGTACGAATATAGATAGTGAAATGTTAGCTACGAAGAGCGTCTGAAGAGTGCGGTGAATGCTCTTCGGAAAAGAAAAATCATAAAAACACACAAAATTATTAAAACCAAAATGTCTTTACTGACTTTTGTATTAATGACTTCATCGCCCTCCTCTCCGCCCATAGCAGTTCCTTCTTGTACCATGGAGTTTCTTCCCTAATGCCTTGTGGGGCTGTCTCTCCTTCTTCTCAGTGTTTTCCAAACTTTTCTCTCTTCACCGATTCTGTGGAGAACCTAGTCATTACTTACCCGTCCACTTGATTTTCAGCATTCTTTTGTACTACCATGACTAAAACGCTTCGTCTCTCTTGTGTTGTCTTTTTGCTTCTCAAAAGTTTTGGCATCAAATTAAGGTCTACGTTTGATACCAATAGACATCTCTTGCCCAGAATTGCCCTCTTTGCCTGTGCTATGCTGCTTTCAGTGTTCACATTGCTAGGTCCACCATGGGTTATTTTGCTTCCAAGAAAACAGAACTCCTTCACTTCGTCTGCTTTGTGACTACCAATTTTGATGTTAAGTTTCTCGCTGTACTCATTTGTTCCGCTTCTCATTACTTTTGTCTTTCTCCGATTCACACTCAATCCTTATTCAGTACTCATTAGACTGTGCATTATATTCGAGTGATCCCATAATGATTCATCAGTTTCACTGAGGACAACAAAGTCGTCAGCGAATATATACAGGGTGGTCCATTAATAGTGACCGGGACAAATTTCTCACGAAATAAGCATCAAACGAAAAAAATACAAAGAACAAAACTCGTCTAGCTTGAAGGGGGAAACCAGATGGGGCTATGCTTTGCCCGCTAGATGGCGCTCCCAGAGGTCAAAAGGATATCAACTGCGTTTTTTTTATAGAATCCCCCATTTTTATTACATACTCTTGTAGTACGTAAAGAAATATGAATGCTTTAGTTGGACCACTTTTTTCGCTTTGTGATACATGGCGGTGTAATAGTCACAAACGTATAAGTACGTGGTATCACGTAACATTCCGCCAGTTCGGATGGTATTTGCTTCGTGATACATTACCCCTCTAACATTCTACGTGGTGTCTGTTTGTTCTATATCGTGTCTCCCTACCACTTTCGCACAACGACGCTATCAGCCTGTTTTTTAGGGAATTGACTAGTTCGAACCTGGGACCTGTTGCTGGTAAGGAGACGCCAGACCACACTTGACATGTAGAATTCAGAAGTGTTCAGTGAGACTAGCGATGATATAACCAAATACTTAATGATGTCAGCGTCAGCTCCACTGCACTCCCTGTAAAAGAATCTAAATACTAACTAAATTTAGTGGAAGGGGTTCAAGGCTTTCCTATTTTTAGTTAGCTGGCAAAATAACGTCGAAAAAGCAGATAAGTTTACCATTGGAAATTTTGTTCTACTCACAAAACATTGTTTATAAATTGCACTATTGATAAAAGGAAATGTTTTAATACAGGATGGTAAAAAACCAACTGCGTTCAACAATAATGTGAACGAATATTCCCTGAATGGGTTCAAAAGTTCTACAATGGATCGAAGAATGACCTATGCCATATCACATCTATAATCTAGGTTCAAATTAAGTTTCACAAGAGAGAAAACTGTCAAAATGGTCTACAGTGACCCTCAATTATCTTTAATTACCTATCTAACTTGTCGTAAATTACAGTGGCTAATGTGACTTCTCAATAACTATATAACAGAAAAATCATCGCATTTCAGATTTTTACTTCAAGTGGCAAATGTGAACACCAAGAGCTTTAATTGACGATCGATACTAGTATTACGCAAAAAGGGGGTGTAACAGATGAGACTTCTGCAGTTCTGAGTGAAGCTTTATGCGCTGTTATGCGCATCGTGTGCATTCATTACCTTGTCGGTGTTCGTCAGGGGGCGACGGGCAGCACAGCTCCGCTCACCTCACCGTCTCAGAAGCAACTCTATCCCAACTTCTCCTTACTACAATTTACCGAAGTTGGTTTAAAAAAAAAATATCTAGCTGTGTTTTCATCTTACCAGTCAGGTGTCTCAATGTTAACCTGAAGCTCTGCCTACAAAAATTCTGTCTATCCAATGAGAAACGTTACACTTTTCGTGGTGGGGCAGTGTTTTTAAAGTTTGCAACGTAACAGAGACGCAAAAACGTCTCACGCTAAAACTTGCGGGTGGTGTGGTCCTAGCGGTTGGGTGTCCGTCCGTCCCTTATTGTAAGGCCTTCCGGCTTAACGCGGTTCTGCTCTCGGCTTCTGTTCTCGTTTCTCCCCTCGGAACTGCGTCTGTGTCACGGTGGGAAGGTATGACATGCATTTAGGCATTCTTGTGTTAGTCTGTGGTATTCCATTTGCTCACTCGTTACTCGTATTACTTTGGTTAATTTAATATCACGATTTATTCGTAGATAAGTGACATACTACTGGATTTACTTATCATGTAAGGGTTTTCATGGAAGGTGTTGGATTTGCCTGACACCTTACACCCCTGTTAAAATGGATCGTTTACCAATTGCGGAAAAGGTCGATATCGTGTTGATATATGGCGATTCTGATGAAAATGCCCAACGGGCGTAAACTATATATGCTGCTCGGTATCCTGGACGACATCATCCAAGTATCCGGACCGTTCGCCGGATAGTTACGTTATTTAAAGAAACTGGAAGTGTTCAGTCACATATGAAACGTCAACCGCGACCTGCAACAAATGATGATGCCCAAGTAGGTGTTTTAGCTGCTGTCGCGGCTAATCCGCACATCAGTAGCAGACGCGCGAGAATCGGGAATCTCAAAAACGTCGGTGTTGAGAATGCTACATTGCACCCTTACCATATTTCTATGCACCAGGAATTGCATGGTGACGACTTTGAACGTCGTGTACAGTTCTGCCACTGGGAACAAGAGAAATTACGGGACGTTGACAGATATTTTGCACGCGTTCTAGCGACGAAGCGTCATTCACCAACAGCGGTAACGTAAACCGGCATAATATGCACTATTGGGCAACGGAAAATCCACGATGGCTGCGACAAGAGGAACATCAGCTACCTTGGCGGTTTAATGTATGGTGTGGCATTATGGGACGAAGGATAATTGGCCCTCACTTTATCGATGGCAGTCTAAATGGCGCAATGTATGCTGATTTTGTAACTCCGTTTTTATCCCGACCTGATCTGATCGAATAGCAACCCAATATTTATTATTAACATGACCGTGAACCTAATGGGGCTGGTAATCGGAATTGACTGTTACGGAAGTTGTTACTTACCAGTTCGTTCTGTTCAATTCTATAATACTGAATGTCTGGTAATAAGGAACACCAACAAGGTTTTACTAATTACGAACTTATATTCCTCTCAAAACACAAAAAAGGAGACAGCCACTGCCTTCGTCATACATATCTAATTACGGCTAATCTCAGCACAGGATTTCTTCATTTTCCATTATCGTCACACGCTAATCCATCACTGCATCCACCACTGCAATCCAAGGTTAGGCCGGCGGGGTAGACGCGAAACTAAATATCGGCACTAGTAACGTCACTGTTCACTTTTATAATGATACTTCATCACTTTCCCGGTATTAACTTATTATTTAGGGGTCTAACCACGGCGTTGGTGACACCCTTCTAGGTTAAAGACCCTGTATTTCAATAATGGCCTCCACACACACACACACACACACACACACACACACCATTCCCGCCAACCACTCTGGCGCATCTCGAGACTCGCTCTCTCAACGCGCCACAATCGATTATTCGCCCTATCGACCTGTGCCGAGTGCAAAGTTATAGTAAGGGCCTACGGACCCCTTACAATTTCCTACTTACTGTTCTACCGATGTTACTACAGGATGTTTCATTGCATGACAGAATGCCGATATACTTCCACCATGAAGGATGACCGGCACATAGCTCCCGTGCGGTTAAAGCTGTATTGAATAGCATATTTCATGACAGGTGGATTGGTCGTCGAAGCACCATATCTGGCCCGCACGTTCATCGGATCAGACTTCCCCGGGTTTCTTTCTGTGGGAAAAGTTGAAGGATATTTGCCATCGTGATACACCGACAACGCCTGACGACATGCATCAGCGCATTGTCAATGCATGTGCGAACATTACCGAAGGCGGACTAGTCCCTGTTACACGCATTGCCAAATGCATTGAGGTTGACGGACATCATTTCGAACATTTACAGCATTAGTGTTATATTTACAGGTAATCACGCTGTAACAGCATGTGTTCTCAGAAATAATAAGTTCACAAAGGTACAAAGGTACATGTATCACATTGGAACAAGCGAAATAAAAAGTTCAAACGTACCTACGTTATGTATTTTAATTTAAAAAACCTACCTGTTACCAACTGTTCGTCTAAAATTGTGAGCCATATGTTTGTGGCTATTACAGCGACATCTATCACAAAGCGAAAAAAGTTGTCGAACTAAAACATTCATATTTCTTTACGTACTACACGAACATGTAATAAAAAATGGGGGTTCCTATTTAAAAAAAACGCAGTTGATATCCGTTTGACCTACGGCAGCGCCATCTAGCGGGCCAACCATAGCGCCATCTGACTTTCCCCTTCAAGCTAGACGAGTTTCGTTCGACGATGGCTTACAGAAGATTTCGTCGCCGTTCTAAACAAACAGTCTATAAAACGATCGAGAACATCGAGTTCGCCACAACAGCTGGAGACAAGAAGAATCGCATACCATTAAAGAGTGTTGCCGCTACTGCACTTGTCGACGGACCTTGTGTTGTCTATGGTTGCAGACTTAATTTTAGTATTGATATTAACGATACTTTCGATCAAGGCAATGGTTGGCTCACTGTAGCCATTGTACGTGGAGGTACAGGAGTACCTAGTGTTCCTGCACTTAAAAGTCTTGCTGACAGGGACATTATTGCTTATCGTACCTACCATATGGCAGAACTTGCCAATAAGGACTTTGGTAAATATGCTTATACGTCTTCTTCTGCATTCTCTATGTATACTCGTAATAAGAGAAAAATATCTGTAAACGAGTCGATCATGGTAATGGTTGGCTCACTGTAGCCATTGTGCTACCTATTACTTTTGGGTTTTTAACTAGGATGGATGTACTTGCATGGATGTTCTCAAAGTAATACAAATGAAGAAGCATATTAAGAATAGCTCCAATAACGGAAATGATTTTTTCAAATTTTTGGTCACGAACAAAAGTCATTAAATAGAGAACAAGAAAAGCTTGGAAGGCGAGGCTGCTGCTTGCTGACTGATAAGCACTTGAGACATTAAGAGTACTCATGTGCGTTTTTTTAATGAGTAGCGTGTGTAACGCCCCTTAGAAAAATTAAACATGACTGTGCTTAAACTGACACACAATATTTTTTTTAGCGCAACGCAGTCTGACTTTCATTAATTCCTACAAAATAATGGCCCTGACTAACATTAACCTATACCCTTCACGAATCACTTACCTCGCAAAAATCTTCGTTACTCGAACTACTGCAATACAGCGAGCACCACTACTGCCAGCTAAATAAAAGATTCAAACTACTGAAGGCACTAACTACTGATAGGCATAGTTAGGAAACGAAAGATTTTAATAGAGAACAAACAATGTATTTACCTTAATAGTGATAATATATATAGCAGTTCATGACATCCATTCTTACAAATGTACAGTTTCTGATGGACACACCTCCAGATTATCCATTCTCAAAAATCCGCCATCTCACTTCCCCACGTCCACCACTGCTGGCGGCTCACCTCCAACTGCGCAACGCTATGCGCTGTTAACAACCAACTGCCCAACATTACAATAGCCAACAACAATGCAAACCAGCCACAGACTGTACACAACACAGCCAGTGATTTTCATACAGAGCGCTACGTGGCGTTACCAATATAAAAACCTAAACAGTTACTTACATAGCCCCCATGCTCCCCACAAAAAATTTTACAAATTGTTTTGGGCACTGGCCAATACAGACTTGAAAAAATTTTTCATAACTACAATAACAAAGAAATCAAATGCACACACTTAATGATACAATGTTGGTCAAAAGCTAAAATTATCTCACAGTCCATAAAGGCATTCCTGATCATTCATGACAGTAAAATTGCAGTGGTTTTTTTTTCTCAAAGTCTGAGCATTAAAGAAAATGCACACGGAAGTAGTGGATTCCCATGCAGTGTTGAAGAAGTAGTGTTGTCCTTCCAACGGAAAGACAGTGCTGACTCTTGACATGCAGACAGGTAATTGGCCACAACAGAGCAAACCCACAGCAGAGTCAGTCGAAGTTTTGAAGAATATTGGTAGCTAGGTCATCACAGAGCAGACCCACTGTAGTCCTGGTAGAGATTACGGTAGTGGTGGGCCACCAGAGGTGCAGACCCACTGCAGTAATTGTAGAGACAGCCAGCAGCCATCTGTTGCGACTGTGCAGGTGCACAATCACCACTGAAGAGTCTTGCAGTAAATATAGCAAGTCCATGAACCACCACATGTGCACCCACAAAAAAAAAAAAAATTTAAACGTCTGTAGAACCAGCAATGCTGTTATCCAGTCCCTTGCTGAATTATTAACACACGTGCAAACACTAAAAGTCCCAACTTCTCACATATTGTGCATTACTATGACCAACAGAAACATGTGCACTGAAATGAATGCTTGCAAGTTACTTAATTTGCTGAACTGGTGTCCATTACAATTTTATAACATGAGAATACAATTACAAAGATACAGAAAACATCATTAAAGAACATAACAATACAGATAACATTTGTAGTAATAGGGGCTTTACAAAAGAATAGAAATAAACATATACATCAGTGTTACAGGAATTATGACATAAGTAAATACATAAGAGATCAGAATAACTTTTGAAACATCAACTTCACACATGAGCATTAAAACAAAACAGAATAAATAATGTCTAAACATCTTTACAAAGTAAATAACATAGCACTAGAAAAATTCTACAACATAACTCTCATCAGTTAAACACATAAAGACAGGAAAAACACAAATACACAAGAGTACACAAACACATAGCAGAATAACACAAGAGGAAAGGGCAGGGTTTGTTTTCAGTGTAACATTTGGTACTGCAGTCCAACCCAATACGTCATTCCATATATCCGTCGTCTTATTTCAACATTTGTTTCCACCAAATAAAAATCCTATCCAAGCATGGTTTCTGTATCTATATGTTCACATATTTCTTACCTCATTATTTATTTTCCATTATCTTACCTCAACATTTATTTCCAAGAAAATCCTACATAAACCTGTTGTCCCTAAACCCTATTTTTTTGTTCATATCCCCTTTCAAAATACTTTTTTGGCCAAACCATATTCTTATAGCTTCTCAATGCATTTCTTCCAACTCATCACAACTCGTTCTCTCATATAGCCTACCCCATCTTAAGCTAACTTAAATCTACTGAGCTCAGATGCTAAACTAAGGAACAAGGCAATGCAGCAGCACAAAACAATTAACACAAACAGCAATGACAAAAAATGCAGATTTGCAAAGCAAGCAGCATTACAGAAATGAGCAAAGCAATTGCAATATTACAACTATTATAAGGCAATGTGCAGCAAACACAAAAAATAAATCAATAGTAAACTTGCTTAGCAGAGTAACACAAATTAAAATTCAGTAGCACTATGCCTTGCAAACAGCAGCAGCAAATGCAATAACTATTATCTAAACATGACAAAGCTCAAACGGAAAAAATAGTACACTAAAGACAACAATGCAGATAAGGGAAATGTATATTCACATCTTAATGTCTACATAATTAAAGTGGTGCACCACAAAAACTTATTCTATGAAATAAATTACCATGTACTTGAAAAGAAATTTATGTATGCGGTTCCTGTGAAGGGAAATGTCTTTTTGTGCTCCCTCATTTGTTTGGAAGTATACCATGAAATTATTATTTACTGGGTCTGTAGACAGAAAATATTTATATTAGTATGTCTACAAAATTTTATTTTAACCAATGCTGCAGTGCAGCTAGAAACTAGATATTAAACAAAATGAGCAATCTCTCAACTAGAAAGACAATAGATGTAAAATGTTTCTCATCATTTCATTAGGCATTTTAGTAAATATCATAAATTACGAACTCACCAGTGTAATCATATGTTCTCAAGTTTGAGCATGTCGTATCTGCGATGCTTTCTACAAAGAAATGTCAATAGCGAGGATAATGGCCTCCTTTTTTCTCCACCTGTACCTCTGAAAGGCACACACTAATGGCTTTTTTCCAGGCGACTGTCACGCAGCTGGGTGCCCATGACGCATTACGTGAAGGTGGTCACTTAACTTTCTTACCGAAATATTTATGACACCAGTTTGCACTACAGTGACAGTCTCATATAAAATTTCACAGGTCGAGAATTTGTGTTACAAATGTGTAGAAACAAAATCCTTTAAATATAACATTGTCCAAAAAATTTTCGCCAGCATAGTGATACATTCATGCATATACACACATTTCATAACTCTTAAAGCACGATTCTCGGTTTCCAACATCCTTTTTCATAGACCAGAGTCCCTAACCACTATTCCTTGCTTTATTACGCATATACATATTCGTAGACACTTCTTCAATATTTCATCAAAATAAATACGAAGCATAATCAAATTCCTCATACAGCATCAGCTTATTGATCATAAACATACTGCAACAGCGTAATACACATCGTCATCATAACATCATAAAACCTCAGCCACATATCAAAATCTTCATAGCTTCCTCCAATAATTTCAAAACCTAAAAAAAATTCTCTGCTCATGTCAAAAGTGTCATCTACCTCAAACATACTTTTAAAAAATCGTGATCTCATACCAAATACATCTTTCAAAGCTATCATAGTATCACAATGGTTCTGAAAAAATATGAACATTGTACAAAGTACAGACCAAATACAATTTCATAAGTGTGAAGTTATCCAACTGTGTAATTACGTAAACATCTGTCACTGATATAGTAAAATAAATATTTGTTCTCTCTCAGTTAAATAATCAGATAGCTGTGTAATTCTGTGTTAGAGGAATATGGTACTGATGTGTAAAGTATAAGCAAATACCATATTAGCTAGGGCTCCTTGTGCTTGCCAAACACAAGGTACACAAAGTAAGCGTGTACCCCATGAGGATTAATGTAATTATACCCTCAGGTGTTACAGATTACAGCAATGGAATGAAATGTATCACGGAAAACTTTCTTTTTAATTTATAATAAATGGTTCAAGTACAAAATTAATAACTCAAATGCGTGTCCTGTAGCTCTAAATGTGCGTCTTGATGTAAGATAGTTCTGTGGGAGTGTCGTCGTTATCGTCCTCTGTAAGCAAAGTTCTGCTGAAGTCAGTGTACTTACCTCATCATAAACGAAAGTAAAATTCTTTGAGTATAGATATCGTAGTTATTACGTAGCTTACTGTGATCAAGAAAGTACTATACTGTAATGTATTGTTGTGCTACGGAAAAGGCTGTCTCATTGTAGCTATACCACAAACGTTACTACTAAAACATGTTTTACTTTCCAGAATAATACATAAAAAATGTGCAGATATAAAACAGATACACCACAAAAGCAACAATGTAAACTGTGTCACACACTAGTAGTGTCGTGATATAATTGTGTAGCTGTCAAAGAAACCAAATGCTAAGTCATCTTCAATCCCACAGAAAGTACTTCAAATAAAGAATGTCTTTTCAAGTAAACCAGAATGTTGCATGAAAATCTACTTAGCAGTGCCGGTATATGTTTTATGTATGTGAGCCTTATAGTCGTTACGTGATAGTGCAACTAACAAGCAAGAACGTACAAATAACAACACTGTGTCGTCTGTTCACTATAGCAATGCACTCGTAATTTCTGTTTAAATAAGTTCTCTTGGTTCTTGACTGGATATTTAACTTCAAACATTGCAGATTATCTTTGAATAAACGGTTTTGCATGTGAAATGTGGTGTAAACCTTTACTCTTCCTAGTACTCAGAGTTTCAACTTCAACGCAATTATCATGTGGTATACGTCGGATTCTGTAAGGTCCATTGTAAACTAGAAAGAATTTGTGACTCAAGTGTTTCTTCTTATTTGACAATGAATGAGCTTTAATTAGAACTTTATTACCTATATAAAGTTTCTTTGCATTTGCTTTACCGTGTAGTTTTCTCCTTTTGCCTGCAGCAGAATTTATATTTTTAATAGCCAAATCAAATATGTCTTTGTGTCGAAGTTTACGTGTATTCGGGAAAGGTACAAACTCTCTGATTCTGTTCAGTGGTTCTTTATTCTTCAGTACAAGAATAGGCGGTAAAGCAGTGGAGTCATGAGGCATTTCATTCAGCACATTTTGAAATAAGTGTAAATATCTGTCCCAATGCTGAAGCTTTCTGTGATAATAAAGTCTGCAAAGCTTATTGATTTCTTTCACAATCCGTTCAGACGGGTTACAATGTGGTGAGGACAATGAAATAAAAACAGGTTTGATTTTATGATTCCGAAGCATGTGTGACCAAACAGTAGATCTTAATTGCGGTCCGTTATCTGAAATGACTTTACTAACGTGTCCAACTTCACGTGAGAAATTTTTAACAAAGGCGTTGGATACAGACCGTCCAGTGGCTTTACGTAACGGAGTGAAAGAAACAAATTTTAAAGTAAGTTCAACAGCGACTAGAACGTACGAAAATCCATTCGATGTACTGACAAGGGGTCCCAAGAGATCAACAGCAGCAAATTCTTTTAATTTAGAAGGAATGATAGGAAACAACGGAGCACAATGTGAGACAGTAGACGGTTTAGCCTTTTGACAAAGTTTACAAATAGACAAGACTCTTCGAATTCCCTTTTCCATATTGTTAAAATAACAAGTCGTCCGAAGAATATGATAACATTTTCGTGCAGCAAAATGTGCATAGCTGAAATGAATGTTCCAAATGAGCTTATTAACAAAATCGTCAGGAATGCAAAGTACCCATAGCTTGTCATCAACAGTGCAGCGTTTGAACAGTATGTTGTTTCTAACCGGATAAAAATGCCGAATCTGTGTGTGTCTTTTCATGCCATTTACTTTTGATGTCTTTCCAAATCGGATCTTTATCTTGTTCATGAGCAATGTCCTTTAAAGATGTGGTGATGATGTTTTCAAAGGCGACTTTCTGAATGTAAAGAATACTGAAATTTTTCTCGAGGTTGCCTTCTGTGTTACTTTTCTCAAGCCCAGCCGGTGCGCGTCACAGTGCGTCCGCAACAATGTTCTCCTTGCCGGGAATGTAGACTATTGTGAAGTGGAATTCGTGCAGAAACAATGCCCAACGTTTTAACCTGTCATGATTTAATTTTGAAGACATAAGAAATTGTAATGCACAATGATCACTGTATACTTTTACGTGCTTACCAGAAAGAAAGAAACGGAATTTGTTAAATGCCCAAACGATAGCTAAAGCTTCTAATTCAGTAACGGAATAATTTTTTTCAGATTTTGTTAGCACTCGGCTAGCAAAAGCAATGGTTTTCTGAACAGTAGTGTCATTTTCTGTGACTTCTTGAAATAAATGGGCTTCAAGACCGACTTTAGCAGAATCCGTGCTAAGGCAGAAATCTTGTGACAGATCTAGATGAGCTAGTATTGGCGCGTTAAGTAACGCTTCTTTCAAAGAATTGAATCACAACTGTGCTTGTTCGTCCCAGTTCCAAATAGTATTTTTTTCAGTGAGAGAACAAAGTTTTAGTGTAACTAGAATTTGCATATTCAGAAAACGACGAAAAAAATTTACGAGACATAGAAAACTGCGGACTTGTTTTTTTGTGGATGGAACCGGAATGGCTCTGATTGCTTCTAACTTTTCAGGATCCGGCTGAATGCCTTCAGAAGAAATAATATGTCCCAAAAACTTCACCTTTGCCCTACCGAATTCGAACTTTTCCAAGTTAACTGTAAATCCAGATTCTGCAAAAATACGTAACAAACTGTTGAGGATGCAATTATGTTGTTCCCATGAGGCTTCTGCTATTAGAATATCATCCACATATAAGGTGATGTGACGTTTTAAGAAATCGGGTAATATGGAATTTAGCCCGCGAATGAACGCTGCCGAAGAAATGTTCAAACCAAAAGGAAGTTTCCGAAATTGATAACAAACGCCGAAACAAAGGAAAGCTGTGTATTTTCTACATTCTGGATGAAGTTCGATCTGATAAAAGTTGGATCTGAGATCAATAGAAAACCTTTTACACCATTAAAATTTTGAAGAAATTCTTCCATCGTTTGCGGCCTGTCTGTTTCAGGAATGATGATAGTATTGATTTGTCTCGAATCTAAGACAACTCTGATCGATCCATTTTTCTTCTCAACAACATGTAATGGATTGTTGTATGAGCTTACTGCAGGCTCCATAATGTCCTCGTCAAGCATAGATTGTATTTCTGTTCTAACACGGTCCCTATAATGGGCCGGAATTACGTATGGTCTAACACAAAATTTAGTATGCTCACGAACACGAAATTGGTATTTAAATCCCTTGATTGTTCCCGTTTTGTGAGTAAAAACTGTGGAATGTGCTTGTAAAATCTCAAAAAGGTCCTGCCTATCAATGTCATTACAGTTCTCAATTGTTTGAATTTTATTCTGAATTAACTCATCAGTATCAAATACGCCGTCGATATCATCCCTGTCAGTACTTGCAGAGTGATTGTTAGTGTCAAGTTGTCTAACAGAAGGTAAAGCCGATTAATTTCCTCGTCGTGGTTTGAGAACCAATCTTTTGACTTACCTTCTTTCTCTAAACTTATTTCAGCATCGTGAAAGTTTAAGATTGCTTTGTATTCATTCAAAAAGTCTACTCCCAATATAATTTCCGTCGACAATAATGGAACAATAAGAAAGTTCATAGAGGAGCTGTGACTTTGGCAAAAGAATTCTAAGTTGGTTTGTTCGCGTACATCTACACTTTTTCCAAAAATGGCACCTTGTAAATTAATCTTACGTAAAGGAAGTGTGGGGCAATAGTTCGATTTGTTGCATTTGCTAAAAGCTGTTTCATTAATTACTGAAATGGGACTGCCAGAGTCAAGTACTGCCGTAAATTTTACGTCATTTACAGTAATGTGATTCACAGGATACGCAAAGTTGTTATGTTTTACGTCGTGTTCCTGGAGTAAGGTGTCCCTAATGTCTTCCATTTTTACGTAATTACTAGCTACGGCAGCTGCGTTGTCAGTTTCATAAGTACGTTTTGTGGCTGCCAGAGGTATGAGTCATTGCCTATTGTGTCTTTGTTGGCGCGCATCGTTATTGGGATTTGGAGACCTAACTTCTACAAATTTACCTTGTCGAGAGGGCCCTGCCCTGTTTGAATCTCGCCAGTTCTGATGCAATTCAGGTCTGTCGTTACGATCATATCGTCTGTCGTCATGTCGGTAGATTCCATAGTTTCTTTCTTGTCGGTCACGTGGTCGAGAATTTCTCCCTGAATCGTAACTGCGCGCTGGACCGTTGCGTCTATTCTGTTTCCCTTGATAATAATTATTTTGGTTTCTATATTGTCCGTTTCTCTGATCGTCCTGTGATAGTCACTACCGCGGAGAGGTGATCTTTCCCTGTAATTATTAATACTCTGCCAACGGTTGTCATACGGGTGGTGTCTGTTTTGGTCACGATTTGTGTTGTGAGAATAGCCTTGCCGTGTCCAGTTATTATTTCTTTCATCGCGGAATTGCGACAGATGTGACCCGCAATTTTTGTGTTCCTGTTTTCGCATTCTGCGATTGTCAGTGTCAATTTCAGTTCTTGTAAGAGTCCCTGAAAAGCTTCAATGTCGTCTTTGCAACGTCCTGCCAAAATAATATGTCGTAAATGTTCAGGTACTTTGATTAAGCAAATGCGGATGAGATCTGAGGAGCTGTATGGGTTTGTCAGGTACTGATTCTTGTGCAACATGTCTTCAAAATATTTCACAAGACTGGAAAATTCAGATTGTTCGAAATGTTTCATCATTATCTACATCTACATTTATACTCCGCAAGCCACCCAACGGTGTGTGGCGGAGGGACTTTACGTGCCACTGTCATTACCTCCCTTCGCGGGAAGAACGACTGTCTGAAACCCTCCGTGCGTGCTCTAATCTCTCTAATTTTACATTCGTGATCTCCTCGGGAGGTATAAGTAGGGGGAAGCAATATATTCGATACCTCATCCAGAAACGCACTCTCTCGAAACCCGGCGAGCAAGCTACACCGCGATGCAGAGCGCCTCTCTTTCAGAAGCTGCCACTTGAGTTTGTTATACATCTCCGTAACGCTATGACGGTTACCAAATAACCCTGCGACGAAACGCGCCGCTCTTCTTTGGATCTTCTCTATCTCCTCCGTCAACCCGATCTGGTATGGATCCCACACTGATGAGCAATACTCAAGTATAGGTCGAACGAGTGTTTTGTAAGCCACCTCCTTTGTTGATGGACTACATTTTCTAAGGACTCTCCCAATGAATCTCAACGTGGAACCCACCTTACCAACAATTAATTTTATATAATCATTCCACTTCAAATCGTTCCGCACGCATACTCCCAGATATTTTACAGAAGTAACTGCTACCAGTGTTTGTTCCGCTATCATATAATCATACAATAAAGGATCCTTCTTTCTATGTATTCGCAATACATTACATGTGTCTATGTTAAGGGTCAGTTGCCACTCCCTGCACCAAGTGCCTATCCGCTGCAGATCTTCCTGCATTTCGCTACAATTTTCTAATGCTGCAACTTCTCTGTATACTACAGCGTCATCCGCGAAAAGCCGCATGGGACTTCCGACACTATCTACTAAGTCATTTATATATATTGTGAAAAGCAATGGTCCCATAACACTCCCTGTGGCACGCCAGAGGTCACTTTAACGTCTGTAGACGTCTCTCCATTGATAACAACATGCTGTGTTCTGTTTGCTAAAAACTCTTCAATCCAGCCACACAGCTGGTCTGATATTCCGTAGGCTTTTACTTTGTTTATCAGGCGACAGTGTGGAACTGTATCGAACGCCTTCCGGAAGTCAAGAAAAATAGCACCTACATGGGAAACTGTATCTAATATTTTCTGGGTCTCATGAACAAATAAAGCGAGTTGGGTCTCACACGATCGCTGTTTCCGGAATCCATGTTGATTCCTACATAGCAGATTCTGGGTTTCCAAAAACTACATGATACTCGAGCAAAAAACATGTTCTAAAATTCTACAATAGATCGACGTCTGAGATATAGGTCTATAGTTTTGCGCATCTGCTCGACGACCCTTCTTGAAGACTGGGACTACCTGTGCTCTTTTCCAATCATTTGGAACCTTCCGTTCCTCTAGAGACTTGCGGTACACAGCTGTTAGAAGGGGGACAAGTTCTTTCGCGTACTCTATGTAGAATCGAATTGGTATCCCGTCAGGTCCCGTGGACTTTCCTCTGTTGAGTGATTCCAGTTGCTTTTCTATTCCTTGGACACTTATTTCGATGTCAGCCATTTTTTCGTTTGTGCGAGGATTTAGAGAAGGAACTGCAGTGCGGTCTTCCTCTGTGAAACAGCTTTGGAAAAAGGTGTTTAGTATTTCAGCTTTAAGCGTGTCATCCTCTGTTTCAATGCCATCATCATCCCGGAGTGTCTGGATATGCTGTTTCGAGCCACTTACTGAATTAACGTAAGACCAGAACTTCCTAGGATTTTCTGTCAAGTCGGTACATAGAATTTTACTTTCGAATTCACTGAACGCTTCACGCATAGCCCTCCTTACGCTAACTTTGACATCGTTTAGCTTCTGTTTGTCTGAGAGGTTTTGGCTGCGTTTAGAGTGAAGCTCTCTTTGTTTTCGCAGTAGTTTCCGAACTTTGTTGTTGTGCCACGGTGGGTTTTTCCCGTCCCTCACAGTTTTACTCGGCACGTACCTGTCTAAACCGCATTTTACGATTGCCTTGAACTTTTTCCATAAACACTCAACATTGTCAGTGTCGGAACAGAAATTTTCGTTTTGATCTGTTAGGTAGTCTGAAATCTGCCTTCTATTACTCTTGCTAAACAGATAAACCTTCCTCCCTTTTTTTCTATTCCTACTAACTTCCATATTCAGGGATGCTGCAACGGCCTTGTGGTCACTGATTCCCTGTTCTGTACATACAGATTCGAGAAGTTCGGGTCTGTTTGTTATCAGTAGGTCCAAGATGTTATCTCTATGAGTCGGTTCTCTGTTTAATTGCTCGAGGTAATTTTCGGATAGTGCACTCAGTATAATGTCACTCGATGCTCTGTCCCTACCACCCGTCCTAAACATCTGAGTGTCCCTGTCTATATCTGGTAAATTGAAATCTCCACCTAAGACTATAACATGCTGAGAAAATTTATGTGAAATATATTCCAAATTTTCTCTCAGTTGTTCTGCCACTAATGCTGCTGAGTCGGGAGGTCGGTAAAAGGAGCCAATTATTAACCTAGCTCGGTTGTTGAGTGTAACCTCCACCCATAATAATTCACAGGAACTATCCACTTCTATTTCACTACAGGATAAACTTCTACTAACAGCGACGAACACTCCACCACCGGTTGCATGCAATCTATCCTTTCTAATCACTGTCTGTACCTTTGTAAAAATTTCGGCAGAATTTATTTCTGGCTTCAACCAGCTTTCTGTACCTATAACGATTTCGGCTCCGGTGCTTTCTATCCGCGCTTGAAGTTCCGGTACTTTCCCAACGCAGCTTCGACAGTTTACAATTACAATACCGATTGCTGCTTGGTCCCCGCATGTCCTGACTTTGCCCTGCACCCGTTGAGGCTGTTGCCCTTTCTGTACTTGCCCAAGGCCATCTAACCTAAAAAACCGCCCAGCCCACGCCACACAACCCCTGCTACCTGTGTAGCCGCTTGTGGCGTGTAGTGGACGCCTGACCTATCCAGCGGAACCCGAAACCCCACCACCCTATGGCACAAGTCGAGGAATCTGCAGCCCACACGGTCGCAGAACCATCTCAGCCTCTGAGTCAGACCCTCCACTCGGCTCTGTACCAAAGGTCTGCAGTCAGTCCTGTCGACGATGCTGCAGATGGTGAGCTCTGCTTTCATCCCACTATCGAGGCTGGCAGTCTTCACCAAATCAGATAGCCGCCGGAAGCCAGAGAGGATTTCCTCGGATCCATAGCGACACACATCAATGGTGCCGACATGAGCGACCACCTGCAGATGGGTGCACCCTGTACCCTTCATGGCATCCGGAAGGACCCTTTCCACATCTGGAATGACTCCCCCCCCGTATGCACACGGAGTGCACACTGGTTTTCTTCCCCTCTCTTGCTGCCATATCCCTAAGGGGCCTCATTACGCGCCTAACGTTGGAGCTCCCAACTACCAGTAGGCCCACCCTCTGCGACCGCCCGGATCTCGCAGACTGAGGGGCAACCTCTGGAACAAGACAAGCAGCCATGTCAGGCCGAAGATCAGTATCAGCCTGAGACAGAGCCTGAAACCGGTTCGTCAGACAAACTGGAGAGGTCTTCCATTCAGCCCTCCGGAATGTCTTTCACCCCCTGCCACACCTTGAGACGACCTCCCACTCTACCACAGGTGAGGAGTCACCCTCAATGCGGGCAGTATCCCGGGCAACCACAGTCATAGTCCGATTGGGGGATGCGTGGGACGAGCTGGCCGTCCCCGACAAACCCCCATCCGGAACCCCACAGTGATGCCCATTGGCAACAGCCTCAAGCTGTGTGACTGAAGCCAACACTGCCTGAAGCTGGGAGCGAATGGATGCCAACTCAGCCTGCATCCGAACACAGCAGTTGCAGTCCCTATCCATGCTAAAAACTGTTGTGCAAAGAACGTCTGAACTAATCTACAGAGAGCGCAAATGAATCGACACAAAATTTAAACAGTTATTAAAATACACTATTGCCTAGTAAATGCAGTAATGCTGCTACTTGGGCACTGCTGACACACTGCTCGGCGGCGGAAGGAGACTTCGCGATTTTACACTATTCAGGTACTAAAACGCGATGCTACAACTCTCAAATACTATAATACGCCAGACATTTATGAATTAGACAATGCAAGTACCAAAGACACGCAAAGAAATTAAGAATTAAACTATGTAACAAATGAGTGAGCTAGGAGTATACAACTTGCTGCTGCAGCTGCTTATCCAACGACGGCATGGAGCACACTGACTGACCAACCGACACTGGCCGTTCAAAACAAAAACAGAAGACAAACGACTACGCGAATTTACACTATTCAGGTACTAAAACGCGATGCTACAATTCTCAAATACTATAATACGCCCGATGCTATGTTTTACTCGGTCTTGTGTAGCTTGAGACCAATATGCCGAGAGGAAGGTATGGTAAAATTCTCCTTCACTGTGACAATCATGAACGACCGATCGCATTCTTACAGTTGGTTCATTCTCTAAGTAGCCACACATAAATTCTGATCTGTGCTCTAATGACCAGTTCGGAGGAAAACAACGAGAGAATTGATGAAGCCACGCTTGTGGATGAATGTCATTGCCGGAATTCTTAAATGTTTTGAATTTACTTGTAGTAATAAACAGCTTATTGTAAAAATCATAATGTCAGCGAGTCGCATATCGGTCATTGTTACTTCGTTTCAGCGGTTCCATCTCAAAATTTGGTCTACCTTGCCAATTTCTTTCAAAATTTCCGAAGTACCACGTGTTATTATTTTGTGGCTGTTCCGTATTTCTATGTCCCTCTTCCCGTATTGGAGTGCGAGTGTCCTCTGAAATACGTAATTCTTGTATTACCTGTGTCAGTTGATCTTGTACTTCGCGAATTTCTCTTTGGTGTTGTGTATTAATTTGATTCTGATTTTGTTTGAATTTCCTAATTTGTTCGCACTCTTCTGAATCATTAAAGACTACCGGTTTTGTGTCATTCAGATTATCATCTACCTTCGTAGATAAATTATTTAGCTGATCCGAAAGTTCAACTACTTTCTCTGATAATGAACTAATTTCCTCCATGTGTCTTTCTGAACCAATTTTCAGAGTATCTACTGTGTCCTTTAAGTTTTCCTGAGTTTTTGCAAGTTGCATAACAGAATCGGTAGATGCAACTGAGTCAATTTTAGCTTGCAAGGTCTCATGATTTTCATGAACAATAGTTTGCAGTACTTTTATGGCTGCTTCGTGATTCTGTAAGCGTGGTGTCTAACTTTTGAAGCTTTTGCTGTGTTTGTCTCTGATTTTGTTCCACTGTGTCTAACTTTTGAAGCTTTTGCTGTGTTTGTCTCTGATTTTGTTCCATTTGTTGCATTAATTGCAATAATAATGTATTAGTGTTTGGAATCTGGTTCTCTATGCTTTTTGGCAGTGCATTTTCACCGGCAACATTAACATTTTGACAATCAGAAAATGTGTCTTGACTCATTTAAGAAAACGGTAAGGACCCAAAACCTGAGTCTACAGTATTTGCAATATTGTGTTCTGTCATTTCGGATTCCTTAGGCGAGCGGTTGCTGACCGATCGATCAATAATGCTTCCCTGTTCACTACTTGTTTCGCTGTCTACACCGTTATTTGCCGCCCGCTCCATTTCCCTATACACAATTACCAAATTACTACTTTGAATGTCTGTTAATTCATTACACAGTGGTGCTGATAAGCTACGCTCATCGTCACTATTATTTCTCAGTTTACTTTGGAGCCTAGTGTTACGTTTTTCACACGCCATTATTGTCGCAATATTTCACACGATAACACAGAAAAGTACAATTTGAAGAGCAAAATAAAAATAATCACATTAACATAGCACTAAAAATAATATCTCGTTAATTGCTAGTGCAGCTGTGAAATACTTGGTGCAAATCTACATACATGGCACAACTGTTTTACTGTACAACAATGAAAAACTACAACTACAAAGGAAATTCTCTCTACAATTACGCTCTTACAATAAACAATAGCTACACTAATGACACAAACTACAAGAAAAATTAAGAAGATTCCAGTGAGGTATCCTCGGCTACGGGTCGACATATGAAACGTCCCCTTAGAAAAATTAAACATGACTGTGCTTAAACTGACACACAGTATTTTCTTAGAGCAACACAATCTGACTTTCAATAATCCCTACAAAACAATGGCCCTGACTAACATTAACCTATACCTTTCACAAATCACTTACCTCACAAAAATCTTCGTTACTCGAACTACTGCAATACAGCGAGCGCCACTACTGCCAGCTAAATAAAAGATTCAAACTACTGAAGGCATAGTTAGGAAATGAAAGATTTTAATAGAGAACAAACAATGTATTTACCTTAATAGTGATAATATATATAGCAGTTTATTCATCCATTCTTACAAATGTACTGTTTCTGACGGACACACCTCCAGATTATCCATTCTCAAAAATCCGCCGTCTCACTTCCCCACATCCAGCACTGCTGGCGGCTCACCTCCAACTGCGTAATGCTATGCGCTGTTAACAGCCAACTGCACAACACTACAATAGCCAACAACAATGCAAACCAGCCACAGAGTGCACACAACTCAGCCAGTGATTTTCATTCAGAGCGCTACGTGGCGTTACCAATATAAAAACCTAAACAGTCAACTTACACGTGTTTAGAGTGTAGTGTTGCGGATTTATGCATCCTCTGAAGCAGCAGTTACCATGGACAGTTATTATGAAACATTTCTTGCTTGTTAATGGTAATGAATTAAAGAATACTCTGAGTTGGATACTGAAAGGACTCTGTCAGGATAACTGAAAAAAGAAGATGCGATACCAGTTATTTATTTCTGGACCTTATTATTACTTCGATAGATGGTGAAATCCTTCACGCTGTGTGATTCAGTTAGGAGGTTTAGCTGTAGTAGGCAAGAGGTATAAGGTTTTAAAGGGGCGCCTTGGAGGCGAAATACTGAATTCACAAAAAAATAAAAACGAGGCAAGCTAGAACGAAAGTGTTCGGGAGATAACTGCAATTCCCATAGAAAGGACGCACCAGCTTTGGATGGGTGCTAAGGACCTACGTCGGCTGACCTCCAAAGTAGTGCGACAGATACAATGTATCAAACAAATTGTTATTGCATTACAGAAAAGACAAGCTAAAAGTTTCAGAATAGATGAGTCGAGTAACGGATTGCAGCCTACGACACACATATGGCTTAATGACCGTGGCACTAAACTTCAAGCTAGTACAAAGACATGTGGGCAGTCGTTTTTACCGAGCTACATTAGCGAAATGAATACGAGGTAGGACTAATGACTTTGAAATAGTCGGCAACCTGAGCCACCACCCGTTCTGTGGCTTGCAGAGTGCAGATATAAAGTAGGAACTTTCTCATACCGCACACTCGACGCAGACTAATGGCCACTTGGGAGGATTGTAAGAACTACTCTGACATTGCGTTGGATCTATGTTTCGATTTTACATGTGCATAATCCAATGTATCTCATTCGGTTTTGCGAATAACAGTACATTCTCAAGAGGCACCAAGTTTTATGTCTCTTATTTTTATGTACCTGAAGCAAATTTAAAAAAATAGAATTGGGAAAACCTTAGGGGAAATTTTAAGCTTTCTTCCCCACTCATAGTGGAAGAGGAAGATATTTAAACGATGTTTGCTTATACTCTACAGTTCAACTTACACACTCCAACAGATCGCCACCGAAAAGGGAAATACCTCATGGGCGTATAAGTCTTTTCCTGCATGTATTACGGACGACTAGTCTCTTGATTTATTAAAGTAACACATGTAGACCCTACATTTAGTAATTGATGCAAATCAATGTACCACAAACTGGCTAAATAACGTAACGGGAAATGCTAGTACCCGGCACGACCAGTCTGTGACAATGTATTCTCTTGCATTCATTGACAGTTGGTAATGTCGGGGACCATGACTCAACTCTGATTGAGGGAAAGGACACAGATCAGACTTAAATGACGAAGTGCTCCATTCAGGAGTTTACTAACGAGTAGGATACCGGCAAAGAAAACATAGATGAACTCGTTTACTTCAGTCGTTGACGGACACCGAAGGGAAGGATGGAACACTTAAATTCGGCAAGATAATTCAGCACAAAAGACTTCATTTGTTTAAGAGAACTATCTACAGTGGTAACACCGGTTCCTGTCGGATCACCGAAGTTAAGCGCTGTCGCCCGGGGCTAGCACTAGGATGAGTGACCATCCGGTCTGCCGAGCGCTGTCGGCAAGCGGGATGCAGTCCTTGTGAAACAAAACTGAGGAGCTACTTGATTGAGACGTAGCGGCTACGGTCTCGAAAACTGACAAACGGCCGGGAGAGCGATGTGCTGACCACATGCCCCTCCGTATCCACATCCAGAGACGCCTATGAGCTCAGGATGACACGGCGGCCGGTCGGTACCTTTGGACCTTCATTGCCTGTTCGGAAGAAGTTTGGTTTTTTATGGAGGAATAGAATGCTGTTGAAGGGGAAGGAGTAGAAGAAAGAGTTACGAGGAATATAGACTTGGTGCTGTGAATAAGAGAGGGGGAAAGACTAATTGATTACAACGACAAATTTCAGCTTGTAACAACGCCTAATGTATTCAAGAATCACAAGAGGATGAGGTATACTTGTAAAAGATCGTTAGATACGGGAAAATTCCGGTTAGACTGCATGATGGTCAGACAGAAATTTCGAAAACAGGTATTGCAGTGTAAGGCGTGCCTACGTGCGGATTTAGACTCAGAAGGGAAATGGGATACGGAAGAATCGTGAGATGCACAATGTCTCTCTTGTAGCGTCTGCCAATGAAGTCTGTTGATCATCTCTGTCTATCGCACCGACTAAACGATGGTGTGACGAAACGTGCCGCTCTTCGTTAGATCTTATCTACTTCTTCTATCAGTCCCATCTGAAAAATATTCAACAATCGGTCGAACAAGCGCCTTGTAAGCAGCGTCTTTCGCGGGTGAGTTACGTTTACTAAAGATTCTTCCTACCAGTCACAGTCTAGCATCTACATTTCGTACTATATGTTTTATGTGATCATTCCACTTGCGGTCGCTTTGTATAGTTACTCATGCACATTTTACAGTGCATAATGTTACCAGCAATTTATCATTAACAGTGTAGTAGTACAGTAGTGACTTTACTTTCCTGTGTGTGTCCAGTATGCTGCATTTACTTGCGTTCAGGATCAACTGCCAGAACCTCATTCATTAATCCACCGCAGGTCGTTCCACATTTCCGTACTGTCATCAGACGTTGCTAATTTCATGTGGACAAACATATCTTGTGTGTACATTCTTAAGGAGCTTCCGACGCCTTCTACTATATCATTTATATTCATTGTAAGGAGTAACGGTCTTATCACTCTTCCTTTACTTATTAAATTGTCTGTGTATGCGTCGACTTTTTCCGCTAGGAGAGACGTGCTGAAATCTGTCTCTAAGGAAGTATTGAATCGAATCTGGTCCGATACTCGGTAAGCTCGGTTTTTTTTTTTTTTCACTAGACGACAATGCGAGACGCTGTCAGGTTCTGTGTCAAATCACGGATTTCGTTCGCTATTACAATTCCTGAGCATCCGATCCGGTAAATGGCCAATAACACCTTTATCATACGTGTATGATTTATTAAAAGGCGATAAAACATGTTCCCGATGACCCGAGCGCGCCGCAGAGAAAACAGGTGGTGAACGCGTGCGGCTTCAGCGATGAACAACTCGCCTCGCTGATTCCACAGATGCTGCGTCAACGACGCGACGGAGCCGGCCGCTATCACCGTTACCAGGCTGCCAAAGGGAAAAATAATTTAACTGTCAAAAGTTGGCGTGGCGTTGCGTGTTGGTTCATGTAAATTGTTGCAATTCTGTGATATCAGAATGTAGTTAGTTCTCCAGGAGACCTTTTACCGATAAAGTAAATCTCGGGGCAGGTCTATGACAGATATAGTACCGGCCCACTGTGTGTTGTATAGAGGCACCGCAATTGGTGTTTAAGGTTTGGAGAGGTGAAGGGGTTTGGCCGGTGGAGCCAGTGTAGTATTTAGTGCAGTTTATGGAGACAGTGTAGTAAATTTGTCGTTTAGGCCCTGTTGATAGACTTAGCTGCGGCTTTCATTTTCTCCCCAAGGCCGAGCTACGGACTATGTGTAAGTTCCGAGATTTTGAAGCAGTCACGGATTAAAGACTGGTTTGACGAAATTTTGGACCGTCAATTGGTTGTCGTTCTGTGGACAGTCCGGGAGGAAGGAGCGGTTATTTTGCTGTGATAGATACAGCGTGAGCCATGTTAGAGGGAGAGAGATTTGCATTTGAAGATTTTAAGGGAATCGGTAGAACCCGAAATTGTGTCCGTATTGGATGATTAGCGGTTGCGCCTCGCCCGGACGTAACTGGGTTGCTAGCTGTATTTGGGAGTCGTTTGGTAGTGACTGGTGTACGTTGAGAAGGGAAAGCCTCGAACACATTTTTGGTTGTTATTCTGATGCCACGATCATACAGCGGATCTAGAACTGGCTCGTGTGTATTCGAACTTTTTCACCTTGATATGAGAGATCACACCAGTAGGTTTAGTTGGTAAGCGACGGGAATAGAAAGGAACCATTTAAAAGCAACACATAACTAAACAAACAACTTCGTTAGTAGAAGTGACGAGTGGCCAGATTTAATTTAGGGAACTTCAGCGGGTGGTGTTGTTCTAACACCTGAAGAGGTACAGTTTTTTTTATTTTTAGTTAAGGTTAAGGCAAAATAGACGGTGGCGTCTATGTTTCTTGTTTATATTTTTGATTGTTCTTCAATTCCGTTTCTGTGGGGGTGTGTAGTCTTTGCTGGCACTCGATCACTTACGAGATTTGAACTTGTACTGAGATACCTAGCCCAAATAAAGACATGTTTCCTTTTGCCAAAATAAACCTTTACGTGTGGTTACTTAGTAGCTGTTGTGTGTAATTCATGGTGTTGTAATTGCAAGTGTCACCCTAAAAGTGACGTTTTTGAAGGATATTTAATTTCAAAGTGCAATGGAAACTTTATTTGGTTGAAATTAAGTGATGAATAATCTCTGTAAATAGTATTATTACGTAAAGGTGATTCAGTAGAAACTCTTACAAAACGATGAAAGCAAAGATTTAAGTTTCAGAGATATTACTAGCATATCACATAACATAATCTCGAGTTGGAATTAAGAAGTTTTGGTTTCGGTGAAAATCACTTAACTGCGGTGGTACATGCAAACTACACAAGAGTTCGATACTAATAAAAGCTAACAAGATTACCTTTACGTAAGAAAAGTTCTAAGTGAGTGAAAATCACAATTGAAGTTACGTGAAGTTGTTACGAAAAGTCAGCGATCATACTTACAGAGGTGTAGTGGTTAATCTGTGGAATACATTACGTATCATTATTTGCGTAGCAACGTTAGACGAAACTGAAATAAGTAGAATTATCGCTTCAGTTATCTTTATTCCGGTATAAACGTTGTCCAAATACGAGTTTAATATGAATCGGTCTTTGCACGAGGCGGTTCTAGAGAGATTTTTCTGCGTTGGAAGGAAGTCGTTGCTTGTGAGGACAATTACGAGCTGGATTTACGATTTAGCTTGACATAATATAAACAGGTGTCATATCGAATTAATTTTTTGTCTTGTTTTCGACGTTAGTAAGGTAAGGCTGTTGTCGCTGTATTCTGATATTCTGGTAGATAGCGGTGTAATTTAGATATTTTGGTGTATTTATTAGTGGTGTATAGCATTACTGTACGACCTCGAATTTTGTGTATAGTGAAAATGCTGTTTGTTATTATCTAGTATTAGAGTGGGCTGTATCGCCAGTGTTTATTATCGTTGTAGTTGCTAATCACCGAAGGTTTTATCCGTCCTCAATTGAATGTCTAAGAGTGCAACTACTGTACAAGGTAGGCTTCAAGTGTTTGGCAGGCGCTCGGCTACTACGGGAATCTTCCGTGATCAGATAGCGATCCACAGTCGTAACATCGACTGTAAATACAAAAACTGTACCAAATTCTTGCCTAATTCTTGCTGTAGTGGTCGAATGGTTGGCTCAAGCAATTTTGTTCCGCAGGAAGGCATACATCAGCGGCATCGCGACGTTGGTACAGTACGAACCCTTGTCGTTTTGAGTTAGAGCTTGAGTCCCGCCAGTCGGTGTGTTACAAGGTACGTTTCTGTAGTTACGGAACTCGCTCGGTGTCAACCCGAGAGCCGTTGACTACAGCTATATGGATCTCATGTAGGAACAGAGCGAACTGAGTTAAGCAAGATCCGTGTTTGGAAAATCCATGTTTAATTTTACACAGGTTAGTTTCATTCTCCAAAAACGTCATAACTCTTGAACATAAAAGATGTTCCACTAGTGTACAAGAGACTGACTTCACCAATACAGAACGGTAATTAAGTGCCGTCTTGTAAACGGAAATGACCTGCTCTTTTTTTTTTTTTTTGGTATTCTTCGTCACAATAAGCTACTGTTAGAAAGGGAAAAAGTTTTTTGTCATAATCCGTCTAGAATGTTGTAGGTATCTCACCTGGTCCTAATGATTTTCCACCGCTAAGCGATGGTAGCTGCTTTTCTGTTTTCCACCGCTAAGCGATGGTAGCTGCTTTTCTATTTCGTGACCCCTACCTCAATATCTGCCAATTCGACGTTCGTACAATGATTGGAAGGGGGAATCGCGATACGATACTCTGTGATGAAACAATTTAGGAAGACCGAATACAGTATTTCAATCTTCTCTCTGTCATTTTCTGTTTCGGTGACACTATGGTATTTGAGTGAATGAGCAGAATATTTCTACCGGGTTACTGATTTTCTCTAAGGCCAAAACTTCTTACAGTTTTTATTCAAATCGTTCAACAAAATTTAACTTTCAAAGTCATTGACCGCTTCTCTCATTTTGGTTTAGTTCAGCTTTCGTTTGCCAGTTAGGCTTAGAAACTGTGATGAAGCTCTCTTTGTTTACGTAGCAGTTTTCTAACACGCTTGTTTAGCCACTGCTGGTCTTCTCCATCCCTTAAGACCTTGCTCGGAACATACCTAAGACATACTGAACGATGCCTTTGAATGTATCTCATTTGTGTTCCACATCTTCGTCCTCAACCTCCAGTATTTGGTGCTCATTAATCAAATACTCTGCAGTTTGTACCATGTCACTCTTGCTAAGCCAAATTGTTCTCCTATCTTTCAGAAGATTCCTTGTAAATCGCGTGGTCATAGCTGGTATCACACAGAGCAGAGGAGAGAGCGAATAGCTGCAAAGAGTACACTGAAGGCCTCAGTGTGGGAGAAAACTTGTCTCATGCGATTGATAAATTGTAATCAAAGTGGGAGGTGTAGGGGATCAAATATTAGATTTAGAATTTAGAAGACCTCAAGAAGACTTGGGGACCTGAGGCAGAAGGGACTGATAACACTCGATCAGAGTATCTAAAATCACTGTGGGAACTGGAAACAAAACGATTATTCAAGTAGCCACGTAAAACTAAAATACCTTAGAAAAAATATCACCCACGTAATTTCGAAGATAGTAAGGGCAAATAAGTGTTAAAATATCGCACAATGAGCTTAACAGTCCTGCGTCCAAGCTGCTCACAGGGAATAATGTAGAGCAAAATAGAAAATAAAATTAAATGAGATGAAGATCAGTGTGGGTTTAGGAAAGAGAGACAGCTCTCACGTTGTGCTTGTTGAAAGAAGAAAGACTGAAGAAAAATCAGGACACGCTCAAAGAATTTGTCGTCATATAGAAGGCGTTCGACAGTGTAAACTGATGCAAGATATCGCAATTCTGATAAAAAATCGAAGTAAGCTACGGGGAAAAACGGGAGAAATACGATATATATATAAGAACCACGATGAAATAATGAGACTGAAAGACCAGGATCACAGTGCACGGATAAAACAGTGTGTAGATGCAATTCTATAGATGTTCAATCTACATACCGAATAAGCACTGACGGAAATTAAAAGGTAGATTCAAGAGTGGTATTAAAATTCGGGGTGAAGGGATATCAATATTAAGAATCGCTGATGACACTGCAATCCTCAGTGAATGGGAAGAAGAATTACAGGATTTTTATATGGCATGCTCTATTGAGTACAGTATACGGATTGAGATAAAACCGGAAAAGACAAAAGTAATTATAAATAGCAGACGTGAAAATAGCGAGAAACTTAACATCAAAATTGGCGATCACACAGTCAACTAAGTTAAGGAATTGTGCTACGTTGGAAGCAAAACATCCCACGATGGACACAGTTAGGAGGACAGTTAGCAGTCACAAAAAGAAAATTACTGGCCAAGAGAAGTGAGTGGTGTCAAATATAGGCCGTAATTTGAGGAAGAAAATTCTCAGAATGTATGTTTGGAGCAAAGAATTATACGGTAGTAAGTCGTGGACTGTTTGAAAATCGGAACGGAAGAGAAGTAAAGCGTTTGAGATAATGGTGCTATAGAGTAATGCTGAAAATCGTGTGGACTGATAAAATAAAGAATGAGGAGGTTCTCTGCAGAATCGGAGAAAAAAGCAATTTGCGGAAAACAATGACAAGAAGAAGGGACAGGATGATAGCCTATGTGTTCCGAAATCAGGGAATAACCTGAACAGTGCTAGAGGGAGCAGCAGACGGTAACAAATGTAGGGGAAGACAGAGATTGTAATGCATCAAACAAATAATGAGTAGGTTACAAGCGCTATTCTGAGATAGAGAGGAATTCAATGGCGGAGCGATCAAACCAGTCAGAATAAAGATGACTAAAAAATAATGGAGTAATGTCGATTACTTCTAGGATATGCAGTTTCTTTACGTCTTTCATTCACTATATTTATGTTAGAATGATGGAGGGCTGTTTTGGAATTTTGTTCTTTTCGGCGAATTCGCACTGTATTTATCTATTATTTCCTTTTTTATTTATTTAACCAAATGTCATTAGAGCTATCAAGCCCTCTCTTATATCAGACCAAGTTTTCACACATACAGTATTTATTACACCATAGCTGCCTGGGAAAAGAACGATTTCATTATGACAAAATGGTTCAAATGGCTCTAAGCACTATAGGAGTTAACATCTGAGGTCATCAGTCCCCTAAACTTAGAAAGTACTTAAACCCAACTAACCTAAGGACGTCACACACATCCAAACCCGAGGCAGTATTCGAACCTGCGACAGTAGCAGGCACGCGGTTCCGGACTAAAGCGCCTAAAACCGCTCTGCCACAGCGGCCGGCTCAGTATGACAACCAGTATTAAAATTATCTGTCTACAGTCGCATTGTGGATAAATTGTGGTGACAAATGAACTAACGAAGTTAATTCTGGCATTAACTGTACTGCTACGGGTGCCACCACTAATAATAATAAAATAATAGTAATCTAATAATAATAATAATGACAATAATTGTGGAGTTAATAATACAATGATAATGGGGTATTGAAGAAGAATTAATAGATCTACAAAACATTTTCTTTTGATGTAGCGACTTCTGTAAGCTGGCAGTGGAGAGACGTGCCTTTAATTATTGAACATATTAACATATTTGAAATTGGATGTCCGGTCCCAGCTCTCGCAAGGAAAGCATGAGAATCCCCCCCCATAAACCTTCGTCGAAACAGATGGACGGGTACTATACATTGTCTGAATGTTGTCGGGTGTCCAACCGGCTGTAGTCGTTTGGAAACACGATATTTTAACAGCGTACCTGATAGTCATCCTTGGATGTTACCTGCAGAATGAGAGTCTTTGTTACCTACCACCCCCTACAGCCTTTCTCCACTGCCGCTCGCAAGCAGTGATGGGTGGAGTGGCAAGGGGGTGGGGGACAGCGCCGCCAGATGCTGGGCGTGAACTCGGATTCGTCAGTACTTTTGTGGCTTGTTTCGAGCGGAGACGTCGCACTCTGCGAGCTGGACCCCACGCTTTGTTGATAATTAACCCATTGTCTGTTGATCAGCCGTCAGTCACTCTTACTTCAGAACACAGTGCAAAAACAATTACATTTATCTTAGCACCTCCGTTTCTTCATACTTCATGGAGTCTCCTGCCCGTAGCTGTACAGTGCTCTGTGACCGCAGATTTTGTTGGTTGTTTAAGTTCAGTGTGTCTCCCGCGTTCCTTGCATCTTTCTTCGTCTGACCGTACAGTCGCCCGGTTGTACGCCTTACGGCAAAAACATAGAATGCTGCAAAAATTTGATTTACGAAGCCCCAAGTCATTTTTCACTGTACGTATCAGGACACGAATGTTGATAGGTCGATGGAAAATGTATTTAATGTTAGATCGAGCTAGGACTTTGTTGGATACATTGCCGGCGTACGGTAGATACGCTATTTTCTTCACCTCCTCGTCGTTTTTGGTTTTCTAGGCATGTACTTTCTGCATGAAAGCAAGTCGGATGTCTCTCTCGTCATATCCGTTCCTCTCAGAAGGTGGTCGTTCCCTTGATAGTCGTCTTCGTCCGCCATTGCGAGGGCCCGGTGTATGTAGCACTCCGTTACGCCGCGAAGAATGGCAGTAATTGTCAGCGGGGACATACAAACCAGTATTGGAAACTTTCTTATACACACTGTGGCGTATAGAGCCGTCTTGACTGACGTCCATAAAGGGGAGTTCCCCATTATCTTCCCCCCCGCCCCTATGGTCAATATGACACAAGAAAGTTCAGATGTTGAGGAACTCCTGAAGTCTTTCACTCAAATGGTTCAAATGGCTCTGAGCACTATGGGACTTACCGAACGAGGTGACGCAATGGTTAGCACACTGGACTCGCATTCGGGAGGACGACGGTTCAATCCTGCTTCCGGCCATCCTGAATTAGGTTTTCCGTGATTTCCCTAAATCGCTCCAGGTAAATGCCGGGATGGTTCCTTTGAAAGGGCACGGCCGACATCCTTCCCCATCCTTCCCTAATCCTATGAGACCGATGACCTCGCTGTCTGGTCTCCTCCCCCAAACAGCCCAACCCCTATGGGACTTAACTTCTCAGGTCATCAGTCCCCTAGAACTTAGAACTAACTAAACCTAACTAACCTAAGGACAACACACACATTCAAGCCCGAGGCAGGATTCGAACCTGCGACCGTAGCGGTCATGCGGTTCCAGACTGTAGCTCCTAGAACCGCTCGGCCACCCCGGCCGGCCGAAGTCTTTCATTCTGGTGTGTCCAAATCCCAAGAAAATATCAGATATCCTTACTGAAACTTGAAAAAGATACAGTATTTAACTTGGAAACAGCCCAGGTTCACGGGAAACCACTGTGTGTGTGTGTGTGTGTGTGTGTGTGTGTGTGTGTGTGTGTGTGCGTGTGTGTGTGTGTGTGTGTGTGTGCGTGCGTGTGTGTTGCTATCGCTGATCAGTAAAAATTATCACTTGGTATGATATAGAATGTTAGGCACATCCCGATGCACAGTTGACAACAAATTTTGGTAGACAGTCTAGCCTCTAATACAACTGGTTCTGCTGGATCTGGTGTAAGATGATGCTGTCGTCGTAAGCGATGTTTAACGAGTGAGCGGTGTTGCACCATGAGGTAGGTATCCAGCGGCAGTGACGCACGGAACCTCTTGAGAACATGTCAATATAGGAATCTCACACTCGTTGCTGCGTCTGGCAGCAACTATACACACTTGTACGAAGATGGCATCTGTTCTTTCGGACATGTGCCAGATGCCAGTGGTGCTCGTGCAGCTCTCTAGAATGAAATTACCATTAAATCAATACCTTTAGCTGCTGACGGGCGTTCATATACATCAACGGGGACAGTTGAAAATGTGTGCCCCGACCGGGACTCGAACGCGAGATCTCCTACTTACATGGCAGACGCTCTATCCATCTGAGCCACCGAGGGAACAGAGGATAGTGCGACTGCATGGATTTATCGCCGGCACGCTCCCCGTGTGACCCACTTCCCAACTTATAGTCCACTCACTACATTCATAGTGCCCCTGCCCACTACACTCATTACTCGAGGCAGTCAATCCACCGAGTCCTGTAAGAGTTCAGGGAAAACTTGTGCATCCGCACCGAAGAAGGTCATCGTCCGGTTAGCTTTAACAATATGAAGATGGCATCTGTTCTTTTGGCTGATGAACTTCTTCATTGCGGATGCACACGATTCGCCTGAACTCTTACGGGACTCGGTGGATTGGCTGCCGCGAGTAATGTATATAATGGTAGGGGCACTATGAATGTAGTGTGTGGACTATAAGTTGAGAATGTGGATCTCACGGGGAACGTGCCGGCGATAAATCCCTGCAGTCGCACTATCCTCTGTACCCTTGGTGGCTCAGATGGATAGAGCATCAACGCCCGTCACCAGCTAATGCTATTGATTGAATTGTAATTTCACGCTTACTTGTAGCCCGGTCGATTAGCCGTGCGGTCAAACGCACTGCTTTTCAAGGCGAGATGGCGTGCTGGTCCCCGGCACGAATCCGCCCGGCGGATTACTGTCGAGGTCCGTTGTGCCGGCCAGTCTGTGTATGGTTTGTAAGGCGGTTTTCCATCTGCCTCGGAGAATGCGGGCTGGTTTCCCGTATTTCGCCTCAGCTACACTACGTCGGCGATTGCTGCGCAAACACTTTCTCCACGTACGCGTACACCATGCAAACATTGGGGTTAGACTCGTCTGGTGTGACACGTCCCCGGGCGGCGGTGGGGGGGGGGGGGGGGGGGGGGCGTCTTTACTCTTCTTTCATGACAGCTGGTCGATTTTTTGAATAACATGGTTCACTTCGGCACAATATACAATATTACAGCACACTGGCAGTGAAGCGAAGGATTGGAGGTTGAGAATGTTTAGGAGAGGATGTCCAGTCCCCGCATTCGTGTCAAGAAGATGACCTCCTGAATTTTGGTTGGACTGGGGGACGGGAATCGTATGAACTTATTGCTGGGATAATATTATCTATTTACCTAGAGAAAAATCAAAATGTATTTTATGTGTATTAATGTGCAAATTAATTGTGTCAAGACTATTAAACTTTAACTGTGCACACAGTTAATAGCTTACGGAATATTTATTACTAATGTTCATTTCTTTTGCTTTCATCAGCTTCTCAACGCGTTGTGGCATAGATTCGACCAGGGTAAGGCAAATGTTTCGTAATTCGTACTCATGGAACCACACTTTTACTTCATTTACTAAGATGCATTCTTCTACCGAACAGTCATTTTCCCAAGACTCCCTTTCAAAATGTTTCACAAATTTTCGATAGCATTCAAATTTTGTGAAATACAAAGCCACTGAAGCACATTAATAACGGTTTCTTCCATGAACGTCTTGAATGCTTTAGGCCCGTAACACAGGGCCACAACATGCTGAAACGTACCTCCATGAAGGCATAATCCGCTCTCGAAATATTTCCATACGTTTGGTCAATTCATCATACCGCAAACTGGGACTAGTGCTCCGGTTCCACTTGCAGTAGAAAATAACCCAAAATATTTTTGGGAAGGTATTTTACACTCTGTTCAAAAGATTAGGTCTCACTGTCCCACGAGTGCTTTGCCTGATAACCCTTGTAGTGAAACCTCGCACAGAGAGTGTGTCAGATAAACAAAGGAGAAAAGGGATCCACTTGCAGTGTTTGGAACGTACCAAATACTTTGAAGAAGGGGAAAATTTTATGTTGGAGAGACTGGACGATCAACCAACACCAGGATCACAGAACATAAGCAGTACTGCAAGTTGGAGCGGGAGGAGAAATCGGTTGTGGCAGAGCACGCGCTGTGTGGACCGATTAAACAATGAAATTCGCCGACTTGGCAGTTCTTGCTGTAAAGAGGACTTGCGATACCGGCTTGTTCAGAGAAGCTATAGAAGCAAACAAACAGGAGAACAGCTTCAACAAGAAAGAAGAAAGCGTCCAGGTCAACGGATTCTAGATGCCCATGCTACAGTGAATGACCATTGCATGTAGCATGGGGAGAACCACGGAAAAGCCCTTGGACAATCGCGCTCTAGGTACATACAGGGTGGCGCACGAAATGTGTTACCAAATGTTTCTTTCTCAATTTACGAAACACATTAGAACTTCCGCTGGGATCTCTACAGCAGTACCAGCAGAGCTTGGAAAAACAAATGAGTTACGAAATGACGTGTAATTCACGATACTGCCACTAGGAGACTAGTAAGCAGCAGTGGCTAACAATGGAAGACTGACGACACAGCTACGATCGGCAGTTGTGTTACTTTTTCATGAAACGAAAAGCCTTGTGTGACTCAGAGGCGTTTTCGACAACAGTTTAACACACGATGGGTCCCTTGCAAGAAGACCATCCACACGTTGTGCGATAAATTTGTACAGGAAGGAACAGTATTGGAAGCGAAGCGAACTCGGCCTAAGCCTGTTTGTTCGACGGAGAATATTGAAGCGGTACGAGTTGCTGTACAGAGAACTCCCGGGAAATCGTGTAGAAAGGTAGCAGTGCAACTGGGAATATCCAGACGCTCCGTTCAACGCATTGTTAAAAGTGACCTCCATATGTACCCATACAAGGTAACCTGTGCACAGAAACTCACTGAAGAACACAAGCAGCAGAGACTACTGTTTGCTCAGTGGGCGGAGGATAGGGAAGAAACTCTCAACAACGTTTGGTTTTCAGACGACGCGCATTTTCATTTTGACGGTGTGGTTAACAAACACAAACAAAATGTACGCTTTTGGGCCACTGAAAACCCACAAGTGCTTCATGAACGACAACATTATGCTCCGAGGATTACAGTGTGGGCAGCAATTTCCAGTCACGGACTTACTGGACCCTTTTTCTTTGAAGAAACTGTGAACAGTGAGCGTTATTTGAGCATGCTTTGCAATAGCTTCATTCCACAACTTCTTGCTACTGCCTTGCCCTTAAATACGTAGTGGTTCATGCAAGATGGAGCAAGGCCACTTACTGCAAATACTGTGTTGGAGTTTTTACAAGAGCATTTCAACATGCTGATCATTTCACTCAGGTTTCCTGGCCGTTTCAATGACGGACAAAATTGGCCCCCCAATAATCCAGACCTCAATCCATGTGACTTTTTTCTTTGGGGGTACCTAAAGGAAAAAGTTTTCCCGAAACGTCCACGTGATTTAATGGAGCTCAGAAGACTTATTCTTCAAGCTTCCAGTGATATTACGGAAGACATATGCCGTAGGGTAATCACTAACTGCAGTGTTCGTTTGTAGGAAGTTAGGAAACAAAAAGGTAGACATATTGAAAATGTGCTGAGTTAGAACAAATCTGCATGGACGGCTCTTCATTGTAGTATATGTTCCTTTCAGATTGTATTGACAATAAAGTTTATATTCAAAAACAAAATGGTAACACATTTCGTGCGCCACCCTGTATATACCTCTGTCACGAGCTCGACTCTAGTCCGCTACCAGCAATGAAGGGAGTAGCTTTGACAATGGGAGCTAATCCTGCTGGTCAAACATCAGAAAAATCATCTGACAAACGTCGGCCGAAGAACGTGCGACAGAAGTGAAGAGGTAATTTGTCAATTTGTCAATAAAATGTAACTTATCGCCGAAACTCAGTTTTCAGTCACTGGAGGTTCAAGATATCGTTTTGGCCCATGCCAACCATTTTTTATTACATCGCTGGTGCCAACAACTGCTTCTTTATTGGTTTCATGCCTTCCGCCTACATACAGGAAACCCACACCACACCGTCGAAGAGTCCGTTTCTACTCCAGCAGCCAATAAATCTCTCTCAAAGTCCTTACTTGTCTTCTGATGACAAAATCTATTATTTTATGTACAGCTTTGTCAGTTCTGGGGGTGGTTCTTTTGTTTTGTCCACATCTGCCTTCTCTCGTTGGAGGCATTGAGGCAGTATCGTCATGTTCCCTAATAAGTCTTGAAACACTAGATTTTCCCGCACCAACAATCGACACAACGTTTCTTATAGTCATACATACATATTCAAAAGAGCAATTATTTTTGCGCGCTTCATTGTAAAATATCCTTTTAACACACAGGCAAAGTTTTCTGTCGAGAAGAAGGAAATAACACACGCTGTTACTACACATGTGAGCACTCAACTGGTTTTTTTCTTTGTATTCTGCCTTACGAAAGGTCGTGTCATGGGGAAAACCTCGTCAGAGAGGTCCACCGCATGAGAGTCTAGGGAAGTGATGCCAGTGGTGGTTTCCCCTTGCCCTCCACTGGTGATGATGGAGTGATAATGAGGACAACAGAACACCCAGTCCCTGAGCGGAGAAAATCTCCGGCTCAAATGGCTTTAAGCACTTTGTGACTTAAAATCTGAGGTCATCAATCCCCTAGGCTTTCAGCTTCTTAAACCTAGCTAACCTAAGGACATCACACACATCCATGCCCGAGGCAGGATTCAAACCTGCGACAATAGCAGCAGCGTTGTTCCAGACTGAAGCGCCCAGAACCGCGCGGCCACAACGGTCGGTGAAAATTTCCGAACCATCCGGGGATCGAAGCCGAGCCCCTTGGCGTAACAGACCGCCACGCTGACCACTCAGCTATCGGGGCGGACACTAAACTAGTGGAGACCTACAATTGTTTTTTAAAGTCAAAGCAACAACATTCCCCGAACAGTCCTACAACTGGGCGGTTAAAATGGGTACAGCTAAGCAATTTCTGTGCATTATAAAATATGTGCTTGTAAAATCCATTTGCATGTTACTGTATATGTAAATGTTTTGTTGTATGTTGGTGTATGGGTAAGTATGTCTTTTTTATTGGAGTAGAATGTCCAGTCGCTGTATTGTTTGAAACTTTGTGAAAATAAAACGACTTACTAGCAGTAGTAGTGTTGTCAGCACCTCTGGTAGTTTTCCGGAATACAATGGAGAAATTTCGCCTTCGCCTGAAGCTGGTAATGCTTAGCGCGTGGTCAACGTTCCTACGGAGCTTCGCCCCCAGTGCCAGCTATTATCTGGACAGAATATAACTCATCTGCGCGATTTTGCGCCTCCGAATTTCGCTGCTGTAGGCCGCGTCCTCTGCCACAGAGCGCAATTCAATTACCGCTTAATGAACGTGAACTGTGAAAACACGGCCCGGTCGCCCTCGAACAGTGCGCATTAACAAGCTCCCTCCGCTGACTCGCTGAGGCAAAATCTGCCAGCTCTGCACCCGGATTCACCCTGTTTTTCTTCTTCGAGTCGAACGCGTCCCGAGCCTCTTTTTGCCGGCAGCAATGTCTGCCTCTCTCCTGGCTTTCACTATGCACTGAAATAATGCCAGATATCCTCCCCATTTTCATCTGGAAAGTCTCCACATTCACTTGGATTATTCAGTACACACAATGTTGTCGACTTTGACAGAGGTACGAGTTGTAATGTTACTGGCTAAGTTTCTGTCATTCCTGTACACCAAATATCATCTCTATTGCACAGTCCCGTACACTTCATAAAGTTACAACTTTACACATAAGAAAAAAACCTCCTTTTAGGTTCGATCCGGAACCGCGTGACTGCTACGGTCGCAGGTTCGAATCCTACCTCGGGCATGAATGTGTGTGATGTCCTTAGGTTAGTTAGGTTTAAGTGGTTCTAAGTTCTAGGGGACTGATGACCTCAGATGTTGAGTCCCATAGTGCTCAGAGCCATTTGAACCATTTTTTTAGGTTCGGTAATAACAAACAAATATATGTGAATAGTGAGTGCAGCAAGTCACTTGAATAGCTTTTCTTAATTTGGGGAATCTTTACACATTCAACTAAAATCATAGATTTTCTTTTCTTTGTAGATTCTATAGTGATTATGGAAAAGAACGTCATCATTTTCTTGCAGTAGTTTACGACAGGTCGCTGGAGTAAGCAGCGGTAGGGAGAAAGAGGGTTATTTCCGTTCTCAAGAAGAGTCGTCGGACAGATAAACGTAATCGTACAACTACATCACTGATTTCGATCTCTTGTAGATTTATGAAACATAATGGCTCTCTCATCGGCAACGTTGTTACATCATTGGCTTGTGCTCAGAGAATGATGCTTTTATTGTTCAGATGATAATTATAGTTCATCTTGAAACTTCCTGGCAGATTAAAACTGTGTGCCCGACCGAGACTCGAACTCGGGAGCTTTACCTTTTGGGGCAAGTGCTCTACCATGTGAGCTACTGAAGCACGACTCACGCCGAGTCCCTACAGCTTTACTGCTGCCAGTATCTCGTCTCCTACCTTCCAAACTTTACAGAAGTTCTCCTGCGAAACTTGCAAAACTAGCACTCCTGAAAGAAAGGATACTGCGGAGACATGGCTTAGCTACAGCCTGGGGGATGTTCCCAGTTCATCTTAGTGACAAAATCACACACAAATACACACACACACACACACACACACACACACACACACACACAGAGGGAGAGAGAGATTTGGGGGGGGGGGGGAGACAACATAGATGAAAATATACGATAATAGAAGGGGAAAACATTCCGGTAGATACGGTTCTGCAAACGAGCCGTTTGCGGGACACTTGCAGCGTTTGGATAAGAGAACCCACCGACTTCAGTACGATACTCACACACTCGTATTGACGTAGTTGCTACGAACGTGTTTGACATGTAGATCTTTCAATTAAGTGACCATGTAACTGGTGTTAAATTTCTGGCATGGTTCATGGTTTTATATGCACACATATATTGTAAACAGTAGGTTCCTATTCACACCTTGGTGTATGCTCGGAGCCACTTTTACATGTGTTGATTCAGTCTCGTTACGAACGATGTATTGAGTTCTCCCTTCAAATCATGGCTTCTGTGAGTGGAAACTGTGGTCCGATACATCGTAAACTCGAAATTAGTTCATTAAAGTGCAAAGTGATGGTATTAAGGAAAACAGTGTCTCATAAGGAAAAAAACGTGTACTTAATTACAGACAACAATGACGAGCTACGAGGGGATGCTGGTTAGTACTTAACTTTAAAAACAATAACTGCTGTTATGGGTTTCGAAAAAATTGTTTCCTCAACATACTCCCCCATGATTGGATCAAATGGCTCTAAGCACTACGGGACTTAACAGTCCCCTTGACTTAGAACTACGTAAACCTAACCACCTAAGGACATCACAACACTCATGCCTCGAACAGCTCGACCACAGCGGTCGGCACTCCCGCATGAGCTCAACACATTTGCGTCATCTTTGTTCCAATTTTTTTAAACCATTTAAAAAGAAAGAAAAAGAGAATCGATTGTGTAGCAGACCACTCATCCGCGGCCGTTCTCGCTCCCTCGTTCTTCAGAAATAGTCTTCTTTTATCATGGGAAATAGATAATAGTCCGAAGGGGCCAACGCGAAGTCATGTGAATAGGTTGGATTTTTGGAGTTTTCTTAGTAAAGATGTGAGGGTCTTTGCTGCTTGATAATACCTTATGAGGAGCCGGGTGGTGGCGGTGGTGGGACGGGGGGATAAAAGGGGAGGGGCAAACAAGGTTCCTATACTCAGCTTCCTTCGATGTCTGGAGACCGATTTTTGCTTCAGCTTGTCGAGAAGTTGAACACAGAACTTGATGGTATTGGTTTTATCATACCATAAGTAGTCAATATATAGGATTCCATCTTTATTCCGAATGACAGATGCGACCGACTTGTCTGGTGATCTTTATCTTTGTGTTTTGGACGTGGAGAATGAATGTGTCTCCATTCCTTGTACTGCTCTTTCGTCTCTGTGTCATACGCGTGTACCCAAGTTTTGTCTGTGTTGACGAGACTATCTATAAATCTCACAGGATCACAGCGAAATTGGACCAAAATGGATTGTAAAGCAACCACTGAATTACGCTCACGGTCTGCGTTGAGACAGTTGGGAATTTATATGGCTGGGAACTTTCTCATGTCCAAAATCTCATAGATGATATAACCTACACGTTGTCTAGATATCCCACACTCTCCGCTATATTTTTAGCAGTTATCCGTCGATCATCCAGGATCGTGGAATGGATAGTGCCCACTGTTTGCGGAACAGTCACTTGAGTTATATTTCAAGGATGCTCTTGATCATCATTGCTATAACGCAGCAACTCATTACTGATAGTGGAGTATGAAAGGGAGTTACGACCCATTGTACTAGATACATCACTGTAAATACGCTTGGGCCGGCCGGTGTGGCCGAGCGGTTTTAGGTGCTTCAGTCTGGAACCGCGCGACCGCTACAGTCGCAGGTTCGAATCCTGCCTCGGGCATGGATATGTGTGATGTCCTCAGGTTAGTTAGGTTTCAGTAGTTCAGTAGTTAGTTAGGTTTCATAATGCTCAGAGCTTCTACAGGACTGTATACTGAGGGAAATGCAGGTCTGCAGGCTTGTACAAGTTTGGGATATGGTAGGCAACAGATATGTATTTTGCTTCTGTTCACTAGCTGATCCTTTCTGGAATATCTCAAAAACAGATCTCAGAATGTTTCAGTTTGCAGGTGACTGATGACCTCAGATGTTAAGTCCCATAGTGCTCAGAGCCACTGGAACCATTTTAAATACGCTTGGCCGTGTTCCCCGTAAAAAAAGAATAAATAAACACAGATGTATCTCTTTTACTGTGAACACACTTTTTTCTTGCACGATGTTGACCTTACACACGCACTGAACCATAAGAAAATATATAATTTAAATTACGGGGCTTAGCGCCAAAATGTCAGAAGTAATCGGCATCGATTTGAACTAGAAAAAGCCTAGGACTTACCGTAATGTGTCATAATTCGTAAAAGTAAATTTCATCCAGATAATTGTTTTGTTTTCTGATTCTTCTGTTTACACAGTCATGTGAAGATGGTCTATTTCCGTTTCTCTATGATTTAGAAGTTAGGCTTATGTCTTGTAAGTAATTGTGAGCAGATACATTCTATCGATATTTGGTCACGCCATACTAAAAGAAATGGTCCCTCATACTTTTAAATGCATTTCTGGTTTTGTGACATTTTTCTTCTTTATGTAGTCATTTCGTGGATGACGAGGGGACGAAACGAGACTCGAGAAAAAGAAAATAATTTTGGCTCTGACAGATTAATAATTACATTGCGCAAGTCCAGTTATGACCGCTGCATCTCATATTACGTTGCTGCATAATACTTCCAACTTGAAGCTAGACTTCACAACCACTGGGGTTTAACCATACATCTGTGAAACAGGGAAGTGTCCCTAGTATCCTAAAAAAGAAAAAAAAACTGGAAATGTGAGATTCACGTCTCGGCCTGAATGCTCATTGACGGGTACGGGCAGCTTACTTAACACATCAATAAACTTCTATCCAAATGAAGAATTCTCACTTCTTTCCTACCAAGCTCTGTGGGACGTCACATCTATTCTTACTGAATGGAAAACCTTGGAGCTAGAGTACCGTGCAAGTTTTATGTATATGAATGAAGTCATTTCTGGCACATAAATGTCGACAAAAGTCGGTTTTTTTGTTCAAACATTTTTGCAGCACCAGTTTCAGACATTAATAGACAAACTTCGGAAAGAGCACATACGGAGCTATTTAACTAAGCTGTTCACCACGTAATATTTCCGGAAGCAGTTAATATATCGTTATTCTATTTTCATCCAAAAGTATTGTGACAAACTACCTACTAAATAATGAGTTGTTCTTTTAAAAGCTGGTTTAACTGCAGAGATATCAGTAGCAAAATCGTTTCCTCAGAGCTATGATAATATATGCTGCTAATGTCGTCGTGCTAAAAGAGATGCCGAATTCAAGTACGTTTCACTTGACATATCGGTAAGAAGTGTATGGTGAATATTGCACAACGAGCAGCAATAGCCACAGACACTGCACTTTTGCCGGGAAATGGAATCATGAACGACAAACACGACCTGTACGACAGTGACGATGGGCGATGAGGCCAACTTTTATGTATCAGGTATTGTTAACATTAGATACAGGTCATTTGAATATCCGTAACTGTTTCATGTAACACCACTTCACAATGAGAAAGTGATAATATTGTGCGCCATGTTATCGTCTGGGTTCAGAGGGCCGTATGTTCTTGCTGTTACTGTTAATATAGAACGCCGTGTTCACATGTTGAACCATTTTGTAGAGCGACAGCTTACTGATCTGCCTTTAACTGCAAGCACATTCTTCCAGCAAGAAGCATTACCTCGCGGCATTCCATTAATGCTCTATAGAACAATATCCATCTCCTGTCCTCCAAGACCCCCTGGCCTTTCACAGTGTGGTTTCTTCCTTCGGGGTCATTTGAAATCACTGATCCGATGTGATCAGCCACACGCCATTCAGGAACAGAAGGATGAAATTCAAGTGAAAATTAATCGAATTCCAGTGCCAGTCGTGGAAGATTGACGTCTAACTTCCGTAAAAGACTTGTAATGTGTGTGAATAAAAATGGCGACCATCTATGTGGTATCGTTTCCAAGTGATGGTCATTTTCGGTTGCAAGCATTGTAAAATCATATTGTGTGTCTTTTATATCGCTATGAATGAACATATATCAGTGGTGAAGGCTTCAGAATCGCCCGTTTCACACATGGCAAAGCAAGAGTAACCTCTCGTCCTACAAGCCCATACACACTGCTTAAAAGAATTAGGGGAACACGTGTGTCAACGTACGGTATGCACATGTGGTATTACTGCGTAGCTTCAGTTCTACGCTTTCAGTGTGTAAAACAACTAGAATCATTCGTCATCTATCGGTTGTATTATACGTTACAGTCCCAGGTGACCGCTCAGAAAGGAGCGATCGTTGGTGTCCCAACATTCTCTAGTGGGATACAGTTGTCATATGTGGATTTATACAAACAGGAATGTTCAACGCGACATCTTAATGCTGTGCAAGTACCAAGCACAGTCTGTTTGAGCCAAAACGGATGGAGTTTGCGTGGTGTTGATGCAGATGCCAATGCGTCTCCATCTATGATTTTTAGGTTGTACCCACGCTGCAGGGGGACAGGTCACTAAACAAGCTGAGTTGGACATGGTCACCGACGTGGAGACCGACATCTGGCCATCTCTGCGTTGCGCCGTCGTACCGATACCGCCAGAGTAGGGCAAGACGATAAGAGAAGGACCACTTTAGCAACTGTGTCCCATCACACTGTAATTGACGTGTTACGAGAAGAACCTTACGTTCAGGACGTGCTGTTCGAGTACCCCGCTTGGCGCGATAACATCTCGCAATTCGCCTTCATTTTTGCCGTTTCCAGGTCAGCTGAGAACTTCATTACCGGCGATAATTGCTATTCACAGACGAATCGCGATTTGTGAGATTTAAAACTTTCCCGGCGTGCATATTGTTCCACAAAATTTCCGGCGAGACGTTGGGTGTTTGCAACTTCCTGCCACAATATTTCGGAGCAGAGTCTTCTGACCATCTTCAGGTGATACTGGCGAAAAATCCCAGAGCTCTGGTACTTAAGGCCCCTCCGGCACATGCGCGATGGATTCACTTGGCTTTGCACGTGCGCTGTGGCCTCAAACAGCGCTGTAATGTCAGCTGAGCACTCGCCTAGAGCTGCACGAGGCAGTTTACAAGATTCCGTGTGAATGTGGCAAATCTTATATAGGGCAAACGACGCGTACTGTGCAGGATCGCATTGTAGAACATCAGCGGCATACTCGACTTCATCAGCCTTGTAAGTATGCCATCGCCGAACACTTTATTTCCACTGGTCATGCCATGAATTACAATGAGACAAAAATTGTGGCCCATACGACTAACTTTTGCAGTTCTAATATTAACGAATCCGTGGAAATATGACTGTTTGACCATGAGTCTCTTATTAATCTTGACGGTGGTTAACAATTGAATTCGGCAAACAATCAAATCGTCGAGTAACTTCGTGTCCTCCGTAGCCGGCGTAGTTCTGTGATGGAACCGGGGAAAGACAACCGAATTGATATCGATGCGGCGAGTTTTCACCACGGAGGGCGCGCGGGGCAGCAGAATCGAAAGCGCTCATGTAGCGCACGTGCAGCGCCAAGTGAATCCACCGCGCATGTGCCGGAGGGGCCTTAAATACGAGAGCTCACGGAATTTCGTCAGTATCACCTGAAGATGGCCAGAAGACTCTGCGCCGAAATATGGTGGCAGGAAGTTGCAAACATCCGGCAGTTCGTCCGAAGGTTTGTGAAACGAATCCAGATTTGCTCTGAACGGGGTGATGGCCGCATAGTGTTTGGAGACGCCGGCGTGAGCTATCTGCTACGTGTAGTCTAGGAAATCGTCGTTTCAGCCAAGGTTCTGTGATGGTGTGGAGAGGCTTCAGTGTTAACAGCTGTACGACCTTGTCGTTGTCCATGGTCGTCTTACCGTCGGGCAGTACATTGAACAGATGAAGTTGGGCCATGTGGTTGCTGTTGCATACGATGATGGCCTTGAATTCCTTATCACTCAAGATAGTGCCAGGCCCCATGTGGCGGGCGTCACCAGGGATGAATTGCGAACCCTGGACATTGAATTAATGGACTATCTGGTGGTGAGGCCTACATAAGCCGGACATTGAATTAATGGACTATCTGGTGGTGAGTCCTACATAAGCCTCGTCGAGCATATGTGGGGCATGCTCGACAGATGAGTTTGTGGTCGCTCTGTTCCATACAGCCCCGTCTAGAACGATGATCTCTCACTGAAGAACGCGAACAGATACAGTAGGGTGAAGTCTGTAGACCTATACGGAGTATTTGAAGTAGGTAGACTGCGGAAGACACACACGTTATAGAAGCACTTAGAGTCCAATTACAGCCACCCAAGATGATGATAGTTTCCTGTTTGTTTTGACACTTGAGAGACGTTTCAGTTCTTGTTACGTAAATGAACGAGGATCTTAGTGAAAAATACTCACCAGAGTGTGGCAGATGCCTAAATACATGTTCCCGTAATTCTTTTAAGTAGAGTATGTTCACTGCCGGAAAAAATTTAATATACTAGGAATGATGATGTCGATACCGATCCAATAACGTCATATGCCACCTTTGTGGTAGTAGATTTACTGACAATGATTTGAGCGTTGTCGACCAAAGATTACGTAGTGGCATGGGCTACAAGAGCGACATTTGTGTCTGCCCTTTAATAGGGAATGCTCACAGGCAGAAGGCTAAGTGTGGTGCAAAGGTGCGAAGCAAATATGCAACCGTGCCAAAGAGACGCACTCATGATTCTTACAGTAAAATGAGCGAATTCGAAAGAGGTTATATTCTGACCTTCCAAGTGGCGTGATGGTCGTTTTGTAGAACTACCACACAAGTTGGACGTTCTGCGTCAGCTATGTATAAAAGCTGCTATCAGTGGTCACGTGAACATGCAGACACCCGTAAACAAGTTTCTGGAAGTACACGCAACACACACGCAACATCGACGTAGTCTCGGGGCAGCAACGGATGATCATATAACTACCAAAGTGCAGATAAGACATCTTGTGAGTTCAGACGTGTCAACATGAATTGTTGCGAACGTACTGTTATGAGTGAGACCACTGACAAGCACATCTATAGCCCGCCTTCCACTCACACCACAGCACTGACATGCACGTTCCGACTAGTGCCGTCAAAGGATCAGTTGGAAAATGGATGGTACGCTGTGATGTTCAGTGAAGAAACTAGATTCTGCCTGCATGCAAGTTATGATCGTTTGCGGGTACGACGTAGCACTGGTGATCGTTGTCTCGTAGAGTGTATTCATTCTCATGGTCTGGCGTGCGATAAGATGTAAGTCTAATTCATCTTTGGTGTATCTCTAGGGGTCGATAACCGCAGCTCGGTACGTGCAGAATGTTACGCGACACGCTCTTCTCATGTTGTTCCACAGGAAGGTGATCGTGATTACCCACACAACGTCCATAAAACTCAATGTGCTCTACAAAACGTGCAGCAGTTTCCTGGCCATCGCTGTTGGTATATGATGGGACGAGAGATGATCGCTGTGACTTATCACCCAACAACACTGGCAGAACTATGTGAACAACTCGAGCAGGCGTTGCGTAATGTGTCCCAGAACTGTATTCGCCATCAGTACACAAGACTGGCTGCCAGAGTCTGCATCTGCATTGCCACTTGAGGACCTACGGCAAGTACCGATATTGGTGTTTCAGAGTGGTTCGATACCTGTAAACTCCGCACCGCTTGTGGTTTTGATCTGTATGTGCTATTTTCATGCACCCGACATGCGCTGTTGCAACAGTAAATCTTTGATAAATTAAAAATACTTAAAGGTATTATTATTATTTTCTAGCTTCGTATATGACAAATTAAGATTCCGTGCGATCTAGCGCACTGCTTCCCCAGTGGGGAGGCGTGCCAGCGCCCGGCACGAATCCGTCCAGCGGATTAGTGTCGTGGTTCGGTGTGCCGGCCGCCCTGTGGATGGTTTTGAAGGCAGTTTTCCACCTGCTGTCTGGGTCCGTTTATTCCGCCTCAGTTACACTATGTTGGCGATTGCTACGCAAACACTGTCACCACGTACGCGTACACTGTAATGAGTCTACGACGCAGACATTGGAGTTATACTCGTCTGAGACATTCCCGGGGGCGGGAGGAGGGGGCGGGGGGGGGGGGGGGTGTAATGTGTCTTTCTTCTATAAGTTATATGAGGATTCTATGAAGTTCGTGAAGTTAAATTTCATAAATCTATCTTTCATAAAACCACGTATGAAACTATTAAAAATAAGCAATATTATATTTGCAGGTTGCCAAACAGAACTTTAAATTCTCATTGAAAACGAGCGCCAGCCTCCCTACAAATACTATCAGATGCTTTAGCGTAATAAAATTTATGCAGAAAGGCACCTAACCTATAGTAAATTGTATCACTTTATGATAAAATAAATCTTGAGATTTGACGCTAATTAATTTTGGTTGTGTTTTTCAAATAAGTTCTTCTGCTCCGGCTACGTCGTATTTCCTGTGGAAATAAAAAGTTTAAATGTGCCGCGTAATATGGTCCAACTTTCTCAGTCAAAGATGATCACAGCTAGCTCCGCAGCAGCTGCAAAAAAAACTCTTGCGTTATAACAAATACGGCGTGGGTTCCTTAAATGATAAGCTTATTATATTTTCGTAACTTTTTTACACATCAATTATGTTCTAGTAATTAAACGAGAGCAAGACAAAAGCTATCGCAATACAATCGTACCTTCTGCACTCAAACAATAGCTAAGACACAAGAGAACCTCAGAAGACGACTAAGTTCGTTGTCGTCCAGTCCTTTTATAATATAACAAAGGTTATGGTATTCAGTTCTTTAATTTACACATATGATCTTATGTCACGGAGAATAATGTCTTTTTTTATAATCAGAATCGATAAATTGTCTTTAAAGTCATTTCGTCACTTTGTCCGTATCACAATTAGGCATTACAGTTCACACAATATTACGCATGTATAGTTCTTCTGTCGTTATTTATATTGCTCATGTCAAGTACAGGGTGTTACAAAAAGGTACGGCCAAACTTTCAGGAAACATTCCTCACACACAAAGAAATAAAATATGTTATGTGGACATGTGTCCGGAAACGCTTACTTACCATGTTAGAGCTCATTTTATTACTTCTCTTCAAATCACATTAATCATGGAATAGAAACACACAGCAACAGAACGTACCAGCGTGACTTCAAACACTTTGTTACAGGAAATGTTCAAAATGTCCTCCGTTAGCGAGGATGCATGCATCCACCCTCCATCCCATGGAATCCCTGATGCGCTGATGCAGCCTTGGAGAATGGCGTATTGTATCACAGCTGTCCACAATACAAGCACGAAGAGTCTCTACATTTGGTACCGCGGTTGCGTAGACAAGAGATTTCAAATGCCCCAATAAATGAAAGTCAAGAGGGTTGAGGTCAGGAGAGCGTGGAGGCCATGGAATTGGTCTGCCTCTACCAATCCATCGGTCACCGAATCTGTTGTTGAGAAGCGTACGAACACTTCGACTGAAATGTGCAGGAGCTCCATCGTGTATGAACCACATATTGTGTCGTACTTGAAAAGCACATGTTCTAGCAGCACAAGTAGAGTATTCCGTATGAAATCATGATAACGTGCTCCATTGAGCGTAGGTGGAAGTAACTAAAATGAGCTCTAACATGGAAAGTAAGCGTTTCCGGACACATGTCCACATAACATCTTTTCTTTATTTGTGTGTGAGGAATATTTCCAGAAAGTTTGGCTGCAACTTTTTGTAAACCCTGTATATGGAAAGGGACACTATAGTGGGTGGTGGGGGGGGGGGCACTGAGTGCCTAACCACACAATTACCCTGGGTTCGATGTAGGGCGGCGGTGGTGTGAGTAGACTACTGTAGCCTGTTGTGGGGTTGTCTACTGTGTACTATTGAGGGCTACGACGGGGACGAAGCCTCTCCGTCGTTTCGAGGTCCCAAGTTCGGTACATACATACAGATAAGATTCGCATCAAGGCTGAAAGGCTGATTGTCGTTGTACAAGATGACAGTTAAGCATTCTTTTATTGTTGCTTATTAGTCTTCACAGACTTACTGCTGCTGTTGCCGTCACTTTATGGAGTTGTGATGGTATGAGGAGTGTTCCAGACTGGCGTAACTGAAGCCTGTACTTACTGTGGCGATGGAGACTGTTTTCACGAACGTGCTCGGTGTGCAGGGCGGCCGGACGCGCCGCACAGCTGCGAGGTGAGCGGCCGCGGCGCGACCACGCTGCGCGTGACGTGCGCGCGCGGCAGCGACGGGGGGCTGCCGCAGCAGTTCACGCTGGAGCTGGCGGACGCGGAGCGCCGGCTGGTGGCGAACGTGACGAGCCGCGGCCGGCCCGACTTCCTGCTGGAGGGCCTGCAGCCGGGCGCGCGCTACACGGCGCTCGTGTACAGCAGCAACGGCAAGGGCCGCAGCCAGGGCAGCGCCGCCGTAGAGGCCGCCACGCGCGCCGCGCCGCCGCAGCCGCCGCCGCAGCGACAGCCCTCACACCACGCAGGTAGGCGCGCTGCTTTCTGAGGGCAACGCCTCGCCTTCAGAAATCTTAGTCATACACAGATGCGCCCTGAGCGAGCTGTAATGAATGCAACAGAGGTGAAACGTACAGCGTGGCCATACTGAAATATTTGCAAAGTAATAGTATACCTATTCCGATCCTGGACCACAGTTCAACTTTCCGCCACTTGTAGGCGCTACTGCCGAGGCGCTGCACTCAGTGGTCGTGTTGTGGAACTTAGAACCAAAAATGGCGTTTGAGGGCACCTTAAAAATCAAGTGTCGTGATGGAGGGAAATATAAAATTGTAAAATGATGCCATTGGGATATTCTAAACTGTAAGACAGCGGGAAATTTTACAAAATTTAAAAAAGTTAAAATATTTAAAAAAGTGAAGACATATGATATATCAAATCTATTACAGTGATACAACATAAACACTGTCCCTGCATATCTTGTCTTCTGCCTTATGCCTTACCCTTACCCTTCCCCCCTCTTCCTCCTCTCCTTTATCGCCCTCCACTCCCATTGTTAGAGCACAGCATTTTATCTGCAACCAAACAATACCAACAAGTGGTATTTTATGCCCACTCTCTAAAGATGTTCACTCTAGTCACTTCCTTTATATTTTAAAATTATGAAAAAAATATTTAAAGTTTTTAATGTTTCAGTATATCAGATTCAGTAACTGGTTTGAATTTTTCAGTAAAATGTAACCCAAAAACTTATGTTTTAGTAGTCAATGACTTCTCACAACAAATGCATTTTCGTATTTTGAAGTTCAGGATCCAGCACACACATCCATGTACCACTGAAGACTATGTTGCAGATAAACTCGACGACCGTTAACGAAATCTGTAATTTCTTAATTTTTTTGTGGTAGCTTGTGTGCACTCTGCATACAAATTATAGGAAATGCATTGGTATGTCGAAGATAGTGTTAAAAGACATTTTCCAGATATGGGCCCTACCTATATATCAATACCTATTTCTAAGGGATGCTCTTAATATATTTCTTTATTTTTTAATTTTTTTGTGGTTAGCACAAACTACCACATTTTCGTCGTACACATTATGGAAAGTGTGTTGCCATTGCTGGGATTAAAAAAGCATATCTTTGCATATTATTATGTTGTTGTTGTGGTCTTCAGTCCTGAGACTGGTTTGATGCAGCTCTCCATGCTACTCTATCCTGTGCAAGCTTTTTCATCTCCCAGTACCTACTGCAACCTACATCCTTCTGAATCTGCTTAGTGTATTCATCTCTTGGTCTCCCTCTACGATTTTTACCCTCCACGCTGCCCTCCAATACTAAATTGGTGATCCCTTGATGCCTCAGAACATGTCCTACCAACCGATCCCTTCTTCTGGTCAAGTTGTGCCACAAACTTCTCTTCTCCCCAATCCTATTCAATACTTCCTCATTAGTTATGTGATCTACCCATCTAATCTTCAGCATTCTTCTGTAGCACCACATTTCGAAAGCTTCTATTCTCTTCTTGTCCAAACTATTTATCGTCCACGTTTCACTTCCATACATGGCTACACTTCATACGAATACTTTCAGAAATGACTTCCTGACACTTAAATCTATACTCGATGTTAACAAATTTCTCTTCTTCAGAAACGCTTTCCTTGCTATTACCAGCCTACATTTTATATCCTCTCTACTTCGACCATCATCAGTTATTTTGCTCCCCAAATAGCAAAACTCCTTTACTACTTTAAGTGCCTCATTTCCTAATCTAATTCCCTCAGCATCACCCGACTTAATTAGACTACATTCCATTATCCTTGTTTTGCTTTTGTTGATGTTCATCTTATATCCTCCTTTCAAGACACTGTCCATTCCATTCAACTGCTCTTCCAAGTCCTTTGCTGTCTGTGACAGAATTACAATGTCATCGGCGAACCTCAAAGTTTTTATTTCTTCTCCATGAATTTTAATACCTACTCCGAATTTTTCTTTTGTTTCCTTTACTGCTTGCTCAATAAACAGATTGAACAACATTGGGGAGAGGCTACAACCCTGTCTTACTCCCTTCCCAACCGCTGCTTCCCTTTCATGTCCCTCGACTCTTATAACTGCCATCTGGTTTCTGTACAAATTGTAAATAGCCTTTCGCTCCCTGTATTTTACCCCTGCCACCTTTATAATTTGAAAGAGAGTATTCCAGTCAACATTGTCAAAAGCTTTCTCTAAGTCTACAAATGCTAGAAACGTAGGTTTGCCTTTCCTTAATCTTTCTTCTAAGATAAGTCGTAAGGTCAGTATTGCCTCACGTGTTCCAGTGTTTCTACGGAATCCAAACTGATCTTTCCTGAGGTTGGCTTCTACTAGTTTTTCCATTCGTCTGTAAAGAATTCGTGTTAGTATTTTGCAGCTGTGACTTATTAAGCTGATAGTTCGGTAATTTTCACATCTGTCAACACCTGCTTTCTTTGGGATTGGAATTATTATATTCTTCTTGAAGTCTGAGGGCATTTCGCCTGTTTCATACATCTTGCTCACCAGATGGTAGAGTTTTGTCAGGACTGGCTTTCCCACGGCCGTCAGTAGTTCCAATGGAATATTGTCTACTCCGGGGGCCTTGTTTCGACTCAGGTCTTTCAGTGCTCTGTCAAACTCTTCACGCAGTATCATATCTCCCATATCATCTTCATCTACATCCTCTTCCATTTCCATAATATTGTCCTCAAGCACATCGCCCTTGTATAGACCCTCTATATACTCCTTCCACCTTTCTGCTTTCCCTTCTTTGCTTAGAACTGGGTTTCCATCTGAGTTCTTGATATTCATACAAGTCGTTCTCTTCTCTCCAAAGGTCTCTTTAATTTTCCTGTAGGCGGTATCTATCTTACCCCTAGTGAGATAGGCCGCTACATCCTTACATTTGTCCTCTAGCCATCCCTGCTTAGCCATTTTGCACTTCCGGTCGATCTCATTTTTGAGACGTTTGTATTCCTTTTTGCCTGCATCATTTACTGCATTTTTATATTTTGTCCTTTCATCAATTAAATTCAATATTTCTTCTGTTACCCAAGGATTTCTACTAGCCCTCGTCTTTTTACCTACTTGATCCTCTGCTGCCTTCACTACTTCATCCCTCAAAGCTACCCATTCTTCTTCTACTGTATTTATTTCCCCCATTCCTGTCAATTGCTCCCTTATACTCTCCCTGAATCTCTGTACAACCTCTGGTTCTTTTAGTTTATCCAGGTCCCATCTCCTTAAATTCCCACCTTTTTGTGGTTTCTTCAGTTTTAATCTACAGGTCATAACCAATAGATTGTGGTCAGAGTCCACATCTGCCCCTGGAAATGTCTTACAATTTAAAACCAGGTTCCTAAACCTCTGTCTTACCATTATATAATCTATCTGATACCTTTTAGTATCTCCAGGGTTCTTCCATGTATACAACCTTCTTTCATGATTCTTAAACCAAGTGTTAGTTATGATTATGTTGTGCTCTGTGCAAAATTCTACAAGGCGGCTTCCTCTTTCATTTCTGTCCCCCAATCCATATTCACCTACTATGTTTCCTTCTCTCCCTTTTCCTACACTCGAATTCCAGTCACCCATGACTATTAAATTTTCGTCTCCCTTCACGATCTGAATAATTTCTTTTATTTCATCATACGTTTCTTCAATTTCTTCGTCATCTGCAGAGCTAGTTGGCATATAAACTTGTACTACTGTAGTAGGTGTGGGCCTCGTATCTATCTTGGCCACAATAATGCGTTCACTATGCTGTTTGTAGTAGCTTACCCGCATTCCTATTTTCCTATTCATTATTAAACCTACTCCTGCATTATTATAGTGACTATTAAAACGATACAGCCAGTCGCAATGTACTTCCCAGAGCTGCCATTCTGGGTATGCTCAAAAGAACAATCTCAATATCCTGGGGTGTGTTCGAATGTGTGTATCCAAAAAATTATGTAAGACGTTTAGCTTGCAGTATTTATACTTGTAAAATACATCAGCAAAACACACACACACACACACACACACATATTGTATTTCTGTAGCTATGTACATACACTGCAAAGTATAGTGCCTCAGGTATAGATATTGTGTAATAAGGTTTTGTAGATTGTGTTGACGATGAAACCTCACTGCACGGACCTAAATTAATTTAACCAACGTATTAACTTACACATACAAATTGTAATGACAAATGTTATTCGATTAATGTAACCATTTTATTAACTTACAAAAACACATACAAATTGTAAAATTAGACCTCACCCGATTATATTGGAAGACATGGTTTGTCTGAATTTTCTTATTGTCAACTACATTTCAAAACAGGCACTAGATTCCCAATGTCCTGTCGAAAGGCCAAATTGACTAGTTGTCGTGCAAAGCTTAACACTTCTTTTTACTTTAACCTGAGAATCCTCAGGAGAGAATGAGCCCTGGTTTATATGCCCTGAAACATTAACCCTTTAAAATCCTATCTGTAGGTGAATAAACGAAGTTTGGGTATTTTAATTTTACGTTTCGAAGTGGTAAAAACTTTCGCAAAACGCAGCAGAATAATCAAACATTTAATAATGACAGAACTGAGTCTATAATCCTTACAACAGGTTTTGTGCAGCTACCAGCTACAAACGAGTAAGAATTGCATCTTATAGACACGTGAATTGGCTTCTGTTTCCCGATGATTTGTGAGTCTGCCTTCACTAACTCTGGAAGCCCCAGTCCGCCGACATTCTCCACACTGCCATCTAATTTTGGCTCCACAGCTCGACGAAGGCACCGTGGATGTTCCTGAGATAACGAAATATTCGCAGATGCAATCGTCTTTTGCTGTGCGTATCTAGCAACACCTAAGAATTTGAATAGCCTAAGCAAGTGTGGTTGCAGAAACCATCTCTATGCGTTCAGCTTCGCTGGCTCATGTCTCTAAAATTCGACATTGTCATAAACTTATCTGTAAAGCAGGAAACATTATTTAACAAATCTGTCTTTTCTACTTAAGGCCTCTTATTACACGACAACTTTAAATGCAATGGAACTGAATTTAGCACGTATATGAACATTTTTCCTTAGTGAGTTAGATATAAATGTGTGGAACACATGGAAGTTCAACTTGAACACATACCCCAAGGAATGAATGGGAGCTAATAACAATCCCAAATCATGCTCACACGTGATATAATGTTCATTACTTGGTAAAAGATAAATATATGGTATACGAATCCAATTAAACAGACTATATACTTTTACATTACCATCCGGGTAGGGCAGACTGAAGGAAATCACTACATATTAGCATTAAAATACGAAATGTCATTGTATCAGTGAAAGATTAAAGACAAGGTACTAGAAAAACAATGCTATAAAATTATACATCAATCGTATGTCTTCCTAAAACTTGAACGTGCAAACCAAACTTTTCATATCCCACAAGCTAATTATCAGCAATAACGTGTGTTATGTAAAGAAACTTAATGCTGTATCATGTGGAAAACCACATAAAAGCCCGTAAATGCAGAGCAAGCGAGCAAGTCAGAAGCCATCGCAGCACAATTCAGAATTAAGACGATTGTGTATCTCCTATTCACTATCACACGACAAAGCGTCTGCACCATGATGTAGAATCCGCACGCCGACATCACAACAAGAAGAGGAAAGCGAGGGTGAGTGTTTGCTCTCCACGGGCCCTGCCAACGGATTATAGCGTCAAACTTCCCTATTGGTTGAGCGTGGTCAAAGCTGGCACCACTTGGTAAGACATAGCTTACAGTTTCAATGCAGAGTCTTCTATCCCAGTAGACGGATAAGTAAGTACAGATATTTCAGGCAGACAGGTCCCTATGGACGCGTGCACGAATGCGTGGCATCAAATGTTTCTAAAAGCAGACACGTCTCACAGTTTGTACCTGACTGTAAGACTTAGCTTGTATATTCAGGAGGACAGCGTGTCCAAAGTTAAAAATTTCCTCTTCATCTATTTGGGAGGGGTTTTCATTTGTTATCCAGATCATTGATAGTAAGTCTGTTGATGACTAGAAGTTCATAAACTACCAGTCCTCCCTTCAGCAATAACAACTCGGTAGTGATGTCCTGTACAACACAGACGATTCTAATCGGCCTCTTCCGATTCGAGTTTCGTTGCTCAAGTGCATTTAGGCTCGGCGTCTGTGTTCAAGTTACAGTCCATACACTTCTGCTTTTTCAGAAAGTCTCACACACGTCTCAGGTTTAAAAGAGTAATACAATGTAAAGACACGTGTATTGCATTACTTACAATACAGGAGGCAAATTTTTAAGAAAGTATTTAATTTCCCTCTCTTTCCTCACAACTTTCTATTGTTTACTGAATTTTATGCGTTATGCTACTTTCCGTTGTTTATTGGCTTTTGTGCATTTGTGCTCCGCACATTTGTGCCTGAAGCGAGACATTTGATATAACCTGCTCGAACACTCTATAATTTTTTTCCTGTCACTGTGCCTAAATTGTAATACCTCTCCTACATTTGTTGATAATGTAATATCTTGATCATTCATGCTACAGCAGCATTATGATTACTGATGGGTTCTTGTACGTGAACTAACTGAAAAAGGTTGGGAGTATTAGTGACTAGCTGAGACATCGTACTTCATTCAGGGAGTCCATATGAAACTATGTGGTAGTTGGAATAAAAGGATAAACTTTAAAGTATAGGAAGTGAAATTTTTTTATTGAAAGCATATTCTAACTTGTTTATAAACAAGATATTTCGTTTTCTTATCTGGGGTATATTTATACAATTTTTTCGAATTTCCTATTCCAGAGGATGCTATGTACACTTGACCCTGAGAGAAGCAGTAGTCTTCATCTCGGTTAAATATACTCGTACGAGCAGAAACTTATGCTCTTTGTTGGGTAGGAGTAGTAATGATTCCTTGCTGTGAAACATTTTTCGTTAGACGGGAAAAACGTAATCGATTTCATCTCTATCAGTGTTGCTCGAAGTGACCGGAAGAACTCATGTGGATTCAGGGGTAATATTCCTATATATTTTGAAGAAAGTGCTTTGATTATGGAGGTTCCCATGTCATGTAGCATAAAAATCCCTGCAGGAACGCCTCCATTTGTGCTAATCGATGGTTTGAATGTATGCACCAGAATCCTGTTGATTCGCTTCTTAATTTTTCTGCGTTGCGAGATTGACTGATGCTACCCATTTTTCCGATTACAGTGTGTTTGTGTTTGTTGTATTCTTTCGTTTGGTCTTGGAGAAATGCTGCATTTGTTAGGTTGTACTGTTTACTTGCCCTCTTCCGCGCTTCTCGTAGGGTTATATTTTCATGGCTAGCATGAAGACGCAGTCTTTTATTATAATACAGTGTCGCAGTTCTTCATTCTTCAGTCAGTTCATGTTGTTGTTCTTCGGTTTCTCTGCTTCTCACGTTGCTCATTGTTGTTCGTTGCGAATTTTAACGTGCTGCACGCTCTTCGTCTAGTTCGTTTTATCGACTTTCTTTTCGTTTCTGCCGTTTTGCTTCAGAGCTGGTAAGAACTCCTCCTCTCTTACGTTTGGCTGTTGTCTAAAATATAAATCAAGTCTACTTTTATACTAAGAAATATACTAACAAGGGGAGGCCACGACGCTGGTATCACGGATGTACGTCAAACTTTGTACACATTAAGTAGACCATTAAAACAACATAGTGTGAAAGTAGTAAAGTGCAATACTCTATTATGAGAATCATGTAAATATACAAAGTGGCTAACCGCAGGACTTTGTTGTGGCCATGTTATTAGCGTTCGCGCCCGGCTAGAGAGGGGTGTTCGGGGCGTTGGTTCGAATCCAGCCAATACATATTTCTCAGTTCGCGTTATTTTCGTCACTGGTTTCATTTTGTTTGTATGTCATCTGAGAGGTAATATAATTTTAAAAAAAAGTGTGTTTCCAAAAAGTTGTAGTTAATTTCATATGTTTAGGATATTTACTATTTGTAATTCTTTTCAAGGACGAGGGACAGACTTAGAAAGCCCAAGTTAAACCTCAATAAATAATGATGGGACAGACGGTATTCATATTCAGTAATAAACTACGACACAATGTGCCAGACCAAAAAAGTAATGTACAATTATTTGTCGTATATGCTCTCGACATCACACGTTTCATGATGTTATTTATCGTTCAGACATGGAAAACATAAATTGAAACTTCATCGAAATACATATGGTTTTTTGCGTTGTGACGCCATTCGAATATCATAAATAAAATAATGAGACCCAGGATGAAAAAATATAGATTTAAAAGTGGGTACCAGCGAGATTCGAACCGCAGCCGCGTCTCTGATTCCCTCATGCGCTTACGCTAACCACATGGCCACAATGAATTTGTTCGCATACATACTTAGAATATATAAATCATGTGCATAATAGACGCGTAAAACTTCTCTCCCATTTTTTGGAATTGCCAGAGTACTGATCCTCACAACTTTCACATTATCCTGTTTTAATGGCCTACTCAAAGGTGTACAAAGTTTGAGATAAATCCGTGATCCCAACATCGTGGCCTCCCCTTGTAGATAGGCTTGAACCTTACACACTTTTCTCACTTTATTTCCAATTAATATTCTGTCAATGTATCACATCAACTACTCACACTTCTCTGTTTTTTTTTTATTCAGTCACTGCATTACTTTTTCGGATGCTCCCTTCGTCAATGAAAAGAAAGTGACATTCAATCTACAAACGGCCTTTACAGATGGATAGCTCCACGAGTGCGGAAGTTCAGAACATGTCAAAAATGCTTCGAATGCTCCATAATGTTCCAGGACTTTCCACACCATTTCAGAATGTTCTGCAATGTTCCATAATGATCTAAGGTGATGCTGTACGTTCCCGAACATTCTGTAATATTGCTGAATGTTCCATACTATTCCTGAACATTCCGTAACATCCTGGATCGGTGTGGAACATTACGCAATGTTGGGGAATGCTCACGGATATTCTACAATGTTCTGAAATGTTCTCGAGCACTCTCGAATGTTGTGGAATATTGTAGAAATTTCTAGAGGGCGAAACTTCCCAGGCGGTATATATTCAAAATCAACAGCGGCAGAAACGGAGAGTAATAAGTATATAATCATGACTATATGTATAGTCACCAATGTGTCACGAAAACAAGTATACATAATATATTAATATTGTGTGGTAAGAGAATTGAGGATTTAGAAGTCAGCATACGCAGCATGTAAGGTACTCTAACATATGTAACATTACGCCATCTGATGGCGAGAGGCTAAAACTGTTGCTGAGCCGCTCGGCCTCGGATGGCAAGTGCAGTGGGTTGGGCTGAGAGCGCCAAGTAGTGAGAAGCTCCATATCTTCTGGACAGCATCGGTGATGGCGTTCTCTGAATCTAAACTCTTTTCATAGCATTTTTATCTTATTAATACATAGATTGTTAGTTTTAAATATTTCTGTTTCCTAATTAATTTTAAGCATACAATTATTAAAGCTGCAAGGTTGTTAAACTTCGTTAAGGGAGGTAGGACGTCAAACGGGCCGACTTGCAGCAGGAGAGGCACCACAGGACATTTTAATTTCCACTGTCTATACTTTTACAAAAAATTTCCTAAAACTTTGTCAGCATGACCAGGAAGAATTCAGAATTCAGACTCATAGCAGTGGAAGTTCGAAAACATAAAGAAATATTTTTTTTTTTACATTTGAAATTTCATTATTTTTTTCGGTTACTAGTGGCAGTATTTGTTGCTATAGATACACTTTTCTTCATAAGTAAGAGAGGTTCTTCGATGAATTGTGCACAGCTTACAAACCATAGTTAAAGGTGTATGAAACTCTGGAATTTTCCAAATCTATTAAACACTGTGGTAAAAATTGAGGTAATTAACTAGAAAATTTGTGTTTTTTCTAAACATGAAGTTTAAAATACAACAGCTCATTCGTTTTTTCATAAATTAAATAAATTCTAGAGTTTCATGCACCTGTAAGTATGGTATGTATGCTGTGCAAAATTCATCGAAGAATCTCTCTAACTTATGAAGAAAAGTGTACCTATAGCAACGAATGCAGTTACTAGTAAGTGAAAAAAATGATGAAATGTCGCACGGAAAAAAAAATTATTTTATTATGTCTTCGAACTTCCACTGCAATGAGTGTGAATCCGGAATCCTTCCTGGTGATGCTGACAAAGTTTTATGAATTTATTTGTAAAAGTATAGACACGGGAAATTAAAATGTCCTGTGATGCCTCTCCTGCTCCAAGTCGGCCCGTTTGACGTCCTACCCCCCTTCAAATATGAAGAAATGAAATGCGCTGCATGCTTGTTTATGTACACTTCAATACTGTGAAAACATGTCCTGTCGTAGTAACTAGTCATCAGGTCATTTGTAAAGGCCAGCAAATAAAAAAGAAATAATAAAAATCTTCATGTATTAGGTTAATTGATGAGTGTGGTGACAAGAAGTCCATCTGAAGCAGTACTTAAAATGTGACATAAAATTTGCAAAAGCATGAACACAATGGGCCCCAAACGACTGCACAACAACAGATAAACGGTGAGGCCATTCACGTCTTCTCTCCGAAGCCTTAGGACGGCTGTTGGTGTACAGATATGGAACCAACGCCGATGGCGCCGCTGGCAGACCGCGGAGCTGTCGGTGAATCTCCAGGCAGCGGTGTGTCGGGCCGCACGGTGCTGGTGCTATCGCTGGTGGGCGTCGGCGCGGGCCTGCTGTTGGCAGGCCTGGCGCTGGCGGCTATCCTAATCGGTGTGCGTAGGAGGCGGCTTCGCAGGGCGGGCGGGGGCCGCGCAGGGGCCGACGGTGCTTCCCCGCGCGACAAGGCGCCGCCCTCTTCGCTGCCGTCCTCCGACGACAATCCGGATGTTGTTCCGCAGAAGGAAGGTGAGTAGCAGCTCGCACTGGTGGCCGACTGCACGCTGTTGCTCCGGTTTGCCCTTGTTGATCCACCGTATGACCGGAATGTACCACAACATTACGGCTATACCTACAACTACTCCTGCATCTTTCTTTTAATCATCATTCTTCTGACTGTTCTGATGCAGTCCGTCACCAGTGCCCCTACTGTGTCAACCTTTTCATCTCAGACTAACAATTGCCAACTGCGTTCTCAATTATTTGCTGACTGTGTTCCAATCTCTGTCTTCCTTTACAGTTTTTACTCTCAACGTCTCCCTCTACTATCACGGAAGTTATCGTCAGATCTATTAACAAATGTTTCATCGTCCTGTCCATTCGTATTCTCAGCGTTTTGCATATATTGCTTTCCTTGACGATTCTGCAGAGAACCTTCCACTTTTACCTTATTAGTGTATCTAATTTTCAGTTCTTCTGTAGCACTACGTTTCGAATGCTTTGAGTCTCTTCTGTTTCAGTTTTCCCAAGTCCATGTTTCACTACCAAGGGACGACTGTGCTCCACACATTCTCAGAAATTTCTTCCTCAAATTGTGGGCTACGTTTGATACTACAGGACTTCTCTTCGTCAGAAATTTTGCAAACCAGCTAACAGTTTGTGGCGAAGGGAACGCCTGGAACCACACTGATTCCAAGCCTCTCCGCCCCCACCCGCTAATGCCTTTGCCTTTTCCGATCTCTAATAATGTCTGGGATGAACGACTGTTGGTCACATAGAGCCTGGGATGAACGACTGTCGGTAGCACTAATTCCATAACTTTCGACGTCTTAAGCATTCCACGAAATGTTTCTGAAAGCAGTACTTTCCCCAGTTCCTTTTCAAATGTGCACTCTGGTAATTTTAATATTTTACCCCTCTTCGCCAACTGTAGTCGTGTATAATGAAATAGTAAGCAATCAGCAGCATCAAAGAAATTTAATTTCCTTACCAGTTTCTGGCACTTAGCGCTTTCCTCAGAAAGCTGTACAGGAAAATACACCATCAATAGGTAGAAGTCAGATAACAGTGTTAAAATTAGAGACGAAAAGTTTTAAAAATGTCAAAAACTTAAAGATAAAAAATGGTATATACCTAAGCCTATCGCATTATTTGCGATTGTCAATAATTAAGTGCATACAGAAAAATCCAACGTTCCTAAAAATATGCAAGAGCAGTAAGTAATATAATACTAACTCCATTAATACAATACGACATCGTAGATACCTACATGTAGTTCGCAGTGTCTGCATAAAACTAGTACACTGAGACCAACTTCAAAATATCCATATTAGTGGGTGATTGTCTCCTGTTCTGGCGTGATGTCTGCACTTGTTCCACTTAGTGTACGACTTTTATGTGTTTACTGTGAACTACGCGTGGGCATCTAACAGCTCTTATTGTTCCTATCTATATTTTAGGACCACATAATTTTGCTGTAGGCATTTAATTATTGACGCAAGTAATGCGATAGGCATAAGTATGTATGTACCAATTCTTATCTTCAGATTTTTAAAATTTTTAAAACTTTTCGTCCCTAATTGTAATTTTCTTATCTGACTCATACTTATGTGTGGTGTATTTTTCTGTACAGCCTTTCGAAGAAACACACTTAAGTGCCCGAAACTGATAAAGAATTTATTATTTTCTTATGCTCTCCCTATTTCAACAGTTAATTTCTCTGTGATGTAGAATATCCTTTCGTAGTTACATAACATTCAGAATAATTGCAACGACGCTGAGGAGAGTAAAAGCTAAATTTTGCGTCTCGATTGTAGTGTTATACAGCAGTGATTTATGAACAGGTAAAAAGAAAGAAGAAAGATATTTATTTAAAGCTCTGATATTTCGCTTAGGAGGAGAATTCTCCTGATCAAGTGATCAGACAGACCGAAAAATGAGTAAGTGGGTAGAAAATTGGAAAGGAAACGAGATTATGGGAAATAGTGTCAAAGAAGAAAAAATCTTCGCTAGGACATTTCGCAGGTATTGTCTGCAACAAAGAACTACAGTGGGCAAAGTGGGAGGAGCGACAGCAAGAGGTAGAGACAGAATTGGAATGATACATGACATTAGAAGAGGAAGAACATTCTGATAAATGAAGGAGGAAGCTGAGAACAGGACACAACGGAGAGCCTCCAATTGAAAACTGTCATAGGAGAGATACACTAAGAAAGAAGTGTCTGCCGCTGGAATTTTTCGATCGTCTCCGTAAGAGCCTACTTAATTTTAAACATCCTGTTTTCCCGCATTGCTGTTATATAATGCTATCCTCCAAACGTAAATTCTCAGAAATTTCCTCCTTAAGCTGAGGACAGTGTTTGGTACTAGCAGACTTGGTTTCATCACGAATGCCTTCTTTGCCTTTGGTAGTCTGCTGTTTATGTCAGAATGATAAGTATTATTTTGTTTTCGAAGTAGCAGTATTCGTTCATTACGAGGTTCCCAACTTTTAAGGTTATCCTTATAGTTATTTCTGCTACTCCTCGGTACTTCTCCTTTCTTCGATTCAGTCTCAGTCCATAGACTACAGCGTGAGCATTAGCCGGCTAGTTCCATTCTGTCAGCTACTGTAACATACTGTGGCATAAAACTGTCCCAAAAACTTCTTCTAACCTAAGATTTGCAACACTAGAGACAGTATGAGCCTTTCTGAAGTTGCATGTTCCGTTTGTCGTCCGTGTGTTGCAGAGGCTGTGCTGCCGGTGGCGGACCTGAAGGCGCTGCAGCAGTACGGGCTGCTGCTGCAGGAGGCTCGCCGTCCCGCTACGTTGGTGGACAGCGCGGCACAGACCACCGTCGTCTACGGCGCCTCCTCCACATTCCCCATGACGGTCAGGCTCGCTCTCACGTCATAGCGTTCACAGTACTCTTTCAAACACACACACACACACACACACACACACACACACACACACACATACACATTGTGTGCTTGCTTGGATACAGAAGAGGAGGCTTAGCACAACATTTCGTTCCTACGTTCATCCACCCCATTGCAAAATTGTTTGCATAGCCGATTCCTGAAAATATAATGTTATGTTTCCGGAACTGGTAAAATTTATAATGTCAATGTTAATTCCGGATAGAATTAGGGCTATGCACATCAGACATGCCATTCATTGTGATCAACGCCTGATGATCAGTACATAGACTTGGTGTCAAATAAACACGTATTATGGGGAAAGCTAAAGTAGAAGTATACCTTACCATTTTTATAAAATCTGGTCAAATTGATGTTCGTTAGGACAAGGTAATGTACGCAAAAGAAACAAAGAGTACATCAGAATAACGGGAACATCCTGAGCAAATTGCAGTAATGAATTTTACTTTGGTGTCTCGTTTTTTTATTTAGCTTTTTATTTAGTCTTCTCATTGGTTTCATTTGGCTCGCCACGAATTTCTCTCCTGTACCAACCTCTTCATCTCAGAGTAACACTTTGTTGTGTACATAGTTCCGCGTAGTCAGCGCGTACACAATTTTCCCAATAGAGCACGCCCCGCTAAGCAAACAGCGCAGGCGCAGCGCTCGTCCGTCTCCGCACTGCGAGATGGCGCTGTCATAGAGACGGACCAAATTCTGCTTCCGCCGATCCGCGTATTAATATATAACGCAGCCAATGAGATTGCTGCTAACGTAGAACCTTATCTCCTCGCGGATCACACTCGCGCAGTGATACCTGAACGCGCGAGGTATTATAACGAGTGTACAGCCCTCCAATTAGTCAGTCTGCATTTGTCTGCGTTAGTCTGCATTAGTCTGCATCAGTCTGCAACAGTCTGCATTAGTCTGTAGTCAAGTTTCAGTCTGCGCCTAATAAGATTACCATATTCCTGTACATAGCCATGAAGATAAATGAACAGACACTTTGTCAAGTATCAGAGATATGTGAGAATAAGATTAACGTAGAACCAAGTTAAGTTATTTCTATGCTTGTTATTATTTTAATAAACGGGTTTGAAAATTAATCAAGTTTTGTTTAAAGATGGTCACCGTCAATCTGCTACTCTAAGCGTGCAAGTGGCATTTCTATCGTCTGACCTAACGGCAGAAGATAAACACGCCACGATAAGACCACGAGACATATTGCTGACACTCGCCTACTTCGCTAGAGCGACAAGACAAATGACCTTATGGTGTGTGTACCGAAGGTATTACAGTACGCACACCACATACTTACAAACTACTTTCTCAATTATCTGCTTTGCGTATTCCTGTCTCTGACTTCCTTTACAGCTTTTGTCCTCTACGGCTCGGTCTAGTACCATGGAAGACAGTTCCTGGTATCTTAACAGATGTCCTATGGGCCTGCACCTTCTCTTTATCAGTGTTTTCCACATATTCCTTTCATATCCCATTCCGTCCAGAACCTCCTCATTCCTTACCTTATGAATCCACCTAATTTTCAAAATTCGTCTGCAGCACCACATCTTCGATTCTCTTTTGAACCGGCTTTCCCATAGCCCATGTTTCACTATCTTACAATAATGTGCTCCAAACGTATATTCTCAGCTATTTCTCCCCCAAATTAAGGCCTATGTTTGATATTAGTAGAACTCTCTTGCCCAGGAATACACTCTTTTCCAGTGGTAGTCTGCTTTTGATGTCCTCCTTGCCCCGTCCGTCATTGGTTATTTTGCTACCTAGGTAGCAGAATTCCTTAACTTCATCTACTTGTGACCATCAATCCTGAGGTTAAGTTTCTTGCTGTTCGCATTTCTGCTACTTCTCGTTCTATCCAGCAGAGCATTTAATTCTTCACCACTTTCACTCACGGTGGCAATGTCTTCAGCGAATCTTATCATTGATACCATTTAACCTTGAATTTTAATTCCACTCCTGAACCTTTCTTTTACTTGCATCGTTGCTTCTGCGATGTATAGATTGAACAGTATAGGCGGATGACTACATCCCTTTTTAATCTGAGCATTTTGTTCTTATTATTCCCTCTTGGTTGTTGTACATATTGTATCTTACCCGTCTCTCCCTATAGATTACCCCTATTTGTGACACCATTTCGAATAACTGGCACAATCTTACACTGTCGAACGCTTTTTCTAGTTAAAGAAATCCTACGACCGGGTCTTGATTTTTCTTTAGTCTCACTTTCATTATCAACCGCAACGTCGGAATTGTCTCTCTGGAGCCTTCACCTTTCCTAAAGCCGAACTAATCGTCATCTGACACATCCTCAATTTTCTTTTCCATTCCTCTGTATATTATTCTTAAGAGCTACTTGGATGCATGACCTGTTAAGCAACTTGGGATAAAATACAATGAAAGAGCCAGAATGGGATTTTCACTCTGCAGCGAAGTGTGCGCTGATATGAAACTTCCTGGCAGATTAAAACTCTGTGCCGGACCGCGACTCCCCGACAAAGGTCCTGAGTTCGAGACTCGGCCTTGCACGCAGTGTTAATCTGTCAGGAAGTTTCAGAATTAAATTGGATTATATTTTGTAACTAATAAATCAATAGCATCTGTTTGCAGATTTTCCGTTGATTTAATGAATAAAGAGATTGGTTCAAATGGCTCTGAGCACTATGGGACTTAACATCGGAGGTCAACAGTCCCCTAGAACTTAGAACTACTTAAACCTAACTGACCTAAGGACATCATACACATCCATGCCCGAGGCAGGATTCGAACCTGCGACCGTAGCGGTCGCGTGGTTCCAGACTGTAGCGCCTAGAACCGCTCGGCCACTCCGGCCGGCCAACAAAGGGATTAGATGCACCCTACTCCGGAATGTAGAACATTCTATCACAGTAGCTTTATTTTAGTAATGTTCTTTTTGGACCACTGTAGAAACTGACAGATGATAGAAGTGCTTCAGTGTACGTCGTTACCGAGCAATAATCGGTCTGTCAACAGACCACCTGTTTGCGTGGAGAAGCCAGCTGGAATCCCTGCAGACAGCGAGTATTCTCTAGCTCATCAGCAATTCTGTATTTTATACTATTGCCAAGGTTCATTAAATAATTGTAATAATCAAATATTTTAAAAGTTACATACTAATACCACCTGGTCCACATTCTTTCTTGTGTTTCATACTTTTAAAACTATTTGCAGAAATCCGCACAGCTGTTATACAACTGATATCTTCCACTTTTAATTGCGCATCCTCTGTTTTCCACAATTTTGTGCGAAACTCTTTCCATCCAACTTCTCTAATTACATACTGTTCTCCAGTACCCTTCTCTGCTATGTGTAAGTTTTCCATAGTTTATAGGTACAAGTTTTCCTGCCACGCACAGCTTCTTTTTCTACAGACTGAGACCACAAAAGTCATGCTATAACGCCTAATATTATGACGAACCTCCTCTTGCCGCGATTAGTGCAACAACACGACGTCCTCTGGCTGCACGAAAAGCATTATTCAACATGATGCATGATGGCTTTGCTGTCAGGGTTTCTCCGACCAAAATCCGTAGTTATCGATGCCCTACAGCAGTAGTAGCCCTTGGGTGGCCTGAGCGAGGCATATCATCGAGAGTTCCTATCTCTGAATCTCCTGAACAACATCGGTTTGGTTCACTCAGAGACGCCTGGACATTTCCCTTGTTGAAAGCCCTTCCTGGCACAAAGTAACAATGCGGACGCGATCGAACCGCGTCATTTACCGTCTAGGTGTGGTTGAACTACAGACCACTCGAGCAGTGTACCTCCTTCCCGGTGGAATGATTGGAACTGATCGGCTGTGGGACCTTTCCATCTAATAACCGCTGCTCATGCATGGTTGTTTACGTCTTTGAGCGGGTTTAGTGACACCTCTGAACTGTCAAAGGGACTGTGTCTGTGATACAATATCCACAGTCAACGTCTATCGTTAGGAGTTCTGGGAACCGGAGAGATACAAAACTTTTTTCTATGTGTGTATAAAATCTAGTACTGGTAGCCAGTTTGACAGTCATGGTGTCGCATTACCTTAATGTCGCATCTTGCATCTTGATCATTCGTAACGTTTATACAACAACCGTAAACACTTTAGTGGTTTTGACAATACACGGGGTGACCTGCCATAAAGTAACGCGCCTGTTAAGCTTTCCAAGGAGACGCCAGTTTAGAGAAAAGTTGGTCGTAGGAACGTCTCTTCAGTAGGAGAGAATGAGCTACCGGAACGTCCACACTCTCTATGACTTGGCGTTGGAGGAATACGCAAATAACGTCAACGAATCATTAAGCCATATCTTTTGTGTGTAACGTCAGTGCCAGTCAACCACATATTGGATATCATATTTTCATATTTAATAAAATATGGTACAGATACGAAGGAAATGTCTTTTACTGCAATATATAAATCGTAGAAATTTATACAACTGGGAAGTGCTGCCTATAAGTCACGGGAAAAAGAAATTATCCAGATGAAAGAGTACTGCCGTTGCCGTTGCCGTTGCACTAGCGCTAATTAGAAGCAGTATCACTTCATCCGTTTATGCAGGTGGTTTTTGACTGGACTCTAAGTGTGATGTCACCGCCAGAAACCACACTTGTTAGGTGGTAGCCTTTAAATCGGCCGCGGTCCGTTAGTATACGTCGGACCCGCGTGTCGCCACTGTCAGTGATTGCTGACCGAGCGCCGCCACACGGCAGGTCTAGAGAGACTTCCTAGCACTCGCACCAGTTGTACAGCCGACTTTGCTAGCGATGGTTCACTGACAAATTACGCTCTCATTTGCCGAGACGATAGTTAGCATAGCCTTCAGCTACGTCATTTGCTAGACCTAGCAAGGCGCCATTATCATTTGCTATTTATCTTGTGATGCATGTACCGTCAGACCGATGTTTACCAATTATGGATTAAAGTTAAGTATTCCAGAAGCTATGTACTTTTTTTTTACTAGACTCAACTCCTTTAACTGTTCCAGACCTCGCGCCAGCCTGCGTGAGCTTAAACGCGTGTCTTTCGGCTACCTCATAGTGGCTTGGCTGTCTTGCCAAGTCACAACACTAAGTTTGTAACTAGTCTCCTCGTATGCTGTGTGCTCCCACTCCGAATATTACTGGCTGGATGACGTTTCGTACTTACGACAGGTATAGGACAAGTGAAAGGTCACAGTTCTTTATCAACAAATTTTGTGTTGCTACACAGGACTAGATTGGAAACCCAATATCACTGCCTCACAAAGAGAGGATACAACACACTTTAAATTGTGGTACATCGACCAGGCAAGTTACTCACTGGTGTCCTAAATTAAAAGGAACAAACCGCTATTTATCCGTCCTGTCTGAAATTGACGATGTATTATCGAAACTGTCAATCTGATGTCCGTGCGATCGTGTTCTGCACGAAAGATCCCATTCCGGTCAACAGACAACAATGGCAACGATGACATCAGGGAACCTATGAAACGATGTAGTGTTTTCCAGGTAGCCCCCACATTCACAATCGCTGTGTACACAGTCACAGACTGTGCAGTGTGGCACAGAGAAGGTGAAATGCTTATGAGAGTGTGGTGGAAGGCCATAGAAAGAAAGAAAGCAGGGCACTTTAAAACTGATTTGGCACGATGGCTTAATGTGATCCGTTCTGTTGCTTTTCGGATGTGGCGACGGTTTATAGAGATCGTAACTGTATGCTAAAGACCCGAGCGCTGCCGATCACGTGTGACTTCAAAAGAGAGGACCGTTATTTGGCTGTAAGCTCACGACATTACCGCATTAGTACTGAAAGGTAAAGGGAATGTGAGGTCTCAGCATCCACTGGAGGTGGTGTACTGAAGCAAACGGTGTGCAGAAGCCTTTATTGTCCGGGACATTCTGTATGTCTACCTCTGATTCGTTTTCACAGAATGGAACGTCTAGAATGGAGTCATCAATATGCCAACTGGACGGTCGAACAGTGGACCAATATTGTTTTCACAGATGAGTCCCGATTTAGTCAGGAGAGTGATGCTCGATGGATTCGCATCTGGAGGGAAAATGGAACACCTTACGGGACCCAAACATTGTGACAAATGGACGATATCGAGGAGGGTCTCTAATGGTGTGAGTAGGTATTATGTTTACCACTCGAAGAACACCTCTTCGTGGAATTGTACCGGTGAAGCGGTAAGGTTTAACTGCTGTCCGGTATCGCTGTTGCTTTAATTTTGGACACCAGTGTACCTCGGCAATGCTGATGCGCATTATAATGGGAAAGCTATGTTGTAAGGTATCAACACCTGTAAAAATATTGTTCTATAATAAGCACAGAAATTTCCTTGATAACTATATTCCTCCCTATTCTCCCTCTTTTCCACAGTGTGATGCAGATGTACAGCCTGTTACGTCTTCACTGAATCCATACGCTCTTCTGTCGTCCTACCTCCATCTTTCCTACGGTTTATAAAGTATTGCTTCTTTAGCTCCTGTCTCTTCCCTCTTTATTTTTTTTTTTTTTTTTTGTATTCTTGCTCTTTTCTCGTTTACACAGTGTATGCATACAGTTCTCCTAGAATCCTAGTATTTATTTGATCTTTTAACATTCGTTCAAAATTAAATTTCAGCCGACTATATTCTGCATATGTCTTCTTAGTTAGTGCCTAAGATTGACTTACGTGTATTAGAATAGGGAGAGCCGTTACTTTGCAAAACCTTAGCTTTGCATTCTTCCTTGTCTTGACTCACAGTGATCGGTGTATTATGACACATATCATTAGAAACTGATTCAAATTATTAATGACATTCGTTTCATAGGTACTCACAGCTAATATCACAGCCTGACAGCTGAAAATGTGACACCTGTTCTAATGACTGTTCATCGAGTACTACGATAGAGTGTACTGGAAATTCACCATTGAAAATGACTCTTTTACTTTTACGAAAATTTTAGGTTACTGTTATTACAAGGTTCATGCCTTTCAAACGCAGTACGTACCCGACTATCACATCGTACCACGTATCAGAGATTTAATCCAAGCCTCGACTATGTAATGCTCGATTGGAGTAATTCTACATTCGGACCCTGGTACGTCACACAGACTTAACTTGTCACAAATATTCATTACTCTGCCCCTTTTGTTTCTACAACACATTCTCATCTAAAATGGTCCACGTAAGGTGGCTACACTTGACCGAGGTCCCTCATGGGTTAGTCGCTTCCACAGCAGCTTCAACGAGAATCTAAAGTGTAAAATGGACACACCATCCGGGGCATTTTCTGTTTCTGGGAGATAATGTACCAAACCTTCATTGTAAAATACTACTCCAATAAAATTGGGATGTTAATGAAGAGGGTTTTTATCTCTTTGATATGTATTAAAAATACAGTGTCTCCCCAAATTCGGTCTATGTGTGGCACTACTGCTATCTACAGAAGGTCATTCTACCTCTCAAAAGCGTCAGATAGGGCGGATGATTAGAGTTTAACCACCGCAGGACGTATGCCGCACCTTTCGTAAGTAGTCTTACTAACAGTCAGAAGAAAAGCTTAAGAAAACGAGATCCTCGCATTAAGAATGCCGATTTGAACATGAACCTCATTTGTTAGAAAACTGTCGAACATGTAGTGTAAGGGGTAGTTAAATGAAAACAAGACAGATTGAAAAAATGTACGTAAACTGTTTATTATTTCAAAAGTCAGTTACGGCGAAAACTGTTGATACCATTATCCTAATGCGAGACAAGATGGTCAAGCGTTTGATCTTGATGGTACGTTTAAATTTCTACAAAATGGTCACGTACCGTTACGCGTTAATTGTGAAGACGTGTTCCAGAGAAACGATAAGCGGCGGACCCTTGCCAAATAAAACGTCATCTTAACTTCTGGTGTGCCTAGTGTTTCCACTACGCAGCAGAAATTTCACTGGCAAACACTTACACATCCTTCATACAGTCCGGACCCCTCCCCACGCTATTTTTAGAGCCCTGATGAAAGACATTCGTAGCAGTCAATTTGCTTCGGACGAAGATGCGTACGCCTGAGTACAATCATGCTTCTGTGAGCAGACGCAAACGTTTCTCCTTGGTGGCACCGACCGTCTTGTCTCACGTTGGGATTAATGCATCAACATTTATGAGAATTACTTTTGAAATTATTCATATTTTGCTTACTTTTCTGCCATCTGTACCTATTTTTCATTTGACTTTCCCTTACAACTAAAGACGGAGTGCTAGCTGATATGTGGATAGGATGGGAAACTGCTAGTGCAACCGAGAGGCACACAGTATGTCGCTAAAATAGTTTCTAGTAGGCACGGTAGCGAGGGAAGATGCTAAGGAAATACAAATTACTCACGTAAAGAAGTAGATCACAGACTTTCGACTAATTCTTGAGTATTGACTATCAATAAAGAATGCGTATGAAGCAGGAAGCAATAGAATTAAACATCTCCCTAAATATACAGTTACAGATGCTACGAAAGGGGCATTATGCTTTAGAGCCACGTCTGCTTTTGAAATTCCAAGAGTTCAGTTTTCAGGAACAGCCAAGTAACATATCGTTCCCTCACCCATACAGCATTATTCATAAGTACCTCTGGGGTTTCGGAAGACGATTGCTTGGAAACCACAAGGCATACGGCAATATACACATACCAAAGGATAGAGAATTTCTCTAAGTGCTTAGCTCATATTATAGATATCCAAAACGTGCACAGTCTGCGATGCGGCAAGTGTTAGTACGTGCGTGTTACTCATTGAAGAAAATTACACGAATTGCCAGGATAAGTGCAACAGCACCCCGTTTTAGCAATCTGTTTATTGGGTTGCATAAATATAAGTGTAGACGATTTGTCTACGTGTTCTGAAACGCTTTATTCCCTAGTACAACTAGGCCACAAAGTGTATTACGAATTGAAATTTCCAGATAAGTCCTATGCACTCTTAAGCATCATTTTTCTGAATGTGTTGGAATGGTAAGCACGATGAGGGATCACGGAAAATGCTACTTGTTCCTCTCAGACTATGTTATGAGCATTTATCAGGAGCCAGTGTATGTGTGAAGGTCCAGCTGGTTGATCGCTGCCACATTTAGAAGTGCGGTGTGTTCAGATATTGCAGTTCCCGTATGCCTCACTGAGCATTCGTGTTATAAATACGTTCATAGCAACTTTATCCAAATATAGATCCATGTGCCTCGTCAGGATTAGATCGAACAAGTGTGACCACACCAAGGGTATTGTAGCCCGTTCACATATGCGCGACTGCTACGGTCGCAGGTTCAAATCCTGCCTCGGGCATGGATGTATGATGTCCTTAGGTTAGTTAGGTTTAAGTAGCTCTAAGTTCTAGGGGACTGATGACCTCAGATGTTAAGTTCCATAGTGCTCAGATCCATCCACTTACGTGCATGCCATCTGGAAACAACACGTGTGCTCACAGTTAACGCCTTACAGCACCCTGCTACATTGGTCGGAGGGTAGTTGAAGCCATGATATTAAATCATCAGCCCTTGAGTAGTTTTCTATGAACACGAACGAAACGATCAGTAACAGCAATCACGCAGTGACATAACACCAGAAGAGCTAGTCGAAGCTCTCCACCAGAACAGAAGAGACAAGTGGCACAAGACCGTAGCTTCACTGAATTTTACGCATTACAGAAAAAGCCTGGAGCATTATCGGGAAATGATACAGAACAGAACCACAGATGCTATCAAGGGAAACTCCCCATCGCACGCCCCTCAGATTTACTGTAAGATCGCCCAATGGAGAGCCAGTTTAAAGCTGAACGCGCGTAAACCTTGAAAACAGGAAGAGGATGAACTAAACTGTGGAAAAAGAAACAAAATAGAAACAGTGAAGGGTCCAAGCTTAAGATGTGCACATCAAGCTAAGTTGAACAACAGCGTGTCCTTATGTGGGCATGGAGTTGGACTGCGAAAGAGAAGATCCGTGTTCAAATATCCTTCTTACCCCATACATAATCTTTTCACGAATTTATGAATTTTCTGCCCGGTGCTGACGTGCCTCTTCCCTGTATTCAAATGTGTTTATGTGTGTGTGTGTGCGTGTGTGTGTGTATGCGTGTGTGTGTGTGTGTGTGTATGTGTGTGTGTGTGTGTGTGTGTGTCTGCGTGTGTGTGTCACAGTGTAATGTCCATTTGCAACGGCTAGATGTAAGGGAGTTTCAGACGTACGTACCTCCTATTTTTTCTACACAAGTACCACATTTATAGCTCTTGGGTTCCGTTTGGGAAGTTTTGACTCTTGAATTCCTTTGTTCACATCCATTTCCTAGTTCACATCCATTTATCTGTAGTTTTTATTTCTGTGAAAGGCATCTCGCCTGCTCTCACACTATTTATCGCATTTACTTGCGACGGTAATATGTTCTTACCACATGACTCATAGTCTCTAACCCATGCATAGCATGATAATTGCAAGAACTACAGAAAGAGAACAGACACGTCAAGGACATGAAAGAAAGCTCATAATACTATGAAAATTAATAAAAAATCAGATTATGGCGCGAAAAAGATCTGAACTTCGCACTCCATCATCGTGACTACACAACGACGACGACGACAGTTCTTGCACCTCCCTCAGTGATGCACATCTTGAGCTTGGGCAGTTTACTGTTCCTATTTTGCTTCTTTTTTTCACAGTTCAGTGCACCTTCTTCCTCTTTTCATGCCTGAACTGTGTTCAGTTTTTGACAGGACATCCGCAGGGCCATTTTACCATTAATCATTAGGGGGAGGGGTGCGATGAGAGTACAGTTTCTTCCAGGTTAATGAAATCTAAAAAACTGAGTTTGTTGAGCCACACCTTCCCCCCCCCCCCCCCCTACACACACACAGACAAGCTGTAAAGAAACATCAATACGCAAAGATATCGTGTGTGGATCTTCGTCTTCAATATCCATATGAATCTGGCATACAAGAGCCAACCTCAGTGCTGGGCTCTATGCAGATAAATTAACCTGCTTGACATGGTGGGGCGCATTCTGAGATCCTTAAGGCTGTAGTCCCCCGTCCGAAACAATGGCTCCTGTAATTCTTCAACGAACTGTTCAGAAGTGGAAAACTACCAAAGATGTTTAAGAAATTTAAATTAAGCACAGTTTTGAAACCAAGAAAACATGGAACTTTTGCTGCTGATTAATGATTTGTCTCTGTACACTGCACGACATATAACTAATATACCTAAAAGCATTCCGCGCCCTTTGACATAACGTCCGCCTAAGGTCAGCACGTGCCTGTCCCGTACACACGTGGCATCATTAATGACCCTGACACGTGCACACAATATTTTCAAAGACATTTAACGCATAATTCATCAAGAAGGCAGATTGGTGACGAACTTAAAAATCAAATTTAGCGGGTGGCGGAATTAAAAATTGTGGATTTACATCATAATACTGTATAATCTTTTTCTTCAGCGCAGTAAGCGGTGCTGTAGAATGCATATCGATGTTGGTATTGTGAGCCACGACAGAAGTCGGAGTGTCAATTTTAAAATAGTATTTATGTATGAAAATGTTATTGCACCGATTACAAATCCTCATGTTTATCACATCTTTACATGACTATATAAAGATGTAAACAATGCTTCAAAGATGGCGCCAGAGAATTTCTGAAGGCGGAAATCTACATGAATAAATGCTTTTAGCCATCTTAGCAGTTGAAATTTTATTCAGTCTTCATAATACTACAGACCGTCCCCACACTGAAGATCTCAGAAGCCTATAAAAGTGATGGATGGCAAGAAATTTCAGATTCCAAGAGGCGAATCGTGACAAATTTGAAAACGCAAGATGATGGTGGCGGGATGTATTTTTCGATGAATCACAGTGCAATATAGCTCAGGGGTGGAGATACCTACATCTATCATAACAGTATGTTTTTACAAAAGTCCACTATACTTAAAAGTAATCAATTATATACATGAATTTCCCATAGAGCTATAGATCAAAATATAGTCATATTGGGCGTGTTCGTAATAATCTTAACACTCAAAATAATTCTTGAAGTATGTTCAAAAGTATTTATTAAAAAATTATGGAAAGCAAACATTGCATTATATCTGTAACAACAGTTGCGGAAGTTGACATTACGTCAGAAAGGAATACAATAAATTACACAGAGAGAGAAAGAAGTGGCAGATGAAATATTAGCATTTCTACAAGATGAGTCAATGGAATGTGTAGTTGTCGTACAACAAGGACAAAGTTTTTAGGTTACTGTTCAACGGCTATTGACAATTTTCCAACTCAATTAGGGCATGCATCTAGCCTGAAGGTAGTGCAACATTCTACTGACAGGACAGAAGAAATGTGCTGTTGCTCCCCATTTCATATTAATTTAACTTTTTTTCGGTAATCACTGAAATAAATCCATACAACTGCTTCAAGATATTTCGTATCCTTCTCTCCTCCAATGTACTGAACATTTTTTTCTTCTTTTTTCAGCAAGCAGAATGACGTAAGCAGCTGTTTATTTAGGGATTTCGTATTTTACTCTTAGACGTCTTACAAGGAACCCCTTGAACGCGAGGTTGCAAAAGGCCAATGACGTTTACGGCATTAGATGCCACACATACCGACTGCCGACTACCAATGGTAACAGTGGGCGGGGCTGGAGTATTCAAAGGTGAGCACAGCGTGAGCCTACGGAGCGACGCTGAACAGCTTAGTCGGCGAGTAACTCACAGCCAGTGCTGCATTGCTAGTGGTACTGACAAAAAACAGAGCAATAGCATAAAGAAAGCAAACACTGCCTTGTATCTACAACAGTTGCGGAAGTTGACATTGCTTCGGAAAGGAACACAATGAATTTCGCAGAGTGATAAAGAAAGGGCAGTTGAAATGTTAGCGTTTCTTCAAGATGAGCCTGTGGACTGTGTAGTGTCCTACCATACACTCTTGACTGTGCGGCCAATGTACAGTGAGGAGTACAATGATGATGTTTGCTTAACAAGTGAAAGTGATATTGAAACAGGTGTCGAGCCACGCGGTTCATCAACCTTGTCTGACAGGCAGCCACAAATCCCGTCTCCAGTGAAATACAGTAAGGGCGAGTACTAAACATAATGAAGCACATGCAAGATCATCCGCAGCATAGTAAAAAAATAATTATTATCGGACTGTAAATAAGTACGCAGCAATATGACTGCGTAGTGCATAAGAAAGACAACGGATGTTCAAGTTAGGACAAGGTCCACTTGTTACAAAAACTGGTGTCCGCATGTTTCAAGGATGCTCGATACAGTTAATAAGCTATGGATGGTTGCGTAGCTTCATGCAGTGCTACAAAACTGAAAGACGTAAAGTAACGAAATTTTAAACAAAGCGTCAACTTGCTGATGCACAGTGAACTGCGGAATCGGCCCGAAAATTTGTCGGTGAGATAAACTTATCCCATCGTTCAAAATGGATCTTGTTTTCAGCTCGGTAACCTAAGGAGGAAATGCATGTGAAAGCAAACCTGGAAATTAGAGAATTGTATCGAGATCAACCAACAACAACGCCTTGACATACTCATATACAGTTATGCCCACTGTTAATCTCGATGGTAAACAGTCTGGAAAGTTATTTCTTGTGCTGAGAGAAGTTAGGAGTACTCTGCCCCTTACAATTATTTCTCGTGTGAGTAAACCAGCCAGGGCAGTAGAGGATATTTACTTCACAGCAAGCAAGAGAAGGTAAAAGGGCGTAAGAGAACTACATCAATAATATGAGCTCTCCAGGAGCTAGTCAAAATAATTTAATTTTGCTTGATTCCTGGTCTGTGTACCAAAATCATACTCCTTTAGAGACAATTATCCTTCCTGTAAAGTACGAGGGTGAGTCAAATGAAAACATTAAATTAGTAACAACAAATCGAACTTTCGCGCCGTTATCCTGTAAGTCGGCAAGCGTGCTACAAGCAGCGTGCAGAATGGCCTGTAGGTGGCAGAATAGTGCAGATGCACACATACCGTCGCAGTATCAGTATAAAGATGGCCGCCCCACTTGCGTCTTGCACCAGGGAAGAACAGCGTTCTGTTATTCGGTTTTTGCCTAGTGAAGTGGTGAAACCTATTGAAATTCATCGACGAATGAAGGTTCAGTACGGTGATGCAAGTTTGTCACAGCAGCAAGTCTACGAATGAAGTAGGAAGTTCGCAAATGGGTGATTTCAGTGGAAGATGCTCGTCGTCCAGGTCAGGCACATCGAGTTGTGACTCCACAGAACACTGCAGCAGTTGAAGCCATAGTGAAGGAAAACCGCCAAGTGACACTGAATGACATTGCAGCATGTTCACAGATTAGTCATGGGTCAGCACACCACATTGTGCATGATGTGCTCCAGTTTCACAAAGTGAAGATGGGTGCCACCGCGGCTGACTCCTCAAATGAGAGAACGACTTAACAGACGACTTAGCACTGCAGCACAGATGTCAGAGACCAACGGAGGTGAGTAATCCCTCGCAATGAAACACCTGTGGCACCGACTTCCACGTCAAAATTGTAACCGTGACAAACTGCCTCCGCCGCAGCGACGTAGTGTGCGACCAGCCGGTATCAGCTAACGCGGCGCGCCGCATGTGCTCGTGTGTAAGTGTGCAGGTGCACCGGTATGCGTATCTGTTCGCACCTCGTTTAATTGATGGCGCGGGTGGCGCAATAAATCGCGGGAGCCAGCCAGCATGATTTACGCCGACCGGCTGCCAAGGAATAGTAGCCGCCACTCAGGGCAACAAATTGCGCCGCCTGCCGCTGAGCCGGCAGATAAACGCCGCGTCCTCGTTCTGGCCGCTAAATTAAACCGATCTCTGTACGGCTGCAAAGAGGACCTCGCAGCACACCAGCTATTCAACCATGCCACCCATCCTCCTCATGGACACCTAACTAAAGTGGTTGTTTGCTGGCCTTTTCGACTATGTTGTTCCACGCTGTCAATAGCTTCAGCCTTAACCAGTGACGAATAAAGTTCAAATGTATGTGAAATCTTATGGGACTTAACTGCTAAGGTCATCAGTCCCTAAGCTTACACACTACTTAACCTAAATTATCCTAAGGACACACACCCATGCCGGGACCAGCCACACAGTCCATGACTGCAGTGCCCTAGACCGCTAGGCTAATTCCGCGCGGCGACGAATCAAGGGTAAACGTCTTTTGAACGTTCTCTGCCAGTCATTTGTCAGAGCTCAAGAAACGTGGCACATTTCCTAATCATAATTTGTCGTTTATTTCATCAAATAATTTGCGAACTATTCGATATCATCAGTTTATCCATTCTTATACTAGGCTGAAGGAGAAATACACGCCGGCCGAAGTGGCCGTGCGGTTAAAGGCGCTGCAGTCTGGAACCGCAAGCCCGCTACGGTCGCAGGTTCGAATCCTGCCTCGGGCATGGATGTTTGTAATGTCCTTAGGTTAGTTAGGTTTAACTAGTTCTAAGTTCTAGGGGACTAATGACCTCAGCAGATGAGTCCCATAGTGCTCAGAGCCATTTGAACCATTTTTTTTTTTTTTTTTGAGAAATACACGTTGCAGTCACGATGGACCACCATCTATGATCTACGACAACGTGCAATAAACACAGACGACAGGTGGTAGCGCTAGCACTGAAGGAAATTCAAGGCTTGCCTTGGGGACGTGGGAAACAGTGCTGTCGTTATTGTAATACCGATACGGAGTTATTTTTATGACGTTCAAATATTATGGTCAGTGACTCTCGGGACAAGAGTGGATGCACTTCTGAAACGGCTGTGAGGCGCTGTCCAAAACCGTCGTCTAGGCAGGTGTAGTGTACTATGGCCATAAATGACAGCAGTGAACGACAGCGGCGTGGATGTGTACAGACGAATAGTCAGTCATGCAACTGTTGAGCAAATCACCGACCAGATGTACCAGTGGGATGCCAGTTACGTCTCCTCAGCTATCGTTCATCGAACGTTGCTGCCCATGGGCCTCCGCTGCAGACACCTTGTTGGTTAGGTTAGGTTAGATTAGGATGCCATCTTGCTAACTGCTGCTCGTTGGCGACGAAGGTCGGAATTTGCAGGGCAGTAATCGAACCGGGCCGGATTTGTCAAACTGGAAAAAGCGTTCGACAGTGACAAATGGTTCAAGATGTTCCAAATTCTGAGAAAAGGAAGCGTAAGCATCAGGGCAACACGGATAATAATGTAAAAGACCCAAAAGAAAACAGCAAGAATGAAAGACGAAGAACGTAACATAGAATTTAAAAGCGCTTTAGATAGGCATGTTGTCTTCCATCACCGATCTTCAATCTATATATTAAGGAAGCGATGAACGAACATCGTAGAAGTACTAGTTTTGTAAATAAAACTGTCTTTTCCTGCTGCCACTTAATTTATTTATCCCAGACGCGTTTCGCTTTTTTGTTGTTCTAAGGCAACATCAGTGGGATCTGTAACGATACAGTTTCGTTAGTTCACGTCGCGATTTTTTATGAAAAAAAGTAATTACTTACGATTTGTTGAGCTGTGTTTCCCCTCATCTTGTCTGGAGGTCGCTCTACCACGTTATTACAGACATGTAAGCACAATTTTGCGTTCTGACCTTCTTCGCACTGTTCACCAAGTTTATCCTTTTTTGTGGTGTACTATTGTTCTTTTGCCACTCGGTGTAACTATTTCGTCGGGCACTGCTTTTAACAAATTAAATATTGCAATACCATTTCGTGTTTCTTCCTCTTTGGCATGTTTATCTACTTGCTGCGAACATAACGAAGTATATGTGTAGGAATAACTTCTATTCATGTTGTTTATAACGTGTATGTTTATGAGAGAGAGAGAGCTGAAGAGTGTTCTTTTTTATTTTGGTGGTTTGAATTGTATGATGTTCTACTAGCTGTTAACGAGTGGTTGAAAGCTTTGGTGGCAGCTGATTTGACTTTCGTTTCCATATTCTGTGGAGGGGTTCATGGATAAGTGAGCCTAAAAATGTAGGGCGGTATTATTATTATATTGGGTAGTATAATTACATTAATCCTCTTCGGGAGCCTTATTCTATTACTTTATCTACGTATGAATAATGGATTGCTTGGCATGTGTACTTCATCATTCAACAGGGTTGCCATTGGTTTTCTATGTGTGGTGATTTTCTTGTAGGGTTAGGAGATCTTTTTTTATTATTGATCTTAACTAAATTTTCAAATGTGTGTGAAATCTTATGGGACTTAACTGCTAAGGTCATCAGTCCCTAAGCTTACACACTACTTAACCTAAATTATCCTAAGGACAAACACACACACCCATGCCCGAGGGAGGACTCGAACCTCCGCAGGGACCAGCCGCACAGTCCATGGATCTTAATTAGTTTCATGTCATCTTCTCTAGTGGTTTGTAGTCATGTTCTCTTAGGTGTTGTGCAAATGTGATGTGATTTGTCCCATATTTCCAGGCTCTCATATGTTCTTTGTATCTGACGTCAAATGTTCTACCTGTGTCCTATGTATCTGCCTTCACAAGTGCTACACTTAAGTTGATATATACCTGTTTTCTGCTATATGTGCCTGTCTTTTATCATTCTTGTGGTGCATTTTTGTGTAGAATTATCTCTTTCTATGCTATATTTATTCCCTGTATTTTGAAAGTGTTGTTCATTTTATCCCGTGTCGTTGTTACGGGACTGCGTGTTTGTGTTTGGTACACACAGATGGTACGCAATGACATAGAAAAGGCAGTTTTATTTATAAAACAAGTATTCCTACGCTTGCTGCGGAGGATGGCCACAGAAACAAACTTGTTATCATAGAAATGTTCAAGAGTGGAATTAAAATTGAAGGTGATAGGATAATATTCGCTGATGACAATGTTATTCACATTGACAGTGAAGAAGAACTGTAGGACCTGCTGATTGGAATGAACAGTCTAATAAGGGCTGATGATCACGAAGTACATGAAGTTAAGGAATTCTGCTTTGTAGGCAGCAAAATAACGCATGAAGGACGGAGCAAAATCCACCTGTAAACCAAGCTTTCATACAAATAGAAAAGGGTACATTACGATATACAGCACTACGAAAGTGTTTCAGTCTTGACATATGAACAGTATATACAAACTTAGGCCTATATAAAATCGAATGTCAGGACTGCAATAAATTTTACATATGACAGAAAATATGCAACTTCGGTATAAGATTCGAAGTCACTCAAGAATTACAGAAAAGTAATCCAACTACATTCTTTAACAACTGATAGAGCGATAACCGCAACGCAAAACGAATAGAACTACCAATGAGAGTATTACTCATATCATGTAAAGGTTTAACGGTACAACGCACTGATGAAATTTTCAATTAACAAATGGATTTAAAACATAAAAATTTCACACAAAATTTTAAAGAATTCCTAACCAAAGCTAATGGAGAGATACAAACAACTATCCACAGACACTTCGATTACAAAGAGTATAAATACAGCCAGAAATTATGATATCAATGCATTATAATAATTGTAATACTACAGCACTTTTGGCTAACTTTCACGACTATCAATAAGCCAAATCTGACAATAAAACAGAGTATAAAAATTACTAGAAAGGACGGTTAATAACAGGAGGAAATCACAAAACAGCTTGTAGCCGGAGGGTCCTAAACCTACACCACGTTGCAATACAATACAGGGTGACAGCAGCTACTAATGTTATACGGACGTCAGTAGAGAGGCAGCTGGTGTTGAGTGTAATGGTGGTGAACCATAATGAATATATTACTATTTCTAAAAGCGCTAATGAATTTATTTTCAAAAAGCATAAAATCCAATAATAAGACCAGCAAATTGCTTCCAGAACTGAAAAGACTAAATTTCAGTATCACAACTGATAGCTAACACCTCGAAACAGCAACAGTATAAAATCACTTTCTTTTGTAAAGAATATTAAATGAAGTAAAACTACATATACATTACAACAGACAAAACATATGATCAAATGAATATGTGACAAATATCAACCATCGGCTGTTGCCATTAATTATCAAAACGCCATTATCTTCGAAGCAGCCAAAATGACAGACCAATGTGGTTCAAATTTATGATAATAGAGGCGGTGGCAGAGACAAAGCCAGTAGCAATAATTCCTCTTCTACTAATATAGGACAGCGGTTGCTGCTACCACAGTACTACAAACATTCATTAAAATTTTCAGTCTCGGTACACAGGCATATTTAACAAGGCCACAGTTAACAATATATACAATCACCTATCCTGTAACACAGAGACAATACGTTAATTATTTAGTAAAAATTAAACACGCTACAAATGCAGAAATGTACGAACGTTATGCAGGAAACCTTGACTTGACTACTGAGGCATAAAATTTTTCCTTAGTAGATTTTTGTAAGCGTAGACGTTATTATGGCCAGGTATGTACAGTATTTATACCATTTCTGTTAGTCCATCTCCTCCTTCTCGCTCTCTCTGTCCATTTCTTCTCTCCACCCCACGCCCTCCTGCCTTCTGTGGTAGATGCAAACAATACAGTAAACAGGGTTCGTGATGCTAGCCAGCAGTTAACAATAGATACGAAATGAGGTAGATAGATAAACAATACTCTCTGACTATAAAGTAGAATTCATAAATCAGAAAAATTACATCTGCGTTCTGTACCCGTAGACTGTGAAATCAATTTGGAATAGTGGCAGCCACAAGCCCACACGCAATGGCAGAGCTGAACTCAAGTGCTACCAGGCAAAAGCCTCATAAATAACATGTTTATATGTATAACAACGAGCAACCAGAATACGGAGTCAAAACAGCCACCACGTGACACCAAGTCAAGGGCGCACTAATCGGATGCTGACCGTGATTTCTCGTAAAACCCAGCGACTATTCACAAACGCTTGCTTAGAGAGTGCCATGAGAAGGATGTAACGGAGATTACTCGTAGTCGGAAACTCACGGGCACCATCCAGCAGTTGCCACTGCGTCCAGTACTCGCAAAGGTCAGACGGGACTCCAACCCGGCACCACAATGGACACAAATTGCTTGCAACTTCAATATTAGAGGACACGCTATTCTGTGCGTCCGGCCCAAGTAGCTTTCAACGAGCAACGTTCACGGCTGTGACCAACACTCGGTACCCCAAAACCCGTTATGAGCAAAGGCACCACGCTGGCCAACAGACCACGACAGGCGCTTGGCCACAACAACACGCCACCTCACTTACGCTCGTCGCCACCCGTGTCACACTCTCCTTCTCTCCAGGGCGTCGCAGCCCTTAACTACCATCTCCTCCGACCTGCCCTCTACCGGCGAAAGTAACGCTCCATGCGCTTTTGCAGCCAGAGAGATAACAAAACCGCGGGAATTATGCGAAATTAAACGCGGGAGCCCGGCACAATTTCCATATGCGAAAATATGATTAACGAACGTCATACTAAACGAAAACAACGTTATGTAACTTTCGCAGGTGGTCTCAAGAGATCAATCTAGCCGAAATGTAAACATCACAACAAATACATAATTGAACTACTATAGCAGCCATCTGGATTTTATAAAACAAAGTCTCTAAGACATATCTTATACGCCACAGGCCCATTGGATCTTAAGTTCCAGATGATTAATAGAGAGTTATTTTGGACTGTACTTGGACTAAAACCTAAGAGTTAAGTGTTCTTGAGATGAGGAAAAATCTGTCCTGCAAACTCTGCAAGCTGGGCAGCCCATAATAATTTGCTCGAGAGATACGTGGCTTAAATGCTTTGTGACATGACGTGGTCCTTTAGTTGTTCTATAATAACGCTTTTGTGTTGACCACAGGTTTGTTGACAATGTTATATTGTACGCGTTTCGGCGTTGCACCATTTTCTAGCGATCAAATAATAACACACAATATCTTACGGACCAACAAAAATCAAAAATGATCTGTCTAGTGTTTATAGGTACATATCAAGTACTAAGGAATGACGAGATACGTTTGAAGTTCTCTAACGTTATAGATACAGCAATAAGGAATAGCGCAGTAGGCAGTACAGTTGAAGCGGAATGGACATCTCTAAAAAGGGCCATCACAGACGTTGGGAAGGAAAACATAGGTACAAAGAAGAAGGCTGCGAAGAAACCATGGGTAACAGAAGAAATACTTCAGTTGATTGATGAAAGGAGGAAGTACAAACATGTTCCGGGAAAATCAGGAATACAGAAATACAAGTCGCTGAGGAATGAAATAAATAGGAAGTGCAGGGAAGCTAAGACGAAATGGCTGCAGGAAATCTGTGAAGACATCGAAAAAGATATGATTGTCGGAAGGACAGACTCAGCTTACAGGAAAGTCAAAACAACCTTTGGTGACATTAAAAGCAACGGTGGTAACATTAAGAGTGCAACGGGAATTCCACTGTTAAATGCAGAAGAGAGCAGATAGGTGGAAAGAATACACTGAAAGCCTCTATGAGGGCGAAGATTGGTCTGATGTGATAGAAGAAGAAACAGGAGTCAATTTAGAAGAGATAGGGGAGCCAGTATTAGAATCGGAATTTAAAAGAGCTTTGGAGGACTTACGGTCAAGTAAGGCAGAAGGGATAGATAACATTCCATCAGAATTTCTAAAATCATTGGGGGAAGTGGCAACAAAACGACTATTCACGTTGGTGTGTAGAACGTATGAGTCTGGCGATATACCATCTGACTTTCGGAAAAGCATCATCCACACAATTCCGAAGACGGCAAGAGCTGACAAGTGCGACAATTATCGCACACTCAGCTTAACAGCTCATGCATCGAAGCTGCTTACAAGAATAATATACAGAAGAATGGAAAAGAAAATTGAGAATGCGCTAGGTGACGATCAGTTTGCCTTTAGGAAAAGTAAAGGGACGAGAGAGGCAATTCTGACCTTACGGCTAATAATGGAAGCAAGGCTAAAGAAAAATCAAGACACTTTCATAGGATTTGTCGACCTGGAAAAAGCGTTCGACAATATAAAATGGTGCAAGCTGTTCGAGATTCTGAAAAAAATAGGGGTAAGCTATAGGGAGCGACGGGTCATATACAATATGTACAACAACCAAGAGGGAATAATAAGAGTGGACGATCAAGAACGAAGTGCTCGTATTAAGAAGGGTGTAAGACAAGGCTGTAGCCTTTCGGCCCTACTCTTCAGTCTGTACATCGAGGAAGCAATGATGGAAATAAAAGAAAGGTTCAGGAGTGGAATAAAATACAAGGTGAAAGGATATCAATGATACGATTCGCAGATGACATTGCTATCCTGAGTGAAGGTGAAGAAGAATTAAATGATCTGCTGAACGGAATGAACAGTCTAATGAGTACGCAGTATGGTTTGAGAGTAAATCGGAGAAAGACGAAGGTAATGAGAAGTTGTAGAAATGAGAACAGCGAGAAACTTAACGTCAGGATTGATGGTCACGAAGTCAATGAAGTTAAGGAATTCTGCTACCTAGGCAGTAAAATAACCAATGACGGACGGAGCAAGGAGGACATCAAAAGCAGACTCACTATGGCAAGAAAGACATTTCTGGCCAAGAGAAGTCTACTAATGTCAAATACCGACCTTAATTTGAGGAAGAAATTTCTGAGGATGTACGTCTGGAGTACAGCATTGTATGGTAGTGAAACATGGACTGTGGGAAAACCGGAACAGAAGAGAATCGAAGCATTTGAGATGTGGTGCTATAGACAAATGTTGAAAATTAGGCGGACTGATAAGGTAAGGAATGAGGAGGTTCTACGCAGAATCGGAGAGAAAAGGAATATGTGGAAAACACTGATAAGGAGAAGGGACAGGATGATAGGACATCTGCTAAGACATGAGGGAATGACTTCCATGGTACTAGAGGGAGCCGTAGAGGGCAAAAACTGCAGAGGAAGACAGAGATTGGAATACGTCAAGCAAATAATTGAGGACGTAGGTTGCAAGTGCTACTCTGAAATTAAGAGGTTAGCACAGGAAAGGAATTCGTGGCGGGCCGCATCAAACCAGTCAGTAGACTGATGACAAAAAAAAAAAAAAATCAAGTAGGGCTGTCTTACTCAATAAGCCTTTTTTCCAGAGTGTGGATTATATAGCCTCATGATCCGGGACATCTCGACCATCTGCTTAATAGTGAATTGGTTCACCTTTGAAACGCTAAACAGCAGCGTAGCATGTGTTCTATCAGTAGTACTAGGTTTTTAGAACTATGGGACACCGATTATCGACGCACAGGCCACTGAACTCACATAAACTAAGAGCCAGTAATCTCTGGATGCGGAGTAGACTTCTGATAGTGCTCCAGTTTTGTTCCACCAGGTTCGGTTCAAATGGCTGTGAGCACTATGGGACTTAACATCTGAGGTCATCAGTCCCCTGTAACTTAGACCTACTTAAACCAAACTAACCTAAGGACATCGCACAATCCATGCCCGAGGCAGGATTCTAACCTGCGACCGTAGCGGTCGCTCGGTTCCAGACTGTAGCGCCTACAACCGCTCGGCCACCCCGGCCGGCTATCAGGTTAGGCTTACGCAGCCAAGACACTGAGTCAACTACAAGCTCATCAGATCACTTTCGCAAGAGTGTGGCCTTGTGACACGTACATGTTTCTCTCTGGAAGATATCATCGCCTTCGTGAAAGATATCGTGCATGATTGGATTCTAGTGGTCTGCCGTGTTAAAGATATCTGTTGTAAGTAGGCTGTTGCGTTTTTATGTTGGTAACGCCACGTAGCGCTCAATATGAAAATCACTGGCTGTGTTGTGTGCAGTCTGTGGCTGGTTTGCATTGTTGTTTGCTATTGTAGTGTTGGGCAGTTGGCTGTTAACAGCGCGTAGCGTTGCGCAGTTGGAGGTGAGCCGCCAGCAGTGGTGGATGTGGGGAGATGATCTGGACGTGTCTCCATCAGAGACGGTAAAATTGTAAGACTGGATGTCATGAACTGATATATATACACTCCTGGAAATTGAAATAAGAACACCGTGAATTCATTGTCCCAGGAAGGGGAAACTTTATTGACACATTCCTGGGGTCATATACATCACATGATCACACTGACAGAACCACAGGCACATAGACACAGGCAACAGAGCATGCACAATGTCCGCACTAGTACAGTGTATATCCACCTTTCGCAGCAATGCAGGCTGCTATTCTCCCATGGAGACGATCGTAGAGATGCTGGATGTAGTCCTGTGGAACGGCTTGCCATGCCATTTCCACCTGGCGCCTCAGTTGGACCAGCGTTCGTGCTGGACGTGCAGACCGCGTGAGACGACGCTTCATCCAGTCCCAAACATGCTCAATGGGGGACAGATCCGGAGATCTTGCTGGCCAGGGTAGTTGACTTACACCTTCTAGAGCACGTTGGGTGGCACGGGATACATGCGGACGTGCATTGACCTGTTGGAACAGCAAGTTCCCTTGCCGGTCTAGGAATGGTAGAACGATGGGTTCGATGACGGTTTGGATGTACCGTGCACTATTCAGCGTCCCCTCGACGATCACCAGTGGTGTACGGCCAGTGTAGGAGATCGCTCCCCACACCATGATGCCGGGTGTTGGCCCTGTGTGCCTCGGTCGTATGCAGTCCTGATTGTGGCGCTCACCTGCACGGCGCCAAACACGCATACGACCATCATTGGCACCAAGGCAGAAGCGACTCTCATCGCTGAAGACGACACGTCTCCATTCGTCCCTCCATTCACGCCTGTCGCGACACCATTGGAGGCGGGCTGCACGATGTTGGGGCGTGAGCGGAAGACGGCCTAACGGTGTGCGGGACCTTAGCCCAGCTTCATGGAGACGGTTGCGAATGGTCCTCGCCGATACCCCAGGAGCAACAGTGTCCCTAATTTGCTGTGAAGTGGCGGTGCGGTCCCCTACGGCACTGCATAGGATCCTACGGTCTTGGCGTGCATCCGTGCGTCGCAGCGGTCCGGTCCCAGGTCGACGGGCACGTGCACCTTCCGCCGACCACTGGCGACAACATCGATGTACTGTGGAGACCTCACGCCCCACGTGTTGAGCAATTCGGCGGTACGTCCACCCGGCCTCCCGCATGCCCACCATACGCCCTCGCTCAAAGTCCGTCAACTGCACATACGGTTCACGTCCACGCTGTCGCGGCATGCTACCAGTGTTAAAGTCTGCGATGGAGCTCCGTATGCCACGGCAAACTGGCTGACACTGACGGCGGCGGTGCACAAATGCTGCGCAGCTAGCGCCATTCGACGGCCAACACCGCGGTTCCTGGTGTGTCCGCTGTGCCGTGCTTGTACAGCCCTCTCGCAGTGTCCGGAGCAAGTATGGTGGGTCTGACACACCGGTGTCAATGTGTTCTTTTTTCCATTTCCAGGAGTGTATTATGACTTTTGAACACTGTTAAGGTAAATACATTGTGTGTTCCTTATCAAAATCTTTCATTTGCTAACTATGCCTATCAGTAGTTAGTGACTTCAGTAGTTAGAACCTTTTATTTAGCTGGCAATATTGACGCTCGCTGTATTGCAGTAGTTTGAGTAACGAAGATTTTTGTGAGGTAAGTGATTCATGAAAGGTATAGGTTATTGTTAGTCAGGGCCATTCTTTTGTAGGGATTATTAAAAGTCAGATTGCGTTGCGCTAAAAATATTGTGTGTCAGTTTAGTGTTGATCAGAATAAGTAAAGAGAGTAATGTCTGAGTACGTTCAGTTTTGCTCAGGTGTTTGAAAAGCAAGTAATGTAAGAGGTTTATCAGCACAGTTATTCATTAATTTTTCTAAGGGGACGTTTCACTGGGATTATTTCCACACGCAGCGTGGTAGCTTACCCATAGCAGGTTGCAGCCCCCAATGACCTATGTCCGTGGCGTATTACGAACAGCCGTTCGCTTTGATGAATGCATGCCGGGACATGGCCATCAATGTAATCTAATAAGAAACGAGCTTCATGAGACCAAGAAACAAGTTTCCCTTGCTACTGCTGCCATCCATCCTCCATTAACAGACTCGTAGGGTCACTGACACTGTCCGACTATCCGTTTACACTAAGGTGACAAAAGTCATGGTAATTGATTATGTCCCATAATCGACGGGATTCATGTGAGGCCATCTGCATGGACAAATCATTCCCCAGAACATTCTTCAAAATAATTGTGAACAATTGAGGGCCGGTGACGTGGCACATTGTCATCCATAAACCTTCTATCATTGTTTGGGACATGAAGTCCATGAAAGGCTGCAAATAATCCCCAAGTAGCCGAATATAAATACTTCCAGTCAAAGATCTGTTCAATTGGACAGCAGGACCCAGTCTATTCCATGTAAACACAGTCCACACCATTATGGAACTACCACCAACTTGCACAGTGCCTTCTTGACAACTTGGATCTGTGTCTTCCTGAGGTCTGTGCCAAACTCGAAACCTATCAACAGCTCTTACCAACTGCAATCGGGACTCACAAGGCCACGGTTTTCCAGTTGTCTAGAGAACAATCGGTATGCCTATGAGCCGAGAAATGGTGCAGCGATGTCGTGAAAGGCCACAGTTTTTTTCTAGAGTCCAACCGATACGGTCAAGAGCCCTGGAGAGGCGCTGCCATGTCATGCTGTTAGCAAACACATTCGCGTTGGTTATCTATTGACATAGCCCATTATACCAGATTTCGCTGAACTGTCCTAACGTACAGTTCGTCATATGCCTCACATTGATTTCTACTGTTATTTCACGCAGTGTGTTTCGTGTGATAGCACTGGCAACTCTAGGGTAACACCGCTGCTGTCGGTCGTTAAGTGAAGGCCTTTTCATATTCTCGACACATTTTTGACACTGTGGACCTCGGAATATTAAATTACGTAACGATTTCCAAAATTGAATTTCCCATACGTCTAGCTCGTAATACCGTTCCACGATGAAAGTCTGTTAATTCCTATTTTGCAGCCATAATCACGTCGGAAACTTTTTCAAATGAATTACCTGATTTCATATGGCAACTCCGCCAACGCACTGCTCTTTTATATCTTGTGTACGCAATACTACTGCCACCTGCAATGTGAATTTCGTTGTCTAGTGACTTTTTGTCACCTCAGTGTATATGAACGGCTTTATCCCTCTTTTTCCGGTGTTTAACTGGAACATTTCAGGCTACACCGACATTATCTGACAGAAATTTATTGGTCTCTTGTCTTGGATAGCACACGCGTGGTAAAGCAGCTGGAGTCGACGATATATGCGGGAAGCAGATCAAATAACTTGGCCGTAGTGAAAAGGAATGGATTTTCCTACACACTAATCACTGTCGAAACACATTCATCGGTTCCAAAGATGCAGACGAAATTAAAGACAGTAAGGCCTTTGATACTTGGGAAAGACGCAGGCCAACCGAAGAACTACAGACCAGCGCTCCAATGCCATCTGCACAAGTGGTATGAACAAATGTTTTTAAATAGCATACCAAATAAAAAAAAATAGCAGACTAGAAGCTCCTTTCCACTATAGGCTGGACTGAGTGCCATGTAATCGTGCACCACTCAGTTCCTGTCCATTACAGCACACGTAATACTGCATATGGTACCGCAAACCGTAGAATACTCAGAGAGAACTGTACAAAATATTTAAGGACCACAAGATCAAAAAACTATTTAATCTCCATTATAAAACAAACAGTTCTTTGTATCGCTGTAGGGTAAGAAAAGTCGATGCCGGAGACAAAAGAACGGTCTTGTTCATGGCTTTTTTCTGCCCCTTTTTTATTTTGTCTATACACAAATGATCAGCAAACATCACACCGTACTAATCACTTCTTGTGTTGACCATGATGTGGCCCAACGATAGAGCTTTGAGGAAGTAGAAACGAAACTGGAACACTCTTTAAACGTCAAGTTAGAATATTACCATCACAACTCCCTCGAAGACAGAAATTAGTACTTTCCACTTTCGCTCAAGAGCGTCAGCTACCTGTAACACCTGTAATACCTGAGAGTAGTGCTGAACACATCGGTGACGTACAAATATCACTGCAAGAAGACCCGCCAAAAGGCTGCCACCAGAGACAACATCTTGAAACTAGCGAACAGTAAATTTGAAGCCATACCAACTAGTCAGTATGTAGTACAACTGCCGAAGAACTGTGCTTTCCCTCGGCAGAATAAGCATGATCCGTATGGTCCTAATTCGCCTACGCAGAAAAATAGCAGCTAACTGACACATTCAAGTTAACAGCATGTCCGCCACACAAAACAATTGGGAAAGTATATAAAGCGGCAAGATTCTCAGATTATGAATCCTAAAGAATTGCGCATGAACATACAGAAAAATGTAAACAGACTTTCGATGAGCGCCACGCCCTACACGTTCACAGGACTTGCCAGACTTAAATCTCGAAAGTCTCACAAGAGATACTCAGCCGCAATACATCAAGTTGTAAGATTTGGAGAACACTGAATCGCCAGTCAGAACAATGTAATGGAACGGGGCTTCAAAGACGAAACAGAAAACAAATACTATTGTAGTGAAGTCCAGGGCATAACAAACATTTTACAGTATCTCACTGCCCCACGATATATACCCTCGACGAGAAATCACTTGATACAGAAAAGTTGGTTGGTTGATTCGGGCAAGGAGGACCAAACAACGAAGTCGTCAAGCCCATCGGAGTAGTGAAAGATGGGGAAGGAATCGGCTGTGCCCTTTCACAGGAACCATTCCGGAATTTACCTAAAGTGATTTACGGAAATCACGGAAAATCTAAATCAGGATGGCCGGACGCGGGTTTGAATCGCCATCCCGATTGCGAGTCCAGTGTGCTAACCACTTCGCCACCTCGCTCGGTTAATAACGCAAGAAACACTGAACTTGGCCCGATATTAGACTGAAAAACTGTAGACGAAATTTTGCGGACTCTTAAAACTAACGAAAGTACATTTGTGGCAAGCGTCAGCATTCATACAGTCTTGAGGTAGGTTACACATTATATTCACTTTTGGCAATGGATACCCATTAAGAACAACATACTGAGTTCTGTTTGCCAGGAAGTCTTCCATCCGGCCGCTTTTGTGTCTGGATAGCCTGTTTTACACATATGTAGCTTATCAGGTAACGATTCTGCACTGTTCGGAAGGTATTCTAAACGGCAAGAAACACGGATCCAAGATACGTGTCATTACTATAGAAATTTTGCTTGGGCTGTATACGTTTCGAAAGAATAAATTCTCGTCTTCTAATAAGGTACTGTGTTTGAATATTGCTGTCTTATATAAGTTACTCTTTAGCCGCGAATTTCCAATTCCTTTAAGTGCAATTAATATAAATGCAAGTATTTAATTTTAAATGTTGTAAACACAAATCTGCCCCAATTTAAGCGTTTTTGAGGTATCTGTATCGAAGTAATTGCTCATCTCCTTCACAATGCTTCGCGAATACTCTTTTATGTGTGTGTGGGTGGGGGGGGAGGCGTATTTTTGAATTTTTGAAGCTCATTTGTGGTCAATGGCATGGTTATCAGCGCCCTGATACTCGTTAAACAAACGAATATCGATAAAATCTCAAAAATTGTAGCACACAGCCAGGAGGAAAATTATAAAATTGCACTCATTCACTGATTCACACCTTACACGTGATGAGCCACACAGTCATTCTATGTCACAAGTCTGAAAACAACCTGAGAAACGATGGAAAATGCTATACCAGGATTTAAAACAGACATAACCGTAAAGGAGCTAGATGAAAAGGAGATGTGACTGGCTGACCACTCACTAAAAAGCCAGTGACCCCTTTAACACGTTAAGAACACTCCCCAAAAATTTACAGAAACAATTTGGACAGTTCACAAAACATTAAAATACTAATCACATTCATCTGAGGGTCACTTAAGAAGTTGGACAATTTTGCTGACAGATCTTCCGCTGCCCTCTCGTCCGATAATAAAAAAGAAAAAAACAAAAAAAACAGTGTAGTAAAATGTGACGAACTGTGATTTGTATGCCGCATGCACCACACACTGGAGATTCCCCACGCCAGTGCTATAAGCCACGCCTCTGAGGAGGACGGCAAGGATAGTGAGGAGGACCTCATCCCATCTTCGTGGCCAGAAGGAAGTACGCCACGACCGCGTGGTGGCCTTTATAAGATGCTGCTTGTTATTTCTCACTTACTGCCGCATGTCAACCCATCAATGCATGTCTCTGTACCTCAACAGCGAGGTGGCTGCATGCAGGGCGATGCCACAGAGAAATAACTGAGGTTTACGACATGCCTACTCGGCTGCTAAATAAACTACGGGGCACTAAAATTCCTACACCAAGAAGAAATGCAGATGATAAACGGGTATTCATTGGACAAATATATTATACTAGAACTAACATGTGACTACATTTTCATTCAATTTAGGTGCATAGATCCTGAGAAATCAGTACCCAGAACAACCACCTCTGGCCGTAATAACGGTCTCGATACGCCTGGGTATTGTGTCATAAAGAGCTTGGATGACGTGTACAGGTACAGCTGCCCATGCAGCTTCAATACTATACCACAGTTCATCAAGAGTAGTGACTGGCGTATTGTGACGAGCCAGTTGCTCGCCCGCAATTGACCAGACGTTTTCAATTGGTGAGAGATCTGGAGAATGTGCTGGCCAGGGCAGCAGTCGAACATTTTCTGTATCCAGAAAGACCCGTACAGGACCTGCAACATGCGGTCGTGCATTATCCTGCTGAAATGTAGGGTTTGGCAGGGATCGAATGAAGGGTAGAGCCACGGGTCGTAACACATCTGAAATGTAACGCCCAAAGTTCAAAGTGCCGCCAATGCGAACAAGAGGTGACCAAGACGTGTTACCAATGGCACCCCATACCATCACGTAGGGTGACACTCCAGTAAGGCACCGAGCGAGGTGGCGCAGTGGTTAGCACACTGGACTCGTATTCGGGAGGACGACGGTTCAATCCCGTCTCCGGCCATCCTGATTTAGGTTTTCCGTGATTTCCCTAAATCGTTTCAGGCAAATGTCGGGATGGTTCCTTTGAAAGGGCACGGCCGATTTCCTTCCAAATCCTTCCCTAATCCGAGCTTGCGCTCCGTCTCTAATGACCTCGTTGTCGACGGGACGTTAAACACTAACCACCACCACCACAACCACTCCAGTATGGCGATGACGAATACACGCTTCCAATGTACGCTCACCGCGATGTCGCCAAACACGGATGCGACCATCATGAGCATGTAAACAGAACCTGGATTCATCCGAAAAAATGACGTTTTGCCATTCGTGCACCCAGGTTCGTCGTTGAGTACACCATCGCAGGTGCTCCTGTCTGTGATAAAGCGTCAAGGGTAACCGCAGCCAATGGTCTTCGAGCTGATAGTCCATGCTGCTGAAAATGTCGTCGAACTGTTCGTGGAGATGATTGTTGTCTTGCAAACGTCCCCATCTGTTGACTCATGGATGGAGACGCGGCTGCACGATCCGTTACAGCCATGCGGATAAGATGCCTGTCATCTCGACTGCTAGTGATACGAGGCCGTTGGGATCCAGCATGGCGTTCCATATTACCCTCCTGACCCTACCGATTCCATATTCTGCTAACAGGATCTCGACGAACGTGAGGGACAATGTCGCGATACGATAAACCGCAATCGCGATAGGCTACAATCCGACCTATATCAAAGTCGGAAACGTGATGGTACTCATTTCTCCTCCTTACACGAGGCATCACAAAAACGTTTCACTAGGCAACGCCGGTCCACTTCTATTTGTGTATGAGAAATCGGTTGCAAACTCACCTTATGTCAGCACGTTGTAGGTGTCGCCACCGGCACCAACCTTGTGTGAATGCTCTGAAAAGCAAATTATTTGCGTTACACAGAATCTCCTTGCTATCGGTTAAATTTCGCGTCTGTATCACGTCATCTTACTGGTGTAGCAATTTCAATAGCCAGTAGTGTACACCCTTTCATTCCCTGCAACGTCCATGTGCCCTATTAACCAGCAGAAAGACACTGCCATGCTTCGCCTTCTGATAAGGTTCACATCCACAATATTTCTTGTCAACCAAACGAGGTTTGTGTCTAGCAACAGTGTACAAGGTAGAATAATTTTTTTCAGCGTGGGTGATACCTGTGACGGTTTTATCCACACAGAGAGTGAGCTTAGCATAGATTTTGAAATGGAATGATGCCTTTTTCAAAAGATATTACAAGAAACTTGTACGGATTGGTAAATGACTTCCCTGAAACGCTACGTAAAATGCAGCGCGCAATTGGCTAAATGTGAAGGCTTGTACTGTCTAAAATGGACCGTTGCACCTATTTTATCATCTGTGTATACCATGGGGATAGCACTATGTTGGTCCAACGGATGTGCTTTAACTTTACTCACAACAGTGTGTTGCAACCATTATACATTTAACACTTTTTCTCAGTTTCTTAAATGTTATCAGCAGCTCTTAATATAGGTTAACTATTTGATTTCCAATTTCAACTATTCTAAATGTAGGCCGGAGATTTGTAAATAGGGTAGCAGGACATCACAGAACCAGTAGATTTCGGAAAAATAACTATGGTTTTTCCGATAAAATTAATTGTCTTAAAAACAGAAACCTGAAAATTCTGCTATAAATGTGTAAATTAGTTTTCATTTTACGACTTTGTGATCTTTGGTTGTATGATATGTGATCAGCATTGGTTATCAAAAATACGATAATGTCTTACGTTTTAAAAATCTACGTTATTTTTGAAGTTAGCACTAAGTTGCTCCTGTACAATTTATTCGTCATTTTTTATTCAGAATTACCCTCATCAGTTGTCTCCAGAAGACGGATTTCGAAACCGAGAACATTAGGTACTGAAGAGAAGCTGTGATATTATTTCTCATTATCGTAAATCAAGTAGTATCCGTTGCCGTTGGATTTTAACTGCCCTCCCTGGGGAAGATTTGGAAGGAGTGAAGTCGGACTTCGGTAGGCGACTGATTTTCGGTCTTTACGATCATGAATGACTCCGTGGCACAATACAGCTGAATGCAATTCCAAAAACGGCTTGTATTAAACTTTGCAGCAGGACAAATGAAGAAACGCTCAAATTCTGTACACCCGTCAGGCAATTTAGCGAGATGTGTTCTACAATAAGGCGGTGCAACAGGTGCGGCTGCAGTTCTGCAGTAAGCAGCTGGAACTTGGGTCTGACCGCAGATATTGCCAGCTCAGAAGTGGAGCTGTAACTACCACACCGATATGAATGTATACTTTTCACAGTACTGCTGGTATTAAATTCTTCATATCTACCTCAATATTCTCCTCTGTCGGACAATAAATTCTGTAAAATATAACCCGCTCAGTAAAAATGTCGTACATTTGTACAGAGGGGAACTTTTGAATTATGTGGGCTTTCCATGTACTGTTGAGATAGTATTAAGAAAGAAGTTTAGTTGAAAGGAAATGTTAGGTATTCATTCGGAATCTACAGAATATGCAATAATTCCACCGTGCCAAGAGGTTTCCAACTGTCGGAATAACAGAGGATATTCATCTGCATCTGCCATACAAGACCAGCAAACAATTTTGAGTCACATACGTCACATGAATTTGGATAACTCGTCCTGGACTCTCTCGTGATGACTCAACGATAAATTTCATTCATAAATGGAAAGGTAAATATTAGACGAAACACTAAATACAGATCGCTATGTCTCTATAAATGAGATAGCTGTTTGTCATCGTGATTCACAACACACTGCTTGGCGACCATGTGGTGCACAGTTCAAAAATTTATCCCGAAAGTAATATCCCGTATTCTTGCAGACAACACTACTCGATAATGTGAACAGGACAGGTAGACCAGAATTGTGTTTCATTGATCCGATGTAAATGATATGAAAGAAATTAATTTCGTGTTCCGTTGTCATGGCCAAGAACTATTACAATGCAAAGAAAATTTATTGAATGACGAAGTTTTACAGAGTATTGTAACTTTAGGAAAGGTTCTAAAACCTTTACATTAACAATATTTTCAACGTGTCAGAGGAGATGATGAACAGGTAAAGACTTCGAGAAGTTTAATTATTGTCTAGCATGTTACTATCCAGTCATGTATGTTACGAGCGTTGTCTAGAAAGTAATGCACCGCATTCTTTTTCTTCAACAGTTCTTTGTTGAATATAATGAGAATTACACACACGAAAGAGTGGTGTTTTATCTACGCACACACTATTTTTCCACGTAATCTCCATCCCGTTCTATGACCTTCCTCCAGCCCGAAACAAGGGCATATATTCCCTGTCGGTACCAATACTTGTCCTGTGCTTCACTGTGTGAATCACCTCCCCATCGTCCTCAAAATGTCTTCTACGAATGGCATCCTTTAATGGCCCAAACAAGTGGAAGACGGAGGAGGCTAGGTCAGGTATGTGAGGTGTGACAGCCATTGATGGTCTCCCCGATCGCTGCAAATCGTGGAGCTCCACCGAACCGCCTTCTGATGACCGCACCCTCAGTGTCCAGCGACTAACTGTACTTCTGTCGACAGCAGCTGCCCCATAGACTTTGCACAAGCGTTTGTGAATATTCCCCTCAATGTCTTTCTCTGAAGTGAGAAATTCAATGACGGCACGTTGCTTGTAGCGTAAATCACCCACAGACGCCGTTTTGAAACTGTCCTGTAGCTGTGCCATCTGTCGAAAGTGATGGAAAATTGCCGCGCTCACTCAGATGACTTCAGATAAAGCATACGTAACTTTTCGCTTTAGCAATATTGTTTTCGGCTGAGAAAAAAAATGCGGTGCCTTACTTTCCAGGCAACCTTCGTAGCTCTGATGAGTATTGACTAGAGGTGACTGGTGTGTTGGTAAGACCTATAACAAAGGTGACTGAAATTGGTCAGCGTGCCAAATAAATTGTACATCGATCGTTACTAATTAGGTGTCAGCGTCACAGTCGATCACGAGCAGATAATTGGTGCCTGGTGCAGATGATAATTCGCGATCGCATAATACCACAACTACATAATGTCACAGGCACCCATTACCTGCGTCGATTTGGAAGTGTGTCAGAACGCTCTGAGGAAGAATTCTCGGTCATATGTACCTATGTGGCGTTGCATGTCAGTTGATTTCAATGCATTGGTGCATGGGAGACGTCATTAACTACAACGTTGAAGCCTTGGATCGAAACTCGATCAGTTCTGGTGAGTTTTCGGCGGTGATTGAGCAATTATGGGTCGGTATAGGTCTCCTATGATTTTGTTTCCTATTGTCCAAACCACAGGGTATCGCTGAAATCATGAACGTGGGACGGAGATGATAGGGATGGATTAACCCTATTAGGTAAATGATTTTAAGTGTCCCTAGATGTACTAGTATATTCTACATCCACATCCGTGATTAGCAAACCGCTGTAAAGTTAACTGCGGTGGGAGTTTCATATTTTATCAAGTATTACAGTTGTTTCTTGCCCTGTATACATATGCAGCACGAGCGAAAGCACTGCTTAAATTCACTCGTAATCAGCCCAATCCTGTCATCACGTTCCCTATAGGGTGCTCACAAAAATTCCTTGCTTAATTGTGGCAGCTGCACTTTGTACGTTTTCCCGTGATGCTTGTCTGTCTTCAGATGTCTATCAAATTAGATTTTGCAGCATTTCTATGACGCTTTCTCGAGTGAAACAAACATTTTCCAGTACTTCTTTAAATGCGTGGGGTATCTCTTACTAGTACTGTATAATTTGATTTGCACCACACACAACCGAACAACAGGATACGATGGGTGCACGAGTATTCTTTAAGCAATTTCTTTAGTTTCCTCGTATCCTTCCAATAAATCAAAGCCTACCATTTCATGTCCAGTTTTGAGTCACTGATTATATAGAGTTTACGTTTTTGCATTCTTTGAAGGATAGAATTTAATATTTTTGAATATTTAAAGCGCAATGAAGGGTTTGAATCTTACCTAGATCTAGCGCATGTCTTTGCAGGTTTTTTTAGATGGTACATCATTACAAAAATAGCATCATCAACATGACTGAGTTTAATTTTGATATTTCGATGAACAGAAAATGACGACGACATATAAATGTGTCAGCGCCTATAAAGTTGACATGACTTAAAGCCAAAACATCTGCACTTGATAATGGCCTAAGGCCGAAATACACTCCTGGAAATGGAAAAAAGAACACATTGACACCGGTGTGTCAGACCCACCATACTTGTTCCGGACACTGCGAGAGGGCTGTACAAGCAATGATCACACGCACGGCACAGCGGACACACCAGGAACCGCGGTGTTGGCCGTCGAATGGCGCTAGCTGCGCAGCATTTGTGCACCGCCGCCGTCAGTGTCAGCCAGTTTGCTGTGGCATACGGAGCTCCATCGCAGTCTTTAACACTGGTATCATGCCGCGACAGCGTGGACGTGAACCGTATGTGCAGTTGACGGACTTTGAGCGAGGGCGTATAGTGGGCATGCGGGAGGCCGGGTGGACGTACCGCCGAATTGCTCAACACGTGGGGCGTGAGGTCTCCACAGTACATCGATGTTGTCGCCAGTGGTCGGCGGAAGGTGCACGTGCCCGTCGACCTGGGACCGGACCGCAGCGACGCACGGATGCACGCCAAGACCGTAGGATCCTACGCAGTGCCGTAGGGGACCGCACCGCCACTTCCCAGCAAATTAGGGACACTGTTGCTCCTGGGGTGTCGGCGAGGACCATTCGCAACCGTCTCCATGAAGCTGGGCTACGGTCCCGCACACCGTTAGGCCGTCTTCCGCTCACGCCCCAACATCGTGCAGCCCGCCTCCAGTGGTGTCGCGACAGGCGTGAATGGAGGGACGAATGGAGACGTGTCGTCTTCAGCGATGAAAGTCGCTTCTGCCTTGGTGCCAATGATGGTCGTATGCGTGTTTGGCGCCGTGCAGGTGAGCGCCACAATCAGGACTGCATACGACCGAGGCACACAGGGCCAACACCCGGCATCATGGTGTGGGGAGCGATCTCCTACACTGGCCGTACACCACTGGTGATCGTCGAGGGGACACTGAATAGTGCACGGTACATCCAAACCGTCATCGAACCCATCGTTCTACCATTCCTAGACCGGCAAGGGAACTTGCTGTTCCAACAGGACAATGCACGTCCGCATGTATCCCGTGCCACCCAACGTGCTCTAGAAGGTGTAAGTCAACTACCCTGGCCAGCAAGATCTCCGGATCTGTCCCCCATTGAGCATGTTTGGGACTGGATGAAGCGTCGTCTCACGCGGTCTGCACGTCCAGCACGAACGCTGGTCCAACTGAGGCGCCAGGTGGAAATGGCATGGCAAGCCGTTCCACAGGACTACATCCAGCATCTCTACGATCGTCTCCATGGGAGAATAGCAGCCTGCATTGCTGCGAAAGGTGGATACACACTGTACTAGTGCCGACATTGTGCATGCTCTGTTGCCTGTGTGCCTGTGGTTCTGTCAGTGTGATCATGTGATGTATCTGACCCCAGGAATGTGTCAATAAAGTTTCCCCTTCCTGGGCAATGAATTCACGGTGTTCTTATTTCAATTTCCAGGAGTGTAGCAATAGTGGAAATAAAAAGTTTAACAGTCACTGGCGTAAACATGATGTCTTTAAAGCAGCAATATATGATAGTCAGGTGGAAAGCTTCTATATCATTTATTGTAGTTGAGACGGACTTTTTGCAGTATAACTGGAAGTACTTTTAAGCAAATTCCGTAAATATAGTTCGTTGATGCCTATTGTGAGCTTGCACTGGTATTAATTGGGAAGTCCAGCCTTAGGTGTGAACAAGAAAAATGGTAATGTCTGTAGACTGACAATAAGCCTTCATACATTGTAAATTGCACGATAAAATGTGAAATTCAGAGCACTGAATTCTAAATAAATCGCTTTTCGGCAGACGAAGACTAAATGAAAGTCCTGACCGTTGCACCATGAAAATAAATTCTGTATTTCCCAGCACAAATAATTAGAAGTTCCGAATGTTCCACGAGATGCAACTTAGGTCCTGAGAGTCCAGCAAAAAGCCTGTCGATACCTCTCGAAAATTAAATTGGCCTGCCAGCTCGACAAACGTATTACCTGCTAAAATCCATTCAACAGCCAAGATGGCATAAAATATCTTTTTTTATTTAAGACAACTGGTTTCAATACGCTGCTGTCATATTCAAGTATTAAAATCTTTTTTTCTAAACCCCTTTTTCATTTTATGCTGAACTCACGCAAATGATGTCGTAAATCGGGTATTCAAACAATAATACGTATTTTACTCTGCATATGAACATGATAGAGATTTTTCACGAAATTCCCACCAAGCAGTAATAATCTGCAAGCTTCGCAGCATTTCGTAGCAGTTTTGCAGTGCCATGATCTTCATTGACAAGTAGGCATTGTCTGCTATTAATCTCAGAGCTGTCAGAAATGCACTCGAGATGTTGGTAGTCCGAGATCCAACGAATATAGTTAACGGTGTAGTATGAGACTACCTTCACAACTGAGTTCCAGCTTCAGTGCACGGCTTAACAACATACAATAATACATCTCTTGATGCTCGCGTTGTCGAAATAGTAAAGTTAGCCTTACTTACCCTACAGCTGGACATTCCAATATGACCCATCAAAAGATTTAAATTTGCTACAGTTTCTACACTCCTGGAAATTGAAATAAGAACACCGTGAATTCATTGTCCTAGGAAGGGGAAACTTTATTGACACATTCCTGGGGTCAGATACATCACATGATCACACTGACAGAACCACAGGCACATAGACACAGGCAACAGAGCATGCACAACGTCGGCACTAGTACAGTGTATATCCACCTTTCGCAGCAATGCAGGCTGCTATTCTCCCATGGAGACGATCGTAGAGATGCTGGATGTAGTCTTGTGGAACGGCTTGCCATGCCATTTCCACCTGGCGCCTCAGTTGGACCAGCGTTCGTGCTGGACGTGCAGACCGCGTGAGACGACGCTTCATCCAGTCCCAAGCATGCTCAATGGGGGACAGATTCGGAGATCTTGCTGGCCAGGGTAGTTGACTTACACCTTCTAGAGCACGTTGGGTGGCACGGGATACATGCGGACGTGCATTGTCCTGTTGGAACAGCAAGTTCCCTTGCCGGTCTAGGAATGGTAGAACGATGGGTTCGATGACGGTTTGGATGTACCGTGCACTATTCAGCGTCCCCTCGACGATCACCAGTGGTGTACGGCCAGTGTAGGAGATCGCTCCCCACACCATGATGCCGGGTGTTGGCCCTGTGTGCCTCGGTCGTATGCAGTCCTGATTGTGGCGCTCACCTGCACGGCGCCAAACACGCATACGACCATCATTGGCACCAAGGCAGAAGCGACTCTCATCGCTGAAGACGACACGTCTCCATTCGTCCCTCCATTCACGCCTGTCGCGACACCACTGGAGGCGGGCTGCACGATGTTGGGGCGTGAGCGGAAGACGGCCTAACGGTGTGCGGGACCGTAGCCCAGCTTCATGGAGACGGTTGCGAATGGTCCTCGCCGATACCCCAGGAGCAACAGTGTCCCTAATTTGCTGGGAAGTGGCGGTGCGGTCCCATACGGCACTGCGTAGGATCCTACGGTCTTGGCGTGCATCCGTGCGTCGCTGCGGTCCGGACCCAGGTCGACGGGCACGTGCACCTTCCGCCGACCACTGGCGACAACATCGATGTACTGTGGAGACCTCACGCCCCACGTGTTGAGCAATTCGGCGGTACGTCCACCCGGCCTCCCGCATGCCCACTATACACCCTCGCTCAAAGTCTGTCAACTGCACATACGGTTCACGTCCACGCTGTCGCGGCATAATACCAGTGTTAAAGACTGCGATGGAGCTCCGTATGCCACGGCAAACTGGCTGACACTGACGGCGGCGGTGCACAAATGCTGCGCAGCTAGCGCCATTCGACGGCCAACATCGCGGTTCTTGGTGTGTCCGCTGTGCCGTGCGTGTGATCATTGCTTGTACAGCCCACTCGCAGTGCCCGGAGCAAGTATGGTGGGTCTGACTCACCGGTGTCAATGTGTTCTTTTTTCCATTTCCAGGAGTGTATATCTTTAATCGTAGAAGATCGTAAATCGAATAACCAAACAGATATGGGTATTTTTTTCTGCTGATGAGCATAAAGGAGAGTTTTATATGCTGAGGACTTTTCACGAAATTTCCACGAAGCGGTGATAGTCTGTAAGCCTCGCAGCATTTCGTAACAGTTTTGTAACACCATGGCCTTTCTTGACACATCGGCGTCGTCCCCTATTAATCCCAGTGTGCTACATCGGCTATGCGTTTGATCATTTACTTACAATAAAGTCTACGCATTTCCTCTAGATACACTTGATTTTTCGCCTCGAACGATGTCTGCCATTAAGGATAACTGAGTGATTTCAGTCTGTTGTGACACCTTCGGTGCAGTCCATTATCTGTGGTACTGTTGTTGGGCAGGAGGCCGTGGTGTTGGCGCCGTGTTGGGCAGCGGGGGCGGCCCCGCTGCCAGGGGGAGGTGCCGGGCCTCCGGAGGCGGCGCTGCCCAGCGTCACGACGCCCAAGACGCCGCGGCACGACGCCGGCACGCAGACGCCGCTGCCCTCCAGGCACAAGGAGAGCGCCGTCTAGCCCCCGACAGCACCTCTCCACCGCCACTGGTACGTCTAACGTGTTCTCTCACATTAGTAGTCAGCGTCATGTCTGCCATCAGCTGTACCCGTTTCTGAACTAAATTATTATACAAGGTACCTATAGGATTTCCGAAGACGACTGTGTAAATACTACAAAACACAGAAAAAGGAGATATGTATCAGTGAACAGAGCATTTCTCAACGTCTGAGCACTGTTTCTGATGCAGAAAATATCTGTACATGTATACAATCCATACATATTATAAAAATTGATGTAAGAATATATGTATGTGTTATCCACAGATCCTCCTCAAACCCTGGCTGTGTTTCAAGCAAACTTGGTACACATATCACATACTGCATGGAAGGAATAGCTGTGAGAATATCAAAGGGAATGGGGTGGATATGAATAATTAGTGTAGCCCACGATGCGCTAAGGCCCATGTATTATTCATCCAATATTAGAGTAAGAGAGCACTTATTGACTTGCAACGAACTTTACACATAATTTGAAACTTTTACAAAATTTTTACTCACTGACAACTCCCAATGGATGATGAAAAGCACTCCGTCATCAGGCCACATGTGGGCCACCGGGACCACCCGACCGACGTGTCATCCTCAGGTGAGGATGCGGATAGGGGGGATGTGTGGTCAGCACACCTCTCTCCCAGTCGTTATGATGGTTTTCTTTGACCGGAGCCGCTACAATTCGGTCGATAGCTCCTCAATTGGCATCACGATGCTAAGTGCACCCCGAAAAATGGCAACAGTGCATGGTGGCCACGCCCGACAGTGCTTAACTTTGGTGATCTGACGGGAACCGGTGTATCTACTGTGACAAGGCCGTTGCCTTAAAGGATGATGAAACGAAAGAAGTCCATGCAGTAAAATTGCTGCACCATGTATGATGTTTTAATTTATTATTTCTTTATTACTATGTTCGCGACACACTTCGAAGACAGTAGCCACATATATTACAGGAGGTACTTCCAAAATTATACTATTTTACGACACATCGTTGCGGAGATACGACGGCATAAACATAGAGCTGTCTGAAAATAAAAAATCAGGGCGAGATTCGTTGGTGACATGGGTGAAGTAGTGTACAAATACGGATGAAGTATTTTAAATATATCTGAAATTTATTTGTCGTGTGCGTATATGGGCAAAGCGATAGGTAAAAAGGCCACCCTAAACCCCTGGAACGTCTGAATATTTGGTACACATTTTAATTATGCTTGGGAAGAAATACTGTGGGGTCAGAACCGCCAGTCTTCTGCTGTGTTAGGGGTGATAAAGAGAAGGAGGGGAGGAGGAAGCGGACAGATATAGAGGGGGAGGAGAAATGGAGAATTGAGAAGAGGAGGTGCACAGAGAGGAAAAATCTTCGATTAGATGAGTGGCTACTCAGTTAGTTTGTTGTAGTCGCTGACACGAAATCGCCGGGATGACGTTATGGCCACCCGCTTTGGAATTTTGTTCTTTGGGTTGCTTACTGTATTCATTAATTAATTCAGTGTGACAATGTAGAGCAGATGACTTGGAATTAAAGTTCGGTTTTTCAAAGAGCCCTCTACGGCACTGCTCCTTACTTAGCTTACATTTACCGCCAACTATCACCCAGCGCAAAGTCACAAGCAACTACAAGAAATATGACTAGGATGAGCATACTAACGGACCCACAAAATTACCGACTAATATCCCTAACATAGATATCCTGCAGAATCCTTGAACATATTGTCTTCGATAACCTTATGTTCAGACGCATACCACATGCGAAAGTCAGCTTTTCCTCTTCTCACATGATACATATTGCGAACTCTGGGTGAAGGACAACTGGCAAATTACATATTTCTAGATTTGCGGAAAGCGTTTGTTACCTCTGCCGGCAGCTATAGAAGTTACGAACATATGGATTACGTCCGACTTCGTAATCTCAGTATGCTGTCCTCGACGGCAAGTGTTCGTCACAGACAAGGGTGTCGTCAGGAGTGACCCACGGAAGTTTGATAGGACCCCTACTTTTCTCTATACACATAAATGATTTGTAGGGGTCAGCAGCAGTCTGCCGTTGTTTGTTGATGATGCTGTGATGTACGGCAAGGTCTCGAAGTTGAATGACTTTAGGAGGATATAAGATGACTTAAACAAAACTTATGGTTGGTGTAATGAATAGCAGCAAGCTCTAAATGTAGAAAAATGTATGTTAATGAGGATGAGTAGGGAAAATAAACCCGTAATGTTGACATACAGCATTAGTAGTTTACCGTTTGACACGGTCACTTCATTTAAATGTCTGGCTCGTAACTTTGAAAACCGATGGAAATGTAACGAGCACATGGGGATTGCCGTAGGACTGGCGAATTGTTGGCTTCAGTTTCTTGAAGGAACTCTAGGAAAGTGTGGTTCATCTGTAGAGGAGGTCACATTTACGACGCTAGTGCGACCCATTCTTGAGTATTGGACGACAGTTTGGGATCCTTACTAGATCGGATTACAGGAAGTCATCGCAGCAATTCAGAGTTTTTCTTGAGGGACACTATTGAGAAAATTCAGAGAATCTGGATTTGAAGCTGATTGCAGAACGATTCTCTTACCTCCAACATACTGTACATAGTGTTTCAGGACGATAAAGATAAGATGGGAGAAATTAGGGCTCATACGGAAGCAAACAGACAGTCGTTTTCCTCTCGTTCTATATGTGAATGCGACAGGAAGGGAAATCACTAGTCAAGGCACGGGGTCCACTACAGTAAGCGCCGTAAGGTAGATTGTGGAGAATCGATGGAGATGTGCATGCATATGTAATGACAAGCATGGGCCCTATGGGAGCTACGCCACGGGGCGTATTATGTATAGAAACGAAAGCACGCAGAAATGCTGCAACATAACATGGCATGGACTCGACTAATGTCTGAAGCAGTGCTGGAGGGAACTGACACCATAAATCCTGCAGGTCGGTCCATAAATCCGTAAGAGTACGAGGGGATGCGGATCTCTTCTGAACAGCACGATGCAAGGCATCCCAGATAAGCTCAATAATGTTCGTGTCTGCGGAGTTTGGTGTCAGCGGAAGTGTTTAAACTCAGGAGAGTCTGTCTGGAGCCACTCTGTAGCAATTATGGACGTGTGAGCTGTCGTATTGTCTTGCTGGAATTACCCAAATCCGTCGGAATGTACAATGGATGAAAGGATGCAGGTGATCAGATAGGATGCTTACAAATGAGACGCCTGTCAGAGTCGTATCTAGACGTATCAGGGGTCACATATCAGTCCAACTGCGCTCGTCCCACACCGTTACAGAGCGTTCACCAGGTCGAATGGTCCCCTGCTGAAATGCAGAATCCATAGACTCATGAGGTTGTCTCCATACCCTTGCATGTCTGTCTGCTCGATAAAATTTGAAACGAGATACGTCCGACAAGGCAACATGTTTCCCCTCAACAGTCCAATGTCGGTGTTGGATGCAGGCGAGGCGCAAAGCTTTGTGTCGTGCAGCCATCAAGAGTAAACGAGTGAGCCTTCGGCTCCGGATGCCCATATCGATGATGTTTCGTTGAATGGTTCGGACCCTGACACTTGTTGATGTATCAGCATTGACATCTGCAGTAATTTGCGGAAGGGTTGCATTTCTGTCACTTTTAACGATTCTCTTCAGTCGTCGTCGGTTCTGTTCTTGCAGGATCATTCTCCAGCCGCAGTGAAGTCAGAGATTTGATGTTTTAGCGATTTTCTGATATTCATGGTACACTCATGAAATGGTCTTATGGGTAAATCCCCACTTCATCGCTGTCCCGTAGATGCAGTGTTCCATCGCTCGTGCGCCGACTATATAATTACATTCAAACTCACTTAAATCTTGATAACCTGCCAAAGTAGCAGCGGTAACAGATGTAAGTCGGCCAGACATTTCTTGCCTTATATAGGTATTGCCGACAGCAACACAGTATTCTGCCTGTTTGCATATCTCTGTATTTAAATACGCATGCCTATATCAGTTTATTTGGTGCATCAACGTATAAACGAGTGGTGTCTGTTCTTTCATACATATCTGAAAGAGCCTACATCTCGGAAGCATGTACTTGATTCGCCTAGATGAGCAATGGATCCACCTTCCTCAGTGTTGATGCACAAGTACGTCCGACCCCTGCGGGAATCTCAGAGCAGCGAGCACGGAGGAAAGGACAGGGACTGTGGATAGGTGGCGCTCTGTGGAGATGTGGGTCGGCCGTGAGGTGTGCCGAGACTGTAAGCGGAGATGCAGTAAGACTGTGTACTGAATGGTGTAGTGGTTAATGCCACTGCTCAGTAAGCAGGTGATACCGGACTCGAATCCCATTCCGGAATAAAGCTTCACTCACCGATACTGATTCCGCGTATCTTCCCGACGCAGCTGACATCAGTAATCCCTTGCTTTCCTTTCCTTCCCTCCCTCCTCCCCCTCCCTCCCCCCCCCCCCCTCTCCACAACACCAACCTTCAATTTACACAAATGTGTCACAGCTATGGATTCCGCGTTAGATATAAGGAAAATTATTATGTTAACTTTCAGCCTCAAGTTGCATAAACAAAGAAACATTACCTAGGTTTCGGCTATAATAATGTAGCCTTCTTCAAAAATGTCACAATATAAAATTAAAAATACAAGCCAGATATAGGCCTTGTCAAACTTAAAATGTTAAAGAAGTCCTTTATTATAAATTTACAACAATTATAAAATCTTAACCTACTTCCTTAAACGATTAGTGGGTCCAAATTTTATCCAACATTAATTGCAGATAGATACAAATTTAATTAATTAGTGAGCTACAGTTACAGCTAGATAACAATGGGCAACTGATTTATGGATTACCATTAATGTTAACTTTATATGTCCTGCGCTTAACTAAACTCTACTGCCTGCAGCGTCACAGTAGTGTCTGTAGTTTATAAACCTACTTTTAGAGCCTTGCTCATCGAACTAATCGCGATGATTATGCCCCTGATACTGGGCAGGCCGAGCATATTATGCGCTGCAGGTTCCTAAATAACTAATTTCCTAATCTAAGTCCTACTAACTATTACTAATGTAAGTCAAGTCTGGTGCTTTGTCCTCAGTCGGTAGTGTCGTACCCCACTCCCCCTAGTCCTGTACACGGCGGATTCCAGACTATGAGGAAAGTCGTCCTGTCCACGCACAGGCGGTATGGGAATAGGGGGCTAGATTCAGTGTTTCGTGTATCTCAAATTGTTAATTTAATTTATGTCCCTCAGGTATTCTTTTAACACTTTTCGTGATACCTCATCCACCAAGTCTGAAAAGTGTCTCCTTGTCTAAGTAAGTGATATGAGTCATGGTCAGTTAATTGGTCACGTAATGTTGATGCTACATCACTGAAAAGGGGGCACTCGTCGACCACATGATCGGGAGTACCCTCTGATACACCAACATCACACGCGGGTGTGGTCCTTTTTCCGAGCTGACATAAATATGTCGGGTATAGCCCACGACCAGTGAGAAAATGGATCAGTCCTCGGGTAGGATCAAAGTATTTCACGCCCAGTCGTTCCCTGACGTTAGGAAGAAGTTCAAATGTTCTGCGACCTGTTTCTTCCGCTTCCCATTATTCATGCCACAGCTGCTCGCCTGTTTGCCTTATCTCACCCTTATCATCAACCCTAATGCCTAATATCTCTTCCATCTTCGCGGTATTCCCCTTTTTAGCCCAAATCCATGCAGCCTGTTCTCGAATTTTGATGTCCAGGGCGCAGAGCCCCATTATGACTAATAGTGCTCCCCCCGGGGATGTTCTGTAGGCCCCCACAGATCTCACTGTCATGGCGGGCACAACCCTCGTGAGCCTGTGTGCCCAGACTCGCGCAAGCTGTAACCCACCATTGATGTTAGAATACTGTTGTGATATAGTTTTATGAGGTGAGGTGGAAGATGAAATCTTTTGTATCCGATGGAGATGACATTGTTTAGTGTTTGGAGGGCTTTCTGGGCTACGGTATCAATTGATTCCCGAAGTTCCACCTTTCGTCAGTGATGATTCCCAAGTACCGTGTCTCACGTCGCCGAAGAACCGGTGAGCCCTCGATTCTTACAGTGGGGTCTCTAATTAATTGTCCTTTTAGTAATAGGTATGTTGACTTACTTGGTTATATTTTCATTTTGGTGTTTTGGCACAATACTTGCAATTTATTGATGGCCCTTTCTATTTTCGGCTCTATGTCCTCGCGACTACGGCCGCCAACCAACAGGAGGAGGGCATCTGCGTAGGCTATTCATTAGCGGCTCCATGTGGATGTCCCAAAACAGGGGTCCAAATACGGAACCCTGGGAGCATCCCTCTGTTATTGATTTTCCAACTCTCCCGCTAGAGAATGATAGCCTCCCCATCCTCGCAATAGCTCCTCAGGCAGCCATATAGCGGCCCTGAACACTCTTTCTCCCGTAAGCAGGAGAAGAGAGAAGTCCACCATAGGATGTCGAAGGCCCTACTGATGTCTACCACGATGCCAACTACGTACTTATGCGGGGTAGAGCCACAGACCTCAGCCGCCAGGGCGATAACATCAGACGCCGATCGCCCAGGCCTGAAACTGAACTGCCTGCTGCTCATCCCACACAGCACTCGGTGTTCAGCCAGTCTGTCAGCCAGTAGTTTTTCTCATATCTTCCCAAGTATGTCCATCAAAACATATTGATCTATATTATTTCGTTTCTGTTGGGTCTTTATCGGGTCCTTTTCTGATGATCACAACATTCGCAGTCTTCCAGATCTTCGGGAACTTCCGTTGTCTGAGACATTCTTTATACAGGTGAGCTGGGGAGCTAAGAATTGCACCACCTCCGCCACAATGCCGTCTGGCCCGGGAGCTTTACCCCTCTTTAGTGATCTTATGTGGGCAGCCATCTCCTCTTCTGAAAAAGGGTGGACTCCCGTTTTGTTGTTGCATCCTTCGAGGTCATCATGTCGTAGCTGCCGCTGTCCATCAGATTCCCCATTCGCGCTATCGTCAGGCAGCAGGGACTGGAGGAGGACCTCAGCAGTCTCCTGTCGGGATTCCGTCATCCTGTCTCCATGCCTGACTGTTGACAAATCCATAGGAGAGCGGATATTTTCTCTAACTAATTTATATGGTGTGCCCCTGGGTCTAAGACTAACTGATTCCGAACAAAGTTCTCCCAGCTTCTTATCCTCACGGCTTTTAGTTCCTTTTGGAACCTTAGCTTGGCCTCCCGATACCGCAGCAGCCACCTTTGCCGCTCCAGCCAGACGACACTGCGCTGGTAGTGCCTCCTCAACCTTCTGAAAGACCGGCGCATGTCCTCGAGTTCGGCCGACCATGGTGACGGAGAGGCATCTATGGCCTTTCTCCTAGTTGGTACGGCTACTTTCACCGCTCTAGTTATTGCGCTCACCAGTTCCTCTGCTCTCTCATTTATGTCTATGTCTTGATGTGTCTGGCAAGGCAGGAATGTCCCTCGCTAGGCGTTCCCAATGAGCTCTTTCATAGTTTAATTGCACCTCCCACCCCATGGTCCGGCGGCACTCTCTATCACCTAGGGTAAAAGTTGTGAGATTATGGTCGCTAGTAGTGGCATTTTCTACAAGTTTCCACTGTTGGATGATGTTAATTGCATTTGGTGTTACTAAGGTCACATCAATGTTTGTGCCTGGTCCTCCTCCCGCAGCGTAGGTAGGAGGGTTGCCGGGCTTGTTTGCCACCGCTAGTTGCGAGGCCATGATGAATTCTTCAACCTTGTCTCCGTTTGTGTCCCTTGTACCGCTGTACCATAGGGGGGATTTTGCATTGATGTCAGCAGTAATTTTCAGTTTTCGTCCCTGCAATGCGGTGGTATCTGTGGTCAGGTGGTCAAGATGTCATTCGATACTGTCACCGTATTGAAAATACATGATAATTAGTGCTATTACTCCGACGGGAGATTGCAACTCCACGACATTGCAATAACTAGTCGTGTATAGTGAGAGTATCGTAGCTCTCAGGGCTTCGTGATTATTATCGCCGCTTTCGGGTATTCCCCTCGGCTGACAACCTGCCAGGTCGCGGCTGCGAATGCTATTCTTCCAGCTTGGGAGTACGGCTCCCGCAGGCAGAGCACATCCAGTCTCTTCTCCTCCACCTCCTTACGCAGCTCCTGCATCACTAGTCTGCTGTTGTGAGTGTTAAGTTGGCCAATGGTAATTTCGGTCATTAAGGAAAGTAGGTATGTATATGATCGTTAGGCCACGTCTTACTCCAGTCAAACGTAATTCGTCCATTTGCCAACACAGATTGTTCGTAGATGTCATTGAGGTCGAATTTCTCGGCTCGTGCCGGCCGAAGTGACCGTGCGGTTAAAGGCGCTGCAGTCTAGAACCGCAAGACCGCTACGGTCGCAGGTTCGAATCCTTCCTCGGGCATGGATGTTTGTGATGTCCTTAGGTTAGTTAGGTTTACCTAGTTCTAAGTTCTAGGGGACTAATGACCTCAGCAGTTAAGTCCCATAGTGCTCAGAGCCATTTGAACCATTTTTTTTTCTCGCCTCTTCAAAAACTTTCATTAGTAGGTCACGCAGGGTTCCGAAGTCGGTGGGGAGATTCACTGACTTTAGCTGCATTCTGTCTACAGCTTCCATTACCGAGAAGTTGACTTTTCTGCCGTTTTCGTGCCCCACACGAACCACATGTCGTACAGCAGTGGTCAGGATAGGCGGCTGCTCCAACGTCGCCAATTTGATAGGATAAGCTCTGGTCGGGTCCACTGGCGTAGCCTTACTACAGGGGTATCTTGTGATCTCGTTGGGTATTTTCTTAGACTGGTTTCTGTTCTTTTTGGCTAATTTCATCTTTCGGAACTGCCACTACCGCAGGATGCCCTTGCCGCTGCTAATCGCCCCTGTTCCCCGGCTGTGAGAGGAGGGAATGGTGACCATGAGTGTAGGCTCAGTCTGAATGCTTTTGTCCATCGCTGGGAGCTCAGTTTGAACACCTTTGTCGACTGTCTCAATTTTCGAGTCGCTCGAAAGAGACCTCAAGAATTCTTCGAACTTATTCACCCTTATGGCATCCCTCCTCCTTTTGCTCTGTGATTTCCGCTATGTCATCCTGTTCCGTGTAACGTACTCAACCATAATCGATCCTGGAAATCAATCTTTGTTCTAACATCCGGTAGGTAGGGCAATTCTGACCTGTGGCTCCACAAGATTTCTTATCACGTCTCTTACACGGGATACAGACACCTACAGCCGTACAGTCTTTTCGGGTGTGATCGTCTTCACCACACTTGGAGGACGCCGACCCCCTGTTGCAGTGACTTAGAATGTGGTCGAAGTCTCCGCAATTGTGGCAACGAGGTACCACGAGATAGTACCTGGCGCTGACCACATGAAACCCAACATATAATCTGCCCATTGTCATCACCTTTCTCCACATAGGTGTGGTAACCTCGGCAACGTGATGTACAACATCACAATCCTGAGGCCCCGTTTTGAATCTCAACTGGTAGGAGTTTTTGAATTCCTCATCATTCATATGCTCAAAGTTCTGTTCTTTAATTGATTCATAAAGTTCCTCATTTGTCATTGTTGTGGGAACATCGTACAGTATGATGAGAGGGTTTATTTCTCTCAGTGGTTCACATTTGACCACATAGCTCCGCTTAGGGTTGTTTAATAGTTTTTCCTTATCCTCCTCGGTGGCAACTTCCACAATCACCGAGTTCCTACTTGGTTTGACCTTGTTTATTTTGATCTTGTCGTTTACTGGATCAATGGTTGTAGTCAGTAATTCTTGAATCTTTCTTACACTAGTGTCTTGGCCAGGTAGGGTCCTGAGAAAGACCGCCGTGTATGGCCGCTTGGTAACCTTAGCGATTGTATCTTTTGTAGTTTGCGGCTTGGGTGGCGCTTGCGCTACCACTCCCGACCAGGTCTTAGTCGGTTGTCTCCTTAGTCTGTCCTTCTCCTATTCTAATTCTTCTACGCGACCTTCGAGTTCGGCGTTGGCAATAGCCCATGCAGCCAACTCGTTTTTTATGATTGACAGTGCCGCTTGACTTATTTTACCGTTTTTAATGTCTTGCTCCAAGAGCAACGTAATTCGCGCAATCCTCTGAGTCACGGTTTCGTCGTCTTCCTGTCCCAGTTCGTTATCTGGAGAGGGATCATGGATGCACTCTTGAACGCACTCGTATCACTCGTCTCAGTTCCAGCTATCTTTAAATTACGAGTGATAAACTTAAAATGTTAGTACTACAGTACATAGTCATTAGACTGCGTCACTTCTGCAAATGTTTTGCCAATAGGCCACACAAACAAGCAAGTCAAGTGGGCCGCGGCCCAAGAGTCGCAACTCAACTGGAGACTTAAAGTTAGCATAATTACACTTTACCGTTGCTGACTCTGCTGCACCATGCTAAACATATACATATAAGCAAAATATTATCAAGGATGGTGCTGTAAGTACGTAGTGAGGCGTATCATATTGCTTTACCCAAAGCAATGCCTGATGGTCGTGTCTTTTGAAAGGATTTTTTCCTCTTAGCTACGCAGTTCATTTCTGTGGAATTTTGCATACTCTTCGCTAATAGGGTTCCTAACGGATGCAGCATTCTCGGAATGCTATACTACAACTCATACAAATAACATTAGCATTTTTACGTGGGCTATCCTATGAAACGTCCCCTTTTTAAAAATTTGTATACGACTGTGCCTAAACTGACACAATATTTTTAGCGCAACGCAATCTGACTTTCAAAAATCCCTACAAAAAAAATGGCCCTGACTAACATTAACCTATGCGTTTCACAAATCGCTTATCTCACAAAAATCTTGGTTACTCGAACTAATGCAATACAGCAAGCGCCACTACTGCCAGCTAAATAAAAGATTCAAACTACGGAAGGCACTAACTAGTGATAGGCATAGTTAGCAAATGAAAGATTTTGATAGAGAACAAACAATGTATTTACCTTAATAGTCATCAAAAGTCATAATATATATATATAGGAGTTCATAACATCCATTCTTACACATATCAAAACTCCGCCATACCTCTCTCCACATCCACCATTGCTGGCGGCTCACCTCCAACTGCGCAACGCTACGCGCTGTTTACATCCAGCTGCCGCTGCCCAACACTACAATGGCAGACAACAATGCAAACTAGCCACAGACTGCACACAGCACAGCCAGTGATTTTCATACAGAGCGCTACGTAACGTTGCCAATAAGAAAATATAAACAGCCTACTTACATAGCCCCCATGCTCCCCACAAAACATTTTACAAATTGTTTTGGGCACTGGAAAATACAGATTTGAAAAAATTTTTCATAATTGTAATTACAATAACAAAGAAATCAAATGCACACACTTATTGATACAACGTTGGTCAAAAGCTAAAATTTTCTCACAGTCCATAAAGATAGTCCTGATCATTCATCATAATAGTCGCCAAATGAAACGTCCCCTTTTTAAAAATTTATATACGACTGCGCTTAAGCTGACACAATATTTTTAGCGCAACGCAATCTGACTTTCAAAAATCCATACAAAAAAATGGCCCTGACTAACATTAATCTATGCGTTTCACAAATCGCTTATCTCACAAAAATCTTGGTTACTCGAACTACTGCAATATAGCAAGCGCCACTACTGCCAGCTAAATAAAAGATTCAAACTACGGAAGGCACTAACTAGTGATAGGCATAGTTAGCAAATGAAAGATTTTGATAGAGAACAAACAATGTATTTACCTTAATAGTCATCAAAAGTCATAATATATATAGGAGTTCATAACATTCATTCTTGCAAATATCAAAACTCCGCCATTTCTCTCTCCACATCCACCACTGCTGGCATCTCACCTCCAACTGCGCAACGCTACGCGCTGTTCACATTCAGCTGCCGCTGCCCAACACTACAATGGCAGACAACAATGCAAACTAGCCACAGACTGCACACAGCACAGCCAGTGATTTTCATACAGAGCGCTACGTAACGTTGCCAATAAGAAAATATAAACAGCCTACTTACACCACAAAGTACATTACGTTTTGGAATTAAAAATAAATAAAGTATGGAATTTTTTGTTATTGTATACAGATGAAAGCCACACTTAAGTACTACTTTTCTACATTGTTGCCATTTAAATTAAGGCACTTATCGTAGCGATGGACGAGCTTGGAAATTCCTACGTCGTAAAATTCGGCTGCCTGCGCCTTCAACTATGTGGTTACCTCTTCTTGAAGCAGTGCGTCGTCATCAAAACGCTGCATAGCCAACCACTTCCTCATTGCTGGTAATTAGTGGAAGTTGCTCGGTGCCAGGTCGGGACTGTACGGGGGATGAGGAAACAACTCCCATTTTAAAGATTCGAGAACTTCACGAGAGGCATTGCCGTGTGGGCCCGGGCGTTGTCGCTTACGAGAAGGATGGCGACTCATTACTCGATCGCATCGTTACTGGTGACGAAACATGGGTTAAGCATGTGAACTGCGAGACAAAATTGCAGTCAATGCAGTGGGGGCACACAAAATCCCCCCAAAAACCCAAGAAATGCATGCAGACAATGTCGCTAAGGAAGGTGATGGCGACTGTCTTTTGAGACAGAAAAAGTGTGATTTTTGTGGATTTCCTGGAAAGAGGCACTACAATAAACTCTCAAAGGTATTGCCAAACTCTGCACAACCTCAGAAGAGCAATACAAAACAAGCGCAGGGGAAAGTTGGGCTCAAAGATCTTGCTGATTCACGACAACGCCCGGGCCCACACGGCAAATGCCACTCGTGAAGTTCTCGAATCTTTTAAGTGGGAGTTGTTTCCTCATCCGCCGTACAGTCCCGACCTGGCACCGAACGACTTCCACTTATTCCCAGCAATGAAGAAGTGGTTGGCTCTGCAGCGTTTTGATGACGACGCACAGCTTCAAGAAGAGGTAACCACGTGGTTGAAGGCGCAGGCGGCCGAATTTTACGACGAAAGAATTTTCTAGCTCGTCCATCGCTTCGATAAGTGCCTTAATTTAAATGGCAACAATGAAGAAAAGTTGTATTTAAGTGTGGCTTTCTTCTGTATATAATTAAAAAAAAATTCCAATACTTTATTTATTTTTAATCCTAAAACGTAATGTACTTTGTTGATAGTCCTCGTATTTCCAGAAAGCAAATTGACAATACTTGACTATGGCGAATGTCGCAAGCGAGAGGTCTCATAAAACACTACAGTTCGTGCTACACACAGAGTCCAAGGAAACACTTGATATGGACCTGACAGCCCACTAACCACGTTGCAGCAGACGCGGGCGATCTTCGCTCCTGCGTTTGTGGTTACGACAGAACATACTTCCCCCAAAGCGACGGTCCGTCGTCGAGTATGGAGTGTGACAACGGCGGGGGCTGCACGAGGGCGGACGTTCTGGTGCGCCGGAAGCTGTGCCTGCAGGGGACGACCAGCTTCCGGCCGTACCCCGCCATCCGGCCTGAGCTCTGGTGGAAATGTCCCCCGGAAAACGACCGGAAGGGTACGCGTCCACCTCCTGCTTCCATGAACCAGATGAGGAAGGCGGTGACAACTGCGGTGCGGGCGGGTCCGGTAGGACGAGAGGTGGCCGAGGAAGCAAAGGCTCCGTCTCCATCGGGTCGTTTCGCGGTGTCGTGATGACACCCTCCGGCGGCTGCTGCTGCCGCGCTGTCCTCTGGACCCGTGAATCTGGGGAGGAGACACTGACAGTGTACGTGACAGAGGCGAAGTTGATCATGATGGCGACGCCGCAAACCATCCGAACCTGAAGCAAGAGACATGCAAGCGCCCAGTCGACGGACGATCTCGCCTCGCGCCCACTGTCTGCTGCCGCTAAAAACCCTGTAAAAGACAATGTCATGCGGCGCGAAGCGATACTTGCTGCCTTCCTGCGGCGACGGACGCTGAGGAGGGTGGAGCAGGTGGATCAGTGTGCGATGGCGGCGGCACTGAAGCGATTACACCGGCGATGGTGTATCAAGTGGGTGCGAGCGATATGGGGCGAGAAACAGTTGCAATGCTTGATCCCTGGTGTGTGCGAAGCGACGTTTGGCCATCTGCTGTTTGAATGTTTTGACAAAACGTTCCGCTTCGCCGTTTGACTGTGGAAGGAACGGTGCACTAGTTGAATGTCGTATGCCATTGCGTTCACAAAATGTTTCAAACTCATTTGATGTGATCCGAGGTCCGTTGTCTGGCACTATTACTTCAGGTAAACCTCCCAGGAAAAAATCGATGTCTACACCCGAATTGTGCTACGTGACGTTGTCGAGTTCATGGGCATATCAAATGGAAATTTACTAAATGAGTCAACCAAAAATAACCAGTGAGTATTCCAAAAAGGTCCCAGAAAGTCTATGTGCACACGTTGCCGTGGCGATTGCTACTTAGGATAAGCAGAGATCTTTTGTGGCAGACACTGTGACATCATCTCTTCTATTTGGGCGTCCATGCCCTGCCAAGCACAGTGTTGACGCGCTAGTTGTTTCGTGCAAACAATCCCCCTGTGTCCTTGGTGAAGTAACTGAAGTAACTGCACTCCTTTTTGCAAAACTTTAGTTATCAATATACGTGACAGTCCGTCGTCATTTTGAACAAGAATCATACCTTTTTTTTTACAGCGAGGCTATGCCCACGTGCAAAGAATCGGCGCACTACCGAATTATTTATGCTATTTAAGGAGTGAGGCCAAGATGTGCGAATGTAATTGAGCAAAATGTTCAAATCTGGGTCAGCTGCCGCAGGCTGTGCAATTTTCCGATAGTTCAGTGGAAAAGACTGAAGCAATTCAGAATCCTGAGCATCGATGTGATAGCAAGATGCAGCAGAAGCGTCAAAGTCTGTATCAGAGCCAATCGGAAGGCGTGAAAGTGCGTGCCCATTTCCACGTTGAACCGCCGGACAATACACAATCTCGTACTGGTATTGAGGCGACAACAAAGTCCATCTTTGAAATTTTCGGGCAGTTCGTACTGGAACCGATTTCATCGGATGAAAGAAAGTTTGCAAAGGCTTGTGATCCGCAACTAAGTAGAATATTTGCCGTACAAATAGCGGTGGAATTTACTGACACCATACACAATAGCTAATGCCCCTTTTTCAATTTGTGAATAGTTACACTGAGCTTTTTGGACAACACTTTTGATGCGAAAGCAATAGGTCTGCCTTTATCACCAATTCTGCCCGAAAACACTGCACCGATTCCGTAAGAGGAAGCGACAACTTGCAATACAGCCGATTTGTCAAGATCAAAAAGTGAAATACGCATCGAGTACTAAGCAATGCATCTTTAAGTTTTTGAAAGCTACTTTTGGGCTCGTCTGTCCAAACAAAGGGGATATTCTTGCGACGCAAGCGATGCAATGGATCCACGATTTGTGCAGCATTCGGAATGAACCGAATATAATACTTAATTTTCCCTAAGACTGACTGCAGTTCTGTGACACTGCGAGGAACTGGCATGTCTCGCATGGCTTACAAATGCGACTGCAGAGGATGTACACTTTGACTGTTTACGACGTGACCGAGATACTGCAACTCAGACTTTAAAAAATCACACTTGTCCAGTCTACACTTTGGTCCTGCATCAGATAACACGGAAACAAAGCACATAAGTTTTCAGGGTGTTCTTCACGTGTACGACGTGCTACTGCAATATCGTCTATATGGTTTGAACAGTTTGGCACTTGTGCAGTTGACTGTTCCAACTGCCACTGGGAAATGGATGGAAAACGCAATGTATTTACATAAACCCAAATCCAACTGAGTGTTCACTACGCACACTTTTTGAGATTCTTTATCGAGCTGTATTTGAAGATAAGCGTCGCACATATCAGTTTTAGAAAAGTAGCGTGCTGTGCCTAATTTGCTCATAACATCTTCTGGGCTTGGCAGTGGATAAGTATCAATGACTGATTGTGGGTTGACTGTACCCTCAAAGTCAACATAGAGGCGAATGTGACCTGAAGGTTTCATGTGCAACACAAGTGGACTTGCCATTCACTGGCTGATATGGGCGCAATATCTCTGATACCTTGCAATTCTTTACGTTCAGCAGCGACTTTGTCCCGTAATGCAATGGGAACAATTCAGGTCCACCAAAATTTCGGCTAAGTATTGTGTTTCAGCCTAATATGTGCCACCACATTTTGAGGTTTGTCTAAACTTTCAGAAAAAGCTTCCGGGAATTATTTGAGCAAGCTCGCTACACTGTCTATAGCATTGAATGAATACACTGACAACATATTGTCCTGAGTGTCTGAGCCAAACAAGTCAAAAGAGTCAAGTCCAAATAGGGAGCGCCGGAACAAAAACCGATAAATGCGCATTTACTGTTAATACAGGAAGTAACAAATAATGCTCTCTAAATGGCTCCACAAGCTATCAAAAGAAGAAACACACCATAAAACACTTGATGTCACGTTCTGCTGAAAATTATTTTGTGGCAGCATATACAGGGTGGTACAAAAAGGTACGGACAACCTTTCAGGAATTATTCCTCACACACAAATATAGAAAAGATGTTATGTGGACATGTGTCCGGAAACTCTTAATATCCATGTTAGAGCTCATTTTAGTTTCGTCAGTATGTACTGCACTTCCTCGATTCACCGCCAGTTGGCCCAACTGAAGGAAGGTAATGTTGACTTCGGCGCTTGTGTTGACATGCAACTCATTGCTCTACAGTACTAGCATCAAGCACATCAGTACGTAGCATCAACAGGTTAGTGTTCATCACGAACGTGGTTTTGCATTGAGTGCAATGTTTACAAATGCGGAGTTGGCAGATGCCCATTTGATGTATGGATTAGCACGGGGCAATTGCCGTGGCGCGGTACGTTTGTATCGAGACAGATTTCCAGAACGAAGGTGTCCCGACAGGAAGACGTTCGAAGCAATTGATCGGCGTCTTAGGGAGCACGGAACATTTCAGCCTATGACTCGCGACTGGGGAAGACCTAGAACGACGAGGACACCTGCAATGGACGAGGCAATTCTTCGTGCAGTTGACGATAACCCTAATGTCAGCGTCAGAGAAGTTGCTGCTGTACAAGGTAACTTTGACCACGTCACTGTATGGAGAGTGCTACGGGAGAACCAGTTGTTTCCGTACCATGTACAGCGTGTACAGGCACTATCAGCAGCTAATTGGCCTCCACGGGTACACTTCTGCGAATGGTTCATCCAACAATGTGTCAATCCTCATTTCAGTGCAAATGTTCTCTTTACGGATGAGGCTTCATTCCAACGTGATCAAATTGTAAATTTTCACAATCAACATGTGTGGGCTGACGAGAATCCGCACGCAATTGTGCAATCACGTCATCAACACAAATTTCTGTGAACGCTTGGCAGGCATTGTTGGTGATGTCTTGATTGGGCCCCATGTTCTTCTACCTACGCTCAATGTAGCACGTTATCATGATTTCATACAGGATAATCTACCTGTACTGCTAGAATATGTGCCTTTACAAGTACGACACAACATGTGGTTCATGCACGATGGAGTTCCTGCACATTTCAGTCGAAGTGTTTGTACGCTTCTCAACAACATATTCGGTGCCCGATGGATTGGTAGAGGCGGACCAATTCCATGGCCTCCACATTCTCCTGACCTGCACCCTCTTGACTTTCATTTATCGGGGCATTTGAAAGCTCTTGTCTACGCAACCCCGGTACCAAATGTAGAGACTCTTCGTGCTCGTATTGTGGACGGCTGTGATACAATACGCCATTCTCCAGGGCTGCATCAGCGCATCAGGGATTCCATGCGACGGAGGGTGGATGCATGTATCCTCGCTAACGGAGGACATTTTGAACATTTCCTGCAACAAATTGTTTGGAGTCATGCTGGTACGTTCTGTTGCTGTGTGTTTCCATTCCATGATTAATGTGATTCGAAGAGAAGTAATAAAATGAGCTCTAACATGGAAAGTAAGCGTTTCTGGACACATGTCCACATAACATATTTTCTTTCTTTGTGTGTGAGGAATGTTTCCTGAAAGTTTGGCCGTACCTTTTTGTAACACCCTGTATTATTGCTCCTGTATCTCCCCACTACAGCTCAAGCACATGAAAACAGGAAAAATGGATATATCGGGTTTTGTTCCGTCGCTCCTCAAATATGTTTTCAGTCACTTGAGTGTAGCGCTGTAAATGCCACTGTGCACATATGCGAGCGATGCATGCCAGGCAAAATACATGTTCCGAGAATGCGAATGTCTTGTCCATCATAAGCCGCCAGGTGCGTGCTAGTTTTAGACAGGCGTGGACAGCTAAACAGATCGTATCTGTGACTATTTAGCAGTGTGACAGAGGCACCCATGTTCAACTGAAATATCACACGTTTCCGACAAATAAGTGAATGAGGGATAAGGTTGTCTGACAGTCGTATCACTGACGAAACTGCGTGCTTGCTAGCTGCAGACTTGGAATATACTGCATGAATGAATTGGGCCTTGTGACGAAAGTTTTGTGAGTGGGCTTAATTCTGATGTTTGTTCCGTTGCAAACACACGGATTACGCATGTACTTTCCTACCACAACCGTAACACTGAGCTTGTCGGGAGGGGCAGTCTTTATGTTCGTGCGGTGTATAACAGCGAGGGTGAGACTTAATTTTGTTCGCCCGTGTAGCTAAATGTGTAGCGTACAGCATACACGGCGTGGAAGGCTGTTTACATGGCGTGGCGAGCGTACGCCGCCAGTGCGGAATAGCGCGATCATAACTAAGAGACTCAACCTGACAAACAGCTGGCTGCTCAAATGTATTAGTCGACAAGGCACCGGAATCGTACTGATCTAATATTTGCACCACCTGCTGAAATGATGGATCGGCCTCTTTCAATATTTGTTCTCTGACTTCGACATCAGGCACACTGTACACGATCTCATGACGCAACATAACATCTGAATAGAAAGCACCGCTAGCACATATGAAAATTGAATTTTCTTGTCACACCCTGAAAATCTGTCACCCACTCGCAATATGTTTCTTCTGTCCGTTTTTCGTAACTAAAGAATTGATTCGCAACTGCGACCACATTAACTTGTTGCACATAACAATTTGTTATGGAGGTGATAACCTGTTCTAAGCAAGTTCACTCGGTGTGGCGTTAGGAGAAAAACCTGAATTAATCTGAACACTGCACTTCCAGCCGTTGATAATAGACAGGGAAGTTTCACAATACGTAGAACTTCGTGGGCGACGATGGGTGCTTCAGACTGGGCCAACCACTCGTGCCATTCTTCTTCGTATTGACTAAACATTCGAAAAGGTGCTATAGCAGCTGAAGTAGGCGGCGCTTGTTCGGCGGGGCGCTCAGCGATGGCTAGTCGCTGCTGCATTGTGGTGAGAGGAGTAGATATCTGGTTTGTCTGAAACTGAAGCAACTGAATTAGATGTGTGGATTCCAACGTTTGCGACGGCGACGCCTGGGGCGGAACAGGTGGGATGGCCATACTGGAAGACACAAATGGCAAAAAAATATACAAGGGGAACGACAAAATCTATGAAATGTTCTGCAACGCCCACCTGGAAAAACTGATTAGTACACTACTGCACATTAAAACTGCTACACCAAGAAGAAATGCAAATGATCAACGGGAATTCATTGGACAAATACATTATACTAGAACTGCCACATTTTCACACAATTTGGGTGCATAGATCCTGACAAATCAGTACCCAGAACACCCACCTCTGGCCGTATTAACGGCCTTGATACGCCTGGGCATTGAGTCAAACAGAGCTTGGACGGCGTGCCCATGCAGCTTCAACACGACACCACAATTCATCAATAGTAGTTACCGGCGTATTGTGACAAGCCAGTTGCTCGGCCACCATTGAACAAACGTTTTCAATTGGTGAGAGATCTGGAGAATGTGCTACCAGGGCAGCAGTCGAACATATTCTGTATCCAGAAATGCCCGTACAGGACCTGCAACATGCGGTCGTGCATTATCCTGCAGAAATGTAGGGTTTCGCAGGGATCGAACGAAGGGTAGAGCCACGGGCGTAACACATCTCAAATGTAACGTCCACTGTTCAAAGTGCCGTCAATACGAACATGAGGTGACCGAGACGTGCAACCAATGGCACCCCATACCATTACGCCGGATGCTACGCTAGTATGGCGATGACGAATACACGCTTCCAATGTGCGTTCACCGAGATGTCGCGAAAACGGATGTGAGAGAACCTGGGTTCATCCGAAAAAATGACGTTTTGCCATTCGTGCACCCACGTTCGTCGTTGAGTACACCATCGCAAGGCGCTCCTGTCTGTGATGCAGCGTCAATGGTAACCGCAGCCATGGTGTCCGAGCTGATTGTCCATTATGCTGCAAACGTCGTCGAACTGTTCGTATTTGGGCGCTGTGGCCGAGCGTTTCTAGGCACTTCAGTCCAGAACCGCGGACATGCTACGGTCGCAGGTTCGTATCCTGCTTCGGGCATGGATGTGTGTCATGTCCTTAGGTTAAATAGGTTTAAGTAGTTCTAAGTCTAGGGGACAGATGTTAAGTCCCATGGTGCTTAGAGCCATTTGAACCATTTTTTTGAAATGTTCGTGCAGATGGTGGTTGTCTTGCAAACGTCCCCACCTGTTGACTCAGGGATCGAGACGTGGCTGCACGATCCGTTACAGCCATGCGGATAAGATGCGTGTCATCTCGACTGCTAGTGATTAGAGGTCTTTGGGTTCCAGCACGGCGTTCCGTATTACCCTCCTGTACCTACCGATTCCTATTCTGCTAACAGTCATTGGATCTCGACCAACGCGAGCAGCAATGTCGCGATACGATAAACCGTAATCGCGATGGGCTACTATCCGACCTTTATCAAAGTCGGAAACGTGATGGTACGCATTTCTCCTCCTTACACAAGGCATCACAACAACGTTTCACCAGGCCCCGCCGGTTTGTGTATGAGAAATCGGTTGGAAACTTTCCTCATGTCAGCACGTTGTAGGTGTCGCCACCGGCGCCAACCTTGTGTGAATGCTCTGAAAAGCTAATCATTTGCATATCACAGCATCTACTTCCTGTCGGTTAAATGTCGCGTCTGTCGCATGTCACCTTCGTGGTGTAGCAATTTTAATGGCCAGTAGTGTAAAAACGACAAGAAACTGGTAATGCAAAGCGAACGCCTCTGCAAAGTATAGACAAGAGGGAGTCAAGGCGCCGGCACAATACACCCAAAAAACAGAAGTCCGTGGCCGGGAGTCTCGTAGTTTAGTGGTAAGACTCGTCACCAGTTCTGGGGTATTGTCCGCTCGTCGCTAATAGGGTGCCTAAGGGATGCAGCGTTCTCGGAATGCTGTACAACAACTCATACAAATAACATTAGTAATTTTGTTTCCAGAAAGCAAATTTACAATGCTTGACTACAGCAAATGTCGCTAGCGAGAGGTGACATGAGAACAGTAGAGTTAGTGCTCTACACAGAGTCCAAAGAAACACTTGATACGGATCTGACAGCGTAGCACTAATCACGTCGCAGACAGGGCCGATCTGAGCGGCGGAGGCTAACAGCAGCATCGTTTATATGGACTTGTTGCAGGGGGCGCGCCTGGCGAGGAGCGGTCCAATTACGCGCACCATTGGCCACCTTTCCCCCACCGCCTTCTCTGGTATTGCGTTCCGCATCTTCGTTCCCGTTCCGGCGTCTGTGGTTACGTAAGAACCATTTCGATTCGGCGACATTTTCGGATGGTGTATGTGCCATTAGCCGAATGTGGTCGCAGTGAATGTGAAAGATATGGCCTCTGTCAGCTATATGTCGGGGAATGCTGAATGGCCAATTAGTCCGTGCCACTGACGTCGCCCATCGAAAATACATTTCGATTTCGAACCATGGAACTTCAGAACGGCATGACAATCAGCATGACGTCCCGAGAAATGGAGACAGAGCTTGCTTTTTCAATTTCAAGCTGAAGTGACTCTTCAAGATGTTGTAAGCACTTTTTAGATTGGAGGTGCGTGTTTTAAAAGAAATATTTAGTAAAAGTTGTTTTTAGTAGCAATTTTCAGGGTTTGAAAGACATCACATATCTGTACCCCCCAAAGATACAAGGTTGAGGGCACGATTAATACCGCAACAATTTGCAGAGTAAGGGATCTGGATCGAAAACTAGCTACGACAGTAGGAATATACACGCAAAACGACGACTCCTACAACTCGTGACACAGTAGTAGCACAAAGATGAAACCAAAGTAGGAAAGAATTAAGAACAGTATAAAACTAGTCGAATGAGTGAATACGTAAAATAACCGTTAAGGTCGTGTAAAACATACGTTTCCATTGACAATAACTAGCTACATTTTACCTCTTCTTTTGGGATTTAGACTGTTATTATAATTTCCTCTCTCCGTTTCATCAGCTGGAGGGCGTGTCTCTCTTACCAAATATACACACTTAGAACCTACTTGTTGTAAGTAATTTTCGTACGGGGGTAATTCCAAAAGTTTTTTTTTTCTACAATGGTTTATATCAGTTTGCAGCTTACACATTTAGCTACTACTCGACACAATCACCATTTCTGTCGATGCATTTTTGTAGACACTGTGGCAGTTTTTGTATGCCCATGTCATACCAGTTCGCCGCCATGAAGTACAGAAAGTTATGAACCTCTTCTTTCACCTCGTCTTCGGAGCTGAATCGACTACCGGCCAAATGTTCTTTTAACCTAGGGAACAGGTGATAGTCACTGGGCGCCAAGGCAGGACTATAGGGTGGGAGGCTGATTGTGTTCCACTGAAACTGTTGCAGGAGACCAGCCGTTTGCTGAGCGATGTGTGGGCGAGCGTTGTCATGGATAATGCGTACGCCCATGCTAAACATTCCTCTTCTCCAGTTCTGAATCACCCGTTTGAGTTTTTTCAGAGTCTCACAGTACCTGTCAGCATTAATTGTGGTCCCAGCGATTCAGTTTCGACGACGAAGTGAAAGAAGAGGTTCATAACTTTCTAAACCACATGGCGGCGTGGCGGTATCACATGAGCATACAAAAACTGCCACAGCTTCTACAAAAATGCACCGACAGAAATAGTGATTATGTCGAAAAATAGCTAAATGTTCAAGCTGTGAACTGATGTAAACCATTGTAGAAATAAACAGGTCTATGTACTTATAAACAATAGGAGACCTTACTTTTGAGATTACCTTCGTATTACACATAACTGATAGCTCAGATCAGCAATGGCGGTTAAAACAAGTGTCAGTATTTCGTTTAAATTTTTTGCCCGATTTACTGAGAAATCTGTTGACATCTGTGACATTCAGAACAATTTGTCCATTTACAGGCACATTTTGTATTTAACACATTTGACAATAATGCGCCAGAGCTTGCTACGTGTTGACGGATTGTGCTGTGGGTTCTTCTTGTTGCAGAGTGGATGGGCAGCAGTAGTTGGAGGCAGTGGCGCAGTCGTGTATCGACGCAGTGCAGACTTTGCAGGAGGTTGGTACCACTCTGCACGTTCCGCAGAGGTTCCTTAACGTCCCATTTAGTTTCGCAGCACAAACAGCCTTCCATTAGATAGTGGAAGCTGATACAATTTTGATAGCTCCCTCATAAAACAAAATACTTAATGACTGGTTTGAGACATTTTGTTGATTTCAATTGTCTCTTTCTTCCATAACATGACTTACACATTCACAATAATTTAAAATACATTCAAGCAAAAATCTGGACGAACGTAAGTTTCACACACTTAGGAAGCTAATCCGATTCATCATCAGCTATCCAAACGACACCTGAAATTCGGCTCATTGAAGCTTACATCACTACATTCAAATTATGCGCTTTATTCTGAAGATTTTCTTACTACTGCGAATATGAATCTCTCACCACGTTATAAAATTTCTGTCATTTTTTATACCCACTGAGCTTTCAAACACACGTACAACATCATGTGAATTAGATACTGGAAAGCATTATTTCACCCATTAAATATAATTCTGGAGAGCTGACGCCCTTTCACATTCGCTTACCGCGCAAAGGAATATTGTGGAACTTCTGTTATAAATTTACATCCCATTCACATTCCAATATAGACTGTCGTCCGCACACCTACTGAACTTTGCCAGTCCAAAATAATTTTTTCCTAGCGTGAATCCTACAATTGTGGGTAGCACTTAGGGTGCCACAATAATTATGTTTCGTTATAATTTCAAACATACAGCACTTAATCACATCACTTTCATGTTTTCAGTCACGTCAGCTACCATTCTTAAAATAATTTTAGGCGTATTTTACATACCATTGGTTTTTCTAGATCGTATATGAAATTGTTTTTCCGATGAGATGGAAGAAAGACTCAACCGTTCACTAAAGTTTCCCATTTTTGCAGTTCTTAACCTGTGTCAGCTATGATCATCGCATTCAATATACTTTTGAACAAAATGACTTCTTTTTCCCAGGCGATACTGGTAAGTATGAGGCCAGTCATTTTACATTACACAGGATCAGTAGGTCCACTGCTAAAAAATTGTGATTAATCAATTCTTCTGAACTGGGGTCGGAAGTAGAAGTTGCTGACACCGCCCTACATGAAGGCGATTGGCATGGAGGAAGGTGGTACAAATGCTAGGGAATGCACAGCATTATGAAATAGGAAAATGTTTGGGAATGTGTCTCTCCAACAGCCAAAAGCGATGAAATTTCTTATTTATTGTAGTAACACAGTTTCAAATTTGACCGGGGACAAAACTGCGTTTCAGGCATAGAAACGTGTTGTAGACATCACACACGATCAGCTTCACTGTAATGCTGATAATTACTGAACGCAATTCTGGCAGTCTGAAACAGTAACAGATAACCTATCACTATACCAATTCTTGGACAACTGTTGATTATCAGTTAGTGATTCAGAAAGAAAGGGTATCATATATGGACCACAAACATAACGCTAAAAGTAATCATGTATGATGCCTACCATATATTTCGATTACAACGCAGTTTTTGTTCCGATCAGTTTGAAAATGGAATATACAGTTAAGTACCAATTCATGGAAATAATTTCATCAACGGTGACTGCGATCTATTAACCAGAAGAAAGGTTTAGTACACGGAATTTAATGATGGAGGTGGGAGAGTCGGTGACGTGCAGGTTGTGATCCGCGGCTGTACGCTAATGTGTTTGGCTGAATCCTAGGCCATAACACAGTGCTCACAATAGGTAGAGTACACTGACGATGGTCATCCGAGCGTAGAAAAGGAGCGTTAACCTCATCGGTTTCCTTGGCCTTCACTGACGGAAGAAAGCTTCCATCCTCCACTGTCTCCTATACCGCATCCAAACTTTCAGACACTGTACGTCGCACCATAGACAACAATACTACGCCGTTCCCCACCTGAAGGATTGGATATGTATGCTGTCTAGCTTGCATTTATTCCAAAGGCTTGTTAACAACAATACTACATCGGTCTCCACCTGAAGGATTGGATATGTATGCTGTCTTAACTTGCATTTATTCCAAAGGCTTATTAGTACACTGAACTACGAATCGTAAGAAAAGTGACACTGTTGAAATCTAGCTTCATCAAAAAATGGTAAGGTACAATAATTGTGACAGGGGAAATTAATTTCTCAGTAGGTAGATAAGGGGTAAGTCTATTCAAATCGAACAATTCAATGTGCCGGTAAGAAATGTCTTACACTGAGTAAGCAGGGCAGGAAGTAATTAAGGATGCAACTTCCAGCCTTCTGATAATTTTTCGTGCCTAGGGTTCACTGTCATGTAATTTTTTTTTAAAGATATCATGATGACCTTCGTCTGTAAAAATGATTTGTTCATGAAATCCATTGTTCCAGTGGGTAAATGCGAAGCTATAAATACGTGCATAAGTGCACATACAAAGTGTATCAAGTCAGCTTTACCTATGCCGCCCACATGGCCTTTTCTTGCCATTCATTTCGAGAATCCTTGGATTGTCTAGAAATACCAGCACACATCCCTCATAACTTTATCAAGTGGTTAAGAATATTTTTATTTTCTGAGCAAACCATGTACTTTGTGGGATATCGTACTATACATAAGTTGTGTGTAATGTTAGTTCATAGTTTATTAACTGACTCTGCATACGGGCAATGTGTTAAAGGAGAGTTTATCTTATTCGGGTGTGCAACTCATGTTCAGTGTTTCTGTTACAGCTCATGCACGAGTAACACGGAATGAATGATTATCGCCGAGAGGTTTGCGGGGAGTTATGAACGTACAAATTACCCTAATGTCTTTTTGTGCTTATGACATACACTGAATTACGTTACAGCGTGATAAATAAACTACTCTTTTCCTTCAGCAAATCGTAATGGAGCTTTATACAATGCAACGTTGCTTTAAAGATTTTAGTTAACTGAGTATTATTATTAATGTTTAACATGTAGATTATTTTCCCTGAAGATGACAGACAACTATGTGACGTTTGATATTATGTTCCCGCTAGCAACCTCACCTGCCATTAATAAAAAGAATTGGTTTTTCTGTAAGATGTTTGAGTATGACTACAATTACTTTCTTCTTTAGTACAAATTCACACTTATTTAGTCGTAAGAAATCGAAGCAGGATCCTCAACTCGTATTTTTAGTGGAGTGCAAGGATTTCTGTCGGATTATCTCAAAAAATCATTCACAAGAAGTTCATTTGATGTGGTATTTCTTTACAGGTTTTCCCACGAATAACCTAGCACTGGTCGACAGCTGTGCGACACGTCTGCAACATACAATTGTGATAAAGACTGACGCCCATACAAAAAATTATATTTTTGTTTCAAAACGAGATATATTGATGTTATTGTAATTTGTATGATTTTAATAAATTTATAGAATGTGTTGTGTAATACTGCTATTTATACTTAACTCACCAAATTCATTCATTAATCGTAGTGACGATACATGAACTCAAATTCATCCAGTGCGGCCATTAGCAAATCATTTCGGGGAGTGATACTATTTTAAAAGAGTATGGCACATTTAATGTTGCAGGTTTCCCGGCGAATGAGGATGGTAGTTGGTGTTTTAACTCTTTCAGATTCTCTACGACAAAGTACCCAACATTTGCTTCTAATAGAATTACCACTTCACACAATTTACCATATACGGTTTTGGAATGTACTGGCGGTAGCATGATTCTGCTCAGTGGACTATTACTCTGATAATACTCTATTAAATATGGTAAAACCTTGGGCAACAGTTAATGTTCTGCAGCGCCAGACCAGGAAACCGTCTCCGTTTATTGACACTGAAAGAGTTATCTCAGGTAAATTGTGTAACTGAAATTTAGTGGAACTTTGGCAACATCAAACGAGACAGGAAGCCTATAAGTTCTTTTTTTGTAAGGTAACCACTTCAAAAGAGTGCGTTAACTTCAAGGGAATTCATCACAACAATCGAAATGAATATTCTCTGTGAAAGCGGAAACACCCCATTAACGGAAAAAGAGAAAGGTAAGATAAAACGACGAAGTCCGAGAAAAGAATTCTTCGAATTTGATTGGACCCAGGGATTGTAAATGTCCCCTGCTGTTTGAGAAGTGGGTAATGAAAGACTGATAGAATCTATCAGAAAGGTAAGCGTACTTTCCATGAGCGTGTTTTGAGAAGGAATAAGAAGCCACTAACAACACAACCGTGCATTACAGAAAAGAACTGATGTTTTCTCCTCGAAGTTCTGTTGTTTTAGGAAGACGTCTCTCTCTGCTGTTGTCAACTGGGGTTACGGCCCACAAACTTCTCTAAATTTATAGTGGCTATTTACCTACGCTTTGAAACATTTTAACACTATGCTAGGGATATTAAGAAGGTACTTTATAGCCGAAAATAAATACACCGTGTTATCATGAACTGTACACCTTGCTCCATGACATTATCACTCTGCAGCGGAGTGAGCGCTGATATGAAACTTCCTGGCAGATTAAAACTGTATGCCGGACCGAGACTCGAACTCGGGACATCTGCATTTCGCCAGCAAGTGCTCTAGCATCTGAGCTGCCATTACCTCGCCTCCTATCTTCCAAATTTCACAGAAGCTCTACTGCGAACCTTGCAGAACTAGCACTCATGGAAGAAAGGATGTTGCGGAGACATGGCTTAGCCACTGCCTGGAGGATGTTTCCCAAATGAGAATTTTGGTAGTTCTGCAAGGTTCGCAGAAGAGCTTCTGTGAAGTCTGGAGGGTAGGAGACGAGGTACTGGCAGAATTGAAGTTGAGAGGAGGGGGGGGGGGGGGGTCCTGAGTCGTGCTTGGGTAGCTCAGATGGTACAGCACTTTCCCCCGAAAGAAAAAGGTCCCGAGTTCGAGTCTCCGTCCGGTAAGCAGTTTCAATCTGCCAGGAAGTTTCATCGTGCACTATTTTCGACATAGCCGCCACCGACATTCAGACATTTGTCATAACATGCAGTGAATTTGAAGAAACCACTCTCGAAAATTCGGTACCTTGCGATACAAGGAATGGTCGTACAGCCTGCTCCATCTCAGAGTCGGCCCGGAAATGACATCCCGATTGTGCGGCTGTCAGTGCAGGGACAGGAGAAAGTCCAATGGGCATGATCGGGGCTGTAGGTCGGGTGATCCAGTCTCCCCCTTCAGAAGCGACAGATATGGTCGTATGTGTGCCTTGCCGTGCATGTTTTTTTGTTGTCGTCCAGTACCACAACACCTTCACTCAAGAGCCCTGGTCTCTTTCGTCGAATGGCACTGATGGCTCCTCGTATAACCTCGGGCACGTCAGTCCGCTGCTGCTCTTTTTGTTGCGTAGTGCTCCTCGCATGAGTCATTCCTCCCTTGCTGACGCTTACCTTCCGTCGTTGAACCAGCAACTAGTGTGGATTCGCATGGTGTTTATTTGCGTCACCCGATGTACCACCTTCACTTTCAAAAACGATGACAAAGTTTTCTTCGGAACGTCCCTTGTATTTAAACTGCGGTGTTGTACGGGGAAGGTTCTCCTTAGGTACTGCCATAATGCGCCGGTGAGTATATTTTAAAGGTTTGAACTATTCTTTCCACAACGTTCCTCTTATAGGTAGTAGAACATTAGTAATCTATCGTACATCTGTATCTGTTTCTGTTAAAGGTTGGTCTCCTTTTCCCTTTTTCAGTCCCATGAATGTATTGATGCTATGACTTCCTCCTTGTGCAAAAACTACTTCCATCCGAAATAGCTCTGGCACCTAACGTCCTCAAATTTTTGCTTTCAGTCTCTATCTTCTTCTACAGGTCTTACCCTCTACAGCTCATCCACCCTAATGGAAGTCATTCTCTGAAGTTCTAACAGTTATCATTTGGACCTATAAGAACAAATAGGGAGAGTGTTTCCCAGGTAATCATTCCTTCACCGATTCTGTGGAGGACTTACTCGTTCCTTAACACCCCACCAAATTTCCAACATCTTCCTATAACAGAATACCAAACAGTACCTTTTCCCCACGAACCACAGATCATTTCCACAAAATACTGTGCTACAGATGTATTGTCATACTCAAAAGTATCCATACGAGATGAAATGCGTGCCGCTCGATAGCAATGCATTACACATAACGTAACTTTCTTCCAGGTCCTCTAATCTCTCTTCAGCACAGTCACTTGACTATACAAAATGGTTACCACAAACAACCACTAGAGAACATTGCCCTGTATGGCAATAACTCTAGATACAAATATCTGAGAAAACTATCTTCGAGATGAGCCAGCACTTAACGCTTGTATGTTCAAATTTATTTCAATAAGGGACATTTGTAAAATCTTAGCAATCTCTTTAGTGTCTGAGACAACTAACGCCCTTAGCTCTACCACAAACATCGTTCCGTAATACTATTATTTACTCAAAACAAGATTTTCCCACGAGTAATAGATTTTTCAACGATACCTGAACTCCAAAAATTGTGCAATTATTCGCAGTCTTCTTGTTCTTTAAAACCACATATTAACCGTCGTTCGCTTGGTGAGTGGCTTTTATAAAGCGGTTAATGACATCATCAAATAGAAACCACGTGATTAATAGTGTCAAAAGCTCTGCGATAAGATCCTATAGGACTGAACTGCTGTCATCGGCCCCTAGGCTTACACACTACTTAATCTAACTTAAACTAAATTGCACAAACGACAACACACGGACCCATTCCCGGGAGAGGACAACAACGTCAGAGGGAGCCGCGCGCGAACCGCAGCAAGGCACCCCTGACCGCGCGGCTATCCCGGGCTGCCTCAAGCACTCTATGGAAATATCAAATCAACAACGTGACGCAAGGAATATCTCTTTATTCATGACGACACGCGAATCAATGTGCAGATCGAAAGTAACCTATCGCCCTAGTTGCATAATACAGAATGACATAAAAAGTCAAAACTATTCATGAGCAGCTAGTTGTACATATGGCTGAACTTTAAATGGCGTGAATAACTGCCTTGTTATAGATATGATTTCAAACCGACCATCTCGATGCAAAGCAAAAACAGCAATGGTATCGTGCCTAATCCAGACTCCAACACAACATTGATCATTACTCCTGACTGGGCATAAAGAGACGTCATATTCCTAATTTTTGAACACCATTATCTTGAAATGATGTAACGTACAGTTTTGTGTTGGACGGGCAATCGAACCGAGCATCTAACCGAATTCTTAACTAAATACATTGCAGTGTCAGCAGAAGCGAGATGCTGGACCCAGAAGTGACAAGACGAATTAATTTTTGCATTCCAGCATTCGAATCCGGGAGCTATCACCATTGATATCTAGTCATGGATGAAAGTTAAATATACTTTACTTTCACCAGCAGTAAGATGTGCACAAGCTTTGACTAGAAATAATGAGACGAAGAGTTAAGTGCTGACTGAGAATGTAACCCCACACATATTGTCATTAACACCGCGTCATTGAACAGTATGACGTGACGGAAGGTTCTGTGTCTCAGTGGGACTCAAAACGATCAAAAACCGTTATTGATGACAACGAATAAAGAGGCTATAAAGATCTGAATTATTTTCCACCAGCTGTTAGGCGAACTCGTGCTAGAGCTAGAAAAGACATGATGAAAGTTTTTGTCTAGACCTGGATTTGTATTCAGAGAAGTAACTTACGCGAAGACTTTCAAGCGTTTTGAGTCTTTAGCAAGCAGTTAACTGACGGAACTATTGACATGAAGGTTTCAAATCGCGAAAAATGTGAGATACGAGTTCAAACCCCACTTTAAAAGCAATACATTCAACATCTCAAGCTCAAATACAAGGTGGAACAAGTGCCCTGTGACTTTACATGGCGTTTGGTTCACTAACTGGAACAAAGTTGTCAATGCAGGAAAGGTTATGGGTACATAGTTTCTAAATGCCACCAATTCCCACTCTTTTGTGATCTAGCGTCACCTCTAGTCAGTAGCGATAAAACAATATTTAATGTGAATCTTGTACCACGGTACCATCGTATGTACTTCACTTTAAGCAGAGGTGTGCAAATCTACTTGTGACAGTTAAAAACTGTCAGCTGATCTGGGAATCGTTCGCATTCCCTTTGCAAACCCACTTAGCATCAATATACCAGAACATCGAGCTTCACGTGCAAGTCGGTTATCGATTTTTGCTGCGCAGGTACACCACGCGCTGAAAATTCAGACTCCCTTACTACCTGAAATGGATTACAGAACGTTCAATACTTTTATTTCCTGGTTTGATCGAATTACCATGAATCAGGTGCCTTGAGTTCCCAATCCGTACATTCGACTTGATTTTATAACCTCTGAAATAAAATCACGTAACAGCCATCCATAAGATCCTCCAACGCTGTAGGATGTGGCAGATACTAGACGAAGTTTTGCCTTTCACCTGAGCTATTCTGCTGCAAAGTTACTGAAGCTACTTCTTCCGTAACCTTTTAAATCACGCAGCGTCTGTTTGTTAACAGAATGTCTTTCCGTAGTAATGAAAGAATTTACTTTATATTCTAAACCGCCAGTAATAGAAGAATCATGGAAAAATATTTGTGTGAAGGTCTCGCTGCTACCTGTACTGATCAGTTTAATTACTGCTCCACCGGCCTTTGGCTACCTGATTGTGGTTGGCGTCCTCTCAAATGTTCTCGACGCATTGCGTCTTGGACCTATGATCTACAGCGGAAGTTTCTGCACTCACATTGGCAAGCATATCACTATTTGTTGTAACTTGTTTTTCAGTTGAATCTCTTCGATGAATTGATAGTATACCATACAGTAGATGTGGCGTTGTAAACAGTGTTCATGCAGCACACGATGTTTGGAGTACTACGCGTGTAGTCTATGAGACAAAATATATCTGGAAAGCGGAGGTTCGTTCATAAAGTCGTGGTAATCTTACCTGCTGTGTTGATACGCTTCCTGCTATGAGTGTTTTTCTCAATCGTCAGTTAATATCTCTAGTACTGTTCCTTTAGTGACATCTTGATAGCTTTAGGATGCAAATAGCTTACAGGTTACAAAATTGAGCGTTACATAGAGAAAAGTTTAACATTCGTGGTATTTTGTTCTCTTTGTATTTAACACAGGAGCAATGGTAGTGGAGGAAAGTCGAATACTTGTGCAATGTATGGTGTGGTTTCATCGAAGATATCACCAACGTAGATATTTTTCTCGTTTCAAGTTGGATCGTTTATACATGTATTATTCGTCACATTCAGAAAGCCTAATGGTTGTAGCTAAGTTATATAAGAGATAAAACGCTAGTGTCCTGGAACACTGGAACCTAGGAGCAATGCTGTTCTTTACTATGTAGCTCGACGACGTTCCCACAAATCTAATGACCAAACGTGCCGTTACGTGCTCCTTCATTGTCCGGGCGATGACTAACTCAAATAACCCAACGGTACCGACCAGCTGCCGTGTCATCCTCAACCCATAAGCGTCACTGGATCCGTAATGGAGAGGCATCTGGTCAGCACACCGGTCTCCCGGTCGTATATCAGTTTCCGAGACCTGAACCGCTACTTCTCAATCAAGTAGCTCTTCCGTTTGCCTCACTAGGGCTGAGTGCACCCCGCTTGCAACAGCGCTCGGCAGACCGGATGGCCACCCATCCAAGTGGTAGCCCAGCCCGACAGTGCTTAACATCGGTGATCTGACGGGAACCGGTGTTAGCACTACGGTAAGGCTGTTGGCAATTTGATAGGTGACACAGTATAAATAGAAATCGTTCAAAATATTTACCCAGAATACCAATGAAATATCAAGTGAATTTGGCAGGACACTTCTGTATCACTTCGGGAAGTAATTAGACTACTACAGATTTGCCAGACTTATCCTATAATGTTGCCAAATCCTAACTGTCTTCACAGCCGAATGGCATGCATTTCCAAAACCGATGTGTGACATGCACAGGTTAGCAGTCCTTGAGTTACGCTTGCATTTTAAAGACGAAGCAAAACATTTTACCAAATTGACACGTGTTGCAAGTAAGTTGCAAGTAAGTGAAAAATAATTGGGCAGTTTTCCTCTTCTTAGCTGTCACTATTTACTTTTGTCATAGGCTCTAGATTTTCAGAATATTCGTCTGAGTATTATCGAGGAGTAAGTGTTAGAGCAGACTGCTACAATAATTATTTTAATAAAACTAATTGAAAATGCAGCCTGAAGTGGTGTTTATACGCAGAGACCTACAGCAACGAATGCGACAGTGTAGATTGGTAGACGATGCTGGACTGTGAAGACCGTCCAGGTTCAAATGGCTCTGAGCACTATGGGACTCAACTGCTGTGGTCATAAGTCCCCTAGAACTACTTAAACCTAACTAACCTAAGGACATTACACACATCCATGCCCGAGGCAGGATTAGAACTGCGACCGCAGCGGTCGTGCGGCTCCAGACTTTAGCGCCTTTAACCGCTCGGCCACGACTGTCCAGGTCATGTAAATTTATAACGCTAAATTACCATTATTGCTTGACAGCACTGGGTGTCAGCTTGTGAGTACCATAGCTCAACAGTGTGTGTACAGCATCAACAGTCTTGTTCCCCATAAACAACACAGCCTCATCTTTTTGTACGAGTATTTAACACTGTGTACACGTTTTTTCACTGTTTTCTTTTCATAGCTAGCAACAATAGCCTATTTACTGTTGAAAACTGGTTTACGGCTACATAATCAAACCGTATAAAAGGATACAAGCTTAAAATCTGAGGATGGGAATAGCTAAAACTACATAATAAACGAAGACATGTATTAAGTGATCAAGACGGTTTTATTCACAAAAGATTAATAAGATTGATATCATGTGACACAGTTATACGTGCTAAGTTCTTCAAATGATGTTCTTATGATGAGCTACATCTAAGACTTGTGAAAAAAGTTTTTTACAAGTTGATTGTTGTTGTTAGCGACTTAACAGAGCGGTAAGAAATTGTTAGCTGAGTATACACATATTGGTCGCAGGGTTCCTTACAGCATTTGGTCACAGCTGATTCTTCGACTTATTAAATCACAACAGTACTGCTTATGATTACTCTTATCTGCAGATGATTTGATATCTTCCGTTGGATACTGTCGCTGTGTTGTAAAGCTGATAAATAAGAGTAATAGGTTGTCACACTACTGCACACCCCCGTTACTTCCCCTCCCTCAGTCATACTGTGGATTTCTCATACGGTGTCTGAGTGAATGAAAGTTAATGTCCTGTTGTATGAACATATTTTCTCAACTTTAGCTTTGGTCAAGAGATGTAGCAAAGGAGGCTTGTCAGAAATAGATAAACAAAATTGCTTGTCCTCAACCCTCGAAGTGTTAGACACGTGTGTAATCAAAAGAAGACTGCAGACTAATGTAACTATAGCTCTTCAGCACATTGACTTGTCTCCAAAATTACCGATTTACCGTTCTTTACTGCAAGATTGTTTTTTATAACTATAGCAAAATCAGAACAACAAAACGGCATGCCAACAAATGTCCTCACAGCCTCATAATCTTTGTTTGAAGACATACTATGGAATCTTAAGCCCACAGTCACGAGCGTTGATGAAGTTCTGGTGAATACCGATACGTGGTCCCTCTGCTGCATTGTGTGGAGACTCTCTAGATGCTACCCATTATTGTTTATTGTTGTCGAACTTCCACAATTTTTTAACAATGATGCGCACTGACAGATCATTTTTGCTGTTCAGTCTGCAGTAAGTAATTACTGTTAACTGAACTACTCAAGACAACAAATTTGGTTCTTCTTACACTCAATTACTCATTCACGCCCTCCGTATCATATATAGTAATTTTTTATGATGTCTAGCACAATTAACTACGAATCTATTACCTCTGTCAGCGGAATAGCACACGAGATGTCTTTTGAAAGGTATATCTTTAAGCTTAATTATCTGACTTAACGAACTTAAATCACAGTTGTTTTGCTATAATTCGATAAAAATGGTAATAGAATTCATTGCTTAAGTATGTTAATAATGTAGATCCTGCCAGAAAGAATCGTATCTTCTGCTTTAAACTCAACTCTGTCTCCGGTGGTGCCTGGAACAATCGGTGGGTAAAGTCACTGTAAATTATGTATGCGTACAACATGAGATAGACGTAATATTTGGCAAAAGAACACTAGAGGGCTAAGGTTAGCAAAGCCGCATGGCCCTGGCACTTCGCAGAAGTAGCTCATGCATAGTAGGATATAATATCCTTTTCCCTCAAGTTGGCACAAACATCTTGACAGAAGGCTTTTCCCCTACGGTAATGGGGAGAGAGGTAGTCGTGTCCACGAACTGAAGAAGTCATGGGGGAGGGGCCGTCGATTGAGGCCTAGTGACAGCTGGAGCTATGTCGAGAAGTACGAGATGCTGACGGCCAAAGGAAATGGCGGGAGGACGCTGGAGGTACTGGGAGGTTGGATGCGCCCATTGAAAACGCAATAAAAATAACGTTCCCGATGACAGATGCGGCAACGCCGAGTGCTGACGGTACTGGGAGCACGGCTTCGAGCAATTGGGGCACAAGGAGCATTGAAGGGTAGTGAAAGGGTCAAACTATGGGCAACGGTCACCGGCAGTGAGAGCGCGACAGGTGCGTTGGGATGTGTCAGAAAGCAGTGAAAGCGTGACAGGGTGCAGTAGCAGTGCAGCAGGGTGCAATGGTATATGTCCAAGGAACGGGCTTGATCCGGCAGGAAACATATCACCGCAGCATGGGTACGCGAAGGTGGGAAATGGCCACCGAGTCATCAGAAGAAAGTTACAATTTATTACCCAAGTGATTACAATTTAGACTCAAAATTCAAAGAATTAACCCAAGAGAGGAGCATTTTTAAATGCTCGTGGTGAGACGTTGATATGTTCACCTTGCTATGCAACTAACTTGAGTGTGATCAGTTTCTCGCCTAAGATTATGTAAATCTTTATCTTCCTTAATAGGCCTCCAAAATTAATGATTGGTAGGAACCAAGGAACGGATGTTCTGAACAGATAAGTGTTGTGAGTACCAGAATAATTATTCGATCTCTTCAGTTCAGTAGAGAGAAATTGATTGTTATTAAAATGTTTCCCAAAGTGATATGAAGGGAACAGTTAAAATATACAAAGTAAACTTAGAAATAGCACCTGTGTTGGCTGACGCTCTTCAAACCAAATGTACGGCGCAAAATTCGGTGTGTATCTTACCATGAGTCTAACGAAAAAACAAACAAAAAAAATGTAAAGTGGCGATGACGAATGATGCGAATTAGTAATCAACTGTCGCGAGCTGTATCGCTCTGGCAAGATTGAGCAATGCGCTAATCGGAACACAAGGCTGATCACAGTACGCCGGTGCTGCTACATTTACCTGTAATAATTGCAGCAGTACCCGGTGCCTCTGTCCACCGCCTGCATTGCTCGATGTAGCTGCAACTGCATTGATGCGCGATCTCGGAAATAACGTGTTCCTCTCCGTACTCCGTAGCGGACAATAATGAGTAACACGACTGCTCGCTAAAGCAGTAATAGCGCGAATGCCTTTTTCTCACATCGAGCGTAGCCTCAGTGTCTCCTACTCTACACCAGTTTCTGCCCAATTATCTACTTGCAACAAAATTCCCGCCAATCCCCTGTCCTCTCTCCAAACATAGTGTGCGTCGGAGCCGGCCGAGGTGGCCGAGCGGTTCTAGGCGCTACAGTCTGGAACCGCGCGACCGCTATGGTCGCAGTTTCGAATCCTGCCTCGAGCATGGATGTGTGTGATGTCCTTAGTTAGGTTTAAGTAGTTGTAAGTTCTAGGGCACTGATGACATCAGAAGGCAAGTCCGATAGTGCTCAGAGCCATTTGAACCATTTTTTTGTGTGCCGGAATCATCGCCCCACGTCAACACTTTCAGCCAATGGGTAGCTTCTGGGAGGCGCAGCTTAAGTTCAAACGTGCTCCACGCTTCTGCCTCGCTAACGGAACCAACGGAATGTTTCTGCAGTCCCACGCCAAGAGCAGGTGTGTGAGGGGCATCCAAGGAGCGCACTTTGCCTACACGGCTCTTAGCGGAGCCGCACCGTTTTTCATGTTAATCGGCACCATGGCCCCAAAAAACTGAGTCTGGTCCAGTTTTCCACGTAGTGGAGAAATCGTGGCTTCGAGTTTTACTGTGCTGGATGAGGGCGCTATCCCACCGTCGTCCTGTACAAAGGCTGCCACCGCCGAGGGCGGTGTGTCCGATCGTTTTCTCCCGGGCTGCCCGTAGAGTCCGCTATAAACCGCCCCGACTCAGCCGTTTCCCCGTTTCATCGCGCAGGGCGTGTTGCGGCTCACTCACATAAACTGAACTATTTTCATCTTCTACGAAATTTACTATTTGTTTGAAATTCGACATTTAATCACCTCGTACGCCGATTCATTACTCTAAGGTGAAGATCTAGAAATATTTAAAACCATATGTATGGTTCATGGCTGTGTATCAAAAATATAAGGTGCGCGGGTGATGTGGGTCGTCAACTCATTGTGGGGGAGACACATCGGTTGCCGCTTTTGAAAGGCGTGAGCTGCGGGGTGGCAAGGGTTGTTGGAAGAACATGGGTCTATTGTTTGCCGTTGCATATAAAAGCTGGCCCGTGGGCAGACGGGAAGGCGGCGTTGCCGAGTGGTTAAGAAGCACGCAAAGATTTGAGTTGAGGGGTTATCCTGGGGAAGCGGCAAAAGTGTAATAACAGTGTGGATGGGAGCAAGCGACAGAGAAGGTGGCCAGGTAGGAATGTCGTTACCGTAGGCCAGAGGTGGCGTGTAGGACGTGAGCGTGGTATTCATAAGGAGCACGTGGAAGGGTTTACACTGAAGGACAGATGCATTACTGAAAAGAAAAAAAAGCAGAGTCCTGCTCTATTCTGAAGAAGGAAGTGTCGACTGCCAGAAACATCAGACAGTGTCAGTGTAAACTGGGAGGTCAGAGAAGGGAGGACGTGGGAACTTGCTTTCGACAAGTGGCGGTCCCTGATAGGAGCATGTGGATACTGGGAAAGCAGGTTTCGACAACTGATGGGAGTGTGTCTGTAACAATGGCAACTGCTGGTGGGATATTTGGGCCTCTAGCAACATCAGGCATTGGTAATCTAACAGAACATGCCTCGATCAATCGCTGCTGCCAGTGGTACGATTGTGATAGTGACGTATTGGGCACCGGAAGCTAATAAAGGTGTTCTATGAGTCGGGATGTGGAATGTCAGAAGTTTGAACGTGGTCGGGAAAACAGAAAATCTGAAAAGCATAGAACTGAGGCTCAAACTTGGAGGTCGTTGGAATGAAAAGGGAAGATGATCAAATGAGTATAGGGTAATACCGGCAGAAGAGTAAAATGGTATAATGAGAGTACGATTCGCTATGAATAGGAAGGTACGGCAGAGAGTGAGTTACTGTGATTAGTTCAGTGATACGGTTTTTCTCATCAAAATCGACAGCAAACCAACGCCGAGAACAATAGTTCATTTATATATGACGGCATGGCAAGCCGAAAATGAAGAGTTATAGAAAGTATATGAGGATATTGAACGGATAATTCACAACGTAGAGGAAGATCAAAATCTAACAGCCGGGAGGGATTGGAATTTGCTTTAGGGGAGGGTCTAGGAGAATGGATTATGGGAGAATATGGGTTTGGTACTAGGAATGGGAGAGGAAAGGGCTAATTGAGTTCCGGAATAAATTTCTGCTAGTTATACGAATTCCCTATTCAAGAATCACAAGAAAATAGGTATACTTGGGAAAGGCAGGGAGTTACGGCAAGATTTTAGTTAGATTACATCGTTGTTAGGCAGATATTCCGGAATAAATTTCTGCTAGTTATACGAATTCCCTATTCAAGAATCACAAGAAAATAGGTATACTTGGGAAAGGCAGGGAGTTACGGCAAGATTTTAGTTAGATTACATCGTTGTTAGGAAGATATTCTGAAATGAGATATTTGATTGTAAGGTGTGCCCAGTGTTTTGTTTTGCCCACTCGTCTAATATCGGGTGCCTAGGAAACCTGCTTTCTCGGATCGCTAGATAACAATTCAAGCAAATCGTATTAATGAGTTTTTGTTACAGTGACATAAATGACAATACTTAACTTTCGTGGAATACAGAAGTCTCGCAATCAATCGGCGACATGAAACATAAGCGATCACTTCGTTATATACAATTCGTAATACAAGTGAAACAACATTGTCCGTAAGTCACGGCTGGCGCGACGCTTATGTCCTCTTCATGTAGGCGACGCTACCGTCTCGTTGTAATCCTACAGAGGGATCAGTCGACGTACTATTAGCTGACGTCTTCTCACAATCCTCTCTGCTGTAATGTTCCTGGCCGACGTGCCGGCGCTTATCGTTACGCCGGAGCATCCACGAGCTTTAGAAAAGAAATGGTTCAAATGGCTCTGAGCACTATGGCACTTAACTGCTGTGGTCGTCAGTCCCCTAGAACTTAGAACTACTTAAACCTAACTAATCTAAGGACATGACACACATCCATGCCCTAGGCAGGATTCGAACCTGCGACCGTAGCGGTCACGCGGTTCCAGACTGTAACGCCCAGAACCGCACGGCCACTACGGCCGGCCTGAGCTTTAGACTCAGATCACAATTTAGTAGTGATAAATAGGAAGCTGAAGTTTAAGAGATTAGCTAATAAAAATCAATGGATGAAGCGGGATTCGGAAGTACTGAGGAATGAGATACGTTTGAATTTCCCTGAGAATATAGGTACTGTGATAAGTAATAGCTCAGTAGCACTGCAGCCGAAGAGGAATGGATCTCTCTACAAAGGGCAATCACCGTAGTTGGAAAGGAAAGCATAGGTACAAAGAAGATAACTTGGGAAGAACCATGGGTAACACAAGAAACACTTGACTTGATCCACAAAGAAAGAAGTAGAAAACTTATCTAGGAAATTCAGGAATACAGAAATACAACTCCGTTAGAAATTAAATAAACAGGAAGCGCAGGGAAGCTAAGGCGAAATGTTTGCAGCGAAAACGTCAAGAAATCGAGAAAGAAATTATTGTCGGGAGGACTGACTCATTACATACAAAAGCCAAAAGAACCTTCAATGAAATTAAAAGAACGTGGAGAGTGCGATGATAATTCCACTGCTAAATGCAGAGAAGGTAGCGGATAGCTGGAAGGGGCACACGGAAAGCTTCTATGAGAGGAAGACTTGTCTGATTATGTGACAGGAGAAGAAACAGGAATCAATATAAAAGGGGCAGAGGATCCAGCATTAGAATCAGAATTTCTAAAAGATTGGTATGGCTTAAGAGCGCATAAGGCAGAATGGATAGAATGTCTAAAATTATTGGGGGAATGGCAGTAAAACGACTATTCACGTTGGGGTGTAGAACATATTAGTGTTGTGATATACCACCTGAAAAATGGCTTGGTTCAAATGGCTGTGGGCACTATGGGACTTAACATCCGAGGTCATCAGTCACCTAGAACTTAGAACTACTTAAACCTAACTAACCTAAGGACATCACACACATCCGTGCCTGAAGCAGGGTTCGAACCTGCGACCGTAGCAGCCGCGCATAAACCACCTGACTTTCGGAAAAAAACATAATCGACACAATTCCTAAGACTGCTGGAGCCGACGAGTGAGAGAATTATCATACAATCAGCGTAACAGCTCATATGTGGAATTTGCTGACCAGAATAATATACAAAAGAATGGTAAAGAAAACTGGGAATGTGTTGGATGACGATCAGTTTGGTTCCAGGAAAGATAAAGGCACCTGAGAGTGAATTCTGACGTTGCAGTTGATACTGGAAGCAAGGCTGAAGAAAAATAAAGACACGTTCTTAGAATCTGTCGACCTATAAGAAGTGTTCTACAATGTAAGATGGTGCAATATGTTCGAAACTCACAGAAAAACAGGGGTAAGATATAAGGAAAGACGAGGAATTTACATTATGTACAAGAACCATGAGGAAAAAATAACAGTTGGAGACGAATAACGGAGTGTTTGAATTAAGAATAGTGTAAGACAGGAATGTAGCCTTTCGCCCATAGTGTTCATTCTATGCATCGAAGAAACAATGACGGATGTAAAAGACAGTTTCAAGAACGGGATTTCAATTCAGCGGAAAGGAAATTAGCTATAAGATTAGCTGCCATTCATAAGCGAAGTGAAGAAGGTTTTACAGGTTCTGCTGAATGAAATAGAAGGCCTAATGCTTACAGAGTATGGATTGATAGTAAATCCAAGAAAGACGAAAGTAATGAGAACTAACAGAAATGAGAACAATGAGAAACAAGAGGATTTGTGGTGGTGGCTGTAGTAAGTTCCTACGGGACCAAGCTACAGAGGTCATCGGTCCCAAGGCTTAACACGCTGCTCAATGTAACTTAAACTGATTTACGCTAAGGACAACACACATATCCATGCCCGAGGTAGGACTCGAACCTCCGAGGGGGAGCCGCAGGAACCATGGCAAGGCGCTCCAGAACACGTGGCTACCCAGCGCGGCTGAGGATTGGTGATTATATAGTAGATGAGGTTAAGGATTTCCGCTACCTGCATAGCAAACTAACCCATGATGGTCGGAGCAAGAAGTTCCTCAAGAGTAGACTAGCGCTGGCTAAAAGGGCATTCCTCACCAAGCAAAGACTACTAGTATCAAACATAGGCCTTAATTTGAGGAAGAAATTTCTGAGTAAGTACGTTTGGAGAACCAAATTGTGTGGTAGTGAAACATGGACTGTTAGAAACTAAAAAAGAAGAGAATCGAGGCATTTGAGATGTGGTGCTTCAGACAAATATTGAATACTTTGTGGACTGATAAGTAATGCAATGAGGAGGTTCTCTGCAGAATCAGCATGGAAGGGAACATATGGAAAACCCTGACAAGAAGAATAGATAGGATGATAGGACGTCTGTCAATACATCAGGGAATAACTTGAATCTTACTATAGGGATCTGTAGGAGGTGAAGACTGTAGAGGGAGACATAGACTGGAATAGAATCAGGACATAATTGACGACATAGGCTGCAACTGCCACTCTGAAAAATTCGGGGCGGGGCTCATCAAACAAGTAAGAAGATTGATGATAAAAACAAAAGAAAAGGACACACACACAAACACAAACACACACACACAAACACAAACACATACACCCATTCACACACACACACACACACACACACACACACACACACACACACACACATACACACACACACACACACAGAGAGAGAGAGAGAGAGAGAGAGAGAGCGAGAGAGAGGAGACAGACAGTGGGGGTTATATCAGTGGCGACTGACTGTGTGTCGGTCGAGACGTGTAACCTGAAGAGTGACTCCGATGACAGGCACTTACCACAAGGGCAAAAAGAGCTCTGCAAGCCGATGCCACCAACCAGACTGCCCGTGCTGGAAGACAAGGACACAGGGCGAAAACGGAGAGCAAGGTCACATGCGTTGGACCAACAGTCATGGCGCCGACTGGTACAGCGCTACGGTGGTGAGACCGACCAGTTCGTTGCCAACTTGTGATGTGGCTGGCATTGTGATGTGTGAAGTTGTGGCAGATTTATCGCCAATGTTTACAACTCGTTGGCCGCGAAGAAGTACGTGGATTCATCAGCAGACTCAGTCACTCGCTTTACGGCACAGCAGGCGAAAAGAGGTGGGCGGGTTTTTATACAGCCTCATCGCCAGCTACGTGTCGCATGGTACGACGCGAGATGCAGTAACTCAGGACTTCCACAGCTGCAGTTACGTACGCCTTTACTAACAGCATGTGTGGTTATGGGTAATAACTCAAAGGTCCTCCATGATCACTGAGAATATAACAAACAATTCCACTGAGCCGATAACAGTCCCTCGTGGATAATAGAGCATTGTTCGTTGTGGAGTGCAGTTCTGGATGTTGGGCTTGCAATGCAGTTGTTATGAGTGGCGTTATGACGCTGGTGCACAAACTGGCCAGTACTACAGAAAGCTAAAACAACGTGCAGAAATAGCTCTATGAGGTGGCAGCCATAGAGCAGTGGAGGGCGGGTTGTTGTGTGATGTGGAGAGTCAGCCATGACACGGAGATGTAAAGTGTGGAGGTAGCTGAATGTGAACTCAACGCAGAGACAGCGAAGTGAGAAGGCAACGCTGCATGGTGATGGCATGGTGCAGAGATGGTTTGCTGAGAGATGGCTGGAGGCACATATGGCTCAACGTAGGCGTGGTTTGATGCCGAGGCAGCATGGCGCGGAAGTGGAGTGGAGTGGAACTAGTGTGGCGCAGTGACGGCGTGGTTACAGTGCTGCAAAGACATGGCTCGACACGGACACACTGTGACGTGCACGAGGTGTGGCTCAGTGTTGGCTTAGAGTAATGCGACATGGCAGTGTATAGAAAATCTCATGGCCTGTCTCAGTGAATTTCCGACTGATGGCTTGTGGGGTGCAGTCACCTCCTAGCCCACATCCGAGAGGGCGAGCAAATGTAGCCTGCAGGAGGAATACTGACTGCATCATAAGTAACCATAAGTCAGAAGAATGCCAACGACTGTTTGATGACCACACGTCGCACAGAACAAACCGGACCCACGACTGTAGCGCTATTGTTTACAGGTGGGATCATTGAGCAAAAGTGGTTGGTGAGATCTGGTGTCACCTGGAACAATCGCGTGCGGCTGGTACCGGCGGAAGTTCGAGTCCTCCCTCGGGCATGGGTGTGTGTGTTTGTCCTTAGGATAATTTAGGTTAAGTAGGGTGTAAGAATAGGGACTGATGACCTTACCAGTTAAGTCCCATAAGATTTCACACACATTTGAACATTTTTGAACAATCTCAGCGTAAACAAGATTGTTTGTAAAAGATACCATGCCTGTAACACGCGATGCCTGACATTAGTAAACAGTCTTGGTGAGGGAACGTATATTGGTCAAGAGTAGTCGAATTCACAAGGAGCAGACACTTGCTGGAAACAGCCGATAGACAGATCGTGATGTAATAGATAGATGAATATGTTCCTGTTGCTGGAAAAACTGGTACATCACAGAACTAGTTTGGCGACTTTGTGACTGCTGACTTCCTTTCGGCCCTGGAACTGAATTATGCATCCAGATTCAATGTATGTTTATTGTAATTTTAAGGAAATTCTTTGTACAGTTATGTAATAAGTGCAAATGAAGAAAATGTGAACTGCCTACACTCACCATCACAGAAACCCTGAGCGTCTCCAATAATGTTCAATCCTTAAGATGCCATTGAGGAATGCTCTAAGTATGGTGCAGCACCTGTTCATTTATAAAGCTCGTTGCACAACACCGGTAGGTGGGCAATAGTTGATCACAGGGTCATGTAGAACTAGAGCATACACAGCAGCGTGTTCTGGTAAATTTGTTGAAGATTCAAATTCAATTCGCACATCTACAGGTCCAGACTTAATTGTCTCTTTCTGTTTCGAGCAGTCTATTATGATGATCGGTGATGCGTCCTTGAACACCCGTGGACTTATAGAGATATAATAGCCAAAGATATGCCAAAGACAACGTATCACGGATTCATGGAGTAAAATTAAGGTTTTATTTGGAATTTGATTGGGCAAAGTGGATGTAAAGTGGAATCACAACGAATCATTTCCAGGAAGACTACAGTAGAATAGATGATTTCTCAATTTTTGCTGAAGAAAATTGTAGTCCTACACTTTTTTCAAAATTAATGACGAATTCAGGTGCTCATTACATGTTTAGGATGTGTTTTCTTTAGAGTCACAATGCGATCATGCCGCTGATTATTAGCAATGGTAACCTTCGGCAACTTTCGCCAACGTTCGGGAAGTATATGCAGGTGTGTGCAGGCCATGCGAATGGCCCACGTCTTTGAGGGGGTTGAGTCCACTGGCAAAGTGGAGATGCGCCGCGCTAATTTTCTTTTGACTCCTACATCGGCGCAGCATGCTGCAGTACTGTGGCATGGAGATCTCTCTGTGTCTCAGGACTGCAGATACGCATCTGCAAACAAATAAAAATGTTATACACTTAACTTTTTGGGAAAGATAGTTAAAACTAAAAACTGCAGCTCGTGTGGTGTCCAATGGCGCAAATAGGCTGGTGTCGTCAAGTATGGAGATTGGCACAAAACTATCGGCCACTACAGAGGCACTGCACAGCAATGCGATATCACGACGCACCAATGAGATGCTAGGATGAAGCACTACGTCCCCGTAGTACTCGGAGAAGCGTCTTATGCTGCCTGATAGCCGTGTTACAGCCAATGTCAACCGTCGGGGAGTAAAGAGAATTCCACCTCCTGTGAAATCCACCCACGCGCTAACAAGTCAGAACTGTGTCAACAAGTGTCTACGAACTTGTTTTCTCAGTTGACTATAGTGATTTCATTGTATAATCATTCTGAACGTATATCAACTAGCCACTCAGTAATCGTGGTCATTTAGTGTGTTCTGGACCGCAAGTCCACGTACGCAGTTTCATAGCTACAGCCGAGCCTGGTGACAGTACTAGTAATGCAGAGTGCTTTAATCACCTGTAAAAATTTTCTAGCCGCCCCACTGTTCTAAACGATGTTCGACACGGCAGAAATCCTAAAAGGCGCGCGAAGTAGCCGCGTGGTTTCAGGCGCCATGTCACGGATTGCGCGACCGCTCCCGCCTAAGGTTCAAGTCCTCCCTAGGGCATGGGTGTGTGTGGGGTTCTCAGCATAAGTTAGTTTGTTAGTTTAAGTAGTGAATACGTCTAGGGACCGATGACCTCAGCACTTTGGTTTCTTTGGAGTTTACACACACTTGAACACATTTTTAGAAATCTTAAAAGCTACACAATCGGTCAACGAACTTGCCACAACAGTTTGGTGGACGCGACCGGTTATTTATTGGGGTGTTGTAGCTGACAAACGCCTTACCTGGCAACCCATGTCGTAGAGTTCAGCAGCGAAGCACTGGGCATTCTGCGCTCCCTGCATCCGGCGCAGAATATTCCAGCGTGAAGCGTGGGAATTACCATATTCATGTCACTCATAAGACGCCAGACTGGAGAAACGTTGGTTCGAGAAATGCGGAGGAGGAACGCATTTATTAGAATTCACTTTACTCCAGCAGCAGGCAGATCAGCCTGTTGTCAAGTAGACGTTATGTTAAGCCAACAAATGATCGGATCAGCTACAGGATTTACTCGAGCCGCAGAAGGAGTATAGAGAGAAAAGCGGATAACTGGATGGGACAAACGACAGCGAAACGAGAACAAATCAGCAACTTTGATAAAAACAAGAGACGTAGAGTAGTTGCTCTAAGATCCTACCATAAACAACGAAAATGATCTCTGAGTGTAAACTATGAATTTTCCCGGAGTATTTCTTCCTCTAATAATGTTCGAGTGTGCAGCCAGATCCGTCAACATTCTGTCACGATACTTCGGCCGACAGACCTCCGGCCATGTTCAGGTGAGTAGACAACTACTGAAGAACAAAGGTGAATGCACGGTGTTTACGCCGGCTTTCGCGTATGCGGAATGTGCTGGCGTCTTTCGGCTCACATGCCAGATGATGACATGCGCGGTACAGCCGAGCTGTGTGTGCTGCTTTCGGTAATGGAAATGATAGCTGATCTAATCATATAGTATCGAATGACTCCGTCGATTCCGCTGTGACTGGATAATCTTAATCACAGATTTCCAATTATTATCCAGTTGAAAGCCATTGTCAGGATTTACAAGATTATCAGCGAGACGTCTTTGCACTGTTTCTTTGATCACTGAATCTCAAAAACTGTAAACTGACCTAAAAATTGTCTTTTATTGTACGAGGTGTGATTGGAAACTTTTAAGAATGGATCTGCTCCTGCTTACTGGCTTGGCAGGCAGGTGCACGGAGGGTGGGAAGTGAGTCATTGCCTTGTCTTTGAACGCCCTCTGGTAGGAAACTGCGTTTCCTTTATTCAATTTATTGTGGCAGCTGGCTGAGTGCTGATCTGTTAGGGCTTGTTGCCGGATTCCGTCTGCAAGAAAATTGACGTAAAAACGGAGCAACGAGTTTGTGTGAAATTTTGTTTTAAAACTGGAAAATCAGCTTCTGAGACTTAGAAACTATTAAAAACAGCTTTTGGAGATAATTGTATGAGGCAGTCGAATGTTTTTGTCTGGTTCAAAATGGTTCAAATGGCTCTGAGCACTATGGGACTCAACTGCTGTGGTCATCAGTCCCCTAGAACTTAGAACTACTTAAACCTAACTAACCTAAGGACATCACACACATCCATGCCCGAGGCAGGATTCGAACCTGCGACCGTAGCAGTCGCACGGTTCCGGACTGCGCGCCTAGAACCGTGAGACCACCGCGGCCGGCTTTTGTCTGGTTCAACAGATTTAAAAATGGCTGCGAATCATTTGAAGATGAACCACGGTCCAGCCGTCCTTCAACCTCAAAAACGAATTAAAATGTTGTGTAAGTTCGTGACTTAGTGCGCTCTGATCCTAGACTTACATTTAGGGAGATTGCTGATGAACTTAATTTAAGTTTATATGCAGTTCAGTCAATTTTAACTGAAGATCTGAACATGCGTTAAGTGTCTGCAAAATTCATTCCAGAAGTGCTGCCAAGTGGCCAGAGACAATACCGACTTGAAGTGTGCCAAGAACTGATTAATTGGACTTAAAATGACCCAGAATTCTTAAATAGGGTAATTATAGGTGACGAATCGTGGGTGTATGGATAAGATCCTGAAACCAAAGTGCAGTCTTCGCAGTGGAAGATTCCAGGTTCACCATGACTGAAAAAAGCACGGCAAAGTCGATCGAAGATGAAGACAATGTTGGTGATTATTTTCGATTCTACCGGCATTGTGCATCATAAATTTGCCCATGGAGGACAGAGAATGAACCAGGAGTACTACAAATTTGTCCTTGAGCGTTTTCACAAAGAGTTGTGGAAGGAAAGTCCCACATTGTGGAAAGGCAGGAATGGGTGCTACACGATGACAACGCCCCGACTCATCGTGCTTTCTCCGTCGTCCAATTTTTGACAAAATTCCAAATTCGTAAGCTTCCACAACCGTTGTATTCCCCTGATTCGGCCACTGCGGTCTTCTACCTATTTCATAAACTGATAGTTTCACTGAAATGGAAGCGATATGACTCAACTGAAAACATCCAGGTAAATACGGAGGGTGTCCTTAACACAATTCGGAAAAAAATTTCCAGGAATGTTTCTAAAAGTGGAAACACCGTTGGAGTCGGTGTGTTCAGTTGGAAGTTGACTATTTTGAAGATGATGCATCACAGTAGCATGTAAGTACCACCATTGTACAATTACAAGCCCATTGTTAAAACTTTCCAATCACACCTCGTATTATTAGCGTCCCACGGAAATACAGTGCTCATTTTAAACGGTTGCCGAAGACAGGCGTATCTTTCGTGTTCTGTTTAACGCTCCTGGATAGTTCGTGTCGCCTGGCCTATATATCCAACACAACACTCACAGGGAATTTTGTAGACAATCGCTTTTTTCTATTGTAAGTGGTCGTTAACGGATTCAACCAGGGCCAAGCTCTTCGCTGGGGAACGGAAGATAAGCTTGATTTAACTTTTCCTGAACAATCTGCGTATTTTAGAAGAACATTCACGACATATGGAAGGAACGCAGTTGATTTATAGTCGTTATCAGTGCCCTCAGTGCGTTTCTTCTTGTTACTATAGCTTTGCATGGCCATCTTTATTAGGGGTAAAATGTAGCCATTCTCTTTAAACCCTTTCCCAAGTATTTTAATTCTGCGTGGAGGTTTTCGTCTTCCGATGTTAGGTGCACTCGACTTATTAAGTTACTGATAACTTCGGCGGTTGATTAAGGGCGATGGCAGTTACAAGCCAGTCCAGACGACACGAACTGTCGAGGATCACTGTATAAAATACGAAAGATACATCCGTGTTCGGCAGCCGTAAATACCTACGGTATCAGAATACTGTATTTCCATGGGACACTCAGTATAATAGAACAAAAGTTTTAGCTCCATTTCCAGTTCTTGGGATTCAGCAATCAAAGAATCGGTGCAAATAAGTCTTGCTGATAATCTTATAAATCGTGACAGTGGCTCTTAACAGTATAATAATTGGAATATTATATTTAAAATTGTCCAGTGACAGTGGTACCTACTGGGTCATTCGAAGCTGAGTGTTTAAATCCTCTCTCACTTTCATCACCAAGGGCAGCACGCCCAACTCGGCTATCTCGCGCATGTCATCACCTGACACAGGGAACGAAAGACGCCATCACATTTTGCATGCGTGAGATTCGGTAACGGTCAACTCACCTGAAGATGGCGGGACGTCTCTCGGCCAAACTATCGTGGCAGAATGTCGAGGTATCCAGCTGCACACTTGAATATTATTAAAAGGATCTCTGGGCTTTCCCAAAAGTGAGTACTTGTAGTACAATTTCTCTTCTACATAGATGTATATTAAATTTCTATTTCTACAGTCCGATAGAATGCAAATGCCCCCCCATGAACCATGGACCTTGCCGTTGGTGGGGAGGCTTGCGTGCCTCAGCAATACAGATAGCCGTACCGTAGGTGCAACCACAACGGAGGGGTATCTGTTGAGAGGCTAGACAAACGTGTGGTTCCTGAAGAGGGGCAGCAGCCTTTTCAGTAGTTGCAAGGGCAACAGTCTGGATGATTGACTGATCTGGCCTTGTAACAATAACCAAAACGGCCTTGCTGTGCTGGTACTGCGAACGGCTGAAAGCAAGGGGAAACTACAGCCGTAATTTTTCCCGAGGGCATGCAGCTTTACTGTATGATTACATGATGATGGCATCCTCTTGGGTAAAATATTCCGGAGGTAAAATAGTCCCCCATTCGGATCTCCGGGCGGGGACTACTCAAGAGGATGTCGTTATCAGGAGAAAGAAAACTGGCGTTCTACGGATCGGAGCGTGGAATGTCAGATCCCTTAATCGGGCAGGTAGGTTAGAAAATTTAAAAAGGGAAATGGATAGGTTGAAGTTAGATATAGTGGGAATTAGTGAAGTTCGGTGGCAGGAGGAACAAGACTTCTGGTCAGGTGACTACAGGGTTATAAACACAAAATCAAATAGGGGTAATGCAGGAGTAGGTTTAATAATGAATAGGAAAATAGGAATGCAGGTAAGCTACTACAAACAGCATAGTGAACGCATTATTGTGGCCTAGATAGATACGAAGCCCACACCTACTACAGTAGTACAAGTTTATATGCCAACTAGCTCTGCAGATGACGAAGAAATTGAAGAAATGTATGATGAAATAAAAGAAATTATTCAGATTGTGAAGGGAGACAAAAATTTAATAGTCATGGGTGACTGGAATTCGAGTGTAGGAAAAGGGAGAAAAGGAAACATAGTAGGTGAATATGGATTGGGGGACAGAAATGAAAGAGGAAGCCGCCTGGTAGAATTTTGCACAGAGCACAACATAATCATAACTAACACTTGGTTTAAGAATCATGAAAGAAGGTTGTATACATGGTAGAGCCCTGGAGATACTAAAAGGTATCAGATAGATTATATAATGGTAAGACAGAGATTTAGGAACCAGGTTTTAAATTGTAAGACATTTCCAGGGGCAGATGTGGACTCTGACCACAATCTATTGGTTATGACCTGTAGATTAAAACTGAAGAAACCGCAAAAAGGTGGGAATTTAAGGAGATGGGACCTGGATAAACTTAAAGAACCAGAGGTTGTACAGAGATTCAGGGAGAGCATAAGGGAACAACTGACAGGAATGAGGGAAATAAATACAGTAGAAGAAGAATGGGTAGCTTTGAGGGATGAAGTAGTGAAGGCAGCAGAGGATCAAGTAGGTAAAAAGACGAGGGCTGGTAGAAGACCTTGGGTAACAGAAGAAATATTGAATTTAATTGATGAAAGGAGAAAATACGAGGGTTATTCCAAAAGTAAGGTCCGATTGATTGCCAAATTGAAACCACAGTGAACATCAGAAATGTTTTACTTGTAACAATTAGCTACACCTTTCAGCTACTTCTCTACGTAGTCGCCGTTCTGACTTAGACTTTTGTCATAGCGTTGTACCAACTTTTCAATAGCCTCATCATAGAAGGCAGCCGCCAGTGCTTTCCGCCAATTCTCCACGCTGGCCTACACCTCGTTGTCTGTGTCAAAATGTTGTCTTCAAAGACAGCGGTTCATGTGACCAGAGATGAAACTCAGGGGGAGACAATTGCGGACTGTATTGTGGGTAATCTAACATTTCCATTTGAAAACGATGCAGGAGCATCTTCATTGCCCCTGCAGAATGCGGCTGAGAATTGTCGTGAAGACGAAACAGCACGACAGTTATGTAATGTTGGCTGCATAGCTTCAGGCGAAATTTCTCACCAGGCCCTCGTACTTGGCGGCAGACACTATTTTCTAGACATCTTTACGCACTCACTGCGAGCTCAGAAATGAGAAGAGCGACGTGATGCTATCTGGGGTTATACTAGAGACACTACCCAACACATCTGTGCAAAGCTTTATCGGATTTTCATAGTCGTTTCCATTTCGCGACCGATCGGACCTTACTTTTGGAATAACCCTCGTATAAAAATGCAGTAAGTGAAACAGGCAAAAAGAAATACAAACGTCTCAAAAATGAGATCGACAGGAAGTGCAAAATGGCTAAGCGGGGATGGCTAGAGGACAAATGTAAGGATGTAGAGGCCTGTCTCACTAGGGGTAAGATAGATACCGCCTACAGGAAAATTAAAGAGACCTTTGGAGATAAGAGAACGACTTGTGTGAATATCAAGAGCTCAGATGGAAACCCAGTTCTAAGCAAAGAAGGGAAAGCAGAAAGGTGGAAGGAGTATATAGAGGGTCTATACAAGGGCGATGTACTTGAGGACAATATTATGGAAATGGAAGAGGATGTAGATGAAGATGAAATGGGAGATATGATACTGCGTGAAGAGTTTGACAGAGCACTGAAAGACCTGAGTCGAAACAAGGCCCCCGGAGTAGACAATATTCCATTGGAACTACTGACGGCCGTGGGAGAGCCAGTCCTGACAAAACTCTACCATCTGGTGAGCAAGATGTATGAAACAGGCGAAATACCCTCAGACTTCAAGAAGAATATAATAATTCCAATCCCAAAGAAAGCAGGTGTTGACAGATGTGAAAATTACCGAACTATCAGCTTAATAAGTCACAGCTACAAAATACTAACACGAATTCTTTACAGACGAATGGAAAAACTAGTAGAAGCCAACCTGGGGGAAGATCAGTTTGGATTCCGTAGAAACACTGGAACACGTGAGGCAATACTGACCTTACGACTTATCTTAGCAGAAAGATTAAGGAAAGGCAAACCTACGTTTCTAGCATTTGTAGACTTAGAGAAAGCTTTTGACAATGTTGACTGGAATACTCTCTTTCAAATTCTAAAGGTGGCAGGGGTAAAATACAGGGAGCGAAAGGCTATTTACAATTTGTACAGAAAATAGATGGCAGTTATAAGAGTCGAGGGACATGAAAGGGAAGCAGTGGTTGGGAAGGGAGTAAGACAGGGTTGTAGCCTCTCCCCGATGTTGTTCAATCTGTATATTGAGCAAGCAGTAAAGGAAACAAAAGACAAATTCGGAGTAGGTATTAAAATTCATGGAGAAGAAATAAAAACTTTGAGGTTCGCCGATGACATTGTAATTCTGTCAGAGACAGCAAAGGACTTGGAAGAGCAGTTGAATGGAATGGACAGTGTCTTGAAAGGAGGATATAAGATGAACATCAACAATAGCAAAACAAGGATAATGGAATGTAGTCTAATTAAGTCGGGTGATGCTGAGGGAATTAGATTAGGAAATGAGGCACTTAAAGTAGTAAAGGAGTTTTGCTATTTGGGGAGCAAAATAACTGATGATGGTCGAAGTAGAGAGGATATAAAATGTAGGCTGGCAATGGCAAGGAAAGCGTTTCTGAAGAAGAGAAATTTGTTAACATCCAGTATTGATTTAAGTGTCAGGAAGTCATTTCTGAAAGTATTCGTGTGGAGTGTAGCCATGTATGGAAGTGAAACATGGACGATAAATAGTTTGGACAAGAAGAGAATAGAAGCTTTCGAAATGTGGTGCTACAGAAGAATGCTGAAGATTAGATGGGTAGATCACATAACTAATGAGGAAGTATTGAATAGGATTGGGGAGAAGAGAAGTTTGTGGCACAACTTGACCAGAAGAAGGGATCGGTTGGTAGGACATGTTCTGAGGCATCAAGGGATCACCAATTTAGTATTGGAGGGCAGCGTGGAGGGTAAAAATCGTAGAGGGAGACCAAGAGGTGAATACACTAAGCAGATTCAGAAGGATGTAGGTTGCAGTAGGTACTGGGAGATGAAAAAGCTTGCACAGGATAGAGTAGCATGGAGAGCTGCATTAAACCAGTCTCAGGACTGAAGACCACAACAACAACAACAGAATGCAAATGCTCGAAAAATTGTAAGTAATATTTACTACAGATACAACAAGTGAGTATATCATACACTAAGAAGCTGTAATGAGGCTGACTGTAGTGCATCGCAAGTCGCTCTGCAAGGAAAAAACACTCTAAGAGGAAGTAACGTAATGGTATTCATTTCGTGTCGAATTCACGGTATAAATGCGTTGTGGGAGGGCATCTCAATTGCACAAAAATGAGTTAAAAATTTTCTGGAGGAGTTTATAGATCTTAGTGAACAGTTTCATGTGTTAACTGATTTATTCGCTTAATTTAAAATCCTTTTATTAATATGCTTAGCAGTGGTATTTCTTACAAATTATACGTTAGCTTCAAACCCACTACACTTACATTATTTGTGCAGTAAGCCATCATACACCATGGGAGAGATTAAGAAACGATAAAGAAGGATAGAAAAATTAGAAAGTTCCAAATTATGCCTACCTGATGCGTGTAAACTTCCACACAACAAGAGGCACAAACACATGGGATGTTGGGTGCTATTATTCCATGCTGAAGTTACACAAACGTGCTGTGCCACTTGACTACTGATGAGCAGAACATGTAAGAAATGAACTTTTAACCGCTTTACTCGACAGTTAGAGGTCAGCGAATGTACCCGCAGCAGTATTGACTTATTATATGGGAGCCTACCTCTAAGGAAATACCAGGCAGGTTACCCGCAGATGCCCGCAATTGAAATTACTTTGGGGTTAAGAGTTGAAGTACATTATCAACGTGAGGGAGTATAAAGAAACTTATCAGCACGTTCTAATAAAACGAATAATGTTAATTTTGAACATCTCATTTGTATGTATTAAACCAGGAACCTAGAAATGACGTTGAGGCTTCGTCCCGCCGTAACCCTAAATGGTTCACAACCCCACAACAGGCCACAGCAGTCCACCGACCCCACCGCCGCCCCACACCAAACCTAGAGTTACTGTGCAGTTCGGCCCCCAGTGGACCCCGCCGCCCAGGAACGTCTCATACCAGACGAGTGTAACCCCAAATGTTTGCGTGGTAGAATAATTATGGTGTACTCGTACGTGGAAACGGTGTTTGCACAGCAATCGCCGACACAGCGTAACTGAGGCGGAATAAAGGGAGCCAGCTCGCTTTCTCACAGGCAGATGGAAAACCGCCTTAAAAACATCCAAAAGCTGCCCGGCACACCGGACCTCGACGCTAATCCGCTGGGCGGATTCATGACAGGGACTGGCACGCCTTCCCGCTCGGGAAGCAGCGCGTTACACCGCGCGGCTAGCCGGGCCGGCTTGTACATCTTTATTCTACATGTCTACACATTTATTTCTCAACATAGTTCCCCTCATTTCTTCCTACGAAAGAACGTTTTGTTGACATGAAGAATAAGAACGTAGAATGTTAACAAAGTTTGTTTTACTTAAAAGTCATGAAGCATTGTCACATTAGAGGACAGAGGCATTACTTTTCAGCACTTCCTCGTATTTGGATTTCCTAAAGATTTTTTCGAGAAACGCGCTCAGTACTAGTGTTTTGCATCAACGTTAGTACTTAATCTGTACTACTGCATTGCCAGGAATACATAGTATCCTGGAGATGGTAGTTGTATTGTTTACATTCGCAAGAGCCAAAAATGACAACATGGACGTCTAGATGAATATCCGCACAGTTACACATACATCTTGCCCCTTCTTGCCAGCAGCCATCTTCCGTCTTAGTCATTTCCTATTCGTTTTCATTAACGGAAGTCACTTCCAAATTACCGTGAGCTGCCATAAATAAAATTTAAGACTGTTCTGCGATACAGTCATTTTGAATCCGTGATTCATAATCTGATTCCTATCAGCGTATCACATGCGGCAAAAATAATGCTGGATTAAATATCAGCGAATCTGTCATTGTCTCTCTAAGAAATATTTAAAGGTACAAATACAATGATATTTCATTGAGCATTGAAGCACGTTAAGGTGATTAAACATTATGGTGAATAAATCCATGGTAGGTAAACGACCTACACTGGTGTCCAAAATCAATGGAACAAACGGAACTTTTGCTAAGTTGCGTTAGTTTTGCCACAACAGATTGTAAACAGGTGACAGTAAAGTATAATCAATGTGAAGAACAGGGAACGTAGACTACGGCAATGTGCATAACGGCAGGCAAAAATGTTCTTCGTTTTGTCCAACGTAACGGATTCGCACACACATTCCGACAACTGTTTAATGTGGTCAGCGTGAGATGTTACCACCTCTGGATGCAATTTAGGCCTGACAATGACGGGGAATGATGTGAGTTATGTCACCATTCTCTTGCTGAGGTAATAAGGCCTCTTCTTCCTGCATAGCTGCTCGCAGCCGTGGAAAGCTATTGCTGGATGCTAACATGATGTAACCCATCGCCTAATGCATTCCAGCCAAGCTCTATGGGACTCAAATCGATGGAGTGAGCAGGCCACGCCATGTGTGCGGTATCTTCCGTTTCCAAGAAAACATCAGACACGCATGTTTTATGGGTCGAACATAATCGTCCGTCAGTACGAAGTCTTGGACCACAGTATCTCGTAACAACAGCAAATGAACTCCCAAGATCTCGTCACGAGCCCTGACAGCAGTTAAACCTTGCCACTTCACCCTTATATTTCCGTGAAGAGGTGTTCGAGTGGTCAACATAATCCCTGCCCACACCATTCGGAATCCTCGTCGTTGTCGGTCTCAACAACGTTTGTATCCCGAAATCGTGCTCTACGTTCCCTCCAGATGAGAATCCCCAAATCAGGACTCGGCTGTGAAAACAATATTGTCCCAGGAGACATGTTGATGACTCCACTCTAGATGTTCCCTTCTGTGAAGACCTGACAGAGGTAAACACACAGCAGGTCTCCTACCTTAAAGCCCACTCTGCCGAAGCCTTCCTAACACCGTTTGCCTGGATACAACACGTGCAGTGGATACTGAAAGTTCACATGCCAATTGCCATGCAGTACTAAGGCAGTACTGTCGTGCCTTTATAGCCAAATAACGGTCCTATCTTCAGAAAAGACACGTGGTCGGCTCTGCTCTGATCTTCGGGATTAAAAAAAAAAGTTCAAATGTGTGTGAAATATTATGGGACTTAACTGCTAAGGTCTTATACTCTACTTACACTCTACTTAACCTAAATTATCCTAAGAGCAAACACATACACCCAGGTCCGAAGGAGGAATCGAAGCTTCGGGATTCAGTTTCGGTCTGCATACATCGTCGCTCCATCCCAGAAACAACAGAATGATTCACACTAAGCCATCGGCCCACATCAGTTTGCGACTGTCCTGCATTCTTTCTTTCTCTGGTCCTCTACTGCAGAGAATCTCGTAGACGTCTTATCTGTGTCATACCACACCGTCTGTGACTGTCATTACTGCAACTGTGGACGTGGGGCTACCCGGCAGACATTACGTCGTTTCATAGATGCCCTGGCATCGTTGCCATGTTATCCGTTGACCAGAATGCCATCTTCCGCGCAGAACACGATCGTATGAACGTATGATTGACATTTTTTTATGATTATATCGTGAAATAGATACAGGACGGGGAAATAGCGGTTATTGCTTTAATTTTGGACGCCAGTGTATACGGGTGATAATTAATACTATGGAAGATGCAACTATAATCCATAACACGACTGCACTTAACTTTCTAAATAATCTATAGGAAACTTCACAAACAAGTTTTCAGTAAATGAAACGTAAAGTTGTAATTCATAAAAAGTATTTGAAAAACGACATTGTACTAAAATGTGGGTTCAATAAGACACAATTTCTTTTATTTCGCTACTGACGCGTCTGATGTGTGATTGACGACTTACGAAAGTTTGGATGCGGCTGTGATTCGTGCCTGGGTAGCTAAGTGGTGCCGGAACGGTAGCTCAGCGTGTTCGGTCAGAGAGATGGCTGATCTTTGTAATAAAGAAACTGAGTCAAAGGGTCAGCAAGGAATTTCAATGGACGTCATGTGACGTCCGCTACGATCAAATACAAGGAACATTAATGAACAAAATGAAAAAGAAAGTTGGTAAGGCGACCGCTCGCAATTAGTGGGAAGTTCAGATTTGAGTCCCGATCCGACATAAAATTCTATTGTCGTCATTCCATTTTACAGCTGATGGTTGTCCTAAATCGCAATCGCGAATTCATTTAAAGTAAATCATAACGGCTGCAGTCGCCTCAGTGCCTGTTCCTTTGCACTTACATGCATGCCTAAAGGAACTTTGTATCTTAATCTTCAATATCGTTTTTAATTGATAGTCGCTTGTTCGTAAGAACAGTGCATCGTAATTCTGAACAACGTAGGAACTTCAATATCCTATCGTAATGCAACAGGATGCTCTAGAAGATATCCCGTGCTCAGATTAATGCTGATAATTGATATTAGTTGAGCCGTGTCAACTCTTATCGAAATTGCCTTGGGTCACGCTCTTTGACTGTTGCCAAGATACGGTTTCGCGTTTGTCTCCACAGACGACGTGTGCGACGAGTTCCAAGACTTCTACTGGTATAACGGTATGGCATGAAGGGCTCTACATTTAGTGGGAAAGAAGGAAGTTTCCAGCTAGCAACAAGATCGTCGACTCCAAATCCAGCCAATAAGCTGGCCGGTCGCCTTCGGAGCAGAACGTGGCCGAGAGCACGACGTCACCATCGGGACCTTAAGGAGCGAGCGGACAGGAGGCGCGGTGGGTAGCTAGCGGTACATTGGGTCGCAGGGCGTGGCCGAAGGAAGACTGGTGTACCAGCCTCCACTTGACAGCCCTTGTTCAGGTGAAAAGAAACTATACATGGTGAGAACGTTTCAGAACATAAGCCATTTCTGAGCACTTGTGCCGCAGTGCTGACTGTGAGATAGAGTGCTATTTATTCAGTGCTCTTTACCGGATCTTACTCCTCATTTGGCTGCACTCATTTTTGTTACTTGGGTTTCTGATAGACTTGAAGATAATGAGTGGACTGTTCATTGTTTCATGTAAAACGGCATCCGCTCGTAATTTTTTCTTGTGGTCAGGGCTCGGAATTAAATGGTTTTGTTTTAAGGTTTAAATTGTCCATTTATTGATCTGTGTACCACTGGGCCTGATCACATTGGATAAGAAGAAGAAGTATACGAGGTTCAAAGGGGAGAACAGATCTGAATGATACCGCTGGCTTGATCTTGCTCACTGCAAGCCTCTGCTTTTAAATATTTTACTACGTGAATTTTTTGTAACATATTGTTTTCTGGTGCTGTATGCTTGCTATATTCTGTTTTATTAGGCTTCCATAATCAGCACAGTTTTTTCCAGTTTTTAACCTACCTGTATTACGCTTGTACTGGGTTTATTAGGACCTGTTATTGGTGGTTAAACATTAGAAGTTTAATAACTATTGTCATCAGCACCTCTGGTTGGTGGTCTTACATTGGAAGTTTAATAGTTATTGTCAGTAGATACCAATACTATTATCTAGCGAGGTGGCCCATTGGTTAACACACTAGACTCACATTCGGAAGGACGTCCGGCCATTCTGATTCATGTTATCCGTGATTTCCCTAAATCGCTTCAAGAAAATGCCGGAATGGTTCCTCTGAAAGGTCATCGACCATTTCCTTCCCCATCTCTCCCTAATTCGAACGTGTGCTCTGTCTTTAATGACCCCGTTCTCGATGTGACGTTAAACACTAATCTCCTCCTCCTGCAAGTACTACTGTTTTGATTTGTTCATCTAAATTGTGTGTTATTTATCAATATCATGAAGGTTATTTTTCAATATATGGCTGTAGAAGGGTCATATTACACAACGTAATCAAAAGTATGACTGAAAATGACACTAAATCGTGGCGCCCTCCATCGATAATGCTGGAATTCAATGTGGTGTTCGCCCACCCTTAGCGTTGATGACAGCTTCCACTCTTGCAGGCATTCGTTCAATCAGATTCTGGAGGGTTTCTTGGGGAATGGCAGCCCATTCTACACCGATTGGTGCACTGAGGAGAGGTATCGATGTCGGTCAGTGAGGCCTGGCACGAAATTGGCATTCCAAGGCATCAGGTCAGGATTCAGGTCAGGACTCTGATCAGGCCAGTCCATTACAGGGATGTTATTGTCGTGGCTGTGCATTATGAACAGGTGCTCGATCGTGTTGAAATAGTCAATCACCCTCTACTAATTGCTCTTCAAACTTCGGAATGAAGGAGGTGCTTAAAACATCAGTGTATGCCTGTGCTGAGGTTGTGCCACGCAGCACAACAAGGGGTGCAAGCCCCTTCATGAAAAACACGACCATATCATAATATCGCCGCCTCCGAATTTTACTGTTGGCACTACACACGTTGGCAGATGACGTTCACCAGGCATTCGCCATACCCACACCTTCCATAAGATCGTCACATTGTGTACTGCAATTCGTCACTCCACACAAAGTTTGTCCTTTGTTCAATCGGCCAATGTTTACGCTCCTTACACCAAGCGAGGCGTCGTTTGGCATTTATCGGTGTGATGCGTGGCTTATGAGCAGTCACTCGACCAAGAAATCCAAGTTTCCTCACCTTCCGCCTAACTGTCATAGTTCTTGCAGTGGACCCTGATGCAGTTTGGAATTCCTGTATGATGGTTTGGATAGATGCTTGCCTATTACACATTACGACCCTCTTCAACTGTCGGCGGTCTCTGTTAGTCAACAGACGAGGTCGACCTGTACACTTTTGTGCTGTACGTGTCCCTTCACGTGGACCTAGGGATGTATAGGAGTATGGAAATCTCGCGTACAGACGTATGGCACAAGTAACACGCAATCACCGGACCACATTTGAAGTCCGTGAGTTCCGCGGAGCGCCCCATTCTGCTCTCTGACGATATCTAATGACTACTGAGGTCAATGATATGGAATACTTGTCACTAGGTGGCATCAAAATGCACCTAATAAGAACAACGTATGTTTTTGGGGGTGTCCGGATACTTTTGATTACCTAGTGTTTGTGTAATTCGGGTAACAATTTTGGTAACTTGGATGGTAACTGGGTCAGGGTTCGATTCCCGACGGGGTCCGGTATTTTGCCCTCCTCAAGATGACTGGGTGTTTTTGTGTCATCTTCATCGTCAGCATTCATCCCCATTGCGGTCGGAGGAAGGCAATGGCAAACCACCTCCGCTAGGACCTTGCCTAGTCGGCGGTGCGGTCTCCCGCATCGTCCCCTACGCTCCTCGGAGTATAGGACCTCATCATCATCACCATGTTTTAGGTGTACTCGGGTGCGTTATGGAACCGAAGTCCGTTCCCGGCACAACATTCTTAAAGAAGATGCAACTCAGATATGCGTTGAGATGGGCGACGGAGGCACTGCTGAGTTGAGTGCACGGCTGCGCGAAACACTGTCGTGTTCGCTATGAAGTCAACATGGGCAGTGCTGGTGAAGAGTATACCTCCCTCTCTGTTTGTGCCTCCACCGTCTCTCTCTCTCTCTCTCTCTGTCGAATGTAGGTGAATACGTTCAGTTTTGAAACCTATTAATTCATTCTCAGTGCAGATATTTCCAACTCAAGTGTTAATTAGCCAGTGGTATAACTATACTCACAAGGGAACCTCGCCATCGCACCCCCCTCAGATTTAGTTATAAGTTGGCACAGCGGTTAGGCCTTGAAAAACTGAACACAGATCAATCGAGAAAACAGGAAGAAGTTGTGTGGAACTATGCAGAAAATAAGCAAAATATACAAACTGAGTAGTCCACGCGAAAGATAGGCAACACCAAGGACAGTCTGAGCCCGGCAGGGCCGTGGTCCCGTGGTTAGCGTGAGCAGTTGCGGAACGAGAGGTTCTTGGTTCAAGTCTTCCCTGGAGTGAAAAGTTTAATTTTTTTTATTTTCAGACAATTATCAAAGTTCAGGCACTCACACATAATCAACTTCGTTCTCCAAAATTCCATGACATGTTCAGATTTGCTTGGACATATGCAGGATTTGACGGTCTACACACGGAAAAATTCGAAAACGTTAAAAACATATGTTTTGACAGAGCATAGGGAAAACTGTGCGACTGTGAAACTGTTGCATTCATTTGTTGCAGTTTATGTGACAAACTCTTATGTTTTCATCACTTTTTTGGGAGTGATTATCACATCCACAAGAAAACCTAAATCGGGCAAGGTAGAAGAATCTTTTTACCCATTCGCCAAGTGTACAAGTTAGATGGGTCGACAACATATTCGTGTCATGTGTCGCACATGCCGTCACCAGTGTCGTATAGAATATATCAGACGTGTTTTCCTGTGGAGGAATCGGTTTACCTATGATCTTGGGATCAAATGTTTTCGGTTCCCATTGGAGAGGCACGTCCTTTCGTCTACTAATCGCACGGTTTTGCGGTGCGGTCGCAAAACACAGACACTAAACTTACTACAGTGAACAGAGACCTCAATGAACGAACGGACAGATCATAACTTTGCGAAAATAAATATAGTAAACTTTTCTCGAGAGGATGACTTGAGCCAAGGATCTTTCGTTCCGCAGCTGCTCACGCTAACCACGAGACCACGGCGCTCCCGAGCTTACAGTTTCCTTGTTGTTGCCTATCTTGCCCATGAACTACTCAGTTTGTATATTTTGCTTATTTTTTTCATAGTTCCACACAATTTCTTCCTGTTTTCTCGATTGATCTGTGTTCAGCTTTTCAAGGCCTATCCACTGTGCCAACTTATAACTAAATCTGAGGGGGGTGCGATGGGGAGGTTCCCTTGTCAGGACTTGAATGTAGTTAATGCTAATCAGGAACAGACTGCTAGGATTATTTCGTTGCAGAATAGAGTTACGGAATTACAAATTAAATTACATTCGTTAGAGTGGGGTGCTAATACCGTTGGAAATAAGACAGGGATCCCTGTCTCCCATGAAACAAAGGTGACTTTAATAAAGGGATAAGAGGAAGGCCGGCCGCTGTGGCTGAGTGGTTCTAGGCGCTTCAATCTGGAACCATGCGACCGCTACGGTCGCAGTTTCGAATCCTGCCTCGGGGATGGATGTGTGTGATGTCCTTAGGTTAGTTAGGTTAAAGTACTTCTAAGTTCTAGGGGACTGATGACCTCAGATGTTAAGTCCCATAGTGCTCAGAGCCATTTGAAGCACTTTTTTGGTAAGAGGATGCATTAATGAGTGTATAGGGTACCACTTTGCCAAATCATTCAACCCAAGAATGAGATTTCCACTCTGCAGCGGAGTGTGCGCTGATATGAAACTTTCTGGCAGATTAAATCTGTGTGCAGGACCGAGACTCGAACTCGGGACCTTTGTCTTTCGCGGGCAAGTGCTCTACCAACTGAGCTACCCAATCACGACTCACGCCCCGTCCTCACAGCTTTACTTCCGCCAGTACCTCGTCTCCTACCTTCCAAACTTAACAGAAGCTCTCCTGCGAAACTTGCAGGACTAGCACTCCTGAAAGAAAGAATATTGCGGAGACATGGCTTAGCCACAGCCTGGGGGATGTTTCCAGAATGAGACTTTCACTCTGCAGCGGAGTGTGCGCTGATATGAAACTTCCTGGCACATAGTTTTAATCTGCCAGGAAGATTCATTCAACCCCTGTTTGACGAAATTCCGCGGTGTAGATAATTTATGGAAGGAGTAAGTTCAAGGAATAGTAAGTTTTTTGTTGTTTACGTAACTTTGTAAAACAAGGCTGACATTATTAAGATCAAGCACTCAATAATTTTTCGCGCTTTATACAACTTATTTCGTGGTTATTCGAGCTAAATGATTACAGACATTCTCTGTGATCATAGCTCAAGTCAAGAGTGTTATGGGAAGGAACCGCATGGAAGAGATTATCATATGGGGTTAGGTATGACGTAATTAGTCAGCATTTTCATCATGTGCAGTGTTGTAATGACTTGTTAGAAGAGTGTATGCAACAAATCCGTACAGCCAGTGGAACTAAAATGTTCAGGTCACGGGGGGCGACGTGTTAAACAACGGCTGAAAGGGGACGCTACCATATGACCGCTTGAGAATATTCATTTCTGAGAATCCTTTAACCTTTGTTGATTTGGGTAAAGTAGCAGCCAGCACGAAATGCATCATGTGTCTTGAAGAAGGATCTGATCACAAGAATGGCTCAGACACAGGGTCCCAGTTATTGAACTATAAGAACGGAAACGTAAATTAGTTGCTACGGTGTGTACAGAAATTACTCAACATGCAAACGTCACAACAGCTTTTCGGGTTTATGTTATGAAATGTTC